>NC_087085.1:21724776-22924776 GCF_036172545.1 Culicoides brevitarsis
AAGTAGTCGCAGGAAAAAATTCGTTGAGGAAGATATGAGGAAGTTAAAAAAAATGTAAAATGTTATCAAATTGAATGCCATGCAACAGAATGGATTTTTTGAGGTGAATATTTAATTTCTCATCTCCCTCTCGCTCTGTCCAACCAAATTCGAGAACCAAACGGTTAGCCAATGAGAAACGTCCATTTGTTCAAAGTATTTATTTTGACTAATGAGCGATTACGAATGAAGCACATTCCCTCTTAGGTTAAATATAATTTTCGTCGTGTGCACGTATGCGTCTGTCTGTATATGTATATGATGTACATAGTACGAATTTCATGAAAATGCATAAAAGTTCAACAAAATTAAAAGTAATTAAGAGTAAGTTGTATAATTGGGTAATTTTTTGATCTTTTTTCGAGCTAGAAATAGCTATTGAAAAGCAGGTAATATTTTTTTCATTTTTTGTTACATTCTTCATATTTTTCCTTTTTTGTTACATTCTTCATTTTTTACTCATTTTATAACAGAATGACAATCCAAGATAATTCCACCGAATACCTGATGCATATTGATGACGTAGTCTTACGATAAACATAAAAAGAAAAAGTTGATGACGATTTGTGCTTGTATCAAGACATCTTGAATATTATAAAGTGTTTTTCCTACATCAAACAAATGAAATATTTTTTTTCAGATCGTTGAACATCAAATTGTATTAAGGTAATTGCATATGGTGTGACGCGTGGTAGTAGATTAGAAATAGACTGCTGGGAGAATCATCGGCCACCCGTTACGCCTTATTCGTCTGAAACATCAGGAGCTTCAGGAGTTGTGGTCCCACTTGCTGAAGACAAAATATATTGTCCCAAACAAAAAATAAATTATGTGTCAGTCTAATACTTATGAAAAAGTGTGACATAAAATTCAGTGCGAGAACTCCATCATACTTTGCTGGAAGCAAAATAAATTATTTAATTTTTAAAAATTAAATTAAATAAATTTAAAGAAAAAAAAAACACGACAAGGTAAGAGAAATAAGTTATTAAGTTAACATAATGGAGCGTCCATACATGGATGTTAGTGAGCAGGAATGGAAAAAATTCCAAAAAGACTATGCACTGATGCAAGCTTCGGACGAGCGTATTGTTCTCGAGTCAGATCTTCGCGAAAGTTGTCTCATGAAAGCAAATAATGACGGAGTTGCACCACTTTTGATTGCAACAGATAGTGGCTATGGCAATTGTTGCGACCCGCACATCATGTCATGCCACAAGAACGCTAGCACCGTTCCATTCTGTTCGTCTGAAGAGAAATACTTCAGTGAAGTGGTGGCCAAAGTTGAACTAGAGCTCTGCAAAAACGTGATAGCTCAAGTCAAGAATAAATTTGGAATTTTTCGGCGAGGCCACACCGTAAAAAGTTTCGAATTGATTCGCGACTTGAGTTTACTCGCTTTCGAGCTCTACAATTATTCGCTTCAAGAAGATCCTTCAGAAGAGTACAAGACATTTTGTCGAATACTCGCCGAACTCGAAATTCCAAAGTGCACCGGTTTCCTGGCTGCTATGAGTGCCGCAGAACGTGGTAAGTTGGGTAGAAATACTCAACTTGCACTTCAAAGCAACCAATGAAACAAAATGCCTTCGGTGAAAACGTTCGGATCCACTTCCGCCTCCTCCTCCGTCTCTGCTTCTGCCACGAATGCTGCACCGAGATCCTCAGCAGCAACAACAACAAAAACCAGCAATGACAACAGCAGCAGCAGCAGTAACAACAACAACAACACAAACAGCATAAAGAAATGCACGGTCATGCTGGTACGTATAGGAGGCAACAACACAAACAACAGCAACAACAACACAAACAACGCAAACAACATTAATAAATGCGACCCTTGTTTTTAGACGTGTGATTCATGATGGCATGTTCCTGTACAAAGTTGTGGATGGCATCCTCGACACTACTGTCAGAAATTCTCTGGTATTTCGTCAATGTACGGAATATGTCTTTGTTCGGATTATGTTACCACTCGATAAACTGCGCATTCAATAATGTCATGCCAAGAACAATGCGCCTCTACAACACTCTCTTTGGAGGCCGTTACATCTTTGATGGCTCTCCTGAGTTGTTTAAGAAGTACTGGACCGAAACCATCACAACACGTGGATGTGGAAGTTTTGCTGCATACATTTGAATGTGTTATTTTTTCTACTGATATTTATGTTTTTTAAGCTGCGGACAAAATTAATTTTTTTCTATATTATATGAATATTATATGTATATAATTCGTATATTATTTGTATATAATTTGTATGTTATATGCATATAATATGTATATAATATGCATATAATTTATATATAAAATTTTTATATACTAAATATCAAAAATTTTAGCATAAATTGAAGTTTGAATTATATAAATTAAATATAAACACTCTTATTGAGTTATTTTTTCATCGATTAATGGTAAAATTTTTAATTTTTAGTATAAAAAATTTTTATATATACATATTATATGAATATAATATACAAATTATATACGGATTATATGCATATAATATACGAATTTCATACATATTATATACATATAATATGCATATAATATAGAAAAATTAATTTTTTTCAAAATTTATTTTCAATAGAAAGAATAGACGAAAATTAAATCGATTTTTCTCAGTTTGTTAAAAATGTTAGTTGTGCGATTTATCCTTTTCGCCCGGGAAATTATATGCATATTATATGCATATAATATACATATAATATAGAAAAAATTAATTTTGTCCGCCACATTAATGTTCTTCTTTTGAATTATTTCTGTTTTTTGTCATATGTGAACATTTGTCAATTTTCATGAAACGTTCATGTCACTGCATTCATTTTAATTTAAATTACTCAAAGTGTAACGGGGTTAAATTGCGTCTTGAGCGTATTTCGTTTAAATTGAAAAGAAGGGAAACAAAATCTTACACCCACTCAAAATTGCATGATAACTTGAAGGCTGACATTTTTAATGTTTACTTAGCAACAATTTCCAAAAATTTTCTCATTGAACAAAACACATATATACACTCGCCTCAATTTTTACCACAAAATCAACAAAGGATCAACAAATGAGTAGAGGAGTAAAGTGGAAAATTGAAAAAAAAGAAAAGTTTTTAAATATTTTTTTTTCTTTTTTTATATTTTTTTTCTGCGAGTCCAGTCTCGAGCATAAATTCCATCCACTCACCCTGTTTTTGCTCTACGGGATCCAAGTCCTCTAAAGCAAGGTACTTGCACAACGCCAAGTTCGTGTCTTCGGGATGTGGAGGCGACGGCGGAGGACCGCTAGAGGGCCCAGGTTGTAGCGAAGCAGGCAACAATGGCAAGTCTGGTGACAGAAAGCAGGCTAGAGAATGAGGCGTAGAGCAAGGAAGACTGACACACTTTAATGGTGCTGCTGCTGCCGGCGATGACGTTACTGCTGATGTTGTTGCTGCTGCTCTAGCGGGAAACGGGACGGTGAAACTAATAATAACCTTCACAAGCGGGACAACAAAGCCGGAGCCCCGTTCCATTGATGTAAGTCGTCACTTCCTCATTCGCCTTCTCAGTGTGTCTCACGGTATTTCACACCGCCTCGTTCTCCGTCTCCTCACTTGGTATTGTTGCCACCATCGCCTTTACCTGGCCCCTTCAGTGGTTCTCCGTCGTACCCGACCCAGAGGAGAAAAAAAAGTGATTGGCATAGGATCGAGGCAGGACCGACAAAAAAAGTTTTTTTACAATGCGTATCGTCGCCGCTTTTGTTGTCTCCGTCTTCACCGTAGCCTCCGCCTGGTCTTTTCAGAAGCAACCGAGGATTTGTCACCTGAAAAGCAAAAGAGACAAGAATGACTAATGTGAATTTAAAGCAAAAAAGTAAAAACAAAGTCTTAAAGTATAAAATAAAATAGCGTGTTTAGTTAATACTTACTTAATGTGCCCAATATATTTCACCCTTAGGCCGCTCCAAATTTTTTTCTATGTTTTTGTCCCCTGCCCCATTTCAAAAGCCAAAAATCCAATGGGGCAAAATAAAAAAAAAAGTTAAAAATTTCATCAAAATTGACCATTTTTTGGTCCTTTTCCTTACTTTTTCAAGGAATTTTCGAAAATTTTTTAAAATATTTTCAATTTTTAAATTTTTTTTGTGCTGAAAATCGTATTTTAACATGAATTTCTTCTTTAAAATTTTTTTCAAAAAAATTATTTTTCAAAATTTTTTGACAGTTATTTTTATGAAATTTTTTTGTTAAAATTTTTAACTTGAAATACTTTCAGATCAATTTTAAATCATCAAATCTCAATGTAGATACCATAAAAACATCTAAAATATTCATAAAAGACCAACATTTGTTAAAATTTTTTCATTTTGTATGAAACAGTATTTCAAAACTATTTTTTTTTATTTTGCCCCCCCCATTTTGAAAAAAATGTTTTGGGACAAAAACATCGGAAAAAATTTGGAACGGCCTTAATAAAGTTTTCATAATTTTTCACAAAAAAAGGTGAGAGAAAAGTAGATCAAGTTAAATTGAATGGATTTTTCTGCATTGCATTGAATGTTTTTTCATCCCTCTCGTTTGACCAATAAAATTAAAGTATTTTTGTTTTGACCAATAAAATTAAAGTATTTTTGTTTTGTCCAATAAGAAACGATCATTTGATTGAAGTACCTATTTTGACCAATTACTGTTCACGAATAAAGTACATTACCTTTGTGAAAGACATAGGCCTCTGTCCGTTTTTTTTTAACATTAAGCTTTAGGAATTGTATTGAAATTCATCAATATCGATAAAAAAAACAAAAACCTTTACGAAAACTCAAGTCAAAATGAACTATTCAAGTTCTTTTTTCATGATCATTTTTTTTAAAACTTCTTCAATATTTTCTATGAATAATCGTGATAAAAATAAAATACATTTTCAATCATAAATTTGCTTATAATTTATCTTCAGACTAACCCAAAACGATTTTTACATTCGTTAAGTTTTGAATGCTGTATTTAAGCCGAGACATGAACCTTAAATTTGAATTTATGACATAGATTACAACATCAATTTCATTCGACTCAAAATTTTAGTGTGGATTTCATCATGATTTCCAGATCATTCTATATAGTGAATTAAAGTGAAAATGTGAGAGCTCGAATCTCAATTTAAAACTGCGAGTACTAATACGAATACTAAAGATTGGGTTCGAATCCATTCAAAGATCTTAAATATTTTTCTAAAATATATGAAGTATGTAGAAAATTTATAAAATTAATGAAGATTGAATCTTTCCTACGTAAGTTAACAAAAAAAAAAAAATAAACTTTTAGTTTTCTTACCGGGTCATACTATTTTTTCGTACTACTTTAAGGATTTTATGTCAAGTTTCTCTCTAATCGCACATCTTTAATTTCTTAACGATAATCAGAGCTGTAAAATTATTTCATTAATTTAGAATCTCTTATCATTTTAAAATTTCATTTTATTAATTTAATTTAATTTAATACTAATTAACAAACATTTTTAACTAAATAAATTACTTTGCTATACCAACTATGTTTTTTTGTTAAAATTTTAAATTGCACAGGACACAAATTTGATTGGCATCGGCTACACTGGGGAATATTTCGTTGTAGTTGTTAAACTTTTTAATTTTTCTCCCTGCTTCCTTTTGATACTGACGTACTTCTGAGGAAAATAAAACGAAATACAAGATAAAAAATTTTAAACTAAATTATTTCATTGAAGAACAAATTTGATTTTTGCCATCACAAGAGAAATCCTTCTGCGGAAGGATGATAAAAGGGCTAAAATTGAGTAATTTTATCAATGCTTACCTCTTGTTCTTTAGATTTTCGTTCTATCGTTGTGTAAGTTCCTCGTATACTATTTTGGCGCATTAGTATAGCACGACGTCTTAGGTATTCAAAATATGCAAAAGTTAATAAACCAGCCACTATCATGCATACTATTAATACTGTTAAAATAAGTTTACTGTCAGCAGATCCGACAAAAACAGGAGTACATCCCAAAATAAGTATGAGAACTATTAATAGTGAAATTAAGACTCCGACACGATAACAGCCATAATGCTTTTCTATAAAAAAAATCATATCGAAAGTGTAAAACCAAAGAATTTATGTTAATTTTCTTTTTATTTGTAGTACAACCAACCTGTTACTAGCTCCTCATTTTTTTGAATAACACCGCTATGATGATGACGATCTTTGTTATTGTTATTATTGATCGTGTTCGTGTTCACTAGTTGAGTTTTGCTCAAAATAGCTTTATTATTGCTCATTTTATTCGTTGTTAAGAATGTAAAAAGTCTAATTACTGTTTTAAATATTTTTTCTTGTCATATTGGTATAATTTTGTACAATTCAAAATATTTTACGCACTTGTTTTAACTTATGAAAAAAGATTTGGATTTGAACACCTATCTCATTTCACGGTCGAAGCTTACTGAGCATATAACTCGAGACAAAAAGACTGTGTAGATCGTATAGAAAGAAGACAAAATACACTGTAAACAATTTTTGTACCTTTTTTTGTGAAATAAATTCTAATATAGGTACTTCTTCCATCCAATATTAAGCAACATTTGCAAACTTTGGTACATTTCATTACGGATCAATTGCATAAGTTAATTTCACAATTTACATCAATGATAAAAATTTTGTTCAACGTTTGTTTAACAGTGAATGTCTTTTAAAAAATATAAACAACAAAATACATATTTAAATGATTTTCAATACAAACACGTTTTTCTACACTACATATCATGTTTTATACACTTTACAACACTTTCTTGCACAAAGCTCCATAGCACCTGTAGTACCTTCAGTAGTGTTTGTATGTTTTGTTCTGTTGTCTGTAATAAACAACGTGATAATAATTACATATTTTTTCTCACAAAAAAGTAAATCGATTTGTTTAGAGTGGGGACATAACATAAACGATTACGTTTAATACACTATTACTAAAATACACAAAATAAGCCAAGATTTTTAAAGTCTGACAGTGTGGTATGCAATGAATATTAACATTTAGTTGAAAACTATTTTCCATAATAGTCGATATTAAATTTTTAAATTTTATGAATGAAAAAAAGTTAGTACGAAAAAATTTTAATTTTTGAAATAAAATGAACAACTTTACAATGCTGAATGAACTCAAGAAGCTTATCTTATCATATCGTTAGTAATCTACATTGATAAGAGCATTGTATTGCTATACAAAGTGATATCGAAATTAACTTCGCAGTTAGCGATCTCATTTCAAACTCAACTGTTCATAAGTAAACTAGAAAAAGTTTATTTTCACAAAAATGACACAAAAATTGAACTTTTTAATTAACTGCATCATTATTATATGTTTATTGTACCAAATTGAGTGCAAAATAGTAACGAACTTGTGCGAAAAACCAATTAATAATCCAGTTACTGAGTCACAAAGCTTTTGCGAATGCGTCACCGAAAACTCTTTAAGGTGGGGCGAGCTTGTATTGGTTATAAACTGTGCTGAAAAATCACTTAAAAGTGAGGACTTTAGAGCCAACATTTTACCAAACTTCACAGTATCATTGGATCTATCATATAATCAATTCAAAGAATTACCGTTATTAGAAGGAGATGAACTTAGTTTTTTGGACGCTTCGTACAATGAAATTGAGAAATTAGTCGAGAACAATTTCGCAAGAATTTCTAATTTAGTTCATTTGGACCTCAGTAATAACCATCTTGCGGAAATTGATAAAAATTCATTTAGTGCACTAAGCAAACTTACAGAATTGAATTTGGCGAACAATATGTTACACATTTTACCGGAACAGTTGTTTTCTCCTCTACAAAGTTTAAGTTTTCTCACGTTAAGTGGAAATATTGGACTAAACGAAACTTTTAGTCAAGTTGGTATCGATTTATTCCTAAAATTAGGAGTTACGCCGACATTGAACAAGCTGGAAATCGAGCGGTGTAATTTAACTCGCATCGATTTAGGACGTGGAAGTTGGCTGAGTGAGGTTTATTTAGCCAATAATCTAATCACTAATTTAAAAGAAATGCCATCGCGAATACGGATATTGGATTTTAGCAACAATAATATTGAACGGCTTTCTGAATTGTTTTTTAGTGAAATGATTAATCTTGAAATGATTTTGCTGCAAGATATGCCAGAGTTGACAACTGTTGAAGCTAAAAGTTTTTTTCCGTTGCTCAATTTAAAGCATGTCAGTATTAGAGGTTCAAAGAAATTGACCTATATCGATGCCGAAGCTTTTGGTCCAGTTACAGGCGATTCAAAATTGCCAAGTTTAGATATCCTGAATTTACAAGGAACAAAACTCACGTCACTTAATGAGTCTTTGTATGCTTTGTTGAAGGACACAAAAGCCATCGATCTTAATGGAGTGCCGCTGGAATGTGATTGTCATTTGCGTTGGATAAAGAAACTTGCTGTGGAAACAAATGGACAATGCCGATCTCCCAAACATTTACGAGGTGTTCTGCTATCAGGAGTGCCAGAGAAGAACTTTGAATGTCGCCTCTTTCCCAAATGGGTTTACACATCCATAAACGGAGTGCTTATCTTGGTTGTTTTGATTTTATGTTCTCTTGCGGTCTGGTTTGTCACAATGAAACTCAAAAGGACAACAGATAACCGACACAAGACAAATGTCCATTCATCAAGTCCATACGCACCCATTACCATGGCAACAAATGTCAGAGAATCCAACAGTCCGTATTATTAAAACGAGCTCAGAAGTATATCAAATGGTCATAAAAATGCACACCATAAAAATACTTTTTACTGGTTTTTTTTTTGTGCTCATGTAATGTAAGTTGCTCCAACAAATCTGTGAGAAAATGAAGAAAAACTTTTTTTTATTTACTTGAATATTCTGGAATATAATAATAATTGAGAAGTGTAGCAAAGTCTATGTATATTTTTCTTTTGAAATTAATTAAAGCACGTATTCTACGAAGCCATTAACGAAAAGGAGTTTTCACTTTGAGGATTCATTATTATTAATCATGAGCGAGAAGAAACATAATTGCGACGTGCATTAAAATTCATTTTGTTTGTTTTCTTACTCAGGCATAAAGGACTTAATTTTCACGCACGTACTTCCATGCTCACGTATTTCGTAAATGTTCCTTTTCTACAACCTACTCCACTTTCCTCATTGGAGACGTACTTTTTGAATTTATATTTCAAAATAATTTTGAAAGAACAGACCGAGCTCATTAAAAGATTTCAAAGATAATGTGATAAGGAACAAACATACCAGAAGAAAATTTTCTTCGTACCTACGTACGATACACACAGTAAACACACTAATTCAATTGCGAAAAGTTTTGTCACAAAATTTTAAAACGTGTATCGTCCTTTTGCCAGTCGCTACACGTATGACGTACCTGCCTTCCCTTTTCTGTCTATTAAAGATGATAATTATTTACTCAATATGCGACACCCGTATTTTATGCTGCATGATTGCAAGTGAAAAATAAAAATACGAAAAAAAAATGAGGATGAGACATTAAATTATATTATTATTAGTATTGCTGCTACAACCGGGGTAACCGTAACTTTTATGTTTATTTTCCTTCCTTGGTGCTCGAGAGTTCACCAATAAAACACAAAAATCGATCCGGCTTGCGTTTTTCTTCCCGTGCGTGGTCACAAGCAAACACTTAAAAGTTATCGCAACAAACTTTACTTCAGACATTTGAATATATACACAACGAACGAAATGCAACCGCCAAAAAATTCCATAAAAAGTCGTGAAATGATAAATTCGAGTCACGTATCGACTTTTCCATTACCGTGCGTATAGGTGTTAAAAAATTGATGACTTAGTTGGCGGCGGTACATAAAAACTTTATTTCATCCGCTTCTCGTCGTTATTCCCATAATTTTTACACGAGCAGGAATTTTTTTTTCTTCACGATTAAAAATTCAAGTTATGTGTCTTGGGTGGATTTGGATGCGCCTAATTGATGGATACGATAAAGAGACAAGGACTAATGATATTTGTTTGGCAACACAAGAAAAAAAATACGCAAATGAAAATTTTACCCTATTAAAAAGTTATTTGTAAAACATCTCAGGTAAATGAATGAAAAAAAAGTTGATGAAAAAGAGGAAATAGCAAAAAAAGGTTGATACTATTTCTTGTGATGATGACGAGAGTCAAAAGAAATTTGTTTCAAAAAAACACCAAACAATGTATTTTGTGTGTGTAGTTTGAAAATTCCTCAAATTCTTTTGATTTCATTAAAATTTTCCAATCAAAGATACTCGCATAGCATGTTCGTATCCAATTTTTCATGTTTGTTTCTCCTTTCCTGAACTCTTAATGGAAAGGAATGTGCAAGGGTTATAAACTTTTATATGTCGGCCGTTGTGAATGCTATACACAAACATGATCTTAGAAAAAAAAGGTCTATATTTGCTCTTTTGTGTTTTATACAAGAGTGACTTTCAATAGATATTTTTCTTTTGACAGGTCATTTTTACAAGAGGGAACATGGTTGACTTGCATAATTGTCAAATAGGTCTGAAAAGTTTTTTGCTTCACTTGCGGTTCCACACAACAACAAAAAAAAATAAAACTCTTGAAAAAGAAACACAAAAAAAATATTCAAAGAAGTTTTACGTTAAAATTACATTCCAGGTTTTTCTATGTTTTTCTGGATCCTCTCTAATGTCTTTGACAAATCACTTGAAAATATTTCAATTTTTTCAGATACTTTCGTAAATTTAATTGAATGCATAGCTATTTCCCATCTCAAGTATCCTTTATTGAGATTCTTATTACAAAAGCAGTGGGTTCCTTTGTGCACAACTCAGTTTTCAATTAAGTACCGTAAATTCATTAAAATTATTCGATTGGAAATTCGTAGCTCATCGAATAAATAATTTGCTTTTTTACTTATTTATTTATTAAAAAAATCATAGCATTTTTAGTTGATTAAAAAAATGTTTACAAATATTTGCTGCTCTGATTAGGTTTTGTCTTCTGAGTTATTTGCTTTCTAATCATAAGAATTTGAATTAAAATGTTTGATGATCCATTTTTGAACAATCATTAGGTAAAATCTCAATAGAATTACTTAACAATGTGTATTTTTACTGAATAACATCAATATTTAATGAAGAAAAATTGTCAAGGGAAAATTAATATTTGTTTAACACCTAGTAGAGTACAAAATTGGTTTCTTGAATATTTAAATGAAACAAGGGAGTTTCTCACTTGTATTTAGTTATATCTGCATATTTTAAAATTAAAACTCAAAATAATTAATTTTGTAACAAAATCACTCAAATTCTGCTTCACGAATCTCCTTGAGGACTTTCGTAGTGTGTCAATTTTAGCTCAAAGGAGGTTTAAGAACGAAAAAAAAATAGAAGAATGTATGGGAAAGTTTAAAAATTAATAAAATCTCTCAAATATGTTGTGTAAGATTCATTGCATATTTCATCACAATTTTAAATCAAGGTTGGATCCAGAGAGCTCTGAAGGGGCAGGCAAAAAAATAAAAAAAATATCTTTTTTGTCAATTTTTGTAATTTTTATCACATTTCGAGCTGAAAGGAGGGAGCAAATCAATAAAAAATTATCTTTTTTGTCAATTTTTTGGGTGTTGTTAATAATTTTTAGTACATTTTGAGCTGAAAGGGGGGGGGCAAATGCCCCCTATGCCACACCATGGATCTGCCCTTGCATTAAATGATAATTGATTTTTGTTCCGAAAAGGAGAAAATCCAATAAAAGTTTTAAATGGCACAAAAGGATTATTTGTCTCATTCGATAGATTATTTATTTCGCTTTGAAGAAAATGAATTAAATGACTTCTAGGTAAATCCTTCTAATTACACGTCTTAAGTCGTCTTTGCGAATCTCAATTAAAAGTGTTTCTGTCCTAAAGATTAGCCACTATTTTTGTTGCTGTTTGTAATGATACATTTATCTGTATGTTTTGGAATATAGCAAATAACTAACAGCAAAACGACGACTAAGACGGCTTTTGAAATAAATCGTACACATTTATAAGTCTCAACAGTGTACACGGACAGCTGTCTGACGAGCGACAAAAAAAATGTATTTATGTACAAACAGAATAAAAAATTACATTCGCTGAAAAATTCAAGTTTAATAGCTGAAATAGTGTTAAGACAAGCAACGTAAACACCTTTTTATAAATTAAATCATTAAATTTGCATCAAAAGATTTGGAAAGTTGCTTCTGCAATTTACACCCTGATTACAGAGAGTTTTGTTTGGATAACGTTGTTAGCTTAACTTCATCTCCTTACTTTTTTTTTGGCGACATTTATTTTTACTTAAATGTTTTTATCCATAGAAAATATAAGTGGCAAGCATTAATCTTGCTTATTTCTTGTCTCTGCTGAAATAAATACTAGAAATGTTTTATCACTTCACTTTCTTAATGTTTCTTTTTTTTCGCAATGTGAATGTATTAGAAATTTCGCTAAGAAACAAATTTTCAGTTTGATAAACAAAACGTTGTAGATTTTTTTTTTGTAATCCAAAATTGAATTCAAAAGAAAATTGGATGTTATTTTTTGCCCGTTAAATATCGAGTAATCTTTCCTATATTTACTCGTCCGTTTAAAAAAAAATATACTTTATTGTAGTTTAATTACTTTCCTTTTAAACATTTTTGAACGTTTTGAGGCACTTTGAAAGTTGCCGTTTGTCTGTCAAGCCATTCTATGAAATTTTAATCGCAAAGAAGTATAAAAGGACGTAAGTTAATTCGCACAACAATTACTTTAATTCGATATTTTCTGTTCATCTTGCCAAATCATCCACCAGAAAATTATGTTGTTATTATACTTTTTGCATTATTATTAATCTATTGTTATTTTTTTTCGTGCGATACATAACCAATATAATCGGTTTTCTTTCAAGATTAGTTTTTTGGTAATGACAGATTAGAATTTGATTAAGACAAATGAATGTTTATTGTGTTTCAAGTATCATCCACATGGAATGTAATATATTGACTTTGCGCAAATTTGGAGAAAAGTTTGTTCGTGAAGTGTTGTTGTTAGTAAAATTATAAGAGCATCTTGCAAGCCACTTCATTTTCCGTTAATTTAATGCTGTGTGTTTTTTTTTTTGCTTGAGTCAATCATGATATCCAATTTCTGGAGTGTTCACTTCTCATTTTATCTGACACAGAGCACAACAACCCCCGATATCAGTGTTCGTTTAAACTGTTGAGAAATCATCATTTCACCACCGTTGGTGGTATCTTCAACATGCCATTTTTATATCAGTGTTGTATAACATTATTGTTCCATTTATGATATCTCCCCTTCTCCTTCTGCTTACAACGCGAAACGTATCATTTCACACTTAAAATGCCTATCTCTACGTATGGGTGTGTAATGAAAATACACGACGCGAACCGAAAAAAAATACTTATTTTTGCATCGTTCAAAAAGACGACAACGACGTGTTTCCATAACGTAATAACAGTTTTTTGTTGTTATACTTGTACATCTTTTGGATATTAAGTGGCTGATAGGATTCATTTGATATGAACTGTGATAGACACTTTTGTGGCAGCCAGATACGTTTTACAGCAAAATGTCTAAGTATAAAGTACAAAACATCGTGAGGGATCATTTCAAAAAATGTTTTATTAAATTACATGTTCTTTTATTTTCCTCATCTCAAGAATTCACGCCGAACGAAAAAAAGAAATCATTTACAGAGCTCCTTGTTTCTCTCCTCTTTATTGACGTCTATTACATTTTTGCATTGATTTAAATGAAGGCGATCATTCATTTTTGATTGAAAGGGCCGTAGCACCTAATTTTCATCAAAAGGCGTGAGTTTGATGAGAAACAAATAATAATCAAGCTTCTAACAAGAAAGGAAAGAAGAAAAAACTGTCAAAAGAGATAATTTTTACAAGCAAACAAACTTTTTTTTTCGTATCGTTTCCCTTGTTCAAATGTTCGACAGATAAAAATTTCGTCGCTGAAGTTAATGACAAAATGATTACTATGCTGGATGCTGTGTATTTTCATGCAATATCTGGGTTTTTACTGTCGAAGAGATATAAAATCCTTTTCATACGGATACATTTATTTAAATTTTATGATGATGAAAAGGTGAAACAGACGATATCAAAAATTCCATCAAAACTTTTATACAGCAACACACACCTTCATTGTTGATGAGGCAACACGGCACAACAAGAGAAGAAAATATTTTCCAAATACAACAGATATTATTATTATTATGTGATGTTCTTTTGCGTTCTCTCTATTTTTTTGTGTATAGTAAGTATGTATATGGCTCATCACCAACAAAAAATTTTTTGATTAAATTATAGTAATATATTTTATGCGAAAAAGATTTACCCTTTTGGATGATAAATAGTTCAATTTCCTTTGTTGTGCCAATGCAAAACAACAAAGAAAAGAAGTGTGGGAGTGAAATTATGTGCCAAATATTTCTTGCTAATGGTGAGATATTTCACCAGATAAATTTTATAATTCCTTTTTCTAATTTCAAGAACTTTTAAGGCCAGTGCAGTTTTGACAAACGTATCAAATAATAAAATTTTTTAAAAAATCACATTTTTTTATTTGCAGGGTATTTAAGGTAATAAATATGTATGCGAGCAATTTTATTAACTTTTATTTATTCCTGTTAACCCAAGAAGGTGCCCTCAAAAATCAATCAGCTCTTCCATAAGGTTTGGCGCTATCCATTTACGGCGTCGGATAAAATAGGGCAGTTTTTGACCCCCACCCAAAAATCGGAAACCGTCGAAATTCAACAACCCAATTCAACAATTTACGGCGTGTTTTTTAACCCCTCACTGAAAAGGAAATTTTTAGTATCAGTTCAAATTTCAATGAAAGCTCATGAAAAATTTGAAAAAAAAACTCAAATTAATGAAAATTAAAAAAAAAAAAGATTACAAAGTCTGAAATACTTCAAAAATTATTTTAAATAATTCAAAACGAAAAATTTTTAAATCGTGAATATGGCATATTTTTTTATACGTCGTACATTTCTGTTTACCCCCCTCCCCCCCTCGTCTAAATCCGTCGTAAATTTGATGAACCCCACCCCGCCCCTAATCTGCCGACGCCTTTAATGGATGACGCCTTTTACAGATTTTAATTTTAAATTGTAAAATTTTCAAATTTTTCTTTTAAACATTAAAAATTTATTCATGATTTTTGTAAATTTTCTGGGAACAAGATTTCCAGGTTCTTGCCCTTTTTTCACGATCAAAAATAGATGAAAGAAAATGATTTCATATTTTAAGGTCAAAATGATACAAAACATATTTTAAAATTATTGAATAATTTGAGGATATAATGAGAACTTTTGAATATCAGACGAAAGAAATATTACATCCTTCAATTATAAGAAATGTATTAAAGTACAAAAATGCCTTCAGTTAAGATAAATAACAAAAAAAACGGAAAAGGCTATTAACTGATTAATTTGATTAATTACAATACAGAAGTCACTCATGCAAAACTCGGAAATTATTGACCTATGATATAAACGCATCAAGGAAACCAACTGTCTGAAAAAAGTTTGTTATGTAATACATACACAAACCTCATACTTACAATTGACTTGCTAGAACAAAGTCAGAAATATTTCAGCAGTTTATTTGCTCAATGCAACAGAAAACAAATTAATCAATCAATCATTGTTATTTGCACAAAGTCACACACAAAAAGTAAACTTGAATGTTTCCACATTTCGCAGCAACAATTATTATGTGAATGAATGTATTAACCTAATCTGTAAATGCAAAAACTTTGTTCACCTACAACTTGATTGTTCAAATGTGTATTCAATACAAACATGAAAGAAAGTCAAGTTGTGCATTGGCATCTGTCTGTATAAAGAAGTTATCATTGCAATTATTACGTATAAATATTGTATGCATTGATAAGTGTTTGTGTTGTTAGCTAAACAGAAGTAAAGTTAATTACTTAAATAGAGAGAATTAGCAATGATAATCCCCTCTACTTAAATTAATATTCTAGACTTTTAGGTATAAAAGCAGCAGAATTTGGCGTTGAATGCATCAGTTGAGAGTCTTAACTTATTAACGTAAAGTAATTTATCAATTATTTATCCTTTTACAATGAAAGCCTTTGCACTTTTCGTCTGTGTCGCAATTGCCGTAGCTAGTGCCGGTGTAAGTATCTCTTAAATGTTGTGGGTGGAGACGGATGGTTAATTTTTATTTGGTAAATTTAACAGACAATTACTGATGAACAAAAACAAAAGGCTAAGGAACATGCTGCCCACTGCGTAAAAGAAGTCGGTGTGCCTCCAGAAACCCCAATGAAACTCCAAAAGGGCGACTTTAGTGCCAACGACGAAAAGACACAATGTTTCGCCAAGTGCTTCTTGGAAAAGGCCGGTTTTATGGATTCGCATGGAAACCTCAACGATGATGTTATTGTTGCCAAGTTATCTCAGGCAAATGACGAATCAAAGGCAAGTTTAAGTGCATTTTGAATAGAATTCAAATTTTATTTAACAAAACTTTCCACTCATTTCCTCTATGCGAACAGGTAAAAGCATTGTTGGCAAAATGCAAACAAGAAAAAGGAAATACTGCATGTGAAACTGCTTACAAAGTTTACCAATGCGCTTACACAAACAAGGCACTGTAATTCAATATCTCTACATCATTCCTCACATGCATTGACTACGAATGGATAAAATACCTTCGAAAACGTTATACAACTGTGTTATACCTTGTTACTTGATGCGTACATTGCCACAGATATTCATTATATTTGCAAACAATGTACGGCAAAATTAATTGTTTCCGTTTGAATAAAGTTTCAAATTGAATCAGAACTTTTGTGTTTTATGCTTTTCACATGGGAATCTGACTTTACAGATAACATTTGAAATTTTAAAATAAAAAAAATCTTCATTTCCTTCAATTTTGGACTTTAAGTCCGTTAACATTTATTTTTATTAATGTCACATAAGAACATTAATAACTTAAGCATTTTTTTCTGCTTTCATGACACATTCCATAATTTTGAAGGCCTTTTCGCATGGCTCGGCGGCACTTAGTTTGGCACAATCTGCAAGTGCTGTTTGCTAAATTTCCAAAAAACAGAATTGTGAACATTTTTACGCAAAAATTTGTAACGAACTTACCATTTCAGCGGGTGCTGCTCCTAAAAATTCTTTCATCTTGTCCTCGTTTAAATTCATTGAGGTGTCTGCCATTCCAATATTCACAAAGAAGCATTTGGCAGCGCACTGTTTCGAAATTTTAGCTTGTTTAATTTTTTTTTGCTAAACAAAAAAAAATTAAGTTGACTTACTTTTTTCTGAGCGTCAAAGCTACTTGAATCTCCTCCAGCAAACTGCTTGAACATTTCATCAGTAACTCCATGTTCAGCTCCACATTTCATACCAACTTCCATTAACATTTTTTTAATTTCATCTGATCCAACAACCTTAAATTAAAACATTTATGATATTAATTATTTTGCAATTTTTTCGTTCTCACACGATACCGAATTCTTGATATTTTTTAAATTTTTATACGCGTGAAATACTCACAATTTGAATTGCTGCAGCGACAATTAAAATTATAGTAAAGCACTTCATTTTATATTATTTTTTTTTTAATTTTATAATATCAAAGAGTGACAACTTTATTAATCCCTTTAAATTTAATACTGAGTCTTTTCGAAAAAAATATTTTGCTTTTATACAAATTTTAATAACATACCATGACATTCAAAAAAATTAAAATAACGATTTTGGGCAAAAATAAATATCTAAGTTTATACATTTCCTCTATGGAGCTGATCTTCAATATGTCATTAAAGTACAATAACGTTGCTTGAAATAATATGTGGACTTGATATATTGAATCGTGACTCTTCAGGATTCTTTTGACATTGTATCAATTTCGTTCACCTTGACAAGAAGCTCTAAAAAATTATTTATTGGAATAATGAAAGTAAAACTTTTTCCTGAAAGAAGTTTCTTATGTTGCATCATTCAAAAAAAAAAAAAAAAAATGAAGAAACCCAAATAACTTGGCAGGGAAAATCAATAGTATTATATTTAGCCAGGGGATCGCACAGGTATAAATTTATAAAATTGTCAAAGAAAATGCTCTATGCCATTATTGGACAACGCCTTTGAAAAAATATTTTTGCACTTTAATGGTTTGACTAAGCTTACTTTTGTTTTTAGTCGTGTTTTCATTCGGTAAGTGAAAAGTCTCGTTTCTAAAATGAGAATTTTCTTTGCTTTTTTTGTTCTCATCATCGCCTTTGTCTATGGATTATTCAGATTGACATCAAATAATGTGAGAATTTTTTCTGCGTTTTTTTTTATTTTTTCGGCACTATAATTTGTTTGCTCTGTAGCAAAATGTCCGATCATTTAAAGTGACGTCGCAAATATACATTGATGTGTCGCATGGTAGCAAGCCACTGGGTAGGATAGAGATTGGATTATTTTCCGAAGATGCTCCAAGAACAGTAGAGAACTTTCGTGAAAGTAAAATATTTTTTAATGTTCTATCAATGCAAAATTATTAACGCATAAGTTCCTAGTTTGTATCAATGGAATCAATGGGAAATCATATAAAAATAGCGTGTTTCATCGCGTGATAGAAAAGTTTATGATACAAGGTGGTGATATTGTGGCTGGCGATGGTTCGGGATCCATTAGCATTTATGGAAAGCAATTTGAGGACGAGAATTTGCAGATTAATCATACAGATGTGGGATTTGTGGCGATGGCGAATCGTGGACCCGACACAAATGGCTGTCAGTTCTACATCACGACGATGCGTGCGCCATGGCTTGACGGAAAACACACAATTTTTGGTAAAGTGGTAGCGGGACAAAGAGTTGTTCACATGATTGAGCAAGTAAGCATGATTTGAACAGTTTTCTAACGTGACCTGACAAAAAAAGTTCGAAAAAAAAAATTTCAGAAAGTGAAAATTCATATTTTCGATTACAGCTGATTTTAGAAATTTCACTTCCTCTGTCAATAAAAAAAATTATTGAACAATTTATTACTTTTTAAGAAGATCAAATTTAAATTATCTTTTCATTTTTAAACTCCATAAATTCCATAAAAAATTAAAAAAAAAAATGCCAACGACACGCGGCGTTCCCAAGCGGTCACCCATCCAAGTACTAACCACGCCCGATGTTGCTTAACTTCGGTGATCGGACGAGAACCGGTGTTTTCAACATGGTATGGACGTTGACGAAAATCTAACGCATAAAATCGGTACACATAGTGAGAATATTTTCTAATGATGAAAAATCTATGTACAGAAAATTAAAAGTTATTTTTAGATTTTCATACAATTTTTGATCATTTTGCATGTGTACCGATTTTATGCGATAGATTCTCGTCAACGTCCATACCATGTTGAAAACACCGGTTCTCGTCCGATCACCGAAGTTAAGCAACATCGGGCGTGGTTAGTACTTGGATGGGTGACCGCTTGGGAACGCCGCGTGTCGTTGGCATTTTTTTTTATTTATAAATTTATTTTTAAAAAGGTTAAAACAGATTCTGATGATATTCCAATAAAACCAATTGTCATAACTGATTGCGGAGACTCACCCATAGAGGCACCATTTTACGTGTCTGACAATCCTTATGAGTAAGTTGACCTATTTTACTCACTGCAGATGATTACGCAAACTTTTTGTTTCAGTGTTACGGGATGGTTGAAAGCATCAGTTATTCCACTCGGTATGTCATTAACTATCTTGATAATATTTCAATATTTCATCAAAAAACTCGAGAAATTAACTGAACCACACAATGATGATGATGATGCCGAGGAGGAGCAAAAGTGAAAGGATAGCAATTTATCTGCGGTAGTCATCAATTTCAAAAGACTCTTTGATAAAAAAAAAACTCAATTCGAAAAACAACAACACAATACAAAAATAATAATAAAAAAATGTCCAAACCAAAAATTTTCTCTTCTTCTTCTGCTTCTCTCTTGTTGTATTAAAAAAACAAACAACTGCAGTAGTTCTCAAAGGAGGAAGGTGGATGTGTCGTTATAGAAATTAAGGACGACAAAATAGAATAAAAGAAAAACCAATGTCTGAATTTCCTATGACGAGTATTGTTTTGTTAATCTGAACGCAAAAAAAAAATCCAGAGCACGAGTAGACATCACTGCGAATCTTCAAACTGTTTGTCACGTAGATTGCATTTGTTTGAAAACCCAGGAAAACATGTGGTGAGTGAGTTGTTTTTTATGATCTTCGACATATCTTGAATTGAATGACAGAACGATAGTGGAGACATACATACTTAAAGTGAAGAGGCAGGACAAAAATAATAAAAGAAGAAAAATAGAGAATGGAGCATAATGTAAATATACTGCTTACGACTTGTACAACTGCTTGCTAAGATAATCAATATTTAATGTGGAAACAGCAAACGTGTTTTTAATGCAGGAGAAATTTCATCATGAAAAAAGTATACATTTGAAGGATTTTTTTATCTCCACTTTATCTCTTAGTATATATCGAAAAGACGGAAGATTTGAAAAAAAAAATAGTTTTGTGTCATCAAACTTTAACGTTATCGAAGATTCTTTTAAATATAGAGATACCTTTTAGTGTTCATTTAATATTCCATGGAAGAATTCGTTTTTCGTATTAATTTTTTTTTGCTTTTCAACAACACTTGAAAAAGTCTAATTTTATTTAAACAAATCAAAAAGAATAATTTTAAGACCATGCTTAAGTGATTGCACGAAGCTTTCAAAAGAAATTTGTCTTATGAGTTTTTTAAATTGAAAAGTCCTTTTTAGTTTTTTTATTTATTTCATTTAAAGTTTTTTTTAATTTAACAAATTGTTCAGGGTCGAGAAACTTTTAACTTTTACTTAATGGACCTTAATTTTAGACTTGAGCAAAAGAAGTTAAAATTATTTGGCTTTATATGTTCAAACAGAGGCCAATTTTAATCAAAAAAGGGCCGAATTTTCAGAAATTTCCATATAAAAATGATAAAATTTTTGAAAATGGGTCAATTTTGGGCCTATATTCCCGGTAACTTTTTCCTTCCCAGTCCGCCTCTGTGTTGGAAGATCTAATATAATGAGGTAGGAGTATTATCAGGAGTTTCTAAAATCTAAATTGAACACATTTTTGATTTTTTTTTATTTTTAGGTATTTGTTGATATATTTTGAGTTATTTAAAAAACATAATTTTTAAAAATAATTTTTTAAATTATCAAGCAAAATCATTGATTCACTCCGCAATAACTTTTAAGTAAACTCAATTTTCGACCCTGCGAACAGTTTGTCTATAATTACAATTTTATTTTTTCATTCGTTTTTTGATCATCTTCCAAAAACAATGACTTTTTTATTTTAAAAGCAGTCTTTTATGCACTTCATGATTACACGTTCAGGATGCAATTTTCTTCTGGGAAACTCCAATATGAATGCCAACAAATGCTTGAAGTAAATCGTGTGGAAAGAAACGTATTTGCTGGTATAATGAATCGAAAACATTTGTTTTAATGTCAATCTAATTGACTTTCATTAATCAAAGAGTACTTTTTCCGTATGCACTGCAGCAGCACCGATAGCGTTGCAGTGGTAAAACAAATATAAAAGTTTTATCCGTTCATTCGAACGGGAAATTTATAGTTTTATTCGTAGATAGAAGACATTAAAAAAAAACATGTAGCATTTATTTAATTGGAAATCTAATGTGTTTACTCAGTTAATAAAATTAAATTAAATTAAAACACAAATGGAATGATATGCCTTGTGGTTGTTTAAATGGTGGTATGAGATGATAAATAATTTTACTGTAAATATCAACCCCTTTTTCATTATAAAAAGTAAAATTAAACGATGAAAAGTTACAGCCAGTGCAAGTGAAAATGAATCGAAGCGATAAATGTTTTCTTCCTTGAATCACTGTAAAAGGTACTGACGCGGAAAATACACGTGTAACTGTCAATTTTTTTAATCGACTACAATATTGCGTCTCATTTAATTCGTCGTACGTGTCGCAACTCAGATAAAGAGACTAAAAGTCTGCAAACAAAATGCACTGCCACTATATGTGTCACACAAAATTACGTATTCCATTTTTCTTTTTCCTATTCATCCATCTTCCTTTGTATTTATTTTTTGGAAATGAATGGCAAGGAGAGACGCAAACCATGCTTTTTGACAAGTGTGATGGAAAAATAAATTGATTTCGGGTACTTTATTTTTTTTTCTGTTGGTGAGAGTCATTTGTAAATATCATCGATAGGATGGCTAGAAATCGTGTAGCAAATAATTTTCCAGACCTCTTGTAATTTATTTTAAACAAAACAAACAAATTTTCCAACTAGATCTATATTTTGATTAATAGCATACGCAAACTTGTAGGCATTGCGTCACATCAATTATTTTTTACGCCCTCCCCCCTTTGATGGAAAACAACAACAGTGAGTACGACAAACTCATTGTAAAATGACATGTTTTTTTTTTGCATACCTACAAACAATCTGACAATTTACTCTGCTCTACAACAAGAGAAAGAAAAATTGTTGTTTAGAATCTCGTAATAGCTTTCTTATATATCATTATCGTGTGTGTGTGTGGTGTAAAATGCTGTTTTGTTGAATGTGTTTTGCGGTAGCAATTTCCATTGTTCCGCCGAAACAAGATAAATGTGTGTAATTCCATAACTAAGTTATAATCTTACATGAAGTGTTAAACCAGGGATCCGATTTATTATATGTTTGATGTGTCAAGACGAGAGAAAAACGTCTTAGAATGATTGAGATTTTTGTTTTTTTTTTCTTTGCAGATAAAAAAGGATAGACGAAAGTTTTATCAAAAAATTAGATTGACCTCTGCGAAAAAACATTTATTTTCATTATTGGGGCCAACGACCTTTTAAATTTAATAAATTCTACTTCAAGGGTTGATTCTTTAAACGGTTGGGAATCAGAATTCATTGACTTTTAGCATGGAATAAACATCTAATTCTTTCCTTAAGCTCCACTCTGTGCACTAAATCCGTTCCGTTTAAGACAGTACTATAAAAGTTCAAAAATCCTTGTGAAATAAACTTTTTTAAATTTATGCTGCACACTCTTGTATATGCACAACATGTTCATCTTTCAGGGGATTTTATAGAGAAAAATTTGTCGTTTTGAAAGTTTCTTACAATATTGGTGCATTTTGATTTAACCACGTGATCCATTCTCTTGTTGAAAGAAGTAATTGTAGTTTTGTATTCATGTATGCTGTGATAATTTTAATTTAAGTTAATTTTAAGTAGAAAAAAAAATGTTTAAGAAGACGAGTTTTTTGAAAAAATTTTCTCGTCAAAACGAAGGAAGGCGAACTACGTCACTGTTAAAGATCATTGTGCTGAAAAGAAGTGTTTGTCTCGATGCAAATGTGTTAGGCGTCATCCATTAATTGCGTCGGTAGTTTAGGGCGGGGTGGGGTTCATCAAATTTACGACGGAGTCCGACGAAGGGGGAAGAATTTTGAATTATTTAAAATAATTTTTGAAGTATTTCAGACTTTGTAACCTTTTTGTTTCAAATTTTCATTTAATTGAGTTTTTGTTTTTAAAAATTTTCACGAGGGCGTCTCAAAAAAAGTCCATTTTCAAATTTAGTTTCAGCTTTGAAACTACAGATCGCCACACAAACGATTAAAACCCATTTTTTATTTAAGAAATGCGTTTAAAAGAGAAAACTACTACGTCGTGTCGTCATCGTCGTCGTCGTCGTCATTTTTAAAATGACGTTAGACATATTAAGTAAACTTCTTATGCAGATGTATTTTCGGTAAATAAAATGTTTTCTTTGTATTATTCACATTTAATGCAGGTATTAGTGTATATTCCAAACTAGGAAAGTAGTATTATATGATATGTTGCTGCAGCATACAAAATGTTTGAAATGAGGTAAACATCACATTCACCTCCGTAGTTTTCATTTTCCGTGCACTTTTCTCTATGGAAAAAAAAGATTTATATTATGCAGACATTAAAAAGCAAATACGAAAAATTCAAAAGTGTACGTTTTACATACCAAAAGTAGGTATACCTTCTGTACATTTTCCGAGATGCTTTTTCTTCGTCGTGTTGCTTTCCAAACTTTTTTTCTCGGTTTGTCATAAAAAAAATTCCGTAGGTCAGAAAAGATTTTTGAAACTTTGCCTAAGCTCATTTTCTCATTGTTACAAATAGATTTACAACTTGATAGAAATCAAAAATTAGCATTTTTGCTCTTCTTGCTTTGGAAGTCAAATGAACAGATTTAAAGGAATTATTTTTTTTCAAACGTGCTTACGTTTATTCGATTAGAAGAAATGTAAAATTTAAATTTTGCATGGTTAGCAAATAACAATAAATATAAACAGGAAATCTAAAATTAAAATCTATAAATTCTACTTTTGCGGCTAGTTTCTATCTCTTTTAAGAACTTAAAATTTTACCCTTGATTTTTTACTGATTTAATAAAAATTAAAATTAGTTTTAAGGTTCAATGAAACATAATCAAATCAGATTTGTGTAACTTTTATATTTTACGTGAAAAGACCTCAAAAGGAAGAAATTTTAATGAAATAAGAATGGATTCCGATCAGAATGTTTAATGTTGATTGCATACTTTTAAATGTTCAAAGTAATTTTTGTTTTAATTAGCGTTCAGTTAGCGTTTTTTCGTTTCATTTCCTTAAAGATAAACAGCATATCGAGTGCTGCATTCATGGAAAAATTATTCTGAAAAATTTCACCAAAAACTAAACTTTACTAAAACCATCAAATAAAGATATTAAATGACCAAGATATCTATATTGAATAATCACGAACATAAATCGTCATTACTCTTACTTTGACGTTTATGTTTTAAAACTTTTTATTACTTTAAACTTAAATTTATTCTTTTCATCATATTTTGCGGCAATCGTCGTCGTCGTCCTGTAGTCTGTATACATGATTCCTTCTGTTCTAAAATGTTCAATAAGGCATTTAATGGTTTCAGTAACAGCTCAACATCATCAAATTATTTTTCATTTCATTTCACATGACTTGGCACCACCTCCCAGTCACTCGCGCCACTTCCATTACGTCTCGTACAATTTACATATAGAGAGAGACTTTTCCTTTTACCTCAATTTGTTATATTAGCTTTTTATACCTTTTAAAGTTTAACATAAAAATTACTTTTCTATTCATCCAGATTTGTGTAATCATCGTATCAATTTATAATCGAACACATTTTCAGCTGTACGGTGCGTCGCTTGTGTGCACGATTGAAATTCAATGACTTATAGAATCGTTGCTCTGTTGAGGAGATAGCATGAGTGGCAACCTTATCAATACACTTTTGTGAGTAATTTTAAATCGATGAGTCTCTATTTTGCGTGCACTATAATTAAACTTTTTTTTTGCTAAGAGGGGCTGTCGGATGATTGTGAGAAAAACGGAAGAGATAAAATTTTGTTTACAGTGCAAATGCGGAAAATGTGTATCATTTATCTGCCTTTTAAGAGTCAAATTCAATGATCATCGATTTTGTATACTTGTATTAAATCATCACAGTCAAAAAAAGATATATTTGTTACAGAATATGTTAAATCATGTTGTTCGTTTTTTTATGTGCATTAGAGAAATGAAAAGGAAATTCAAGGATATCTGCGCAAATTTATTGTCAAGACTAGAAAATAGATATAAAAAAATTCGTCATTTTCAACGATAAAGGTGTTTTTCTTTTAAAGTTAAGTATTTTTTTTTACCGCGATTGAGGACTTGAGAAATCACGTGGTTTATTTTTTTTTAGGTCCCGTGGTTTAAATTTTTTAGGTCACGTGGTTTGAAGATCTTCCAGATCACGTGGTCTAAAATGCAATACATTTTTTCAGATCATTTAGTTTGAAGATTTCCAAGTTTGTGTTTGAAAAATTTTTATAACCACGTGGTTGACGAAATCTAAATGATGTGTCCATAATAACTTTTAATATTTTTTTGAAATAACATCAAAATTTATTTTCTATTCGAAAACTGATGGACGGATTTCGATATTCTAGAAATAAAAAAAATTGAAGCTCTCATACTTGCAATGATGATGGGGTAAATCTTTCATAAAATACACACATCCGATGAAGTTTTCGTAATCCTTTTACATGCTGGAATTTTGGGATTTTGTTATTGATTTCTCTTCGATTTGGGAGAAAATATTTGATAAAATATGTGCTAAGCAAACTGTCTATGATTTCGATAAACAATCAATAAATTAAAAAAAAAATGTGCAAAAAAAAAATTGTAAACCTTTAGAGCATTTGACGAAAAAATTAATTCATTAATTATTCACAAGTCATGCATGCATTAATGTTTGTTTTACTTGATTCCTCCGATTATTCGATCGGATAAATAACGACAACACATAAATAACAATTCCATGCGGATGGATTAACTTTGCGAGTTATGAAAGTTAAATGTATTGAAAAATTGCTCCTTATTCCTCTATATGAATCGGAAAAATTTCTCTCTCTATTATTAATTTTTCTACTCAGCTCATCTATCTCTTTTACAAACAATAAAATTAAATGTGATTTGCACAATTCATTGAATTTGTACACTTGTATTCCTCCGTTGTATGACATGAGAGGTATTGTACTCTACAAACAAAAATGTTGTGAAACGTGGTTTTTCTAATAGCTTCATACGCACAGAGGAAAAAAGAGTGAGCACACATTCATTGTTGATTTTTCATTATATTAGGATGCAAATTGCTTTTATTGAATTATGTGTGGAACTGGAGAGCTAGACGATAATACGGCACATATGTCCTGTCCAGTGGTACAAGTCCTCTTGTTTATTTTTCCTATCGACACGCATTACGAGAGTGCCGGAGCAGAGTAATAAATGTTACTGTCGTGTTTTCATCCCATTCATGTATTTTTAACGTTTGCAGGATACGTTAATGTGTCGTTAAATTGTTACATATGTCATTGTATGTGTTTTTACTTTTGGTCCAGCGACTAAACAAATAATAAATGGTTTAATTACAAAATTTTGTATGCGATGTGCTGACCCATTTTACATGATACCGATCACACAAATGGTTAGATTTTGCAGTATTAAATGCATTCCGAAGGGCATTTAAAATATTTTTACTTAATTACGACATTCGTTTCGTTTCTGCTTCATCGTTAAAATTGTTTCCTCACCCTCTTTGAACCCACAAAATTAACGCAGAAGAATCGTTAAAAGCCAAAATTAGCACATGTTAACATTTCTAAAAGGGATGCAAGAGACAGAGAAAGAGCCTCTTGTAATTGTTAAATATGCATGTTAATAAACAAACAAAATTCATCTCAACAAGAAACAGATGTTTCAACTAGAAATAGATCCAAAAACAAGTTAATGTCATTTTCGTTCCGAAATGCAAAAGATGTACAACTTAGGAGGAATAATTTTGTATTTTTAAGGTCTGAGACATTCGTCAGCAGGCATGTTTTTGACACACATATGAAAAGAGACATGTATGGAGTAAAACATTTATTCCGCCCAGTGTCTAGAGTCTAGACTTTATAATTTTTGAATTGAATTCTCGTAACATTGTACAAAATTTATGGGTTTCCAGTAGCAACTATTGTGATATTTTTGTGTATAAAATAGAGAAATATTCCTTTTACCAAGTGTAAACACTTTATTGGGTTTGTATTAATGTGACTCGATGTAATTTTATAAACTGCCGTAGCAACGTAACAAGTGTTTGTATCATTTTAGACATTTCAGCAACTCTTTTCTTTAACAATTTCAAAACAACTTCACACAAATTAATAACCAAGGAATTGTTAACAAAGTACTTAGACATTTGTTCTACTTCAATTCTTAGTGTGGTTACGAAAATCACCGGTAGCAATTCTTTGAATATGACTCCTAGAGTGTTGCTTAGTCAGGACAAAACGATAATTAAAATGTTTTCAATTTTTCTTCTAACCTATCTGTTGAGAAATTTATTCTAGTTTAAAACTTAATTTTATTTAATTTTAATTTTTAAGTTAATTTTAATTTTATTTTTTGAATTAAAAAGCAAAAAATTTCATAAAAATGATCGTTTCAGTTTTTTTCATAATTTTTCTATTTCTATTTTTTTATTTTAATTTTTAATTTTGATCTTTTTGATAAATTTTTGTACTAAAATAAGTTTAATATGGATCTTTTTACTCAAAAAATATTTTTCTTAAAGTTACTGAACTAATTTTTAACCATGGATAAAAAGTTCAAAAAAAAACTAGCTTGCTTGCTTTTAAAAAGTTACACATGGTAAAAATTTTGTCTAATGATGAAGAATCTATGTACAGAAAATTAGAAGATAATTTAAGACTTTCATATAATTTTTGATGATTTTGCATGAATGTGTACGAAACTTATCTCTGTTGCTTTTGTCAACGTCCATACCATGTTGAAAACACCGGTTCTCGTCCGATCACCGAAGTTAAGCAACATCGGGCGTGGTTAGTACTTGGATGGGTGACCGCTTGGGAACGCCGCGTGTCGTTGGCATTTTTTTTTATTAATTTTTTAAGAAATTTATAAAATTTTTAAAAATTACTCAAAAATACTTTAGATTTAAATTTGAAATATTTTCTTACTTTTTCAAATTTTTAGTAAGAAATAATTAATTTAGCGAAGAAACAAAACCACCCCTTTTTATTTTAAAAATTTATACAAAGAGATACAAAAACATGTAAAGTCATTAGAAATTCTAAGTAAAATTCTTTCTTTTCAATATATGACCCAATTTTTTTTTAAAATATTTTAAAATTAAAAACATTCGATTTTTGTATCGTCCTTAATTGTTCCAAGCGTCGAACACGTTGTTGTTTTTACTTTGCGCACAGCAAGACAGCTTTTATCAAAAATGCTCTTGTTCTGGTCTGTCGATGACAAAATCGACGGCAAAATATCGCAAATTGTTGTTTTCAGCTAAAAAAAGAGACTCAATCCCATATTGTTTCATAGAATTTGTTCATGGACAATTTTGGTTGGCTGCTTGTTTGTTGTTTATTTAAGCAAAATGTTTTGTTATCATTTGCCTTGTGCTTGTCTGGCTATGCATTTAGGTAAACAATGTGCTTGTAATAATAACAAGTATATACATCGATTAAGAGCGATGGACCTTTAAACTAGCAAATTTCGCCGCTGGGCTTGGTGTGTAGTTATAGTTTCCGACATTTTGTCAATATTCTTGCCCAAAACATACACAACAAGATAACAGAACGGAAGTTTTACAAAACTTATTGGTTTTTTGACTCATTCGATTTTAAGAGGTTGTTTCCCAAGCTTGTTAAAAATAATTAAAGTAACCGCAATAAAAGTGATAACTTTGTCGAAATAACAGAAAAACTATTCAACTGAACCCTTTTGAAAGGAAAAAAGTGCATCACTGCACATATTACCATGCCTGTGACAGGAACATGTGTTTTTTGGGTAACTTTCTCCATAAATTATCATTCAATTATAATAATATGAAGTCACAACTAGAACTAATAAAGAATTTGAAACCAATAAATATGAAAAGGGATCACATATAATTACCATGTTTGTTTTTTCTGTCTCTCTAAATGGCCTTGTTAATGTTTCACAGTTCACAATTCCTTCGGTGTAAATGGGCCAGACATTTTTCGAAGTAAAAAAACATGCTGGAAACATAGACAAACCGTGTCATGAATAAAAAGTCATCATTTTAGATTATCAGCTAATAATATTTAAAAAAAAAAGTAGAAAGAAAGGAAGGTAGCGTTTGGGTAGCATTTAATTGTTTCAAGTATTAATAAATGTCACAAAATATAAACTCACATATGGAATTGATAAATATCTCCAAGATTTATGTGTTCTTTCAACAGTTTTATATATTGTATAAAAAAAAGTGATAGAAATAAAAATAAGAGGGAAAGACTTCCAAAAAACAGGTTTTTCGTTGCATAGACAACAATATAACAATAATAATAGAGACAAAAAATACGTAAAATTTCGAAGGATATTCTTCTGTGAAACTGTTGACGGCTGTTTCGGTTGTTAAAATATTTTTACATATAATTTTCGGTAGTTTTATTGCTCCGACCCGACGATTGAGAAGCTGTAAACAAGGATGCAAACAAATTATTTTTGTTCTTTTCATGCACCTGTAAAACAAAAACAAAAAAAATCACTTGTTCCTTCCATAAAGACGAAAAAACAGGTCAATTTTGCCGACAAAAATCATATTTCTTGTGAAATGACTTCTGTTTTACAATCATTGCCAATTCTTAGATTACAAAATGTCCCAAACGGACTTTTATGTCTTCTCGGTTTCGTTTTTATGACATTTGAGGAAAAAAAATTCTTATCCTTATAATTAAAGAAAAGGACTTTTTTTACATCATTACGGAGGCGACAATATCAAAAAAGGGCCAGCCGTCTTGTGCCTTTGAAGGAAGGCGGAGTAATTCAAAGTTCCGTTATTATTTTGAAGATAAATGGATATCTTTATAAGTGCTAAAAAGATTTTAAAATTTTATTTTTTTTTTCACCTCTCTTTTTAAATATTAATGGAGCTACAGATTTTTTGAGTCATTAAAACGTGGAGGGATATAATTACAAACAGCTGACAATCATAATGTAATTTCAGCAACTCTTATAAATATTTTAAAAATGTCACAAAATTAAATTTCATTCATTTCATTAACGCCAAAACGTCAAAAGCAAAACAGCGAAAGTGTCACAAAATTATCATTGTTATTATTATTGTTATGGGCCATTTAATGTGTACATAAGTAGCAGTTAAATAGCGATTTGGAGTCCTTTCTTTTAAACAGCGGGTGATTGTAAAATTTACGGTAGCACACGTAAATTTCGCATCGTTGGGAATCAATAAAAAAATGTGTCACCTAAAATGATGGAGAGAGAGAGAGAGGCAAGAAAAGGTTGACAGTCGTTTTTTTTTCTTCGTTTGACCTTCCGATTCATAAAATATTCCATTTTATTAGATGTTACAAATGATTTTTTGTTACACACAAAAAAATAATTAATTAGAAAATGTAATTTTCCCTTTTTTTACATTTCTTTTTTTTTTGTCTTCTAGATCGAGAAAGGGTTTTTTTTAAATGAGTTTCATGTCCAAATTTGAGCCAAAGGACGAAAAAAAGAAGAATAAAAACGAAGAAATTGTTGATGTTCGAACAGTAAGTTAATAAATTTTCGTTTTTGTTCCGTGTTACACATAAAAAGCTTACCTGAAATAACATTTTAGGAATTCCTTTCATTGTTATTGCCTTTGGTTTAGATTTAATAATAATAGAATATTTGACAAAAATGTCCTGTGTAAGCAACACCGCTCATCTTGTACAGTTAATGGACCGTACGAGTATCACAAAAAAAACAACACGAGAGAGAACAGCAAAAATGCGGAGAAAGGGATAACTTTGGGGGACAGCGAAGATTTAATAAAGTGAACGTATGTTTGTGTCTGCGATGTAAGTTAGTAGGCTATCAAACGATCACCATATTTTTTCATTAGATTTTATGAAACAAAACAGCAAAATAACAATAACCGCACGGCAAATGACAATTTTTCCACAGCAAAAAAGTCTCTAATAAAAATGAAATAAACGCATAAAGTCTAGGAGAAAGAAAAAAGAAAAAAAATAGAGTAATAAAATAGCTTATCTTACAAATCTTGGTTCTGTCATTCCATTCTTTACGACGATATAACGCTGCTGCTGCTGCCACACACAATGCTTGCCACTCATATCATCGAGTGAAATGTTAAAATTAATTGAAAATTATAGAATAAAGTTTTTTCTTTCAAAACATAGAAAATTACTTTCCTCTGATGGTTTTGTGGTTCCCTATCATCATTTCATTTCGGTGTCTCTCACTCTCATTCTACCCCGCATCACCATAAAAAGATATATAAAAGCCCCCCTTCCCAAATACCTTCCGTTTGTGCCACATATTCGCAACTCACGCAAAAAGTAGAGATACAACACGGACAATGACGACGACGACGGTGGAATATCTAAGGTAACAAACAGAAATAAAACTTCTATTTTATACACATTTGTGATGAGCAGCAGCGGTGAAGAAATATATTTGCGGTGCGTTGCCGTTGTTGTTATTTTTGTTGATATTATTGCCACTCTACCTTACTACACATTTGTTTACCATGGGGAATTGAGACGAGCGGTTTATTGTCAGAAAGATACGAACCAAAAGATACTAGACAATGGCATGCAATGCAAAACAACACTTAAATTCACTCAAATTTCACTTAGAATTTCAAATGGTAACCCTTAATGTTTGCAGAAAAAATTTACGCTTCTTCCTTTTCCCCATTTGCAAAAAAAAAGACGAAAGGAAGAATGGGAGCAAATAAAAGTGAAGGATAGATTAAAAGGTAGGATGTATTATCATTAATAGTTGATTATTATTTTTCATGGCTTTTTCTCTCCTTGTGCTCTTTGATGCATTACGTTAGACTTGCTTGTTTGCCATTCGGGTGAGTAAATTTTCTTTTTGTAAATTAGAACAAACAGTACACGAAACACTGTGTGATGATTTAATTTTTTCACTACTTTTTACTGCATCTTTTAAATTTTTCTTAATTTTTTTTTATGTTTTGAAATACTTTTCATACAAAATGACAAAATTTTAACAAATTTGGGCCCTTTATAAATATTTTAGTAGTTTTTGAGGGATTTAAATTGAGACATGATGATTTAAAATTGATTTCAAAGTATTTCAAGTTAAAAATTTGAACAAAAAAATTCCATAAAATAACTGTCAAAAATTTGCAAAATATTTTTTTTGAAATTTTTTTCAGAAAAGAAAATTCATGTTAAATTCGGTTTTTCAATAAAAAAAATTCTTAAAAATATAAAAAAAGAACAAAAACGGTCAATTTTGATGAAATTTTTAACTTTTTTTTTATTTTGCTCCATTGGATTTTCGACTTTTGAAAATAAAAATATAAAAAAAACAAAGCGAAAAAATAAAAAGAAAAATGTGAAAATTAAGAGAAAAAAAGTAAATGCAGAAAAAAGAAGAAAAAAATAAAAAAAGCAAGAAAAAGTAGAGAAAAAATAAAGTGAAACCACGGTATTTTAAGAAAAAAGTATACAATATTAACACGGAGATTTTCGCAAAACAAGTAACTGCCTCATTATTATTGTTTTCCTTTTGAATATTATCTCCGTAAAACAAAACAGCATCTAATAATAATTAATTAGGATGATTAACAAAACGAGCTTCGTACATTAAATACGGAAGTTGTGATAATTCGGCTTTTTTTGCTCCAACAATTCTGATTAGTAATTCTTTTGAGGATTGAAAATTGATAAAAGTGCACAAAAAGCTGAAACAACAAATTATTGTAACTATCCTCGCAAAATGCAGGTTTAACCATATTTTGACCAAAATATAATCCGTAAATATAATAAAATAATCCAACAAAAGTCAAAAACTGTCCTTTCGTTATAGATATATTTTCATTACACACTAACTGTGAGTGTCTCTATGCATCTTTTATCACACACATACTGCGTCCCATTCATTCAAAAACTGTTCCAGTGTCGGAAATTAGGGGATAAATTATTTAACAGTATGTTTTCTGAACGTGCCATTACAACAATAGTTTTTATTTAAGGAAGGGGATTTTGTAATTGAATTTACGTAGATTATGGTTAATATTTGCCATTTAGGAATGGTTAGTTACGTTATAGTTGCACTATTATCGTACATCCCATGCTAAATTTCATCTGTTGTATTAATACCTAGTAAACGAAGGGTAAAATGTGTGTCATTCATTAGTAAATTAATATATATAACCGAGAGCGACGACCGCATCTTTGAGTCTATTTTGTGTATTTAATACACACATGTTTGGTAACAATGCTCCTTGTAGGTACTGCGACTACATTATGTGCAGATGCTCGTGTCTCGTGGAGGAAGAGATGAATGAAATTCTAATAATAATGCAGGCGTATAATATTTTTTTAGCAGTTTATTTATTCATGGTGCCTGTATCGAGGATTACCGTTAGGATCAACATATATTTGATTTTGTATGATTTATCAAATCAGAGTCGCAATAAAAATCAATGCGTTGTTTTTTATGTCCATTTTTTTTCGTTCGGGTAAACTGTTTAAGCTGAAAACGAGAATAAATCAACAATAAATTGCCCATTTTTTTACGCCATTGTTATCAGTATTTATCATATTAGTAATGCCTGTGAGCGGATAAAAAAATTAATCATCTGGGAACATTTTTACAAGTTTACGAATTTTTTTGGGTGCTAATTGCGTCTTTCACAATCAGTAAATATTAGCCTGGCAAAAATGCATTTTTGTCGTTTTTTAAGACTTGGTAGCAAAATTCGTTTCATGTAATTTGTAGTTCCCTGAGCTCAAATTAATTTTAAATTTTTGCCAATAAATGCACAATTTGAACAATTTTTATAAGTTTGAGAAAATATATCAGAAAAAAATTTGATTTTTACAAAAAAAAGTTAAAAAAATTTAAATTTAAGACTTTTTCAGAGAAATACGAGAATTTTTTTGTATGTTTGTTAAAAAGTTTGAAAATGAAATATAAATAAAATTTTTGTTAGCTTATACATAGATGAATCAAAACTTTGAGGAATATTTATTTCCTAACTATTTGAAACATTATAATCGAATTATTTCGAGAATATAAAAATAAAATTAAAAATCACAATATAAAATCTAAATACAATTTTTTTTCAAACTTTCAAATATTTAAAAAAAATCTATAGAAATTATATTTTGAAATCATAAAAGGACGAAAGTTGTGTCATATTTCAAATGTTGTCTAGTGTTTTGTGTCTCGTCTAAAATCATCCTTTAATGATTTCACAAGCCGAAGAATTTGTAAGGTTCCAAAACACTTTGAATATACAAAAAGTGAAATAGTAGATAGCCGACAAAAATCGTAATAGAATGAGAGAATTTACCATAAAATAGAGAGAGAGAGAAAGGGAGAAAATCCGTTCAAAATTCTCTCAATCACAACGTCGGCATCGTAGTACGAAATACTTCAAAGCCGTATGAAAGGAAGTTCATTATTATTTATTAGAACAAAACAGAATTGTTGATATCATTAATGTTGCTATGCATGTAACATCGAAAGGATATGTCATTCCTGTGTTCTAACTTTATGACTGCTCTTACACGTTAAATGCATAAAATGTACACGATCATTAAATCATTAACAAATATTACAGTGGTGCACACTTACTTTGATTGCTATGTGTGATGTTATTATCATGTGCATTAAAACACATTTTATTATGCAGTAATTATGCAACATTAATATGCAAAATTTAGTAAGTAGGTGTTTTAATGGTGAGCGAGACACATTTTAAGCGGTCTTATCTGTTCTTATATGATCCGATCTCGGCAAAGTCAATTGCTCCACATGCTCTATAAGATCTTAAATCGGTTCTTTCAATTTTTTTCGTTAACAATTAGATGCCTGCGGCTTACACGTACATTGTGGTGATGTCGATGCGGTATTGAAAATTATTTGACAAAGTGACCAAAAATTTTATTGTAACTTAAGGCGGCATTTTTACAGCGTGCGTTTTATGTCTCGTATCTTGTCTTTTTATAAAAAAAAAAATAATATTTTGTATTGCATGGGAAAAACTTCTTCTTTTTATTGCCTTTTATGTACAAAAAGGACGTCGTTTTTAGAACGGTATCTGTGATGTGTATGCGTACGACGACGCAAGACGAAGGACGACAGACGAAATTTATTTTTTAAAGTACCAAAAATATGTACAAACAATATTAGAGCAAAAGCAAAAAGGTACCTACACCTTAACTTAATTGTGCAGTAAAAGGTCTTTTTAAAAACATGTCTCAAAAATTCTTACTGGTGCGTACACAGCAGCACCCATACGACGAATATTACATGTTACATGAGACTTCTTGCAACTGAATAAATACCTGAGGCAAACTCTTGAATTGAAAAAAAGTTTTATATGGAAAGACAACAAAGAGTAAAAATGAGAGAAGGAGTGTGCGACAGAGACAGAGAACACTCATGTTATTTCATTCATGCTTTCCACCGTATACATTCGTGTGTACATGGTGAGCGCTCACATCAGTAATTTTAAGGTTTAATGCAAGTATTTGTGGAGAAAATATTCAGTTGGAGTGTGAACGTGATTGAAATAGGACGCACAAAATTGTGACGGAAAGAATAAAATCCTACACTTGAAATGTAAAATAATATTCAATAAAATATATAACATATAATCACAAAAATTAAATTAAATAAAAATACTACGGAAAAAAAATAAATATTTGAAAGATATTTTTTTGCAAAGAAAAAAATATGAAATAAATTAGCAAAAAAAAATTGTGAAAACAAAAATGAAGCGATAGCAATAAAAATAAATGAAGCTGCAACAAAAATAATTAACAACAAAAAAAAGTTAATAATAATAAAATATGCAAAATTATAAGGATATAAAAAAAATATGATATTGGGCCAGTTCCTAACTTGATACAAAAAAGTATTTAAAGTGAATATTTTTATTTGTTGTTTCGACTGCATAATTTGTACAAAAAAAAATTGTCAAAATGTCATCCTACTTAAATTCAACTTTATTCGTTCTCATCAGTTTGCTGATCCTTCTCTGTTCAACAAAAACAACACAAGCCCAATGCCAATGGGAATACTACAACGAAACGACAGTTATGTGTGTAGTAAAAAATATCGATGCAACACTAGGATTAGATTTATCACCTGCAGAAGGCCGATCAAAACTAATAATAAAATGCATGGAATCGGTGTACCAAGAAAGCCGATTACCGCGTAATGTGTTTTCAAGACTAAAAAGTATAAAAGAACTGAAGATAAATGAGTGTAAATTACTTGAACTGAACGATTCAATATTTTTTGGACTTAACTCATTACAAAAACTTTCTATTAACACAAAAAATTTGGAATGGGGTGTGTCAAAAATATTAAATGTGCACCCATATTCGATGAATGGACTAAAAGAACTAGAAATATTAGACATGAGTGATAGTAATATAATATCATTACCTGAAAACTTTTTGTGCCCAATGACAAACTTAAAAGTGTTCAATCTAACGAGAAATAGAATAAGGTCCACAAATAGTCTTGGGCTAGTGAATAAAACGTGCAGTAATGCATTAGAAATTGAAACGTTGGACTTGAGTTTCAACGAAATTGAATTAATACCCGAAAATTGGGGCATCTCAAAGCTACGTCGTCTGGCGCATCTCTACCTGCAATTCAACAATATCTCAAAATTGTCGGGAGAATCGTTTGCCGGCTTGCACTCATTAAGTGTGCTCAATTTGAGTTACAACTTTTTGGATACATTGCCAGACAATCTGTTGGCTGGTTCACGCGAACTCCACGAGATTCATCTGCAAGGAAATCAGTTGTACGAATTGCCTCGCGGCCTGTTTCACCGACTGGAACAACTGCTTGTGCTTGATTTGAGCAGAAATCAATTATCTAGTCATCATGTGGATGAAACAACGTTCGCTGGTCTGATACGATTGGTGATATTGAATTTGGCTCACAATGCCGTAACACGTATCAGCGCCGGTACATTCAAAGAATTGTATTTCCTTCAAATTTTGGATTTACGCAACAACTCAATTGGATTCATTGAGGAAGGAACGTTTTTGCCTGTATACAATTTACACACATTAAATTTAGCCGAGAATCGCCTACACACATTAAATGACCGCATATTTGCCGGATTATTTGTACTAGAGAAATTAACACTGAATAATAATTTAATTACTATAATTGAGCCAAATGTCTTCAAAAATTGTTCAGATTTGAAGGAACTCGATTTGAGCTCGAATCAATTGACTGATGTACCGGAAGCCTTGCAAGATTTGTCTGTATTAAAAACACTCGATTTGGGAGAAAATCAAATTTCAACATTCACCAACGGATCATTCAGAGGACTGAATCAGTTGACGGGTCTCCGTCTTATCGATAATCAAATTGAAAATATCACAGTCGGCATGCTTCACGATTTGCCGCGTCTCAGTGTTCTAAATGTGGCAAAAAATAAAATTCAAAACATCGAGCACGGTGCATTCGATAACAACAAAAACATCGAAGCCATTCGTCTCGATAACAACTACTTATCGGATATTAATGGTATTTTTGCGGGATTAACGTCGTTGTTATGGTTAAATTTGGCAGAAAATCATTTGACGTGGTTTGACTACGCATTTGTGCCCACCAATCTCAAATGGCTCGACATTCATGGAAATTACATCGAAGCCCTCGGAAATTACTACAAAATGCAAGAACAAATAAAAATAAAGACACTCGATGCCAGTCACAATCGGATGGTGGAAATCGGTCCAATGAACATCCCGAATAGCGTTGAATTGATTTTTATTAATAACAACCACATTAATAAAATCCTTCCTAACACATTCGTTGACAAAATTAATTTGGCACGTGTCGATCTGTATGCGAACGCATTAAACAAATTACAATTACACCAATTGCGTATCGCACCCTCGCCGTCGCACAAAGCATTGCCTGAATTTTATTTGGGCGGTAATCCGTTTGAATGCGACTGCACAATGGAATGGCTGCAGAGAGTTAACAATATGACATCCCGCCAACATCCGAAAATAATGGATTTACCCAACATCGAATGCATCATGCCACACGCAAGAGGGGAACCAATTCGTGCCATATCTAAATTAGAACCAAAAGATTTCTTATGCAGTTATGAAAAGCACTGTTTTGCTCTGTGCCATTGCTGTGATTTCGACGCGTGTGATTGCAAGCAAACATGCCCGCATAATTGCAGTTGTTATCATGATCAAACATGGGGCACTAATATAGTTGATTGTGGAAATCAAAAGACATATAACATGCCAAAACGTATTCCCATGGATGCCACTGAAGTTTATTTGGATGGAAATGATTTTCCACTGCTCGAGGCACAAGTATTTATTGGACGTAAAAATTTGCGTGCACTCTATGTAAATGGCAGCAATGTTGCATCAATACAAAATAGAACATTTTCTGGGCTTCCGTCCCTCGAATTGTTACACTTGGAAGATAATCGCATTCAAAAGCTGTATGGCTACGAATTCGAAAACATGACGCACTTGAAAGAGCTATATTTGCATAATAATCATATAACGTACATCGATAATAATACTTTTGGATCACTAGTTTCCCTCGAAATTATCAGAATTGATGGAAACAGATTAACATCGTTGCCATATTGGCAATTCCAAGCAACATTTATGCGACAACTGAATTCCATTTCTCTGGGAAGAAACAATTGGAGCTGTAGATGCCGTAATTTACAAGAATTGACATCATTTGTGGTAGATTATGCTGTTATCATACAAGATTCGCAAGATATCTATTGTGTTGATGGTGCCGTGAACAGAGAATTGGATTTCAATGTGACATCTGTGTGCAGCGACTTTTATGCTGGCAGTTCCGTCTTGCACTCGGCATTGACAAACAATTATTTATCATTATTGATCATTGCACTTGTGACAATTTGTCTATTGTTGCTCGTTGTAGTTATGTTTGTCTTCCGAGAGCCATTACGAGTGTGGTTATTTGCACATTATGGCGTCCGTATCTTCGGACCCCCGTGCGAAGAGTCTGAAAAATTGTACGACGTCGTGCTCTTCCATTCCGCAAAAGACGCTGACTTTGTGGTACGCGGCATTGGAACTGAACTCGAAAATGGCCGACCACCAGTCCGTCTCTGCTTGCAACATCGCGATGTCGCCAGCGATGCAGCGTACCGTCAGTTACTCGATACGGCACAAGCATCGCGACACATTGCCATTTATTTGTCGCGCAACTTCCTGCAAACCGAATGGAGCCGCATCGAGTTTCGACGAGCATTCCACGAATCATTACGCGTCCGACCAAATAAACTTGTTGTAATCGAAGAGCCTGATGTACTTTTGGAAACGGAAATCGATGCCGAACTACTGCCATATTTAAAAATCAAAACAATTAATCGCATTCGCAGAACTGATAGAAATTTCTACGAAAGACTACGATACGCACTGCCCGTTCAAGTACAATATCGTGGAAATAATTACACAATCGACCATCACGAACACCATGAACGTATTAAGCAGCCAATTAGTCCTGGCATTATGTACAGACAAGCGCCACCACCTGCATATTGCCCAGAAATCGACGAAGCAAACTACTCATCGGCTACAACAGCAACGCCAAGTCCTCGTCCAAATAGACGCGCAACAATCGATGCCATTCATCGTCCACCCTCGGAGCACATTTACTCTAGCATCGACTCCGATTACAGTACTTTGGAATGTGAGAATATGATGGCCGGCATTCATCGACCAAACTGGCGGAATCACACACTCAACCATCCAACGAATCATATTCCACCAAACGGGCCTCCAGTTCAAGCTTACTTAGTGTAAATATGTTAAACTATTTTTTCCTTAAACCCTTATTTACCAACTAAAATACACACGAAAGAAATTGTAAAACATTAATTGCTATAGAAAAAAGGAAATAGAATGACCTAAATATTGTATTTAGGCTGTGCCAAAACATTTATTTAAAGACTGATTTCAAAATATAATGCACACTATTAGAGTAACATTAAAATAATAAAATATTTTCAATTGCACAGCCGATATACATTAAACATTATCACAGACACTCTTTTAAGTTAACACTACAAATTAGTTTCTCCCAAATGTAATAATTATCATTAAAATCGAATCAGTTGAAAAAAAACAATAGGATAAAAAACTATGCATTGATGTAAAATAGATATATGTAAATTTTGTAATTATTTCTAATTATTTATAAGACGACAAATCTTCCAGGAATGAAAATAAGAATAAAGGAAGTTAGGAGAGTGCACTAGATGCACGAGTCTGTATTATTGTATATTTAAAAGAAAATTGTAAAGCTAGATTATGGTTTATTTCTGCCAATAAGTAGGAGAACAAAAAAATTATATTATAAGCAAACTTTTTGTGATATTTAAGATTAAAAATTTGAATAACTGTACACATTATGAATATTGTAATTAATTATATTATATATACCAGAAAAATATTTAAAACAAATAACACACAAATTCCCACAAAATAAACAGCGCCTTTTTAATTTATTTCCATTGTCTCCTCCATCTTTTTTTCCTTTTTATTTTGTTTCGAAGAAATTGATGTGATGAATAGTAATGTATTTATTTAGCCGCATTTTATCTTTACTGTTGATCAAAACTTGACAAATAAACAACTTTTTTTGGGACTGCACGATTTCGCATAAATAATTTACATTTTTGCACACAAATTTGATGAAAAGTTAAATCTCTATTGAAAAGCGCAGGCTTTACACATAGCATTCAAAGAGGTCATTAATGATTTTAAGCTCATGATAAACGCTTTTGTTTATTAGTATATGCCTCTATAAAAGTTCGTGCGATATGTAAATTAATCCGTGTCTCGCAATTTTGTAATAACCAAAAAGTTTATCAGATCGTTATCTTCCTTATAAAAAAATATTTTATACGCATCCATATAGTTAAAGTTATTATTATTATTTGGCAAAAATTTAGCATTTTTTGTGTGTCTTTTTCACATTATCATCGTTGTGCATAACACACAGTCAGCAACGTGGCACATTTATATATGAGTAATTTATGACAGAGCCAAAATAGTAGCGCAAATGACACAAAAAGTGTCGTCGTTGTTGCCTCTCAAATAAATAAAGTGTGTGAAGCACTTTCGACAACGGCGACGAAGAAATATCATTATTTTGCTGGATGTCACGAACATACAGAAATTCGATGTGACATGTTATTTCGGTATATTATGATAATACGGAGGTACCTATATATCATAATATAATAATAGAATGTAGTAAAATGCACAGCAACAAATAAATTACTTTTTAGTCAACCTTGTCTATACAATAAAAATATATCTATTCTCAGAATGTTTTTGTTTTGTCTCTCCACATTTGGGATTTGATTCCGCTGGGACACATTTTGAATTCTATTTTTGTTTTGATTCATCCAACAATCCAACCGCATTCATTTACGCAGACAAACTATTTTCTTATTATTTATTTTTCACAAACTTTTACACTCCCCTTTGCTGTTGGCTGCCTTTGTTCCATGTATCTGTATGCCATATAGACTCCCGTTATTATTTTATTATATATAAAATGTCAAGTCAACTGGACTTTCATTAATAATAATAATCTTACGATGGAAAAGTTGTCTGATGTACCTACGGTGCGCTGTTTAAAAAGGGAGTGTTACATTTCTTCGCACACGTGTTTCCACATAAATTTCATGCCGTAGAAATGCGATACCATTTTATCATTAAAAAAATGATAAGAGAGTAGATTTGAGGGAATGTCACATCATGGCGAATGAACACGTCTGACATTCGAAATTAGACAAATGATGGGCTTTTCCATCACTCAAGCTTAATTACGACGACACTAATTTGCGCTGCATATGTGATCAACTGCCACAGGTTTGCAGGAAGTAACTCACTTAGCTGAGACTTTTATGCATTAGCTAATCATCACACCAATTACTTTGCGTCATAAAATAGCATAAATGAGAGAAAAAAAATCTAAATTTTCCGTCATAAATAACCCAACAACTGCATAAGAAAAATAAATAAACACAAATGAATGTAAATATAAATAGAAAAACAAACTTAATGACAAGTGTACTATAAAAATGTATCATAAATATCTAGACAAGAAATAAGCTTTTATTATATTATAATTTTATACCTATAAATATATTTATATATAAATGTAAAAAAAATAATTAATTTATAGAATAATGTACGATATTTAAATAAAATAATAATATCAAGAACACTTGAGAAGAAAATCAAAAGCGATTAAAATATGAAAACATAAAAAAAAATCTTATTACTTTTAATGAACTCAAATAACGAAAGGTTTGTATATTAATGACAATATTTTGACATCTTGCAAATAAGAGCCTCCTTTTGAATGACACAAAATTCTCTTGTCATCAAATACGCAGATGTTTAAACTCCATTTATCTTTCTTGGTCATCCGCATACGGAAAAAATAACGTTTGATACAAACAAATATTCCCTCGGGGCACGTTCAAATGAAAAAAATTGCTGATCCATGCTGGTCAACTCAAGGATATTTCAGTGAAACCCTTTTCTATTTGGTAAAGAGTAAACTTTTTTTTTATTGACGTTGTTACTCTGTTGTTGTTTTTTTTTGTATTTTTGCAAATAAGGTTATGAATATAACACAAATATTTGGTTTTAATTATAATCGATTCAGCGTTGCATAAAAATTGTACATGTTTTAATTAAAAATAAACGCACATACACCAAAAAATACACAGACACAATTTGTGCACTCAATTTTTTTTTCTCTCTCGTAAAAAATAAATATAACATGTGCTTTGCAGTTACTTTTGTGTGTGCGAATGGACATTGGAAAATTTTTCCTCTGGTACATATCAAAAGAATGGATGTTTTCAATGAATGTCCAGATTAGACAAATGGGTTTCAATTTTTTCGACAAGTACGGGATTTTAGTAAAAGGCAATCAACGAAAACGCATTTCCAGAAAAAATGCATTTTATTTCATGACCTGACTCCAACTATTTTTATTTTATACGAAATATAAAAATGTAAAAATGGTGAAAACAACAAAATAATAAAAATAATAATAGAACATCGTTAAAAAATTGGAATAAAATAAAATAAAATTTTAATACGCATAAAAACTCATAACGTTGACCAAATATCTAGTAGTTTTTTTTTATTTTGTGCAATCGATATGTATCATATTATACAAGCAAATATTTTTTTTTATTTTAAATTAATACACAAAATCGCTGGTTTGAACACAAAAATAAATTAAATGCACAATGTAAGTTTCCTATAATAAAAAATAAAATTTTACGCATGTGTCATCAATTGTTTATGATTGTGGTTGAAAAGGTTGGAAATTTTAGCTCCGGATGAACTTCTCGAGTTCTCTGTGACAATCTCAGGTGTTTTCTCAGGAGATTTGAAATCAATCTGTCTGCGAAATACATTATTTTTGCTTCCTGTAAACTGAGTTGCACTACAAAGTTCTGTAATGCGAATAAAAAAATGTCGCTGACAGAATCATTCAATAAAATTTCTTGCATCCGGTACTCAAATTACTGTATTTTCGTGACAACGACAAAAATCTCTTTTGAACAAACACACAACACAACCTTTATATGTCGTCTACCTGTTCAATATTCACACAAAATGACGCAAAGTATGGCTCTGAAAAAGAACGATCCTTCAAAAGTTTCACGCTTGTTGATGGTGGATTTGAGAGTGTAAATGCTAGCAAACATCACCAAGTGGTATCAAAAATGCAAAAGCTTCCATTAATATTTCACGTTGGATTTTTTCATGCGTATTTCAATGGGAAATTTTCTCATTAGTGGAATTTTTCGGTCTGTAAAGTTTGGAGCAAATGCGCTTACATTGCCTTTTTAATCCCTTCGTAAGGCTTGCTTGGTTAGGACAAAGTACATGATATGAAGCAACGCGTGAACGATTCACGTAGAAATGTAAAGTTAACGCAAAGTGTAATTTTATGTCAATATGTGTGCTTTGTGAGATGTGAAAAGCTGCCTTTTGCTGTGCACACAGAATAAAAATGACTAGGGAATCTCGTGGCGAAAAAGGAGCCACTCGAGCAACTTTTCTTCCCTATTCTAAAAAGTTAAGACAGGAAAAAAGGATCCCAGTAGAAAATTTGGGCCTTTTTTAAATTCTAAAATTCTCAATTTTTCGTTGTTTTTTGAGAAAATCAATACAAAAAAATAAATTTGAGTTACTTTGATATTTCAGGCCTTAATGATTCGATTTTTTTGATTATAGGAATTTTTTTCTATAAAAGTTGAATTAACTCAAATTCACATTTTGTTTCAATTAATTTCTTCGAAAAATAAATTAAAAATCATTTTAAAAAAGTTAATAAATCTGTTGAGGAACTAAAAAAACTCCTAAAGGTCCGGAAAGGGTCTAAATCTTTCACTGGGAAAATAATGAAAAAGAAAAGCTCTAATGATTTTTGTCATCTCTAGTCATTTTTGTCACCACTAGGCCTAGTGACTTTTCAATTTGATGTGTAAATACGAATGTGACATGACGGTTTCATTTCATTCTAATTTTTGCGCCCTTCTACTATTTTTTTTTTTCTTCATAGATGTGTATTTTTTCTGCTTTGCTAGTTTTGGTCCAATCACGCCCCTACTCGGCAATAAAAGTAGAACAGATGTGCATTCATGTGTGATTGTCGAAACGAGTTAGGAATCAAGTAACCTGAAGTTTTTTTTGAAGGGTTTGTCCTTTTTCCCCCGGATGGATGGAGAAAAACTGGCTCCCTGTTTTCGATACAATAAAAGTATGATTTTGATTTTATTATGACCGCTATTAGTATATTTATGTTTTACTTGCCTTTTTTTGTTTCCAACGGATATTGGTTTGATAAAAAAAAAGTTATCGATTATGATGGAAAACGAAGGGAAAAAGGGGAAATTTTATTTTACGAGCCTGACAATTGTGACTTTATTGTCAACATCATAGGAAACTTTTGTTTGTTCGAATCAATCGAAGTAGTTAAAATTATATTAAATATTGATAAGCTCGGGATTTACAGTGAAAACTTTTGAAATCCCTCTGAGATTTTATTCTGTTCAAAGTTGACTGTTTTCATATATAAAAGGGAACGAATTAAAGATGACGAAAATTGTTTTAGGCTACTTGGAAACAATTATTTAATAAAAAAAAGGATGTGAGTCACAAAAATAATCATTTTCATGCGGTGTGGTGTGTGCAGAATATGCATAGCTATTTTGCTGAGTTAACCGCCCGGCCTTTTATATGATCGCGTGTTTGACAATTGCGTGACACTTTTCGTATATTCGCTCGGTGGTATGAGATGGAGCACAGATCCATGAAATAATAATATACACACATTCAGTCAGCCGAATACTCACTTTTTTCTCCATACAAAAAGTAAGCAAAATGTTTCCATTAAATTTCTGCTGCTCTTGCTACGACGCGAACACGCTGCAAAGTAATGTATGATACAATTACACGTAATATTATATATGGTTTGGTAGTAAAATATAATAATAATAATAATAAAAGACGAACAAACATTTATACTATACCGATGTATATGTAACTAAGCGGTGTCCCCTGAGTAATGTTATGCAGCAAAATATATATAATATTTACATTTTTGTTTTGTGTGTGCTCTTCTACGGGAGGGAGGATAGATTTGCGGTTGCATTTTACTACGGTAGGCTACAACATTTTGATACTAAACTTTTTTGTTTGCTTGTTTGTTTATTAGAATGTACCTGCATGCAAAATAATAATGATTACTTTATTCTAAGCGTTCGCGATGTGTTTACTTTGGCTATGAAATAAAATCACTCTAGAGAAAATATGGAAAAAACTTGATTCAAACACATATCCCACTTGTGTAATTTTGTGGAAATTTAACACAGCAATTTTTAAGACATAAAAATGCGTTAATTTAACGAAAAAAGATTTAGAACTAATTTTTTTATTTTGATTTAAAATTTTATGATTCTCAATCGTGATTAAATTATAGAAAACTACGATTTGGAGCAAAACCTTGTCAATTATATATGTTTTGAAGAGAAAAAAAATTAGAAATATTTTAAGGTCTCATTTTAAAATTAACTGGACAAAACTGCTTAAAAATTGTTTAAAAACTTCCACTCAAACCTTTTTCTCAAAAATATTTTAAATTTGCAGAAAAATCTCAAAGTATGTCCGATTGCCAAAAAAAATTGATTTAAATTGTTCTTTTCATCATCATTAAATATCGCTTGAGAATCAAAACTTTAACTTTTTTCATTTTTGATTTTTAATAAGTTAATTAACAAAAAAAAATATTTTAACATACATAAGCATGTCAAAATAACAATTTTTTTTTAATTTTTGGAAAATTCGACTATTTTAAGTTTCAACAAGATTTCGCAAGTGGGATATGCAACAACGGCAAAACAAACCAAACCGCACTTCGTTCACGTGCAAATGTCATGAAAGTAAGCGAACACAAACTTTTTTCCAAAGAATCAATTTTGACTCCAAGGAAAACGTTCTTTCTCCTCATTATTATTGTTACCACTTATCGTTAGTATTAGTGGTTATGAATGAATTTTATGCACACACATTTTATTATTATTGAAATATATGGCGGTACGAAATGTATTTTTCATGCAACAAAGCAATTTTCAAAACTGTAACTTTGTTATTGCGCTTAGTTGTGTGTTTGCGAATGCTGAATACGAAAAACTTAATGAGTACTGCCACTGCAAGCACGTACAAAAAATTTTTGCAGAAAGATACAAAGTGTAGAAAAGATATAAATTACGTTGTTATTGTTTTTTACTCAAAAAAGTTACTCGTCGTACGGAAAAACTGACGACGGAGCAAGAAATGCAAAGTATAACCATAAGTTTATAATATTTTATTTGAATATTTCTACCCAACTAATATTGAAATTTATATAAAATAGTCTTAATACGATTTTCATTACTTTTCATGGTGATATTTTGTCTTTATGTTTCCAGCAAACTACGCAAACTTTGTTAGTTTGGAATTTTGTTTTAATTGTATAATTAGGTTTGCATAAATTTTTATTAGCTAAATTTAGATTTGAATATTTACAAAGAAAATGAAATAAAGTTAATTAAGTAACTAACTTTGGTAATTATTTTTTGTTTCGCAAAGTTAAGACGTTCTTTGAGTAAATTTTAATATTTTTTTTCTTTCTTGTTTAATTGAGAGACTTGTAATCATATTTTAAAACTATTTTAATACTACAACTCTGACCATAAGGCCGTCATGTACAACAACTTTTCAAATCTCAAGAAATAAAACTCTAACTGCATTTAATGCAAATGTCTCAAACTGGTTCAAAATAGGTGTGGTTGCCTATACAACACACATAAAATATCAAAATCTAATAATAAAAAAAAAATAATAATAAAATGTAAAAAAGAAATCATAATATCGAGAGAGTAAAAACTGCTTATAAGACCTCATATAGCGTACAAGTGTTATTTTAAACGCATAAAATATCAGCTACTTTATTAAAATATCATGCCCTTATGAAATACACACTCAGGCGTCGTCGTTGTCGTTGCTGCTGCTGCGTTGTGTCGTGTTCACATATCACAATATCAAATCAGTTGCTTTATTTTTTCCTTTTACACATTCATATTTTGCGTTTTTTTTCGAAAAGAATCTATATTACCTACAGAGAATCCACTTGCTACACTTTTTTTTCCTTCTCCGGGATACAACTCATAATATAGTCAACAGAAAACTCTTCTTCGTCTTCTTCGATATCGCGTCGTATATGCAAATTCAGGAAACTGTGTTTACTCTTTTTTTTTATTATAGCTTCAGATACGCCAAATTCATGTTGAGCAAAATTGCCGTTTGAACACACACACTCACTCTATGTCATCGTGTAAATTGTATTTGCAGCAGAGATTCATTTTTTTCGTGTTGCTGTTGTGTTGTTTATTTGCAGAATTGCCTCACGGTGAATGCGTGCACATAAGAAGAATATAATCTGCATGATGTAAGGTTATAGAATGTGAAAAGCAAGTGGATTTTATTATTATACAGACACACATGTAATATTCATTCCGTTTGAATAGTCATCCTCTTAGCACCTAATACACGAGATGCTGGAAAAAAACATTGAAGACAGGCAATAAGAGCAACACCAACAAACTAACATAAAAGTTATTAAAATGAAATGAGGAGAACAGCAACAACAACAACAACGCAACTAACAAATAAATATAATCAAAACGAAATAAATAAATGTAATTCGAAATGAAAAAGAATGTAAATCAGCTAACTGGTTCTCGTTTCACATTATTAGATTACTCTTTGTGTGTGTTACTTCTCGGTGTTCTCTTGAAGTGTCAAAACTTGATATATATTTAATTGTAATTGATTATAAAATAAAATGAATAATAACACGAGTGAATGAAGCAAAGAGAAAAAAAGTAAACAACATTAAAAACATAAAATTAAATTTATTGCAAATTAGTCCATAAAGGTTTCTACTTTGACCTCTCTTTTTCTTCCCCGCGATCAAAATTACATTAACACATTCCAATAAAGGTCATTACGCAAATATTTAAACTGACATCAGATAGTTACAATTTTGCCGGAGACTTCAGTACCGGTTCTTAAATCTCGGGTTTTATAATTTGAAATGTTTCAACAAATTAAATAATTTTTTTTTTAGTTTTTTATTTCTCAATCAAAAACTTTTGAAATTATTTTTTTGAAGTAATAAGAAAGGAACTATTTCTAAATAAAATTTTTTTAAAATAATAATTGTTTGTTTTACATTTTTACCGGGTGCGAAGTCTGATTTTTCAAAAATAAAATTTTCAAAGTTTATATTTTTTTTCGTAAAAAAGTTTTTAATCATTTTTTTTTTATTTTTGAAAAAAAAAATTTAAAGAATACGAATTTTCCTAATTGTTTAAATTAAAATTCATATTTCCTCATGATTTTACAATATTTATGTAAATTTTGGTCGTGTAATCGAGAGATTTTTCGGGTATCGGTGAGCTATTTTTTATCGCATTTCGACGAAAAAATGTGAAATTTGGAGTATACAATTATAAAGTGAGGAGTACGAAATTGTTATTTGAGAGGTGTCTAATATCGAAATACGGTATAGTATGTCGTTCTTTAGACGACTACTTCTCTATTTTTTATCAACTTTTGATTTTCGTACAATTAAATTTTTAAAATATTTTTTTTTAAATCAATTTTTCAATTTTTTGAAAAAAAAATCATAAAAAAGGCACAAAAACATATTAATTCCTTGGATATGATTTTTTGGTTGCTCCCGAAACAAGAATCGGGTTCAAGCTCTTTCAATTTTAAAATCTTCCGGAAACTGTAGTCTCTTAACTTTGCACATGAACAAGAAAGAAAGAAAGAGAGAGAAAATTGCGAGAGATTCAACATATTTACTTATCTACCACAGACTAAAGTGCTGTTATGATATTAAATTTACATAATAAAATAATCAAAAATTTCATCATTTAAATTTTTTCATACTCTCCTCGCTTATTCATTCATGTTTTTTTTTGCTGTATGCGATCTAGCTGATTAAAGTCTTTATAAAGACATAAAAAAGAATCACCTGAACAGAAACCAATAATATCATTATAATGTTAATATATTAAAATCACCTCCAGTAAACTAAAGTATTTTTATGTCAATAAAATATATATTGGCGGCCAAGCTTTTAGAGTTTGGCAAATTAAATGTATGATTAGGCTTACGTTGAAGAAGAAAAAATTAATCTGGTTTTGACGAAGTTGGAAGTTTTTTTTTTCATTATTAACGTTATTATTTTTTTAACCGTTAGTCATTAGAATAAATTTTGATTGAAAAAAATTAATGGCATAAGTTGAGCTTATACTTAATCATATTTTCTCTTTTTTCTTCTTTCAAATTCGACGCGAGTTTCTTGACTTTGGCTTAGATATATGTGTAAATTATCACACTACATAAATATATAGACAAAGACTTGAAACAAAAAAAATCACAGAGGAAGTAAAAAGTGAAGGAAGATAAATATGTAAAACAAATAATAATAATTTCATTCATTAACTTTTAGGAAAAAAAAACTATAGACAATGAACTGGTTTATTATGTAACACCTTTGTTTTTAGAATTCTTTTTTAACCTAAAATAGAAGGAATGTTTTTGTTATATTTAGACTAAAAATTAAACCAGATCACTTTGAATATATTAAAAAACGAGAAGAAAAAACTAATAAAAACCATTCAAGCCAATCAAATCGAGACCAAAAATCTTTTACATTTTTAATTAACACTCAGTAATTAAAAATACTTAAGCTCACTTGAGATTGAAAACACACAACGAGCGTAAAATATGCAAAAAACCACATGTTTTGAGTCACTTCGTGGGTGGATCTTAATAGCAGTATATAATTTTTATTTTATGTTCCTGATATTTGCATTCATTTTTATAAATACTACTCATTTAAATCTTAATTTACTCGTTTTGCTTTGCATTTCTTCAACGTGATATTTACACCTGACGACCACGATGTTGTTTATGAGTGCCCAACATTAAAACAAGGAATGTATAAATTTTGTTGTATTCCATGCAAAGCAAGGAATAAGAAAAACAAAAAATTGATGAACATGCCTCAGAAAATTAAGCAATAAAAATAATAAACGAAGCGGATCTGTAAAAAAATTTACGCGATTGCATGTTGCGCGTCCAGTCATGTTTAATAAAAAATTATTAATATTATCTCTTGATATATATTTCACATTTTTAGCGAGCATGAATCTGCATAAAAAACAAACATTGAATGGGCAAAAACTTTTTTTTTCTTTCATGAAACTTTATAAATCATTTAAACCAATTAAAGTTTAGTATCTTTCACACTTTTTTACTGCTTTTTCAGGCAGAATATTCATGACGGTTAAGGAAGACAAAGAAAACTGCTGTTGACAAAGCTTCCACTTTCTTCATTCTTTTGCACCACCATGCGCACACTTTAAAATAAATTAATTCTAAAAAGTTTTTTGGACAAACAAACGGGTTTTATTTTCTGTTTATTGTTTTGACAGCTAATCAATGTCAATAACAGAGGTAGCAGTTCCTCGCGCTGTACGAAAAACGTCGATGACGACGACGACAACGCTTTGGCAGTCGAAAAACTTAATTAATCCATCATTGATTTTATCAACGCCCATAATCAAAGATTGTTCTCTATCAAATTTGAATAAATTTAAATAGAATACCGAGCGAGAGAATATTGATGTGACACGCAGACTGAGCTTTAATATAAATAAACTTTCGTCTATACGAACCTACATCAAATATTTAATGTGATTGAAGTGAGTTTGACTGGTTTGATAATTGTCAACTCTCTTCCATTCTTCCATCCACATTGAATTCTGTTATGAATTATTATTTTTTTTTTCCTATCGTTCATCTACCAACCGAGCTATCTGATGGAGAAAATAAAGTCGAAAGACATGAGAGAATAAAATGCCTCGAGCATTCCGGAACAAATATGAATATTAGGCAACCAACTGAGATATATAAAATTAATTATACCAATCAAGAAGAGAAAAAAAAATGTAATATCGAATCGAGCAATACAGTTCACTTTAATGGCGTAACAAAAAAAGACATCGTTGACATGTTTGTGCGCTTCTGTTATAATGAATGCGTCAATAAAAATATGAAAGATAACGTTTTCAAATCATTTATATACCAAAAGGAAATTGATTTACTATGCCAGTTGTTGTTGTTGTTGCTGCTCTATAGCTCGATTGAAATAACTATTCAAGGAAAACGATTCCGATAGACATCGAGCTAGGACGTTACAATTGTAGAAAATGTTTAAGATATCTCATTTCTAATTATTTTAAAAATTTTTTAGAAGGATATCGAGCATCAAATATGTTAAAAGTAAAAAAAAACAACATTTAGTTTTTGACCAATTTTGAACAAAACTAATGGTCAATTAGCCATTTCAGTTAAATTCTGTCATACAAGTTTTTCATGGAAGTCTTCCCACTTCCGCTACGGACAGACAGACGGACGAACATGGACATATATAATAGAACTTTTTTTAGAAATGCGCTGAAAACATCAAAATTTCTGATAAAATCAGTTACTTATAATAATACAAAAGTTCTTAATTTAGTAAATTTCCAGTGAAAATGTTAAATTTTTGTACAAATCCTTAATTTTTAAAAAACTTATATTGAAATTCCTTAAAAGTGATACTTTTTATACTGCTCGATATCCTAATAGTTCTAATACCTATGAAATCTAAAACATTTTCGACAATTGTATCACCTTTATCGTTTACATACAAAAGTTGCTGATGTCCACATAAAATAATTTTGCGTTGGAGCCCGAAAAAAAATAAAATGTATAACGATGCCTGATTTTATTTTACTGTTTTTCTGTTATTATTATTTTTATTTTTACTGCGTTGTAATGACTGAAACTTCCGTCCGTTTATACATGCGTATTTTTGGTTCAGAACATTTTTGCCGAGCAAAGTGATGTTTCATAAACCAATAAATATGAAATCAAGGCGTAAATTTTGATTTTCTGTTTCATGCTGCTTTCAAAATAGAATTTTTAAACAGTTTCACAGGAAATTTTCGTCAACTCTTTTTAAAGAGAGAGAGAGGGAGTTAAAAGGAGTACATAAAAAAATATTAATTTACGAACAAAGCATATGCTTGGGTAATGAAATTTTCCGGTCAAGTATTTGCTTTGGATAAATTGATGTCTTACTTAAAAAAAAGAATTCTAATTAAATTACCAAGTAGGGTATTAACATTCCGAAAGCCTAATCCAATCAAAATATTCTTTCGAGTATTTTCCTCTCGAAATTGCTTCATTTTTATCCTAGATAAAAAAAATTCCATGCAAAGGTCTCTACACCACTTTCACATAGACTCTATTTTGTGTCTATTTTTGCTCGCAACTGAAAAGGGACGTTTGCGGTTAATATCTTTGGCAAGGTTTCCATTTATCAAATGTTGACTGCTCTGTGTGTAGGTTTTTTGGCTATTCACAAGTTATTCACATAAGCGGCTTATTTTCTTATAGTCTAACTTTTTTTTTTCTCTCTCTCTCTGACATGCATTTATTTTGTGACGACGACGGTATGGTCGATGCGGCAAAGAAACGTTTGTTTTAACGAATGTACAAAGAAAGCAGAATAATATTTACTGCAAAGAACAAAAGGGGTGGATCACGTTAATTAAAAGAATATGTGATAGATAGATGAAATTGAAATGGAAATGGGAGTGAAAGAAGTAGGGCTTTACGAAAAATAATAAAGGTTTTTTTTTCTCTTCCGTATTAGGATGGATGTCCAGTTCATATTATAGTTTCCTGTAACGATAATTATTCTTCTTCTTTATTTATTTACTTTTTTCTTTCATCTGCTCGTAATGATAGACAAGAATCTCAACATAACAAAAACTGTAGATAAAGATTAAACGAACACATGTCAAAGTATTTATGTTGACTTAGAGTCAGCTTAGTTCTAGTTAAATAAGTTTTAATGAGCGTTTTGTGGACAACCACCAAAAAACCAATATCGGAATGTCGTGCAAATAAAATGATGCAATTTCGCAGTATTTTTAGGTATTTGTGTGAAAAACAGCATGAATTAAAACCGTTTATTAGTAAATATCACAACAAAAAACACCAACAATTTGGTCGAGTTCTGAACACAAATAACAAAAGAAACATGAATAATAATAACATTTAATAATAAAATTTATATTTACATAACAACAAAAAACAAAACAACATAAACATCAAAATAATGAACGCAGCACAACAAATCATACAAACCGCAAACTGTAAAAAACATGCATTGTAGTGCGAGTTGGTATGGGGCGATTATAGATTGTTTATTTATTATTTACTTTTTTTTAAAACAAATCCACTAGATTTAAAGTATCTTAATAATATTCTTATTATTACCTTTTGTCTTTATTAAAAGTATAACTTTTTGCGTCTTGTTAAATATTTATTGTTTTAAAACTAAACAACACTAGGTATATTTACGGCAAAGAGGAAAAATATAATACAAATAAATTAAAAGAATGTTGAAAAAGTGTGTACAGACAGCAAGAGAATAAAGATATCGCGCACCAGGTGAGCAATTTATGCAGTCTCCCCGCGTGTATACGTGAACAACAAGAGCAATAATAATATAAATACGGCATTTAATTGTATTTAAAGACATTCATGTCATACTTTAAAACATAATTATAGTGTATTGTTGTGGTGATGAGCCCCATCACCCATTCTTTTTGTCTGTAGTGTACGATATTCGACAAAAAAATGCTAATGTGTCTTAAAAGTCGTCGTTAAATGACTTTAGCGTATTTGTATGAAATTATTATTTAAGACTCTATTTAAATGAACGATAAACTAAAATAAACCTAAAGAAAGTCAATTTTACATATTTTAAGAAGAAAAGGAAGGATGGCGAAAGTAGTAGCTGAATATGTAACGGTGAGTTTATTGAAGTTCCAACGCAACGGGTTCATGGCTTTGAATTCCCGCGGAACCTATGGTCTAACCTAAGTCTCTTCCGTACCGGCCATATACGATGCAGTTACATCTTGAATAAGTGGCGTTTCGTGGATGATTCCTTGTGTTCTTGTGGCAAAAGGTAGCAAACAATAGCTACAAGTTCTAATGATACTCCACATAGGAATTGTACAAGCGGACAGATGAGCATAGAAGGGGATAGAAGGCAGACGATGAGTCAAAGAATTGAATAAGAAATCTCGATACTACTTTTTAACGTTATGACTGTCTTACGATGATAATAACTCCATTTTAAAATAATTTAAAATAACTTAAAATAACTTAAAATAACTTAAATTTAACTTATTTAAAAACTTTTCTTTTTTTAGGTTGAGAAATACATCACAACAAAACCACCTACCAACAATACGCGAATTTTTTTTATTAAGATGTCCCTATAAGGGTTGCTGATTGCAGTTTTCAAGAGAAGCGCATTTAAGAAATCATAAAGATCATTTTCATATAAGAAATATGCAACATTAATTACATTTGTGTGAGAAGTGCAAGCAATGGGAAATGCGTAAACAGTGTCTGTACTTTAAAACAATATAAATTTGGTAACAAGAAAAAAAGAAAACTTTAGAAAAGAAGAAATTATAAACAAAAAAAAAATCGGTCCAAAAACTCTTGTTGGATTTAACTCAAAAAATAATAGAAGTGAAAAATGAAAGTGATTTATTTAAAACAGAAGAACTTTTTGTTTCAAATGCGTTAAGTGAAATAGGAAAGTTTAAAAAAAATGCAAAGTCGTCGGCCACATCGATCAAAAACAGGAGAGACCTTTTACTTTATCTTCACGCACATTTATAATTTAATACATTCAAATATTCAATACTCACTTAAAGTTAGTTATATTCCTCAAATAATTATTAGCAAATTTGTTAAGCTTAAGCTGACTTAGGGGCCCTTTACATTAATATTCTTTAACAGACCAAGGCCAAGTCAGGCTGGAAACGTAAGTAAGCAAAGAAGAACTAAATCAGAGGCGGACTGGAAAGAAAAATCGGCACGCGCATTCTGTATTTTCACCGGCCCATTTCATGATTTTTAAGGATTTTTCGAAAATTCGGCCCAAAAATTCGTATATTTCGTATATTCGTATAGGCACATATGGCCAGTCCGCCTATGAACTAAATAGACATTTAACACCGCAAAAAAGTGCTTTTTTTCTCTAATATCTAAAATGCATTAAAAATTTTTTGAATGAAAATACCGTTTAATTTTTCTTTCATGAATTTTTTCGTTGGTGGCGTTTGTAAACATTCACACACAATCACATGTACTTTATTTTGTTCGCACATTTATATTGGCACAAAATTTGAATACATTATGTCTGTTGGGTGTTACTTTGCATTTATAACAAAAAAAAACATTGTTGTCAGATAAGAAAGTTATTTGCAATTCGAAGAAAGCAAATCAAATTTTAAGGTTTGGCAGATGTTTTATTTGCTGATTGCACACGAACGACAGCTAAGGCGTTGCTTAGACCAAATTTGTCAACAAACATAAATTTGATAAAAAAAACTTTGGTGGCCATGTCCAAAAATAAAAAAAAACACACATAACTAATCATACTTTTGATTTTTTTCTTGTTAGGTATTCCTTGATTGGCATTTCTTCTCGAGAAACAAAAAGACTCATCAGTTTATTTGTTGAAACTCGATGCGTGGATGCCAGAGGAATTCGATTCCTTCAAAAAAGATAAGTATCTTTTCATTTTTTCGTTGCACTGTTTGTTCCTCTTAAATTGATTTCAACAGAATATGCTTCCCTAAGGGGTGATAAGAGTTCATCAATGTTTCTGTTGTTCATGTGTTTATACGTGCAAGCTTATCGAGTTTTATTACTTTTTTTTTATTCGTCAGCCGAAATTGAAGACATTTATTGAATTCCTAGAACTTTCTTTCGCCAGAGTTTTTATTTTTGTTTTGGAGTAACAATCCAGAACAACAAATCCAGGTACAATTTATTTAGTTACAGTGATTTTTTAAAGGTGAAAAAAATTGTATCATTAGTGTGGTGTTGTGCAATGTAACCCTTAACCCTATTTTCGCTGGCAGCGTGAAAAATTGCGTCGATGATAACAATTTATTTGTTTCAATTTTTTATGCGAATTCGATATGTTTTCACATTTACACCCTTTTTCACACAGCAAATACATGCTGACATCGCCCTGGCAACTGACTTTACTGACTGATTGATGAAAGTGAACGACATATTTTAAATATGGTATAAATAATAAAACATTCCAATACACTTTTGAAAATTTGATATTTTCCCCCTAATCTTCGCAAATCGATGATATTGAGAAATGATAGCGACTATATGTGTGTGCATTTAATTTGCATTTTATGAAAAACACATACCTCGCAGTCGACGAAAATATTCCTTTTTGTGCGTGTTTGTCACAAATTATTTTGGATTTTTCATGCGTAATGCAATGTGACATTCTTCACCATATAATGTCGGTATCATATGGTTTTGTAGTCTATTATTATCAACTCACTTTTGATTTATTGAAGGGTGATGACAACAACGGGCTTACTCAGGTGTGTGCAAGCTAGAAACGACAGTTTCCAATTTCTATAAAATGAGCCGACAACATTTCATGATGAAAATACTTGAAATGCGAAAATTGTTATACATAAGTGCTGGAAAATATTCTGTATGCAAGAAAAATGTATGATAAAATTGAAATTCGATTGCAAATAGTGCACAGTGAATAATCTACGTCTCGCGTTAGATGTGAAAAATTACATTTTTGAAACAATGGTAAGTTTAGAAGTTTTAATCTCTAAATTTTACGATGAAAATTCTCTTAAATAATCCTGCCCAATAGAAGGTTGAGTTAATTTTTTTAAAGTACAGGTCTTTATGATCTAATGAGATATATGGCCTTTTTCAAGACCTCGGAAGCTTGAAAATAAGTCCTTCAACTTTTAGGTACTTCAAAAATTTTACACAACCTTAAATTTTTGGGACTCTTTAGATTTTTTTCAAAAATTAAATCAAAATTTTTGAAATTTTAATTTTCAATTAAATTTTTTGTTGTCTCAAACAGATTATATTCATAACCATAAAAAATATTCGCAATCCTTTTTGTGCCTCAAAAAACCAAAAATATGATTATCCACGTCTCGCATCTCCTCTTTCGGTGAAATGTAAATTTTTCACTGTGTCCTAGAAATTGCATGGAAAAATAGGCAACGGTCCAGACCGTTAAATGATACTAAACAGAATGATAATAATAATAACATGGCGGCAATGGCGTGATATATAATGATGTGGTAATTCAAAACACGCATGATATAACAAAATGATTGTGTTTCTCAAAGGTCCGAGAGTGTTTGTGCGAGCCATATGCGAAATCATGTAATAATTGTTTTGTAGCAGCAGCTTGCGACTACAACTGCAAGCAAACAAGCATCTACCTTGTGGGTTTTTGGCTCTTTTAATGATGATGAGTGTTGATTCCGACACACTACGTTGTTGTTGTTTATTTAAAGGTCTGCCCCGACGTCATCATGGGCATGTGTGTTTTAGCTCTAAGGTAGGATAATAATTTTCTGAATTAGAAAATACTATATTTTGTTGTTAATATTAGATGCTCGCACATGGTCAGACAGAGAAATTGTGTTATACAAAACAACTATTTACAAGATTATGCAATTATCCTATTATTTCAAAATAATCCTCAAGTTATCACGTAACCATTTTAAAGACACTCGTGTTTTCGTATTCACAGTTGGTGAAACTATACAAAACGCACAAGGAGTGTTAGAAACAGGTGAGTTTTGTTAATTTAACATCAAAATAAAACACATATGAAATTTTCGTTAGTTCTGCCATAAATATATAATGAAATACCTTGACCATTTATGGATTTCTTATAATAAGGAAAACATTTATAATAAATTTATATCTTAAAGATAATAATCGCAAACAAGATATTGAGAAATTGTTATTGGCTCAAAAATTTGTGCATATTTTTCGATAACGATTGGGAAACATGCAACATTTGTTTGCCTTGCATTCCGTTAAGTTGATTACTCATTCTGGAAAATATGGAAATAAAGAGATTTTCAACTTAATTGAATTTCTGCAAAATAAAATAAATCCTTCTTACAGTTAAATGGGGAATTATGGGTAATGCAAAGCAATCTAACACTATTTTTTTTTTGTATGAGAAAGTTTCGAGCAAAGCAAATATTTCTTTAAAAGGTGTTGTTATTTGAGAGAAATTTAAAATTAAAAAGTATTTTATCCTTTAAACAGCTTAACTCCTAATGCGTAAAAGCAATACAAAGTGTCAGATTATAAACTTTAACTTTTGAGTTCCATTTCCAGTCCGACGTCGTAACAGGTAAGATTTTGTTTTTTGACGAATGTCAAACACAAATTTTGGCCGGTCAAAGATTTCTGAAATCTCTTTTTCTTTTTTGAGCAATTTAATCTTCGATGCTGGGTAAAAATTGAAAAAAAAACGACATTCTGTGAACTTTGTTATTTTAGGTTTTACCATCATCAGAAGACAATTGTTTTAAAATAAATATTATTTTTATTCCTTTTGGATAGGTGTTCATCATGTGAAAGTTGAGCAAACAATTTTAACAAATTTTGTCTTTTTTAAATTCTTCTTTTTTTTAATAAATATTCATTTTTTGTTATTTTAGTGTGTGTTCGTTTCACCATAGAACTGTCAATATCATTAAAAAAAGCACTTATTACATCCCACACAATTTGACATTTTCAACTATGGTAATGTGATTTTGATATGTTTAATAAGGTAATTTCGGAAATTTATTGGTTTTTTTAAGAGTATTTTTTGTTCACCTTTATCTTTGACAAAACAGTCAGATATGGATGTGATTTTTTTTTCTCATTTGTTTACCTGTGTTTAATTTGGTATACGTGTGTTGTTGATAAGAATGCTTGTTTTTTTAATTACATCTCCTTCCAAAAATTTACACAAAAATATAAATTACACAAGCTACATGTTTTCACCTAGACTAATTAATCTTATGGCCATATTAAATCAGCAATATTTATTATCTCAAGTCGACCAAATGTATGTCTGCTACAGAATTAATTGCGTAGATAAATGAATGTGTTACATATTTTACCCTTTTAAATATTTACATGTTACATTTACAAGATTTAACCGATAATACTCTCTGCTCTCTATACATGTTCAAAATTTACATATATTCTCAATTACTTTCAAAAAAACACATTCATTTTTTTTTTGTACTCAATCAAGTACTTGCGGCAAGATATTTGTATCAAAAAATGGTCTTAAATAACGTGTTCTCATTTTGTGGCATATAAGCAAAAAGGAAGAGAAATTAAACAAAAATATTAAAATTAGCACAAACAGAATTTTGGTATAATTATATTTGAAAGAATAACGACGTTTTTTGTTACAGTTATTATTATTCAATATTATAGGTAACGAAATGATATTAAACATTCCGGCACACAAGCATCCCTCGTGTAATTAAAGTGTGCTTTTTCCACAAAACTTTTTCCATCGTCGTGCACACAGAATCAAAAGCTACTGGGTTTTGAAGAGGCATGTGATATGGGAGTAAAACAACGATCTTATACTACTCAATATGGGTCTGGATGAGGCTCTCACAAGCAGTTTTTGCTCAATTGAGACCAATATCCTGCTCAACACAGTCTGGAGACAAAATTTCGCATCTTCAACTCAAATGTCAAATCAGTTCTTTTATATTAAGTAATGAATTAAGTCAACATTGAATTGGAACTACTAAAGTCGTCATTAGGATGCCATGTAGGTTACAAGGAAGCATTTTAAGCTGAGTTCAGTTATTAGTTTACCAACTCTTAGAACTCCTAATAAGGTCCCAATTCTGAAAGAGCTGAGTGTTTTTTGAGGGCGCCTTCTTAGCTAAGACCCATACCTCGGCGTTTACTGAGAAAGCTTACACAGATTTTACACTTTTACAGTATGAAAGACTCTTTAGACATCGCGGTGCGAGCCGTATCAGACCCTAAAAAGGAACTAGTAATACCCTAGCGTATCGGACTGACGAGTATAAGGTTGTTCAATGGTGCTCAGAGTTCAATAGGATTATTTAGAAACCCTTTTGAGGCGTCTAACACAGGGCAGATCGACCGACTCGGGTCATTTTTAGTTGTACAAGGCCAAGTGGTTTTTCATTCGATGTGTGAGCTTCTGTAGTTTTTGCAATTCAAAGTGCAGCAAGCAAAAAGAAAAAAATTGAAATTAACTGCTTTCAAAATATAAATCTTGAGCAAACATACGCGCAATGCACATTTAGGCAGCCAGTGTAATTAATTAAATTAATGTTGTGGTGGAGAAGTACAACAACTACTACCTCTACTACTGCTAGACACGCCACAACGAGACGCATTGCAAAGTGAGCTAGATACGCTGTGCCATGCATATTTATATGCTTTCAAAGAATATGGCCACATGATGCATTTAATCACACTTAATGGTAATTAATATGCACAGAAAATAGATGTTCATATAATATTATATATATAAAATCTTAAAAAGGAAATTAATAGCATATTGTATGCAGTTTATAAGCGCGCATGTTTACATCACATCAGCCTTTATTTAGAGCAGGAATGCAATATAAAGATAAAGAAAAATGGAATTCAATGCATTTAAATAGGTAGCTGATGTTTGTTTCATGCATTCTGTTGCTGTTGTTGTTCTTGCTGTTCCTCTCGCTGCGGAGCTTCTTGGGTAGACACTTATGTTACATATTTTATATGTACTCACATATTGCATTATTATGAATGCATACGTTGCTGATGATGTCGATGTAAAAAATAATTAATTTAACATCCTCTCTTTTTTATAATATTCTACACCACAATAGCAGTGGAATAATATGCAAAGTTCGTTTTTTCTTCTGTTATCATACACTCTTTATTTATAAACATTTTTTTTTCTTGAATAGTAATAGCAGCAAGTTCTAGTTTTCTTTGAAACAGCTTACAATTATAGTGGTGCTCTGCTCATTTAAATGCGAAAAAAGTTCCCGAAACGTGTACACAAAAACGTATGGAGGGAAAGCAATTAAAATTCATGTAAAGAATTTCACTTTGAAACATCAAAGCGCCTCCAATGAAACTTCTAGACAGTAATAATAATATGTAGATGATAAATTCACCTGTCCCGCATCCACAAGACGATACTTTCGTCGATCTGACCATATTACGGACAAATTGCTTATAAATTATAATATTACAAGCTCTGCATTATAATTTACTTGATATGATGATGATGATGACGACGACATCGACGCAACATGTTGATGATACGGGAAAGGATTGCTTATCTCGAGTTCATTTTTATACGAAAATATTCTTTTTTGTCTCCTTCTTCTTCTTTCTCCATAATAACTTACATTTAATTCCTTGCTTTATGTTAGAAAATTAATGTCAAATGCATAAACAATCCGGTGATAAAAATTGCGTTTATTTTAATCTCCTCTCAAAGTATGCATGAGAGCATATCTTCAAAAGAAAGAACAAACTGCTAACCGTAATTTCCATTTTTATTAACATTTAATATTTTATTCATATAATCATGTACTGATATATTTTCACAATTTTTCTTGTCAGAAAACCACGCATGCATGCGGGTACCGTCATACGAACTACCGTGAAATGGGATTAATTTTGAAACAGAAAAGACAAACAATATTAGGTTGAAGCATCTGAATAAACAAAAGTTTTTATACATCGCGGAAAAGTGAAATTTAAAACTTTTTATACCGCACTTAGAGGAAAAAATCAATATGACAAAGGTCACGTGGTTAAATAATTTTATGTTCCACCACGTGGTTAACAAAATTGAATTGACCCCTAAAAAATAGAGACCACTTGGTTTAAAAAGTTCAAATCACCACGTGGTTAATATACTATGAAGAGTAAGTGTTAAATAAAAAAAAAATAAAGAGACCACGTGGTTATAAATTAAAGATCTAAGTGAATAAAATGTCAGGTGACTAATTTAACCACGTGATTTAGATGACTAAGTTAACCAAGCGTGAATAAGGAAACGACAACTTTTTGTAAATTTTTCATATATTTTTTCTTTTTGTAAGTTACCCCATTCAAGAGTATTTCTTTCTTTTGCCAACACAAGAAAAAAGTCATTGAGCGCAGAATTTGTATTATGAATTTAATAGCTAGTTATAGTTGCATTAATATAATTTTGCCGTCTTTTTACATTCATTATAATGTTTCTCAAAGTCTGCATGTAGCAACATACGCGCGCGTCGTAAGTCGTTGTACCATACACAACAAGTTTTGATCCACTTGATACAAATAACATGCTTGCGCAAAAGACAGGTACATGTTCCTTTGCCTATTACTGTCTGCTAGTTATTATTATTATTCTGTCAAAGCTATAGCTATACACACGGGCACTACACAGCATTTACATAACATTCTTGGAGCAGCGACGGCAGCAGCAGCAGCGACCAGCAACAACAACCATCATCCACTTGCCTTGTCCATAAGAGCTATAAACTTTAATAGGGAAAGTAGGAGAATAATAATAATAATAATGGAAAAAAAATACGAGATTGTATGCGATGCTTGACTAGTAACAGTAGCAATATAAAAAGTATTAACGCACAATATTCTTATAATAAATGCAGTCATGCAAGTGTACACGGGATGCAGTTGCTCTGGCATGCATATAAACAGATCAAGATGGTAAAAAAAAAATATTGTTCGCTGTTCTTCTTTTTCTTTATTCATTTCGCATTTTGAACGAAAAAAAATAAATAGGATTGAAACCATCATAACGATAATCAGTCATGTACACTTATAATATTTTCCTGCATAAAATTCTTGTCAATATCGCCATATCTCATTGCAAACGACAAGACATTTCTTGTCGACACAAACACTCGAAACATTCACGCACTGCAAAACATGCAAGTTATCATGCAGCATTGCCAAAAGAGACTGCTGAAGAAATCTAATTGAAAAATTGCTTAGAACTTGTAAGCAATTACCAGTCAACGAGCGGTCACATTCCACAATATTTATCATTATTATTTTTTTAAGTTGAGTCAAAATTAATAAATCGACGTAAGTATGCGCGAAATTATTCTCTCGAATCGCTCATGCATTATACGTGAGATGTATGATTAGTTGCGTTATATATTTCTCCTTGTCGACATCTAGATGTATTGACTGCACACCGCACATTCAAATGATAATTTGAGCATGTTGCAATTCCTTTTTAAGCCAGAAGCACATAAATGGTGCTTTGTGTTAACATTCTTTCAGATCAAATTATTATTATATTATATACAGATACATGTAAGTGAGTACAAAGCGCGCTGTTACCATTAATTTTTTTTTTTTTGCATTTAAATAATCTATATACCTTTGAATGTATAAATAAACTCGATTGAAAGGTTTTTTACTATTAGATAGTATAATTGAACAACAATTTTGCTTATGCATAAGCTGACATAGCAGGGTTTGGAAACCACTTTAGAGCAAAAATACTTTGCGAACAACAAAACAGTCTTAAGGCCCCATCCATTAACGGCGTCGAATGAAAAAGGACATTTTTTGACCCCCACTCCCAATCGGCAACCGTCGGAATTTAAACACCCCCTAATTTACGACGTACTGTTTAGTAAAATATAAAAGAAAAATTGTTTAAAAATTAACTCAAATTTTTATGGAAATTTGTGAAAAATTGTACATGTTTACTCAGTAAGTTAAAAAGCAGATCAAAAAAGTTTGAAGCACTTAAATATTTCTGACAAATTGAAACAAAAAATCTTAACTATAGAAAATTTATACGACGTCGTATTTTTCTTTTACCTCCCCTCCATCTTCGTCGAAATCTTTTGGAAATTCATGGACCCCCACCTCTCCTCAAACTTCCGACGCCGTAAATGGATGGCGCCTTAAGGACTAGAATCGCTGCTGTAAAATTTAATGGAGGATGCTTATTTTCTGGTAAAGTAACTGATCAGTTTCAATCATAATTTAGTTTGTACTTCTTGTTAGAGTCCTTTTAAAGTTGTCTTAAAGCTCTTTAAATACCAATATACCAATTTTTCAAAAAAAAAAAAAAACTATGAACTCTGTAAAATTTCCGATGGAAGTTTGCAGGGTCTTAAGAAAAGCCATATCGTTCTACTAGATTTTAAATTAGCTAGAAACATAATTTTAAACTTTAAATTGCGCTCTTTAGCAAATCGTATTGTATTTTGTGAGAAAATCTGTTTACAACCCTGTTCATCCATAATACATATAAATTGGTTTGAATAATGCGTTGACACTTGAGTGAATTCGATTTAGATTTGATCATGTATTCTATTTTTCACAAAAAAAAAAACTCACATAACGTTAAATTGCACTTTTTCCTCTACTTATAGTACCTATAAGTCAAACAGCAACAACAACAAAAAATTATAAAGTAAAAACAAAAAATATTTACAAACAAACTAGACTTTCAAGTTTTCCTATAAATGCAAAAGATTAGACTTGCATTTATAACTTTAATGAATTTCAGTGCAATAAATGTATTCATGTTCGGTTATGTCGGTGTTCATTTTCTGCAATTCCTATCAGCGGTAGTGACATGCACCAGTTTAATCAAAATCACTGTCTTTCAAATAAATTTTTAAAATCTTGATAAAACACAAACAACGAACACATTGAGCAGTGGAACAGAGAGAAGGCGAAACAGGAAAAAAAATAACAACATGAATATGAAAATAAAAAGAAATGATGAATAAAAAAAACAAACTAAATGACTGTATGATAATAATAACAACAACTTCTGTACCAAATATGCAAATTAATTTTGATTAAGAAATAACAAACATCTATTTATTTTAACACAGACAGAGAACACCATGACAAATATTTTCTTTTTTAAAGAATAAATTAAACGTCGAAGGAGAGTTGAAAAAAAAACAGAAGAAGCAAAACCAAACAAAAACCAATACGACTAATTTGAATCAGAAAAGAGAGCGTTTCAAGTGTAAAAGTTCAACAAAACTCACAGTAGACATAAAATGATAAGTGGCACAATCCTGCTTCGTTCTGTGATGCACATGTACATGAGTGGTGGAAGGAGAAAAAAATTATTAAGATTACAACTTACTTTATTTAAAGCATTTATAAATACTATACACTACCTACATCATTCAATATTATATTATATCGTATCTTTCCGTTTTTTATTATTCATAGCGAAACTTTAGAGGAAGAGAAGAGTGTACAAAACAAATATTTGAGTATGGCTTTTTTTATTATAATAAAATAAGCATGCGGTCGAACACCTACCCAAAGGTTTGTGAAGGATTTACACACCTATAGCTGTTGAATATTCCGAATACTTGCTGCATGGTGCAATTTTATTGTATTATCTCATATTTAGCCATTCATGATAATCATTGCATCCTACAGACATTTTAATATTAAAAAACAATAATAATGCAAGACAAAAAATACGACAGGAAAATAATAACGCTAATACATTCTTTTGCCTTTCTGCATCAAATTAAATATGGATGAATTTTCGCAAAGAATTCTGACGTGGATGTTGAATAATAATCAATTAGACGTGTGAATTAAAAGGCAAGCGACCTCTTAAGAGTGTTTTTCTACCGCATTTCGAAGAAAAATATGGTGACGTGATTTGTAGATAGTTTATAGAAACCACGTGGTTAAAAAATTTAATAAACTTAATATTGATATTAAAATATAAAACTAACCACGTGGTTAGAAAGTCAAATATACCAAATGTTTAAAAAAAATTAAAGATATCGCAATAGAGGATTAATTTAAAAATTAAGTGAGTTTAGCACTTGGTTAAAATAATTACGGTTAACCACGTGGTTTAAAAAACCGTATTTAATGAACTCAAAATACGATAACATCTTTCTCTGAACGACAACTTTTTATTTATTTATTTTTTTTAATATTATGTTGGAAGGAAAAGGTTTCGGAAGTGAGAACCAACTATGAAGCAATAAATCTTTACGATAATTTACTTTTCACTGGTGCATTATTATTAATATTAGCAACAACAAAAAAAACTCTTTCCCCTTTTTTACATAATTTCACTAGGCTGCTTTTGATTTGCGTGACGTTCCATTCATATATATGTCAAAATTCATATTTTTCCTCGCGTTGTGTAGCAAACAAACAGAAAAAAACTGATACTAATAATGTGACAAATGTTTTATTACAAAATTATTTATTATCACTTGGCACGTGCATTCTGCAGTAAAATGTTTGTATTTTCAATTTAAAACAAGAAACGATGAAAAAAGAAGTTTTCCGAGACTCATTTCAATGCACGAACATTCAAATGCCAATTGTATTTTCAATTTAAAGCAAAAAATACGACTCATTTCAATGCACGAACATTCAAATGCCAATTGAAGCAAAAAATACGTTTATTGTTTCCACATACAATAAATAATAACAACGTAAACGCGAGTGCCTAAAGTAAAGTTAAAGAAAAAAAACGTAAAGTGGTTGTTTCTTTGTTTCTAATAACGGGGTTTCGTTTACTTAAAATTATTTAAAAGTACGCTCGCCGAAGTAGTTCAAAGAAAGTGAATTTTTACAGAATTTCGTAGCTCGTGGATATGTTTGATCTTAAATTACACTTTTCAGCTTTAATGTGTAACTCGGGCCAGTCTGTTCGACAAAGATAGATCGCTTTATTGATTTTTTTTACGATTTTTTTATCATATTATTTTTATTTGGCGAAGATCAAGAGTGTGTGTGCAAAAAAATTTACATGGGAACCCGATGCTCTTTGTCATAAATACAAATACTTTATATGAATATTGAAATTTATTTTTTTATCAGGTCCCAGATGCATAATGTTATGGAAAAATAAATCCTATGAAAACATCAGGGTACAGTACTGGTAAGCAACCCATTTCCACACATACCCATGTAAAATATCGAAATTCAATTGTTTTTTTCAGCTCCTTTTTTCATCTGTATTTCTGTATCCATGTGTAGGCAGAAAGGGCCTCTAGTTATTGCTTAAATCGATATCATAAAAAATTTAACAGCGTCTAACATATAAATATTGCGTACAATTCTATGTAACATAATTCAATTTTATTATATAATTTTTTTATTATTATATTGATAAAAAAAGACGAAGACATTCGTATTTTTTTTTTTTCAATACGCGCATACCCGTTCCATGCCAAATAATGTGCGAAATAAATAACCATTTTATTATTTATGATTTTTGTATTCTCGCAGCTCTTTTCATCTCATATGAACGAAAAAAAAATATTTTCCAACATAATCCCTTTGCTATCGATTTTCTTTTTCCCAAAACTCGTTACTCAGATTTTTCTGTATGTATGTGACTCGTCGTCGCTGATATTATATTAATATGTACAAAAAAAAAACGGAGTAATACAATAAAAATAAATCTACATTAAAACATTTCTTATGTCAAATTTTGCAGATATATTTTCATTTTATGCACCATAATTTTCATACATTTTAATCATTCAGTACAGAATATAATAAAAAAGAATTTTTTTGCTACTTAAATCAACGGTGTTGAGAGATGAAAAGTTATCGAGGTCACCTTTCGTTTATTTAATTTTCCCAAAATCAAAATTAATTGATTTACCGTTTTTGCTTTCCGCACAAAAAAAAATTAAATTTACGAAGAAAAAAAACGAATACCTTGAAAATATAATCAAATATTAGTCAAAGGTATTAACGTTTTCAACACCAACCACTTCCAGCATCTTCAAATAATTTCTCATTAGTTTTCTCATCCATTTATTCCAATTTCAGCATTTCCGTTGCTCATTCATTCAATTTATCCATGCATTGCTACACATAGAATGGAAAACCAAGAGGATGTATGAACAAGAGAGCCACGTGGGGTAAACTAGATCCACCAAGGCTTCTTCACTAGGAAGTACGAGAAAATTTTTATAGAAACTTTTGAAAGCAGAAACTGTATTCGTCAATGAATGCCTGAGACGGATCCTGAAAATATTCTGGCCCAACAGGATATCCAATCGACGGTCTTGGAAAAAGTGCGGGAATCTGGGAACCTGATTTAATAAAAACATAAAGAAATATAGAATTTTAAGATAAAAATGGGGAAATTTTATAATTTAATAATTAAAATTTGTAGAATTACTTAAAAAATGTATAAAATTGACTTAATTTATGATTTTTTTCAATATCTTAGGGTAAATATAATTTTGGGAAATTAGTTTGGTTCCCGGGAAAAAATAAACTTTTTCCATGTCTGCCAATCGTGAATTGTAAGAAAGCTGCGAGCAACAGCAGAAGGGTTTTTTGGAATCCTCGGTGCTTAAGGCAACACGGAGCTTCGAGCAGTAGTTTTTCATCCATTTGAAAAAGAACTTGTAACATTCTCGTGCCTCCTATTTTTCTGCTGCACCACTAGGCTTGGTAGTTTTTCATTCTGAGTGAAGTTGCTGGCTAACAAGCATCTGAATTTTCTATTGTACGAGGCACATTGTGTGAAACTCGTAAATTAATTTGGAAAATTAAATGTGCTGAAATAAAATATTTTCACATATACACAATGAATGTCCTAGCAAAATTAAATTATAGAAGTGTATGTTTTTTTTCGTTCGCCTTACACAGGACTGTAATGAAGTGTTGAACCGGAGAAAAAATACAAGTTATGTTGGCAAGATTGATAATAATTTTTCTTGATTAGTTATTATACGAAAGTATTTAATGAAGGAAGAAAAAAATGTCGAGAGATATAAAAGAATGATTACTGCATCAGTGTCTCCGGCGTAGTTTTGACATGTAATCGGTTGTGCTGGCGATGCTTATCAACGCGTATAAAAAGCGCATTACATTGTCCAAGCATAAATATTACATAAATCAAATTATAGACATTAATTTAACATTAAAATATTCAAGTCATGCACTTTTTTCATACATCAATGTTACCATCTAAAATATATTAATTATATTATTGCACACACACACGGACTAACCTTACACTTTTGTACACTGCATTTCTTGTGCATTTTCAAGTTTACATGCACGCAGTGCAACCCGTTCGCCGTATCTCATTCAAATGTTGTAAAATATAAAATGCAACCTGTGTATAAAATTGCAATTGAAACCTGATTTACCGGTAAAATTATTCTTGTACATATCTTTAAAAAGAAGGCATCTCGCCAGTCAGCCAGCATCTCTCTCTCACTCGTTCTCGCGCATATGGACATGAAATTACCTACCTGTTTGAATGCGAAAATAAAATATATGTAAGTGCGCGCACACAAGAAAGGAGCGAATACATGTACAAAAGAAACATCAATTATACAGTAAAATATATTAAAATGACAGAAGGTATAGAGGTGGAGAGAAATATCATTTTGCAATGATCACATAAAAACAACGTCTTTCAATTTAAATTTACATTTTTCATTGTAAAATAATTGCATTACAATTCTGTCAAAATTATGTTACAGCAGGAATGCAACAACAACGTCTCTTATTGCGGCTCTTCGTGATGCATAAACGAAGAATTCGCACACACAAAGATATGCGTTTTGATCACACACAGGCAACGCGCACCTGTAATGCTATAATTTTCCTCTGAATACGCGTTCGAGGTGGTAAATTTATTTAAATAACGTCGCACATACATTCGCAAGACATTGCCGCGCAACACTTGATTTTGATGTAGATTGACGCGTTCTATGAGTCATTTAATCACGCATACACAAATTACGTTGGATTTGGATGTCTTTTTTTATTTAATTACAGATCGGATATAAAATTTCACGAAATGAATCATTTAGCTCACATGAAAACATTTTTACCTGCACAATAAATGATTCAGAAATAATTACTAGTCCACCGTTTCCGAGAATTACGCGACCAATTTATTTATTATCATTATTATTAATTTTTACGAGCTGAAACGTGTTCAATTTTGAAATGGCTCGAAAGTTATACGTCAGAACTTTTTGAAAGCTCGAACAAATGCAATTTTCACATATTTGTTGAGGATTTTTGATTATTTTCACATGCAAAATGTTGTTGTTAACTTTTATATCATTGTTAATCGACTTTTCAACAATTTTACGAACAATATTTAGAGCCAAGAGCTTAATTTTTAATCCTGATGAACAGCAATCATTTTCATTTCCATTTCATTTATAATGTGGAAACCCCACAACCGTTACTACATTACCTATTTGTGATACGAACATTCAATGGATTAGAGGCACATTAAAATATTTATTTCGCATAATTGATGTTTTCCAACAAATACACACACACATCTCGTTTCATTTCAAAGTTATTTAATAATGCACAGAGAGTAATTAGAGTACCATTGTGTAATAAAGCTCGTTGTTTACACCAGGGCTACAAAATCTATGAATTCAATTTCAATTTGGGTAAAATAATTTAAAACTTTATTTTTTACATTTCTGACCTTGTTTCCAGTACTTGGTCTTGGTCTGTTGAAGAATGATGTTCCATTCGGATCGATTTTGTACCACAACTGTTTAGTGTATTAAATTAAGGGCCTTCCAATCTGCTTGAACGCAATCAATCTTTCTTGATTTCTGTCGCCCAGCACCTCAACCATGGGCGATCCAGGGCTCTGAAGGGGTGGGGCGGGGTCAAAAAAATAAAAAATTGTCTTTTTTGTCATTTTTTGTAATTTTTAGTATATTTTGAGCTGAAAGAGGAGAAGCCAATAATAAAAAATCATCTTTTTTGACAATTTTCAGGTCTTTTTTGTCAATTTTTGGGTAGTTTTTGTTATTTTTAATTTATTTTGAAAAAATAAGCTGAAATTCAGCTGATGAAATGAGCGGAAAGGGGTGGGAATTGCCCTTGACCTCAACGATCTTCAGCATCTTTTCTGCAGATAGTATCAAGGACACAGTTTCGATTCATTCATACTATATGATTTGCCTATCTCAATCGATAAATTAAAATGTAGCTGAATTCCAGCTAAACTCGCAAATTTTAATTTTTCACTGAAAATGATTTGCCAAAATACATTTTGAAAAAGTAGGTCTACGGATGTAAGTTTTTCAATTTAACTGAAGCTTAACTCAAAATTTCAATTAGTTTTGATTTAAAAAGTTTTGCAGCCCTGATATGCATACATTAAACATTAAAATGAAAATTGAATTTCATAAAAGTTGTTACTTTTCGAGATTTCGTGTAACAATCGAGATGCCAATTATCATTGACCATCTGCATCGAAAATTCGATCTGCTAGGCTGACACAGTTCCGTGTTTCATACACTTTTTTTATTGTTTACCCGAATCACATACAATAAATATCAAAACTAGTTATCGGTTGACACTGAAAAAATGCAGCAAAAGTGTAACAAATTTATCTTTTCTATTCAGTTTTTATTAGAGATCAACTGTAGACGCATACACACGAGCGAAATAGCTATTAAACCGTAAAATTTATTTTCTATGCAAGAAATATCCTCTCTAATACATAAATTTTGAACTGTAACACGGTCTCAAACATCCAACGACGACAACGACACAAAAACATGCATGTTTGTGTATTCAGTAGAAAAATTATGTTTGCAGATGCATCGATTTTTGTTCTACCGTGTATAATTTTATGTCTATTCAATTCCAGTAAAGCGAAGTGAATTTTTATTTCTACACACAAAATTTGTCGGTCTAAAAATATAATCTGATGTGTTCTCAAAAACTAAAGCTGCTCTAATGCCACGTGATTATAAAAAGAGATAAAAGCATGAAAACTGATTTAAAGGTTCACTTAGAAGCTCTTTAACAAATCATAAAAATAGTCATAAAAAATATTTCAGTTGTTGCTAAGAGATTTTTTTTGTCTTATGTAGTTTTTTCACACAGATATAAACACATTTTTTCCTTCCAAATGATAATAATGGTCTTAAAGAGCATTCTTACATCCTGATAACATTTTATTTGCATTATCAACTTCTTTGTGCACCTGAAGCTATACACTTTTTTCTTTTACTTTCTTTTTTTCTTCACTAAAAACAATTTCGTGTCATCTTGGCTACGTACCTATGTATTTTTTATATACTTTTATTTTCTACGAAAGCTTTTCTCTGTTAAAGTTTTATTTTACTAAAAATTATAGAAAAGAAGAAAAAAGCAAACAAAAAAGTCACTTGAAGAAAAAATACATTTTCAAGTAAAATTTGTTGGAATTTTCCTGCTTATTTGTTTTAAATATCAATTTTTGTAGAATTTAATATAATTTGGTACCGCATTCGGTCTCAAAAATCAAAACTGACCTTACTATTTTTAATTACTCCCACTTAAGATTTTCGGAAGAATTAAGTAAAATTATCTTCAGTGAAAAACATTAAAATTTGAATTTTTATCTAATTCTACTGAAATATGAGATTGATTAATTCCTATCTTAATCAATTTATTTCTCTGTTAATAGCCACTATAAAATTGTTCAAATTTAACTCTTTAGCTTCCTAAAAAACAATAAAACGTTAGTTTTCATCGCAAGCTCAATGGTCTTTAAGAATATTCCAATGTGTGAATCATAAAAAAATACAGTAGAAAAACAATAAAAATCTTATCAGATCGTCACAATCATGATAATATTATAATAATAAAATAAAAAAAGAAAGAGAATATAGATGAGTTATGATGCAATTTAAATTCAGAATAATTATTTTCTAACTTCTGTTCGGATTCATTTTATTATAATTTGTCACCATTTTGATAGTCTCTTTATGTGTGTGTGACTTTTTTTTCAACATCATTTCCATTTTGTGATTATTATGTTCCTATAATGATCAAAGAAGCAAAAAATAAATGAGTCAAAAGTTTATCCTTCGTCTCTATCGTTCGTTTTCCTCATTTTCCTAACACATATTTTTTCTGTGCGATTTATTTACAAACTTTTATCAATAGATGACCTACTTTTACAGGTTGCAACATTTTTTTCCTAATCATATATGTGAAATCTTTATTGTTGTACACTATGTTGTACACTAGTTGTTTGCTAAGAAGGATAGTCCATGTGTAAAGTTGATAAGGTGGGAACAATGATAACGCGTACATGCGGTGTGGCGCTCATAAGATCGGATAAAATACAAAGTTTTCTGTTTATTATGCAAATAGATTTTTTTTCTGTGTTATTTGTTCTGAAGGTTTGGCGCTTAGGTAGACGACTAGGCAGGATTTGTCAAATATACTTTTTTTTCTTATCATAAATATGTGTGTCTTTGTTCGGGTACAAAAGGTAGTCTATCGTCTTGATGAGCAAAGGCAAGTGAGTTTCGGTGTATTTTTAAAGTCATTATATAAAAATCTCCTCTTTCTTCCTTTTTCTTGCTGCTACTAGGTTATGAATAGGAGAAAATCATATTTAACATGTCAGAAATATAATCTAGGGCTTCAAAATAGTATTTTTCTTCTCTTTTGTATACAACTTTATATTTGGGGTGAATTATCATTATTCTTATGTGGATTGCAAAACAAAAAGTTACGGGATCCATCAAAGATTTGTGAAAAGGGAAGAAAGTATGTGTGTGTACATATCCTGAACCTTTATCAAATTTAATAATAAAAATATGAGATTTAAGTTTGAGTTCTGGAAAGATGAAACTTTAAGGTGCAAGAAAATTTTCTTCGCTACTGTTCTTAATCCAATGTCGTGTAAAACTTCAAATTTATATTAAATGACAGTTTATTTTTTTTAAGTAACTCAAATGTTTATTAATTCATTTATTTTTCGGTCTATTAAGAACGGCGTCCACAACAAACGAAACATTGTGTAAATCTATTTAAGGTCGACATTGTTCATAAAAAATACATTTATCATAATTATGTTTCACTTTTTTCTCCGTCTTCCAAACACTGTTTTTTAACGTTGACTTCCAAATGAATTATTAACCCCATTAACTAAAATATAGGCCGTATACAAACAGATTTGAGTTGACTTTATTTTTTTCGTATGTGTCTCAGAATTAAGGTTAATCAAAAAGATGTCGTTGACATTTAGGCCGATACAATAGTCAAAAATATTTTCAATTAACTTCTTTATCTTTTTTCAACAGGGGACAACGGAACATTGAGACGGTTAGAGAACAAAGTCATTCGTTAAATTTTCAACTTAGAATACATAACATCTCAAAACAAGATCTCTTTGGCAGAAACAATATTGAAGAGCCGATAAAATACAATTTTGCAATCAACAAAAAATCATCCTAAAAGTCCTAAAAAGAACAACCAAGCTTAAATACCCTTCCAAAGCTAATTTAAATCAGCATTATCATCATCATCATCAACGTTCTGCGTAGCTGAGAAATACATCGCCTGAAATTTTTTAAAAATTTTGTTACATTTTTGACTGAACTATTTTTTTTTCAACAAGATCTAAATTTCCAAATCTAAATTAAATAAATTTGTCTCAATCTTCAAAATTCAAAAACATGTAAAATTCTAAGTCGTAAATAGTGCATTCTAGTAACAAGAATCAACTAAGACCATCAAACGTTATACAACGAATTATCAAAAACCTGTGATATTAGTGAAGTGACATTGAATCAATTTAAAAAAAAGAGCAAAAGATTATGTGATTAAAAACATTAAAATATAGTAAACTAGCCCATATTAAGAACATGAAAAAGTAACATATCATCTAAATGATGGAAAAAATACAAGAACAACAAGAATGCTTAGAGAACATTTTTGATTTTTGTATCGGCCTTAGTTTCAATGTTTGGGAGATGTCGAAGAAATGTTCTTTCTAAGTTTTAACATGTACTCATGATTTGGAATATGCAAATTTGAGGAAAACTGCTCATCTCAGCATTCTTTAAATTTTATTATGAACTAATATTATGCAAAAATGTCCAAAGGGAGACAGCATCAAAAAAATAAAATAACGAAACAAGTACATAATATAATATAATAATCTACATTTTTGTCATGTTAAATGTCAAATTGTTAAAAAAAATGATGGTAGTAGTGTCATTTTGTCGATACTACATCAATCATGGGACTTGTGCTCGTTAGTGCTTAACATCAATGAAGAATTCCGTTTTGTTGTCTCTACCACGCAAGAATAATTTTTGTCAAAGGTGTCTGGCGGTAATGCAGATCAATTTGCCACTTTTATGTCGAGAGCAACGGAACAAGTGGATACCACCCCGATTTTTTTGCCTTAATGGGTACGCTTTTTTTGGAGTATTTTGCATGAGTTGTTGTACAAAATAATGTAACATGACTTTTTTTTCATGAATATTATAAAGCTTTTCTTGTGGACACATTCAACAACATCATGATGCATGTCGTAAATTGAGCAAAATAACCAAAAATTATTTTTTTATATCTTCAGGGATATTTTTTTTGTGTATGTTGTTATGTTCATTATTATTATTTATAATGATTGTGTACATTTTCGCTCGTACACGAGAAGAAGGATATGTGCGGAAGACAGCGACATGTACAAAAGTTTAAAAGAGGCGATCGCTTGTGAAATGAATTTTGAATCTGCCCATCAGCAAAATAATTTACACGACATACTGCCAGCCAGTATGCACACAAATATGCCTCGACTCCTCAATCAACAGACATTACCATAATTGAAGTGGCAGCTTTATTGAACCTGTTCGTTTTGCAAGCACAGAAAAAAAACTAAAGTACTTGGTGTCAATATCAAAACAGATACCATGTTATACAATTAGTTTGTGAGTTGAAAAAAGAGCAGAGACGAACATGTAAAGCAAAAAAAATTAGCATTGTTTCATTTTAGCTACATGTCAAAATGTACGAGGGAAAAAATGTCGTATGAATTTCGTAATAACGTCATTTTGGGAGAATATCATGTAAAACATAATTTGCAAGGTAAAAATAACAACATGTTGAAATGGAGATTGAAAGGTGGTTGAGGTGAGCAATTTTTTTCTTTGTACTTAATTTTTGTTTTCTTTTTTTAGAATATACACAAAAATGAGAACATGCTTCGTTTAACAAAAAATAATTTACTCCATTTTAGTGTCGATGTCGTCGTCGTTGTTGTTGTCATTATTATTATTATCATCCAATAAGAACGAAGCTCAACTTTAATTTTATAATGATATGTTTAGTGCACTCATTAAAATTGTACATGCTTTCAGAAATGAAGACGTAAGTTATTTTAAGCGGACACTTTATGTGCAACTCTTAAAAAGTTTAATTTTTTGTGCGAATTCCTTTTAAAACGATTACACATTTTGATTTTTACCTGCACTTTTCTCCTCTTGCGCGATAATTCCAATTTATTTGACAATAAAAAAGTAGTCACTGATGCTGGTTGTGCAAACAGAGACATTTTTATTCATCGCAGGAATTAAATTCCAAAGAAATTGTACATAAACTGTAAAAAATTTGTGCTTCTCAAATTAAAAAGTCTATAAGATCCTGTAAAATTTACAAAACTCTAGAAATTGAAATGAAAAATTTTGTTAAGTTTATGATTTCATTAGTTTTTAAAACTTACATTTAAAATAATTATGTATTTAAATGTAAATATAAAAAAAGATAAATAATTTTTTAAATAAAAATTATTTAAAAAACTAAATATTGAAGAAGATACTAAAAAGTACTAAAAATTGATATTTTGAACAGGTTTCTTACCATTTTGGTAGTTATTTTTATCGTTTGATGTTTGTGTGCTTGATGGCTATTCCTAAGAAAATCCTTCAAAAAGTTTAAAAACTTTCATAAAATCATAAAATTGTTAAATTTTTCATGTTTCGCAGATGTTTTGGATTGCGAGACACCAAATTTTTATGATGTACCTTCCTACCTTCTACATACAAGAAAGCGCACATTTCTTGACATAGCGTGATATTGAGCTACAAATTCATTGAAAGCACAACTCGCAGGTAACTGTAGCATTTTATGATCCGCAGTAATGCGAATTTACGTACATAAGAAACTAAGGTAACAATTACTATTCATTTTACTTCAATTATCCGAGACATTATAGTATAATTGGCTAAATAGCAGTAATAAAAGTACGATAAAGTTCATAGTTGGCCACGATTAAATACCAAAAGAGGTCTTTTTACCGTATGGAATTCAATAAGCATGAGCTTAAATCACGGTAGAATGTGTGCATTACAGGTGCATTCAACAAATATTATGAGACTTTAAAATAAAAGCAGTTACGTTTATTGCATTATATCAGCTTAAAGAACTCCGGGCTACAGTTCATTAGACGTTTTTTTTTGTGTGTCTCACGCGTCATCAGCGCGCCACTTTTAAGTCAGTTATCACCTGAAACAAAGAAATCTTGTTGTGCATGCCAAATCCGAGAAGATTTGTAGTTCAAAGGAAATGCAAATTGTGTTTATCTGAAACTTTACAAAATCCTATCAAAAACGTTGAAAAATAAAAAAAATCAGGTAAAAAAATTTTTCATGTTTCGCAGATATTTTGGATTGCGAGACACCAAATTTTTATGATGTACCTTCCTACCTACTACATACAAGAAAGCGCACATTTCTTGACATAGCGTGATATTGAGCTACAAATTCATTGAAAGCACAACTCGCAGGTAACTGTAGCATTTTATGATCCGCAGTAATGCGAATTTACGTACATAAGAAACTAAGGTAACAATTACTATTCATTTTACTTCAATTATCCGAGACATTATAGTATAATTGGCTAAATAGCAGTAATAAAAGTACGATAAAGTTCATAGTTGGCCACGATTAAATACCAAAAGAGGTCTTTTTACCGTATGGAATTCAATAAGCATGAGCTTAAATCACGGTAGAATGTGTGCATTACAGGTGCATTCAACAAATATTATGAGACTTTAAAATAAAAGCAGTTACGTTTATTGCATTATATCAGCTAAAAGAACTTCGGGCTACAGCTCATTAGACGGTTTTTTGTGCCTCACGCGTCATCAGCGCGCCACTTTTAAGTCAGTTATCACCTGAAACAAAGAAATCTTGTTGTGCATGCCAAATCCGAGAAGATTTGTAGTTCAAAGGAAATGCAAATTGTGTTTATCTGAAACTTTATGAATCCTATCAAACCGTAACAGCAAAAAAAAATCAGGTAAAAACAACGTACGTGTGTTCTGGACAAACCTTTTGTCTTTCGCTATGACTAAGAAGTTTGTCGAACTGTTCGGTGCCATTATCCTCACCTTTTGTCACATTAGAGAAGTTATTTAAGAAAATAATAAGCTTTGCATTGTTTCGCTTTCACAATTATGACAAAATCTCGTATGGTGGTATGAGGTCTAGTCTTGGTACATAAAAAAAACTAATTTTGTGTACACTGCAAAAGAATGTTAATTCCATCATGTATGCAAGCACACTTTCAGAGGATAATGTTTTGTATTGTGTTGCAGGAGAATAAAAGGCACAGTCGGAGTATTTTGATGTTGTCTTGGTGCTAATACGACTAAACATAAAATCGATGCTGGACACCATTTTTGTATGCATAACATTGATGGAATATTTGAAAACAAATGACAAGCAGGACTGATTGAAGATAAAGAGGAATGTCCTTCAAGCTCGCTGTTGATGCAAACGTGTCTTTAATGTTTGAGCAGCACGCGGCATTCGAGAGAATACAAGAACACCCTGGATTAGAAAATATTTCAAACAACAACATCCCAAAACAAAACTCTCTGCTTCTCCGTCTCTCAAGTCATTATAATAAAATATTTGTTTTTATAGGAGTACAGAGCCGTAAGATGCGACCTGACTATTAAGTAACATAAAAATAAACAAAAAAGGATTTATGCACATTAAAATAATATACTTTGAGCATCTTTGGAGTTTGTGTGCGGTACGTATCTACCTACGAAAATTTTAATGCAAAACACTTTACTCGTTCTAAGAATTTTTATTTTAGAAAATTTCACAAGATTACTATTTGCAAAGTCGGTGTACGCAGAGAAATGAAGACTTAATTTAGCTTGTGATTTGGCGCCAATTTTTATTAATACTAAGACAGTACTCAAGACTATGTCACCTTTATCAAGATTCAGAGTTACTTAAATCTTAATTAGCTCTTCTATACAGTGGGAGCCCATTATTAGTAAGGTACCTGTCGTGTATGAAGAAAAAGAGGAATGGCGGAAATGGTGGCTGGATAACCTTCCATGTAACGGCGATTTGATAAAAGATCCCACGGAACGAGCTCCAGCCTTTGATCTCCCTTGAAGCCTCTAGACCACCTTAAATCGATTTCGTACCAGCCATGGACGTTGCAACTACCTTATGAACAAATGGAGATTCGTCGACGACCCTTCGTGCTCTTGTGGAAACAACGAACAAACAACGACTCATATTGTGGTTGATTGCCCGTAAAGAAAGTTTTCCGGTGGCTTAAAGGGAATCCATGAGGTCGACGATGAAGCAGTGAATTGGATGGAAAATCTCGATTTTGTTCTGTGAATTTGATAATTGTTACATACGATGATAAAATTAGTAAGGTCTGAAATTTTTATTTTGAAACAGAAACAATAAAAGCTGCAGATTGTGCATAAAGATGAAGAGATATCCAGAAAAAACATCAGCGGTGGCAAAAACTGAGGATGAAGGTCTAACCTAATCACTTTAAAACAACCCGAAGAAGAGTATCGAGTTCTTTAACAGTCAGCTGAACAGCTTTATTTAATGCTAATATAACTTTAGATCTCTCTGGGTGTGTTAGACTGCTTTCCTTCTTTTACAATTGTGTGATGTTTGCACAGCTTTAAACAAAACACAGTGCTTTTACGGCGAAACCTTGTTGTGTCGTACAATAAAAGTAGAAAATGACGACTGCTCGCAGAGCATCTCAACACAAAAGATAACAATGCAACATGGCACAAATCATAAAATTTTTTATTTAGTTAGCATGTAAACAAAAAATGTCTCTCTGAAGTGTTTTAATAGGACCGAAACGGAAAGCGTAAATTTTTTTCTTCGAGAGGATGAAGAATAAACATGATCTTTTCTTAGCATTTTTTTTTCGACACAACATCAAACACTACACACAATAATTAACGAACGGAAAAAAATAAATGTACAACGAGGGCGCCAAAGACACAATCAAATCATTTCTTTGAAACTTGAGATTTATTTGTTTATTTATAGACAATGTATACGAAGGCACGGCATGTAAATAGAGAGAAGATTCATGATATGATAAGACTCGACGACGGATGCTGCTTGGTGTGTACACATAAATAATACAATATTAAAAGATGACAAAGGTGAAGCGGAATATTTTAAAATGATAAAAAGAGACGACCAAACGACTTTTTTTAATATTTAAAATGATTAAAAGAACATACTTTTAATGAAAATGGTGCGCTCGGTACCTTTTTACGATTATTATCATTATAATTTTTTTTACGATATTTGATAACAATATAAAGTGTACGCTTAAAATTATTTTGTTGTACATTTTTTATACATCTTCTCATTACTCTTTTTTTTCTTACGAAAAAGGTATGAAGACTTACACAACAAAGTTTTAACTACTGTTCTAAAAGCATCATAAAAACCCTTACGGAGAACACATTTCGACCATGCTTTAAATAATAAGATTTTTTTCTCATCTTGACCATAATAATAATAACAAAATATAATAAAAACTAAAATCGATTCCGCTTGATGATGTTTTAGGCTTGTCTTAACTGAATGCAGGCATTGAATAAAAAGAAGGGTCATTTTAACACACTAGCAACATGTTTAGGCAAGAGCAAAGGTAATAAAAGTTGATGGAACAGCTTGATGACTTCTGCTTTTTTATACTTCGTTTTTTTTCTCCCGAAAAAAATCAACCTTTTTATTATAATAATATAATAGTTTACGGGTCAGTTTGCTTACTCCTTTCTTATCTGCAGTAGAACAAAGCTTTGGACCTATAAAACGTCTTTTCTTTCGGAAGTTGTTGCATTTAAGAAACACGCCTGAACTATTTTTTCAAAAAAAAAAAACAATGTCGTAGAAAAGTGCAAGCATAATAATTGCATGTATTAGTTACACATAATAATTTCACATAAAAAAAGTAAAACAACTTTCCAAGAAGAAAAAAATTACGGTAGCATAAAATTCTAAAATTTCCTTGAATTAGCTTCACTTTAAATTCAATTACAACAAAAAAACGTAAAACAAAAGTACAAGTAAAACAATTGCATACATTTACATACATTTGCAAGGAGGAAATTTTAAAATGTTTTGTTTTTTTATTATACCGTACACAACACGTGTCATAAAATTTTAAAGCTTAGTAAAAGGTTCAAAAAGGCAATAAATTTCAGGAGCAACTTTTCTGTTGATGTTGTTGTTGTTGTTCGAATATTGATTCGAAAAGTCGGCTTTTATTACACAAAAAATGTTTTTAGCTTTCGAACAAAACCATTTTATTACCCACAACAGCATTTACAAGGAAAAAAAATAACAACAACACAAGAATACGGTAAATATATCCTTTAGGAAAAAAAAGTAAAAGAACGAGTAAAATCAAAGTTTGAAACAATGCACTCCAAACTACCAGCAGTGGGTTCGATTTGTGAATCAACTACGAACGAGTCAACATAAAAAGGACTGGGGGAATTGAATTAAGATTTAATTTGAAAGGGATTGGATCAATTTTTACAACATCGAATATTTTTTCTTGTTCAGTATTGATTTTTTTTTCTTGAAGGTAGTCCGTTTCAATTTTTTGCGAAAATTCAATGACATAGAGGAAGACCGTTTTTTGTATTATTTACACAATTTTTCAAAAAATTTTCTAATCTTCATTTATAAAAATTAAATTAAATCATTTTTGTGAGAATCAAAATTTTTAATTCAAAAAAAAAATTAGGAAAAAAACTTTCGAGCGTCCTTAATACGTTTTTTGCTTAGAACAAGGCTTTAAATAGAACATCTGTTAAATTTTACCTTTTCCATTTCTCAAATGAATGCGTCACATAAGGAAACTGACGTGAGCTTATATAATTTTTATTGATTATATTTTTTCTTAGCACATCGACACTGCACCGTGCGTCGACTTTTCTCCATCTCCTTTATAATAATGTAGTTATTTATCTTTGCCAGGATAGTAAATACTAGAAGCCCAACATTAACACACACACAGTCACAACAAATACGCCGAGCACAGGATGGAAGTAACATATTTCAAGATATAATATTTTATTCGTCGTATGCCGAACATTTTTGCTGCCATTGCTTTATAGAGTCATAGAGAGAAAAAAAATATATAACCTTATAATATGAGTTTTATCTGTAAAAGTTCAGTTATAAAATAAATCACATTCGAACATTTTGCCGTATCTTTCATCTTAACACAGTCCTTTGCTTGTACTTTTTTTTTTGCTGTTAGTTTTGTCGAATATAAACGAACAGAAAATGTAATAATATACTAGAAAAATGCCTTTTACGGCTGCGATGACCAAAAGTGGTCCGTGAAAGTTAGTTTTTATTACATATGTATGGGAAAACTTAATTTTTCTCTTTAACGAGATTTTCCTTCGAATAATTCTTTTCAATCTGTAATGATCAATTTTCTCTTGGATATTTTAAATCCCGGGCTTTTTCTGTGTGTGCGACAATTCATTGAAGGCATGCATGTGTGGTCCTTATTGTGTAACACTTTAAAAAAATTCCTCAATCGAATTAAAGGTAGGTCCTGCAAAAGTGTGACAATTTTTTTCTTTGTCTGATCTCAATAATGTCTCCTTTCATGATGGTGAGAAACTTGGCAAACAAATAAAATTGTTAAGTTCCTCTTCTTTTATTTTTTTGCTTCAGATTTTGCCTTTGCCTTCATTGACGATAGACGTCAACCTTGAATTTATTGTCAATTACAGAAAATCTCGTCGATTTTTTTCCCTTTCGTGAAGATGCCTAAATCTTCTCATTAAATCTCAATCTCGGCATAACAACGGATTTTCTCTCGTATCAGTGGCAGAAAAACGACGACGACTCACGATAAATACGCATGTGAAAATAACAATGGGAGTCTTTTTAAAGAGTGAAGGAGAAACATCGAAAATCTAATCAAACTAATCCTTCTGGAGATTAACGTTTTGTTCCCTTATTCTCATTTGAACGCAAAAAATGATAATTTGACCTCCGAGTAATGTTCTTCCAATACACGTTCGTGTCTGCCGCAATAACAACAGCAATAATAATAATAATAGAATTGTTTGTTAAAGAGGAGGAATGATATCTCTCGAAGATGATTATTGCCAAAATTACCGCCAAAGCTGTTTTTCTTGATCTTCCTCTACTCTGCACCGATAATACCAATATAATAACAAATAATAATCGTCGTCATAATAGATATATTTGTGCTTTGTGTGTGCGAGTACCGGCTCTCATACACCCGATATTTCTTTTAATAATAATTTTAAAAGTTCAGACCACCTGAGCGAATCAAATCTCTTGTTGATAAATTCGAACAATGCAGAATAAAGTAAAATGAAATACGAATAGAGAACTTTGTTTGAGAAAAAAATGTACAGCGGGACCCCTTAAATATTTATGCATTATTTTCTCATTCTTTTAGTTTGTCATTCGTTTATTATATTTATACTTTGTGTGCATGACTCTCTGTCTACACGTCTCTGTCCTTGTACATTTATTTTTTACGCTTCAACCTACCTACACCAGAATGTGTAGGCACTAAATGTTCATTTATATTCTTTGTGTCCTTTTCTCGAACGGGTATACGAACACGCACCTATAATCTTTTCATACTACAATTCAAAGTCTTTTTGTAACTTTGTGCCCAAAAAATATCACACACAGACCGAGAACGACCGACGGCATCGAAAAAAAATGTTAACAGAAAATCTCATCATACATTGTCAACGCTGTCGGAATTAATGTCCATTGAAATCTTTTTGTTTCTATTTGATGTGATGCGAAACAAATTGCGGTACTCTATGGAAAAAAAAATCTTTTTTTTTTGGCAGTGTTGCTTTCATGACATTGTAAAATTCCGTCCCTCGCACACATAGAGGATCTATCATTTAAAAATTAGTTACACATTTATGACATTTAATCACATGTCTCTGATGAGATGCGGAGAAAAAAGAAATGTTAGTCGTGTGGCCCGAACAGTATGTGGGTGGGTAACATAACTCACAGCAAATAAATCATGTTACACATGTTCTCTTACGCGCGCCGGACCACTTTCAGCACAGTAAATTCAGACAGCTTGTTACTCATCTCATTTAATGATAGGATCCATTTATCACTGGCGATGAAGAGCAAAAAAAAAGTTAAAAAAATAGCAACGTTGACTTTCTTTGTGTTAGAAAAAAAAACGAATTCAATTTTCTTAAAAGGATAAAAAACTGGATTTTCTCTTTTCTCGTTATTTTCATCATTATATTATTATGATACACACAGACTTTTCATTTTCAACAAGTTTGCCAAAAGACAAACATAATTCATATACGACGTGACAAATTTTCAATAATCTATTTAAAGTGCTCCATGTTTTTGTCGTTTCATTCGATCAGGAGAGGCACAAACAAAAGAAAAACTACTCACATCTCCTCTTCTTTCTTTCTTTTGATATGATTATTTTTCTTCGTCTCTGAGTGCCAGGAGTAAATTGGAAAAATTTCCTCTGCTCCTCTATTAAAAATGTGCTAAATTCCATCAATATTCATTTTACGCCTGAAAATTGTTTGCAGGAAAGAAAAAAAATTTCGAGCGAGAGAGAGAAAAAGAAAAGCTTATGTGTGAAAATGGTCTTATTTTGTTCACACACACACATGCACTCTCATACTCTTGAAATTTTTATAATGGTAAATAGTTATTTTTTAGTGTCCAATTTTCATTCTTGGATAGTGTCCAAGTCTCTCTAGTGAGCCAAACAGTGGGCATCAAGTCGACAATAGCAAATTTTATAGTAGCAAAAATATTTTTTTTATGAAAATAAAAAAATATTTTCGAGCCTACCGTTTTTCATGTGTATGGTTTGCTTGCAATCCTTTCCCAAATATAATAATATGTATTCTTTAGGGTGCACAATTTATACATGTGAAAAAGAAATTAATAATTGACCAAGCAACTTTTTATAAAAAATGGTTTTGCTTGCATGTGAGAAAAAAAAAACTAAACCTCAAACCTACATTTTATCAAAATTGAAAGTTCTTATTTGGGTTAATTGTTCAATGGAGCAAAATGGAACATTTTCATTATTTTTTCTGCTGTTTTTACCAGAAAAACGAAAAATTAAAAGCTTTCGTTTAAACACACAGTTTAACCGCATTTCAATTTGTTCATTTCATAATTTGGTTTCGATTTTCCACGAATTCACAGTGATTTCCGATGTTCTTCATTTTGCATAATGAACACGAGACTCCATCAAACATTTTAAGATTTTAAAAAATATTAAGTTTTCCTATTTTTAGAAAACTTCCCGAAATTTTCCATGAATTTCCCAAAACCTTCCACGAATTTCCCAAGACTTTCCACGAAGTTTCAGAAAATTTTCAACAAATGTTCGGAAACTTTTATTTAAACTTTAAATTAACATATGAAAAATTTGTCTCCACAATTAAAAAGTTTGAATTAGCGAATGGCAAAAAATTATACCGTTATGGACATACAGAAAGACGGAAATCATACATAATACCGCATTTTTCAAATTTGAAATGCGGTAAAAACGAAACTCTCCACCAAATTAATATTTGAACATTTATTGGCATTGTTAACAAACTGATTAGTGGATTTGCAGCAAAAAAAACTATATGCATAAGCACGAAAATGTTGTCCGACCGGCATTTGTGTACTTAAATAGCTTGCATTATAAACAAAATGCTTAAATTATATCGTTGACATATTCTAATCATCGGACACACCGCCACCAATATTTTGATGCCTAAATGTCCCAACAAATTAAGCATTGTATATTGTTATGATGATGGTCGTCAACGGCATTAGGATTAGTGCATATTATGTGTGATATCAAAGCAATTCAAAATTACATCATGCTGGCAAGCGTCCATAAGTGAAGTAGGTTTTTATTACTTCATACAGTAGTTATCGTGCATTTGATTTTTTGTCAGTTCTGTATGTACTTATATGCATATGGGAGCCATAGGGGGCCAATAATTTTTATTACTTCAAAACCTTATCTTTATAAATAATTTTATACATCCTTTTTAAGACGAAGACATAAATAGGTAGGAAGATTAATAAAAAAATAACTATTCTTCTGTGTAAACTTCACCTTATACTGCATCGGATTAGAGAACCAATATTTTAATGGAACTGATAATAATAAAAATATAACGTCTTCACCGCACAACAAATAAAAACCTGTTCTATTTTTTATCATTATTATTGAACACTAAAAAGCGGTCACCTTTAAGTGCTACCAAATTATAGAGAAGCTCTAATGCATCTCCTATAAGTTGTGTCATAAATTTTGAATGCTACCGAATATAATTTAACGAATATTACTTAATTTGTATTTCGTCTTCTTTTTTTTAGATTCTCATTATATTTCTATACATTTGAATATTCTTGATGAATATCAATATTTTAATTCAATTGTTTATCAAACAATTAAGTAGTTCGTTAGATGCCTTGATTATATCATCATATAAATGTGAGAGAAGAGGAAAAAGATAAGAATTTAATTCACAAAAGAAAGACATTATTGGGGATTTTGAACGTTTTCGTTTAAAAAAATATATTAATAATAAAAATATTGGTTTCTTAATCGAAATATTGTTGACAAGTTCAACAAACTCCAATAAAAAGAAGAAAAAAGCAAGTTTTTTTTTAATCCTGATATTTGTTTGAGAAATTATATTTATTTTTTTCAAGGTGTTTAAAATTAATAATTTGAATTTTTGTAATCCCTTCTTCATTTAGGTTTAAAGTTTTTTGAAAAAATCTAAAAAAAATTGTTAGAAAATGAATTTTTGAAAAATAAAACTTAAAAAATTCCATTTTATCATAAAATGATACAAAAAATTAACAAAATTTATTGTAAAACGCATCCACTTTTAGAAAATTTTATAATGATTATTAAACATTAGACAATTAAATAAAATCGAAATTTACCATTTGAAAAATTTAAACTCGAAATTTCTTCAATTTTTAATTGAAATTCAAAAACTACGTAAACTTAAAATACTTAACAATTAATAATTTAACATGCAAAATTTAAAATTGTAAAAATTAATTGAATCGCTCAAATAATTTTTTTTACAAAATACATTTTATTCTGAATTTAGCTAATAATAAATTTTCATCCATAACGAAGCGTTTTTTAGGAAATAACAATAAAAATTATAATTTTGTAAATCTTGCAACAATTATCTTATTCAATTCTCATACTTAGCCAATCAATAAAAGATGATCCTTATAATGGACAATGGAAAAAAAACTAAACATCAATTTGTTACATCAATCTAAGTGAGTTGGAGAATAACAAAAAATACAAAAGAGATAACTTTTCTTCATTTTTTTTTTCAAATTACCATACTTACCTGTTCCTTCTTCGACATACGGTATTACAATGAAATTTGTGTGAATGCTATTAAAATTTAATAAAAAGCTGATCCATAATTACATAACTAACTATTTTAAATGTCTATTCTTGATAATTTCTTTTATTAGACCTTTTATTAGAAATTAGGGGTAGCACCACGAGACGGATGAGGACAATTATTTTCTGAATAACTTTAATAATACGGTAGAGAAATCAAACATTTATAGAAGTTGCATGAAAAAAAAATCTAATATTACGCTCCGTGAAACTGAAGTATTTTCATGATTGAATAAATAACGAAAATGTACTCTTATTTCTAATATTATATTAATAAAGAGGTACAGTTTCTCCAGCTGATGCACATTCTTTTTTAGATCCATAAATTTTACATAAGTCATCAAGTATTCCAATTTAAACATATATTATACATACGAAAAATACAACGAAGCATGGCATTGCACAACATATTTTTGCCACAAAGTGAATTCTTCTTTGCATAGTTGTCATCAAATAGAAAATTTCTGTGGCGGCTGCGGCAACGTATCATCCGTTGTGTGTTTTAAATATTCGTCGTCGTCGTTGTTGATGTTGTGCTGCATACAAGAATATAATAATAAAATAATAATAATACACAATGCATAAAGTTATAATGCTAATAAATTAAAAAATATCTGCGAAGTTTTCTTTTAAATATAATGAAATGCCGACTTATAAATGCACTTTGTGTTCCTCTTGTCTTCCAGTATGACTTTTCATACAGCGAAGGCAAAAAAAAAATAAAACAGCAGAAAGATCACAAAATGCAAACACAATTTTTATTAATGCAAAATATGCCAAAGAATGTCTAAATATCATGAGGCAGCGAAGCAACAGCGGTGATGGTGGTACCATATACATAGCATAAAATAAAATGAATTATAATAATAGAAAAACTACTAATGCAGTCAAATCTTGTTTAATTTTTTTCCCTTCTTCATATTTTTATGATATTTTTCCTCTTTTTTTTTGTTATTTTTGCTGTTTGCTTTGCAATTCGAATGATAAAATAATAAAGTCAGCTCGAATGTGTATAAATTTTATGCAGTAGTCCCAGACGCTTATTAAATTCCTCGTCAAATCTTGATATTCAGCTGAATTTTTTTGATGTTGTTTGATCATTGATGCATTCAAAAATGAAAGAATATTTTATTTTTTGAAAAATTTCGTCGTCAGGTAGACAAAAATTAAATTTAGCGTATTTTTTTCCGACTTATTATATATAAATTTTTGATCACTAATGATAGTTTACTGATGTTAATTAATAGCAGCAATTCATCAATAAATATAATTTTAACTGTCAAATATGCAATAAATAATATTTCGGACACGATGGCCAAATAATCGCATTTTTCGCGAAAACGAATGAAGATTCGATGAAATTCGTTGATGATTTATTATTAAAAAATTATGACGTTTATAATTGTATGTTAAATACCGATACAAAAATTTACAAGGAAATATGTCTGAACTGGAACAAAATTTTGAAGAATAGCAAAAGGAAATACGAGAAATAATTTTTTTTGTTGTGAAATAAACAAACGTCAAGTTAGCAATCATTATAAGTCTGATTCCTGCCTGATTTTTTTTTAACTTTGCAAAAAGTTCCACAAGATGTTTCTGGAGTTAGTTTGGCTTCAGTCGCTGTTTTTCTTTGGAAAAAAAAGAAAGAAAGAAATATAAAACAATATTTCATGCTAGCCACGGTTTTCATGGCAGAAAGTTTACTTCGGAGAATTTTTCCCAGTTTCGATCTTTACCTTTTCAACTGCATGATAAATCTGTTTTTTATCTTTCGCCTATTCTAGAGAATATTATTTCTGTGTAAAATATCTGCAAAAGTGATACAATTTTTCTGCAATATACTATTATTATACATTTTATATACAAATGGGAAATACAAGAAAACAAAAACTTATCCAATTATGTACATATATTATTAAATTGGTTAAACTTTTGATATATTTATGATTATAAATATATATATGCAATTTCATAAAAGCAGTTTTTGATTTATTGCCCCTGTGTAGTCGCCTTCTTTAAAAAAAAAGAGCAAAGAAAAATGAAATAAAAATTATATTTAAATATAATACAACATACACCATACAAAACATAAATATAAATAAATAAAAATATACCAAAGAGTACATCATAACAATGCCGGATAATATAGTTTAAGCACGTAGCTGCATTTATTTCAAATGTTATTTTTTTATTGTTTTCCTCCTTATCCTTATCTTTTCGATTTCTGCAGGTATTTCTCGGGCAAACTTTGTGTGACGTGTATGCGGCGGCAACAACGGCAGCAGCAGCAGTGTTGTGTGCGATTAAAATCGGTAGCATTGTTTGAAAGTTCAGCAGCAAGCGAGTCGATTTACAAATCATTAGGGATATTGAGAGTAGATAACAACAGCAGCAGCAACGAAAAAATATGAGTTCAATGATGCAACGACGTTCAATTATAATCATTTGGAGATCATGAAATACATTTAACAAACAATAAATTACCTGCCACAAATATTATTCGATTATAATAAGGCAATCATTTGCAATAAAATCATTTTTGTTTGTCTTCCTCTGCACCCACAGCAAAGCTCACACATTTTCTCTGGGTGAGAGAGTGAATGGAGAAGATGATCAAAATACTTATCAAGTTCATGTAGGTGAAACAAATGACACAGAAAAAATAATAAGCATTCTTTTCATTTTATTCAAAAAAGTTTTTAAAGTTGTCGTGCGGAGAACTAACCAAGGATGAAGCCGCATTTCGATTTCAATTGCCTTAAAAAAATTTCAAACCACGTGATCTAAAATATTGTCAAACCACGTGACTTTAAATATCTTCAAACCACGTGATCTTAAAATTTTTCTAACCATGAGACTTAAAACATCTTCAAACCACGTGATCTTAAAATTTTTCAAACCACGTGACTTAAAACATCTTCAAACCACGTGATCTAAAATATTGTCAAACCACGTGATCTTAAAATTTTTCAAACCACGTGATCTTAAAATTTTCTAACCACGTGACTTAAAACATCTTCAAACCACGTGATCTTAAAATTTTTCTAACCACGTGACCTTTCAAATCCCGCGGCTTAAGAGATAATTTAGATCTCGTGGTATGGAAGGTCACGTGACTTGAACATATTTCAGGTCACGTGGTTTTATAATTTTTCACCTAAAATATCTACAAAGTAAAAAATTATTGAACCACGTGACCTGAAACGTATTTAAACCACGTGATCTGACACAACATCACTGTCAATATCAGAGTAAAATTTCGATTTTTTTCTCTGAAACGCGGTAAATTTATACATTTGATTGTGTCACACATATTGTTATACAAGTTCCTTTGTTTCACACATTGTGCTGTTAATAATGTTCTTTTATCTGGTTTATTACGTACTTGATCTTTATCATTATTTTGCAATTTTCTTATTATTATTACACCCAATAATATTTATATACTTTGCATTTCGTTTAGAGTGGAAGAGAATTTCCTCAATTGGCTAATCTTTTGCATAATGTTTTCGGTGTCCATGTCTGGCTAAGATAACCAAATTGTCCGATTACTTTAAACGTTGTGTGCATATAAAGTGCGAGTGATAAGAAAGACATTACCGTTTCGCCAGACGACGACGAAAGAAAAAAGAATGTAAGGGAAAAAGCCATAAAAACGGTTATTGCTGCGAAAGTAACGAACGAACACCATTACGAATTACGTACGAAAAATCATTAATGAGGGTGCCGTTTGAAAATGGGCAAAATCCAAAATCTTAATTGTTCTGTTCCATTTCGAATCAAATGTGCGTTGCCGTTTGTTATGGGGTGATTACGTTTTTATTTGTTTTATTTTATTGGTTTAATACATGTGACAAAGTCACCGTTGTCTAATTATGTACAAATGTTTCAAAATTCAACAATTGAGACCGAATTTTTCTTTCTCTGTTTTAATGCCATTGAAAGACAATTAAGGGTGACACATATTGGAATCGCATTAACTGTGGGGACGTAAGACGGGCGTATTAACTGATCATCTAGCTGTAAGTAAGTAATTATAAAACGCATTGTTCCGATGACATTTTTAAAAGATGGATGAGCTTCAGAACTAACAAAGGTTCTTTTTTTGTACAAAATTACTCATGAAAGTTGTAAATTCCATTAAAACACAAAAAGATTAATATTTACTCAACGATAATAAGTTGGAAACTAAACTTTTAGATACCAAACTCTTATTTGCTCAAACTAGTCACTTTTGTCGTTATTCACAGTTTGAGTCATAAAACAAAACTTTTGTCTTCGCTCAATCAAAAATTATACGCGTTGAACAAAAAAAACGAAAATAATTTGACAACTTTGATTTGTAGACTTCAATCCAACTTTAAACCTTTTGGGATAGCAATTAACATAGTCTTACAAATACCGGATGAAACACAAAATTTATTATTCAAAATCCATTTAACTCGCTTTGTAAGTTGATATCAAAATTTGGTTATAAAAAAAATGTTTGTGTTGTATGAAAGAAAGCAATCACAGACAGATTGAATAACCTAATATCATAAAACAAAATACATATATATTGGATAAAGCTTGCCGATCAATTAGTATCGAGGTGGTAATAGATCTATTGACATAATATTCAATGTATAAATATTTGAAATAGAAATAAATGAGCATGCATAGTGTGAGACGTGGAACAAAATGGTATTGTGTATCAGCAAGTGTTAAATCATAAAATTTAGGATCACTTGCCGTCCAAGCTATTCACTTTATTTTTTTGACGCGCAAACGAAGGAAATACAAATTCCACGAATTCTTTATCATTACATTCTCATTTATGTGAGAGAATCAAATTTAACCAATTAGAAGTGTTAAGGACTTGAATAAATATAGATTTTATATTCTCATTTTATTTACTTTTATGTACACACGTACTTAAATCTTTTTTTTTTATTTTTCGAGAAAAGTGAACTTTGATGTACGCAGTACTAACCCCGGATGTTGTGAACATATGCACCAGATAAACTTTTCTGTACTTTTTTTCCTCACTTCAAAGTTTTATATTTTTTTGTTCGAACAAGAGGAAAAAAAATTATGAATGATTCGTATTTAAACAAAGTTTTTTCTCTCTCTCCCCATTATGTATGCCATATAATTTTCTTATTCAAACAAGCTTGCTTCTGAAGTTATTGCTGCGCTACTTGAACAGAACGAGGTTTCCGATCAAATTTCGATTCGGATTGTATGTCTTTCAAAGGGTCCGTATGTAATATAAATTTTTTATTATATTTTTCCGTCGTTTTTATATAAGTTTGACAATAGTAGTGCCGCTTTCCGAATTGAATACAATGTCGATGGTAATTCTCTTTTTCCTCCGCTCAGAAAGTATGAAAAAAGAACTGTTAATTCTTAATTTAAATATATTCTTTGAATATCATGTTGAATGAAGTACGTAATATGTTTACTTAGAGCAAAGACAAACTTTTCGGTGAATAAATTTAGATAGTGATTTCCTTTTTACGAACCATCATCGAGACACGCATACCCGGTGTTTGTTTAACACAAAATAAAAAAAAAATTGAAGGTGCTGAAATCGATGGTTGTTTGTTCATAAATAAAATATTATGTATTGAATTGAATGAATAAGGCGTGACAACTTATTTCATTTTACGTTTTTAAATATTTAAGCTTTAATCAAAAGAGTATAAAAATGAAAAAAAAATTGTTTGGTTTATAAAACGATTAATAGCTTCCATTCGTTTTGTGCTTTTATCTGCTGCTGCTGTTGTTATGTTGTTGCAAACGAAGCCTCATCACAAAAGAGAATACTTTATCTGTGTATAACTTTATTCATCCACACTCGCGCTCATATAAATAAATCGAAATCTAAGCCAATATATCTTTTAAGTAGTATAAAGAAACTTATCGTTTTTAATATATATAAAGCTATTAACGGTCATCTATCTTAAATAAATGAGACAACATAATCTTATATACTGCGCCATACACTTCGGAGACATATTTATAAGGAAACAAATAAATGATAGCGAAAAAAAAAAAGTTTCCCTTCAATAATGCTATAACTCACAGTAGTGGTGGTGGCACTGCTACTTAGTGGTGGAGAAAGAAACAAAGCACGATTATAAATTACCAAACACTTAAGTAGTCTGTCAAGAAAAATGTTGACTACATTTGTTTAATCTTATCATCACGATTATATGGGTCAAAAGCTCTTTATTGCTCTGCCTCTCTCGTACACTCGCACGCTAATCGAATAACTTCATCTATACGGTTTGCCTCTGTACATCTAAATTTTTCGGTTGGTTCCTTTTTGGTTGGTTGATTCATCATCGCACCCGCGCCGCCGGCGTCTCCAAAAAGAAAACGAAAGCAAAAATAGAAATTAAATCCAAAGTTAAAGGACATTACAGATAAGATATTACGCGTACTGTCATTAGAATTTTATGTCTTGCTTGATAGCGCTACTATTGTATTCAGAGACATTTAATAGATAGAGTTGTTAATTTTAATAATACAGACATCTTTTGTTTTATTGGAATTCCTTTTGTTTATCACCGAAAAATAGTCACGAATTCGAGCGCAGGAATTTTTTCGTCTCTTCTTTTTCTTTGTAGATCTGGATACTTTGTGAAACTTGTTTATGTTACTGTTTTTTCTGTCGTAAAAAGTTTCTTCAAAGGCGCCAATGAAGAAGGTCCTTAGGTGCGTTTTTGTCTTCTTTTTAATTGTTTTTTTCTTTTCACAATTAAACAAAGTTAAAATATTTTGTGAATTGACTCGATGCTTTGACTTAAGAATCAAACAATTTTAACTTAAGCTTAATTTAAACTCATTTAAGTCATGATAGAGTTCAATTAATTGGCTTTCGTGACAAATTTTTTACAACTCAATAAATTGAAAATTAAATTTTAAAAAAGAAATGGTTTCAAAAGAAATAATTGATTAAAAATGGTTCAAAATTCAATAATATTTAATTGATTTTTTGGCATATTTTTACCACTATGGAATTCGTCATCTCAATAAATTGAAAATTAAATTTTACAAAAGAAATGGTTTCAAAAGAAATAATTGAAAAAATGCATATTTTTACAGCATTTCGAAGAAAAAATGCTCAAAAAATTTTTTTTAGTAATTTTTTGTTATCTGAGGTCTTTGGGCAGTCTCTTGGGTTGTGAGGTGTATGGAACTGTGAAATGGTCATGAGGAGTACAAAAGTGTGAAATGAGGGGAATGAAAATGTGACTTAAGGAATATAAAAATGTGACTTGAGGAGTATGAAAATGTGACTTGAGCAGTATGAAAATGTGACTTGAGGAGTATAAAAATGTGACTTGAGGAGTATGAAAATGTGACTTGAGGAGTATGAAAATGTAACTTGTAATGTAAATTGTAAAATGAGGACTACAAAAAAGATCGAGATGCGGTAAGTACTTATAGTATGTCGTTCTTTAGACGACTACTTTCTCTATTTTTTTAAACTTAAGCTAAAATAAAAAAAAAACTTTTGACACAAAAATATTCTTTGACTTAGAACTTAAGTTTAAGTTTTAGAATAAGCTCACAGGCTCACAGTTAAATCAAAAAATCTTGCAGTCCAGTTTTAAAATTAGTTGATTAGACAAAAGTAAAATTTTATTAAAATCGACTAAAATATTCTAACTCAAAAGTAGGTTTTTAGGAAATTAATTCGATTCTAAAAGTTTAATTTTAACAATATCATTTTTTGAAAAAAAGAAGTAATTTTTTTCAAAACGTTTTAATTTGCTTTTTTTTAAACGATTTTTAAGAGGAAAGGAGGAAAAACAAAAAAAGTCAATAATAAATTTTCCACATGCAACGGTTGTTAGTAAACTGGCTGTCACCAAAAGTAACCCTTTCTTCACTACTTTCCAGTAAAATAACTTATAGCTACGGCGTTTAATTATAATGTTCTTAACTATGCTATAAATTTAATTTTATTAAATGCATATCCCAAAATAATATCTTAATTACAAACAATTCCCCCCGAAAAAAACTGCCAAAAAACGTATCATTTGCATTCAAACAACGGCAAATTGAAATGAATAAATAAACAAAAATGTGAAAACAGGAGGGGGTTACAACATATAAAATTAGTTACATTTATATATTTGATTGGTATACTTTTCACAAATGAAAACAATTATTGTTTCTATTTGTATTATCAATTAATATCCTTAGCGCATGCAATTTGTGTAGCATTTCCCTTGCCGGAGTGTGGTTGCGCCGCATGGCATGCAATGACGCCGCGGCCGCTGGACATTTTTGTTGACTCAAACAATTGAAAATGCGTACCCATCGTTAATTAAAAGTATTTAACCCGAACATTTGACAATGTTGTGTGCACTATTCACTCTATAAATGTCAATAATATTGGTAATAATTGATATAATTTGATTATGAATGAATAAGAGTAATTGATTTAATGTGATATTGTAGAATATTTATAGCAACTTAATTTAATTTAAAATTTTGCATATTTGCACACACGAAACCAACACACTTTTCAATTATGTTTTATGCCAAATATTGAACTTTATTTAATGGCATCTAAAAAATAATAAATTTTCAGATTCAGTTTTAATTGAAAATTAATAAATTGATAAAATATTTCGTTGTTGATAAATCTGTATAAAATTTACACAACAAACTTTTTTTTTGTCAGTGATCGATATATATTGCAAACGACAGCTTCCTCTGAAATCCATTCTAAAACGAACTTCGTTATTTTTTTTATGCTGAATTGCAAAACTTTTTCATCCCATTTTTACCAGAACGAAACTTTTTTGTCGTTTCAATATTTTTTTTAGTCGCGATATTCAAGTGGGAGGGATAAGAATTTTTCAAGTACTTTTAATTTTAATAATTATAAATGAGCAGCAACTGTATAAACATTTTGTTCATCGATAATTCCTTGCCGTTGTCAATACATAATTAAGCAAGTATAAACAACAGATGCTACAATATATATAATGATGTAGAATATTTTATAGTTATTATTAAGAACTCAGCTACAACGGAATATTATAATTTATAATTCTCGGAGACATTTTTCTGAAACAAAATATTCTTTCTGTCCGTCTGGCAGCACGACAATGTTACGATAAAATGCACCACAGTTGACGTATCGAGGAAAATTATATATTCGTATGACATAATTCATAATATAAAACAACAACACAAAAAAATGATACTTATAATTTATATTTTGAAACTTGAGATGCACTTCTTGCAAAACTTTTATTATCATAAATTTTGATGTCTCGTCGCATAAATTTAATAAATTGTTCGTTTCGTATGATAATGAAGCTCGACTTTGTTTATTGGTTCGTTTGATCATTAGAATATCGACAAACTTCGTATTTATTGGCTAAAGTTAATAATATTTTATTGCAGCAAAAATTGAATTAAAGGACGACGTTAATGCATTTGAGCGTCATTATATGAGAAACCTTGCCGGAATATTTCATGAGAAACACTGCGGGTTTACTATAATCCCCATAACAGCAGTTTGAATGCATAAGAGAGAGAAAAAAAAGTCAATTAAAGCAAGAATTAAAACTGTTATTGTTAGGATTATAATATAAAACGGAGAAATTCGATTAATTTTCGGAATTCTCCTTTTTATTCCCCGTAGATTCATTAGGGAAAGACGAGCAGCGGGACATGCAGTCTAACTTTTTGAAGTTCTTTGAAAAGTAAAAAAAAATTATTATGAATCTTCTTTCTAATCAAAAAAAGTATAAAAGACTGAATATTTTTCATCATAAAAATCCATTCAAAAAAAGGATATCCACAACGAATCTCACTATTATTAACATAAAAAGAACTTTTATTACCTCATACGGTGGCATGTTCCTCTGCTACCTACCTTGATTAGTAAGTAGCAGAAAATAAGAAAAAGGACAGTGAAATATAATAAATAGATAACTATTAAGTTCCATATGTAGCATGTCGTGCACGATAAACGAACAGCATGTGTGTCCGTATATGATGCCAAGAAACATACAAAAGAGCAAAAATGCTTTACTCCAGAGAGAACAGATTAGTTTCGGAAGAAGTATTTTTAATAATGAACAATTTTTTCTTCGTTCCTGCATTACACTTAGCTAAAAATTATAAAAGACAGATTAGACATGATACAGTGAACTTTTATATGCATGTAAATTTATTGAAAAGAACTACAATGTTTAGGTGCTCTTGTGCTAAATTTGCACCAGGCCGTAAAAAATTACAGAAAATGTGTCGCTTTTGATAGGTTTTTAACTTTAAAACGTTAATAGGACGCTAGAATGACTTGTAACAGACAGCGCGATGAATATATGTATTTTTTTAAATAAATTCTATGACTGCGCATTTTTTTTGCTTGACATACCACAACTAATCCCTTGACACTTATATGAAGAGATAAACATATGTCACACTTCTTTCGTATTTTTTTTTCTTTTAACATGAATCTTCCTTCGCGGTAAAAACAAAACTTAATAATAATTACAAATTTACGGTCTGCTATGCGTAAAAGACAACATTTTAAAAAATATTTTTTTTTTGCTCACCCATAAGAAATGCCACCAACGTTATTAATTTAAAATATATATTTGAAAAATATTCAAATGGAAGAGACGGTGTGACGACAGAAATGCTTCCAAAGAAATTTATAATTTTAATTAAAAGCGTTACATTTGTTTTTATGCATATTAAATTCGAATTATCAGTGTTAGTTTTCAAAGAGAAATTTTGGACCTGCTTCGCTCATTTTCTTAATTATTTTTAAATGTGTGTAATTTTTATTACTCCTTAAGGATATCCTCGTTAGACACAGTTTTTTTCATCGACAGAATTATTTTCAGACATACCAGACATCCTGGAAGCATGGTATGCCAAAACCGCGCTGAGCTCATTAAATTTAAATCTATTTTTTTTTTTTGAATAAAAAACTCAACGAAAAAAGTCATCACAATTAAAAGGAAAAAAATACAGAAAAAACGGAGCAATGTAAACTTAATGTTAAAAGACTAATAATAATAATTTGGCAAATCACCAAAAAAGGAAGCCAAGCAAAAAATTAGTTCCCAGTAAAAAAAGTTTGTTTGCTCAAACCTCTTTGTAAATTTTTACGGATGCAAATATATCTCAATGATATATCGTCGCAAGTCCAACACTGAGATTGTCGATGTTTGTTTTTTTTGTGTAACCTTTAATTGTTTTTTTGCTATATAATAACATTATAAATAGCTTACAAAGGTAGCGAGCGATGCAAATGTAAATTATTTGATATTCAATTTACAAAAACAATCTTTCAATGTTAGTATAAGACACGATATAGAGCAAAAAATCGAACAAAAAGAATCTTAAAATAATGACCGTAATAATGTTATAAAGCCTATTCAATTCGTTTTGAAAGAGAAAAAAAATGTGTACTTGTGAACTGTCAATATCAATGTATAGTTACAACAATTAATGACTACAATGAAAGCTTGCTAATTAATTTAAATTTATTAATTTCTCTTCTCTGTGTTCGTCGATTCTGTCTTTGTTTCTACGTTTTCTGTGTGTACGTTCGTGTGTAGTGAACCATTCCATGTTTATTGCTATTCTGCGAGGCGAGCGCTTTTAGAAAAGGGTTAACATCGATATTCCGTCCAACATGCAATGATAAACATCAGAGTGTTAAAATAAATTGTGTTTTGCATAATTGAAAAGCCTCCTGTAGCCTCCCCACTATGTACTTAGGTTATGTTTACTTTTTCGTCTACTTGTTCATTTAACTCGCAATATTTATTTGTAACTCCTACTTCGCATTCATTTAAATATCTGTAATTATTTCAAATTGTCAACCGAATAAAAACGATACTTTTTTTCAACATACGCGACATGCACATCGTAATTGTGGTGATGTTTTAGTTTATAATATCTCATAATTCCTTCTTTGCAGTCGAGAAGTACATACCTACAGTTTTTTATGTTTATCCTTTGTAAACTCCAACATTGCGTGCATAATTTTTTATGCTGTATGAATATGAAGTATAACGTAATGAAAGAATGAAAACACACTGACGGAATGGTAAAATTATTATTATTAATACTGGTACATTTTTATTCATGCACGTAAATTAACATCAACAGCAGCAGTAACAACAACAGAAATATGCTTGTTACGTACACTGCTTTATTTTACAATTCAAATTATAGCTATTAATTTGTCTGGTGAAAAATGTAGAGTTTAAATTTTTATTACATTCAGAGTTTTTCTTGTTTTTTTTTTTGTATCACAACAAAATAGCGACACAGTGGTTTTTTATTTGATAAAAGATATGATTATTAAATTAATAGTATATCATACAATATAAATATTATTTTTTATTTTAAAAATGGTAAAAAAAAGTGAGATAGATATGAACGGCTTCACTGCGAATCAAAAGATTTTATTATCAGTAAACTAGTTGTGGATTATATTTTTTTATTTTATTTTTTTCGCAAAAATTCTAATAACGTACATCCCAGAATTAAACAAATGTCTTATTATTTAAAGGTTCAATAATAGAAATAGTAGAATAATAGAATAATAATAGAAAGTTTGGGACATGCAACGTTTTATTACAATTAATTATTTATTATTTTATTGCTAAAATTACCACTTCAGCATTTGCTATTTCTGGCATTAGTACACATAAATTAGGACGACAATTCGAAATTTTGACTTATTCTAATACTTAGAGCTATCTTAACATAAGAGATATTGGGACAGATCAGTAGTCGTTAGTCAAAACTTATAACATTCTTAGTTCATCGGATACTCGCAGGGAGTTGCTAAAAAAGTTTAAGTCCTTGTGAAAAATACTATGCCGTGAGTAGTTTATTCGGGATAGTGGGGTTAGGAGCTCAGATCTTCGCTATGTGTCATAGTTGTGTCGCTCTCAAACAAGAGGAATGGTAAAGTAAGTTTTTGTGTGACCTTTGATCATTTTGTAAATAAAAAGGCGCAAAACGTGGTGCGAGACGTGGCGCGAGACGTGAAAATTGATATTTTTGGCTTTTCTGAAGCAATGGTAGGTTTGCGGGCATATGTTTCATGGCCAAAAATGATCTACTCGAGACAATGAAAAATTCTAGTGAAAAAAATTTTTTTTTAAATTTCACCTTTACTTCGAATTTTGGCGAAAATCATGAATTTCAAGCAATTTTTAAATTTTTGGTCGATAATCAAAGAGCCGCGCGAGACGTAGATTTTTTACTGTGTAAAAAATCTGACAAAATTTAATGATTTGCAATCAAAAAGTTTTATTTTAATAAACTTAATATTATAAATTTAAGGAATACTTTTTAAATGGAAGCAGACCAAACACCCTTCTTGTGGTGAAATTAATAAAATTATTTCAATTCATAGAAATAATTCTTAATTTTTTTAACGTTACATGACTCTTACAATGCTTTAGTATTTAATATAATTTTATTTTAATCTTTTATGCTCAATTTACTAATTACCTACTTCAAAAAACTAATTGAAATATAACAATTATATTTTTACACTTCAACATAATATTAAGAAGGGACAAAACGCACTTAGTACTTATTTCTTAGTATGAAACCATTGAAGAGATTTCAAGCTCTTAAATTTTCTTAAAGTACCTTTTAATTGCACAAAAGAAAATAAAAAGGCATCTACACTTCAGACATCGTTACTTCGTCGTTCTTAAAAAAGCACAAGAGCAAGAATGCTGTTTGCAAAAAGTATTTTTCTAAGCTCTACAGCAATTAAAAGCAATTCGATTATAATCAAATAAAATATGTATGCGTAACGTATATTGAAAAAAAAAACAAGTTTCAACAATCTGCATACTTTAACATTCATTATAAAATCCAGAGCATTTGTACAAACAGTATAATAACAGAAAATTCAACATTTATATCTGTAACTCAATTAAGAATGTTAATAATTGTAATTCAAACAGACTAAGGGAAAAAACTTTACCTTGCTGAATTTTGCAATTTGTATTGAAAAAAAACTTAAATAAAAATAAAACAAAAATAAAATTGAACCACTGGAATTGCTTTCAAATATATGTAGGTAAATTAGTTGTCAGAAACTTTGACATTTTAAATTTTTTTCCCATACAAAAATTGTTAAAAGGATAATTCAAAGTGAACGGAGAAAAATTTATTATTATTATCATTGTTGTCATTTCATTATTATTATCGTAATATGCATTGAACGGGAATATAATTTTATATAATATAAAGTTTATGGTGACGATGAGGTTTAAATTTAATCTACATGATAAATTGATATTCATAAATAAAAGTACTGGCAAGGTCAACTTTTGTGCATATTCTCTCTTTCGCCGTGTACATGCAGAAAAAAGCAAGATTAATAAGGTTTATAATTGAACTGGATTTTTTAATTAATAGTATATGCGAATGTTTAATGTGACTAGTGGTTCGCGTTTCAGACAACGCAACGTTTAAGTGGCCTTGCTTGCATTTTACTACAAACATCAGGTCGTTATTTTCGCTATGAACTCGCTGAAAGAGACACAGCAATTTTAATTATAATTTAAATAATAACGTAGAGAGCTTATTATAAGACTCGGATTTTTCATCTAAATGATAATTTTTTCGTTTTTTATTGTTTTTGCTTCATTCTGTTTGTTTTTTTTTATTTTATTATATTTTTTGTGCATTTTATAGAAATACATTGGCTTAGCAAAGAGACACAGTTACATCATCATGGAAATAAAAAAAAGTAAGAGACATACGTCTATCAACATTAATGTGTTTTTAATAAACTTGAAATAACTGTTTAGCGTTTTTATGTCTTTTATTTTCGTTTGACTCGATAAATCAAGAATGCTTGGTAAAACCGAATGCGAGTCGTAGAGATAAATAGGAACGCAAGAATAACAATGCTTGAACAATAAAAAAATGTTTTCCTGTGTTACAACATTGATGAAACGAAATGCTGCTACTCGAATGTTTTTATATGATAAACATTGTTATTGTTATTTTTTCTCTCGCTCAAATATTAGTTTGATAAAAAAGCTTCAATTCAATTCTTTTTGTTCTATATTTTTGTTATTTTAAGCATATAAAGCAAATATGTAAATTGTGTTGCTAGCAAAAGGAAAGAGGAAACAGCATTTTACTTTTTTTTCTTCTCGAATATCACAATTCAAAGAAATCATTTTGAGCTCTTATTGCACACTCAATTGTATTTTTTTTTTTCAAATTGTGTCATTTTGTATTAAAAGACGTTTTTCTATAAATTCCTGTGCAAACTTCTAATTGAAAATAATTGAGTTTAAAATTTCGCTAAATAAATTATTTACTTTTTCTCATTAAAAATCATAACGGAATGCAGTCAAAAACAATGAATTACCTTAGTCTAGGGTAAAAAGGCCCCTTCACGGACATAATGTTAGGATTTTTATTGAAATTGAATTGCTCTGAATAAAAAAAAAGTTTTTAAGTTGAGGAACGGAAAATTAGATGAGCATACTACAAGCAAAAAAAAATTACGTAGAAACGGTACAACAGCAGTGTAATTTGAAAAAATGTTCAAAATAATGAAATGCCGAGTTGAAGTAAAGTTAAAAAAAAACTTGCATAAGTTTGTAAACAGGGTATAATAAAATTTTTACATTACTCCAGGGACCTATTTGAAATTATGAACAGAAATTTTTCTAGAATTTTCCACTTTTCCTCGTACTCAAGGAACATACAACTCGGTGGAATACGTTTTAATCCCATAAATTCACCGCTGCTGTCTGCATGTATTGTTACGGCGAGAAACAACGCAACGCGCCGCTCACCCCCGTACATGTGTGTGGCGAACAACTCTTGTGATAATTGTATTTAATGAGCGCAAATATACACTTTAAAAAAGGATGTTTATTGCGGTATATTTCGTACCTACGTACCTACATCATAAATAAATTCTGACTGTAAAATGTTTGTAGTGATTTTTTTTACAACATTCGGAATGCGTTTGGAACAGATGCGAAGCGAAAATCATGCGAGAATTTAAATAGTGAAAATTCTTCTTTGTTTTTCGGTGCATTATGAAAATAAAAATGCAAGTAGTTGAAAAATATTTTTAATTAAAATAAAATCTCATTAAAAAAAAGTCATGATTAACAAAGCAATGCTCATTCATTTAAAATTTTAGACCAAATAAAAAAAAATAAATTAAAATTGGTTTTGAAATACTAATTTTTTTTATAAAAAATGATAACATTTGATTAAAATTTGCAAAAAAAATCATAAACATTACTGTCTAAAAATTTTTAAAAATATAATATAATCTAAAAATATTTTTATATTTAAAAAAAATCAATCGAAAAATTTTCTTCGTATTTGATTTTTTTTTTCAATTTTTCAAAAGTTATAAAAACCGACCCACAAAAAATAATAGTTTTCAAGAAAAATTTTTATTTTTCTTTATTGGATTTTATTTTTAAGATTTATTTGGCGGCCTTACTGTCAATCAAACGATGATTTCATTCGAAAACGTAAAAACCAACAATGTTGTTTTTTGGAAAGAATACAAATGAAAAATAAAATTTATAAAAGTTGACCTTAAAAGACACTAACGTTTGACTATATTCCGTCTAATTTGGTATGCAGTGCTTCACACAAACTTATATCACTTTTTTTGTTTTAAATTATTGTCAAGAATTTTTTTTTGTTAGTAAAAACGTGTACAAAATAATGTTACACAGCTTTTGTGGCATAGGATAGGTTTATTTGTGCTTCTTGTTTATGGAATACACGGCGACAATAACAACTTATCCGCATGCAAAATAATTCTGAGAAACGAAAAAAAACCCAACATATTCTTCGTACAGCCTCTGTGTCAAAATAAATGCACCGCATAAATTTTTTGACTTAATAAAATTCACGTCAAGTATTTGCAATTGTATTATTATAATATGTAAGAATATATAACACGTAAAATGTTGAAAACACAAAAAAAAATACAACCGAAACGGTATCTACTTTGTATTATTCGCGCATAATAACAGACCGCAGACATTATTACTCGGTCTCAAGTAAGCTGAGGTTTTCTTTATTTTGTTTTATTTTATTATTTTTTTTTTTTACACATACTACAATAATAATAAAAATTATGCTAAAATGTTGTTCATATATCTTCTTAGTGTCGGAAAAAATATAAAAATTTTCATAAGCCATTTAACAAAATGTAGAAGATCATGATTTTTGACTGTGCTACATTTACTTACAGTAGAGTAAACTCCTCAAAGCACGACAACGTACTTCAAACCGCAGTTAATAAAATAAAATACTGGATTATCTTATGAGTGAACCGAGCATTATAGACCATTTTGCCGTAAAGCAACGGCAGCTGAACTGAATCCATAAACAGTAAACTATTCAAGTTTCGTTAGATTTAAATCATTTTTATCAAGTTCTAGATCAATTCTCTTTGTATCCCGCATGAGAAACTCACAAAACACACGAATTCACACACAACGCAGCATACAGAAAAAATATTTCGAAATATTTTTAACATTTTTTCCTTTTAATATTTTTATCAAAATTGTACTAATTTTAATATTTTAACAGTTAGACATGATCATAAATGTGACCTTCATGCATTTTATTTTATATTCACATATAGTTGTTACACTGAATAATGTTTGAATGTAAAGTCGTGTAAGACTTGCAAAACCACTTTCATCCGCATTTATATTTTCAAGAGAAGTGAATTCACACAAAACTACATTTTAATAGACATTTAATGAAGGTAGCCTTTTTAACGTGTAACTAATTTAACAATGCATGAATAAGATAGCAGTGTACGTGTACATTAATATTATATTAAACATATATTTAAATAAGATCGAATAGGATCAAGGTTCTCTACCATTATTGTTATTAAAAGTTGTTAATATTTTTTTAATGCCGTACAAAATTGTGAACACTTATTCATTAAATCAACACACTATTAATTGCATGCTATTATAATCTTTCTTTATTGTTTTCGAATATGTCGAAATTTTTGCTTTAAGTTTTTGAAATATGTTTATTTTTTTTAGCATATTAGCTTTATAGATTTATTTATCGTTGCATAAGAAGTTGTTTGTTTTCATGCTTAATTATTTTTTCATAAAATAACAAGTTGTTTAACTATTTTTTTTATCAACTAACCTGATTTTTGGATTTAAAAATTGAAATATTTTTATAATTTTTACCGCATTTAAGTTTTGTTTAAGTTTTTTGTTCAAGCATTGTTAGTGGGAAGTGAAAATTTCATACTTTACTCAGAACGTGAAAACTCATATTTTCGAATTTCACTTCAAATTGAATTTTTGTTTCACAACTGATTTTAGAATTTTCTTACTCCTCTGTTAATAAAAATAATTTATTTGAAAATCAAATTTTAATTACTTAAATTAGAATTTAGGCTTCTGAAATGCGGGTAAAAATACTGCTATTCCTCGTTTAAATTTAATTTAAAAATATTTTTGAGTAATTTTTAAATTCCATGAATTTAAAAAAAAAATAAAAAAAAAATGCCAACGACACGCGGCGTTCCCAAGCGGTCACCCATCCAAGTACTAACCACGCCCGATGTTGCTTAACTTCGGTGATCGGACGAGAACCGGTGTTTTCAACATGGTATGGACGTTGACGAGAATCTAACGCATAAAATCGGTAAACATGGTGAAAATTTTGTCTAATGATGAAGATTCCATGTACTGCAAATTAGAAGATATTTTTAGATTTTCACACAATTTTTGATGATTTTGCAGGAATGAGTACGAAACTTATCTCTGTTACTTTTGTCAGATGAATAAAAAACAAAAACGACCAAGACATCTCTATTTAAAATATTTCCTTCTCAGTTAAGGCAACGAAGCTATGGATTAATCCTCATTGAATGCAGAAAACTCTATAATCATGCAAGTGCGATCTCATAAATTACGAAAGAACCAACTTTGTTGCACCCAATAACCCAATACATATCATCGTTTATTCTAATTATCGCCTTTAATACTCACGGCAAATTACCATTTATATAACAAGTCCCATTGAAAATCACCTTACACAACAATCCGAACAATCGCATTTTGTACAAATTTTACTATTATTTCATGTATTATTTATTTTGTTAATGCCAACAATAAATTTTAAACCTTTACCTTTTCCTCTATATATACAATAAAATGCGCGAGCTACATTGCAGTATTGATGGTTTTTTTAACGCTGTGTTTCATACATGTTCTTTGGTAAAATATTTAGTTGTGAAGTAAAACCAACTACACTGGTTCGCTAAAAAAAAGAGAATAAAATAAAATATATATTTCAGTCAACAATATAAATTTCATATGAAATTCTGAATTATATGTTTTGCATAGCGGGCTCGATTATCGCATTGAATACCAAAATGCACTATTTCACAGGTGTACCGTGCCGTACAGCCACATTCAAAATTAAAAGCAGTAATAAGTAATAAAATGTTTGAATTAGTGTATGTAACGATAAACTAAATGTGTTCGCTGTTCAGATACTTATCTTCCGACGAAATTATTGCTCAATCGTAAAATAAAGTAAAGAAAAAAAACAAATTCAGGGGGACCGATTCTCAGATGAACATTTTTAATGTAAAAGGAAAAAAAATATTATTATTTTATTATATTTTAAAAAGCTTGTAAAGCATTTAAATGTTCATTTTCTGTTATTATTTTTGTTTTGTTGTGTCTATTCATGTTAAATGGCAGCAGCAACATATATGATCTTTAACATTTAAAATAGTAGTGAAGGAAGGAATTCGGTGTATAATTTGATTAAATGGAAAAACCACCAATCCGAGTGTTGTTTTGTTTACAAAAATGTTGCGCGATGACGTTTTAACGGCTTTTTAAAAGCAAAAATACTCAACAAGTTATTTCACGATTACGTTAAATTTTTTCATGATTTATTTGTCATCAAAAAAAAAATTGAGACTCGAATAAAATTTAAATTTACTCATAATATATTTATAGGAATTGTTACGACTTTTATACTGTTTTACGATCAAATTTAAAAATTTTCACTTTTTGCCATCGATTTTATCAAAGAAAAACAAAAAAAAATTGTTTGAGAAAAAAAATAAAATTTAAATCATTATAAATTAAAAACATTAAGACATCTTTCGGAATTTAGATAAAAAAAAGGTCACGTGACCAAAATTTTTTTTTTCAAAAATTTACAATTTGAGAAATGTAAGTTTAATTCAGAAATGGAATTCACACGGGATCCAAACTTTTTTCCCAAAACAAGATTTACAATTTCTTACTCCAAAGTCAATTTTATACATTTTTAAGAAATTTAATTTTCAAATTAAAATTTTTTTCATTTTTCAATGTGAATTCTTCAAAAATCCTGATGGAACAAAAATAAAAATATTAAATTTATTCGCGCGCTAAATAAAAAAAATCATCACACAGTATAAATTGGCGGATGTGAAATAAATAGAGCACACATTAAAGATAAGATGACAAACAAAATTAATTGCCATCCCGCTTTAAACCTGGCAATCTATTAGACAAACCGAACACGTTAAATGCCCCAATACACGCTGCAAGACATACATGATAATTGTTAGCTTCTATACATGATGACGGTAAATTATTCAAAACAAAAGATCTTTCGCCAATGCATATCTAACACAAGATATGTATTTGCGATTCCAAGACGTACGAAAACAAAAAAAGGTGTTTACAATTGTTACCCTGGGACAATAGACTCGTTTGTTGACGGATTTGCGTGAAAAATATTTGTTGAATTCACGCTTCTGCAAACAAAACATTGTTAAGGTTAGTCAAAAACAAACAATTCTTCGGTCCAGAAAAGGTATAAATTTTGAATAATATTATTTACACTCTCTTATATTCTTCGAAAGATCTGAAAACAGGCAGAAAATCACGATTTCATACATAAAATAAATAAAAATAAAAAATGTTAAATTTGATTTATTTTACGCGAGAAAAACGAAAATATGGCGTTTCCTTGAAAATACTCACCTTAATGGCCATCCAATTATGTCAAATATATATCACAAAAGGAACAACAAGAATCAATGATTTTAATTAAAACATTCCATATTTATTATTTTATTATATTAAAATTATGCAATTTCGATTAAATTATATTTAATTGGGTGAACACCTGCCATTTTGCTTGTCTTGACAGTACTTGCTCCACCTTTCTCATGTTAATGTCAATTCAAATGAATTTTATGCATTTAAATATTTAAAAAAAAGCGACTGACAAAATTTTTCACCGCACACACATAATAAAAATAATTTAAATCGCAACTAGTTTTGCTCGCGCACAAAATCAACAACATCTTGCAAGTAACCGATTTCTCATAACATTGTAATAAAAATAAAACCTTCAGGGAATTTGATGCCGCCGAAAGGATACAAGAGAAAAAAACGGCAAAAAGAGCTGAACACAAACAAATGCGCCTTATTACATAATATTATCATCACAATAGGCAAAGGATTATCTCAAATAAAAATATGCGAAGTGCATTTCAAAGGTAAAGCATTGTAAAATGAGCAGCATAAATACCTCTTTGTCGTAATAATAAAAAAGAGAACTTCAAAAGATATGATTTTTATCTCTTTCAAATAGAAAAAAAAATTGTATATCAAACATTCAACACTATTTCTTGGTACTATATTTGATGTTTCAAGCAAAATAAAACACCGTAAATACCCAAACGCAAGTTCTTAAAGAGATATAGTTTAGAGCACATAAGAAACATAAAATTTCGTGAACAAAGGGATGCAGTCTAGCAGAAATTAAAAGGCGTTAAATGTAATAAACAAAAAAAAATGGTTTGGCAGGATTTTGCAGCGACAAAAGGCATCAAAGTATTTGCTTTGAAGTAAGAGCTTTATAATTTTTTAAAACTGAAACGAGAGTTTATAAGCTAAATAGTTTCCTCGCTGTACTACACGTTCAACATGACAATAACAAAGAAAATAAATTTGAATGAAAACTACAGCCATTTTTAATTTTCATTCAAAAAAAAATTAAAACGCAAATTACTGTCGGTAGGTTTGTCAAAGTACAATTTTATTTCTATAGCAAATTAATTACTAGCTTTTATTGCATGAGTTTTTTTTGCGACCAGAATTTTTACATATGAATAATTCTGAAATATTAATTAAAATGCCGGTCGTTTGTGTGAGCGAGGGTTTTCAACAACTTTTCAAAAGGGTAGAAAAATAGTTTTGTTTGCTCAAAATATGAACAAAATAAAGCAAAATCGTTTGCAGAAATATTAAGTGCTTGATAAATTTACAGAACTGTCACTGCAAATAAATGTTAGAGTCGTCAAATTACTTCGTTTCTGAGAAAGTGATCTCTTTCGATCATTCTGAATACTTAAATGTTTACTTTTCGAGTCCTGTACAAACAAAAGACATTTTTTTAGGAAACCACTAATAATGTACGACATCTGCGGTATATTTTTTTTCTATCTTTTTGTAAAGAATAAAAATTGCAGTAGAAATTTAAGCAGTTGGTTATCTTGATTTAATTTCAAGATATTTGTCTTGAATCTATTGATCAATTGAGAGTATTATGATTGTTAATGAAAGAGATCTGTGTGTAGGATAGGTGCCCCTTGATTGAACAAAAGATGAATGGAAACCATGAAGAATTTTTGCTTACTGCTTCATTTCATTTTATTATTACTTTCATTATGAAAGTGAATCAGTCTCGAAGGAGAAGAAGGAAAAAAAACGTCAACAACAACCACAACAACAACATTTCAAGGGACAAATGTTGTATTTTAAAATTTACCTGCGCCCAATAACAATGCACAGAGCAACGGAGTGTCACCGCATGTCTTTGTCCTACTCTATATTTATTTTACACTGATGCTAACAAACACAATATGGTGAAAACATAAATTTCTTTACATTTTTTTTTGTATTTTCTTTTGACAATATGAACCACATATAAAAACAGGATATCAGCTAAAAAAATCAGATGACAAAATATTCAACATCTACGAAAAAGATCTCTCTTCTTTACGTTTGTCCGTCTATTTCAATGCTCTTGTTCACAATCTTTTTTCTGTCGTCTTTTTTTTTATTTTTTTAATATAATTTCAATAAACATGCCTACCTAAAACAGTCCCACGAATTATGATTGTTCAAACATGATAAGGCCATAGTGGGCAAGAAACACGTACCTACTTTTTTTTAAATAGTACGTTCGTTGAATTTACAAATAGAGCGACGAAGAATAATTCTGGAGAGCATTTCTCTCGCTCGCACTTTGAGTGTATCTGCCTCTGATAAATAATCTGCGGTAAGGAAATATAATATGTTCATTGAGCCCATTCAACGTTCTTTTTTAAGACACTAGATCAATATCTCGTACACATTTTTCCAAAAAAAAAATATAAATAAATAAATAAAAAAAGAGAAGACCTCTTGAAAACTATTCTAATGAATGCAATGAATAAAAATGAGGTTGTGGATTTCAAAACAAAACAAAAAATAACGTAGACAGGAAAAAATAACAAGAATGTTCTGTAATTGTCAACCAAATCTCGTAGTTCAAAATGATTACATATTTATGTGTTGAACGTGTTTTTGTAAGTTTTTTTTCTTTCTTTATTTATTCATTATATTTTTTTTTTTTGAGTAAAATGTAAAGAAATACGCGCGATTCTCAGAGATACAAAAGCGACATCCAAATAAACTAATAATAATAAAACGAGAATAAAAACATGAAAAAAAAACAGAACGAATCATGAACAAGAAAGACAATTAAGACACGTACTTTTTTCTTGAGTCTTTCAGTATTTTTAATCCGTCGTATGATTCATAAACTTTTTTTTTAAATAAAAAGAGGGTAGTTTAAACTTTTTATATTCCCAAAATGTCTTCCATCATCTCTTCATAATCACTCAATAAAGTACTGACTATCAAATTTCACAGACTTTTATGTTGAATAATGTGAATAAAACAATGAACGATCTTCCCCGTTGCTTCTGATTGGCCAGAAACAATGAAATAATTCCGTGTGCTCTTGAAATATGCATTATTATTTTATTTATGATTTTAATTCAAAGAGCAGAAAAAAATGGCGGGACTCTTCAACAATTGAATATTTTTATATGTTGTACAATTGAAGGAACGTGTTTGTGCATATTTGAGATTTTTTTTTTTTTTTGACATTTAATCAATAATTATTTTAATTTACATTTTTTGAGTGTTCATTCGGAAGGGACATTCAAAGTTTGATCACGAAAATACTTTACACCTTTATTTGTCTCCTTCGTGTGGAATATTAAAGTGACAAAACTTCCGTCGTCGCCAAACACCTGCAGGTATCATTTGAAGCTTATCATACTAAAGTATATGTAAAAACAAAGAAAAAAGTCTTCCATACACAAGAATTGAATTTTCGTACAAAATGTTACACCTGAAACCGATAGTATTCGCACCAAAAGCTGTTTGTGCAAGCGTCACATTAAAGCATCAGGCATCTTCGGATATGAAAATACAAATTTATTAATCCAGTTGTTAACATTTTACACCAAAATTCATTAAATTTTGTGTCAAATATTTCATATTCCTGGCTGCTGCTTCTTCTTCTACTACTTCTTCGCCTTGTTTTCGATGCAGACATGAATCATTCCCAACAGAAATTTATATAAAATATATACACGTCAGAGGAAGCACAAGGAGTAGAAGACGTAATATATTATTTGTGCATCCCGGAGGTGGATTTTTGGCATAAGAATGTGACTCAGAATCACATCCTTTTCATCATCGTTGCGCCGCATACGAAAGAAAATCTCTCTCACGCTCGAAATTTTTGATATTATTCAGTGTGACAACAAAACATTGCTTCCCATAGCTCATTTTATAATTGAATTGCCAGGAATAACCTGTATGCACTACCATTCACACAGACATCCGTGTATTTTATTATTGGAATATCAAATTCATGCATCCATACTTTATTTATTGCCTATAAATGGAAAGGCAGAAAAAGAGGAAGCATATTGGGTACATGCGGCAGTGACTGCACGAAGACTCGAGAATAAAATTTATATTCATGGTCTCTCTATATCTGTATAATAACAAAATAATAATAACCCCGTATATATTTCGGAAAATGCGACCATGTTAAATAGTACCGGCAGCACACACACACACATAATATACAAATAAAATAATTTATGAATATAAACCACTCATTTGTGCAATATTTGGACGTGAAGTGTAATTTATGCACATGTACCTACCCTATACGTGGAAGTGTGCAGTGCGAGTGAGAGTAAGAGGAAGAACGATTCCCCCGTGGAATAATGGGATCACAATTTTTGCATGACATTTTTTTTGTGTATTCATAATATTATATATTTATCGGAAATAAATAGGACACAGAAATGGATGATAGATTTAAATACACACCGGTCAACATTAATTTATGAGCTCAGCAGTGGGACCTGCTTACAGAGAGATAAAATGCATTTTCATAAAATTATGATTGATAGCGATTATTGGTTTTACCAGGTTTTTTCCATAAATATTTATTCATCTTTTAATTTCAGTAGCTGATTTAGGTTTGGCACCGCAGAACATTTGTTTTCAAACAAGGAAAATTTTCTCTGGGTGGACATTCAAAAAAAATAATTTTTTAGGTAAAACAAAGTTAACGGGTAACGCTCGAAGAAATGACCTTAAAAAATTGTAGTCCGCCACTGCTCCTTACATAAATAATCGTGTGCGTGGAACAAAAAGATGCACTTCCATTTTAATTGACTAACATTGACAGAGACTTTTTGAAAAATAACTATAATAATAAGTTTAATTTAAATTGCTTTTCATTGTATAAAAATATTTCCCGTTTTAATCATAACGACGCGACGACGAATCGCAGACAACAGAAATTATAATAAGTATTCTGCCTTTAATGGCATATCTTTTTTTATTGGTACATGACAGCTTCACGGTCATAAAAGTTCTCTCTTTTGTGCAGCAGTACTATGTAAGTGTAGGTCCATGTGCTTTTGGCCTTTACCCAACACTAAAGTACATACGCATCTTTTGTGCATGATGGTGTGTTTGCCGCATAGCGTTTGTAGCCTAAAGCAGCTTAACATTCATAAAATAAATCCCATAACATAAATCTGACATAGGTGATAAAAGTTATGTTTCTTTCATTTGTTTTTACACAGTTTTTAATATACTGCTATTATTTGGAGCACTCTGATGCTCCGCTAGCACCAGCAAACAGACAGACGTAAGATAAATGCTACCCTAGCATTCATTCATTGGTACTCAAGAGCAACATGAGAAACCAACAAAAATATTTGAATTGCAAATTTAAATTAAACGCGTAATTTCATTTCAAATTATCATTATTATTACTACATTAAAATTTGAATATGAAAAGAGTTAAGCTTTTGAGAAGCAAATGAAAATGTAAAATATAAGAGGAGAATTTTAGCATACGACCGAGAATGTGTAAGAGACAGCGTATAAGGATTGCAGATGATGGATATGTATGTCTTTCATTCAGAAAATACTTTACGGTTTTAAATGCTACGCAGCACTACTCCGAGTTTGAACTAATTCTATGTCATAACGACACGACACCAGAATGGTGATGATCATCATCATCATAAAATAAGTTTGATTTAAAACATTCTCCTTTTCATAACCGAAGAAATATTTTACACAGCGACGGAACAAATTTGCAATGCAACCTCAAGAGTATACATAATTTCTCGCAAAATGATTTATGAAGATGAATAAATATTTATCATTAATAAAATAGGTTTTAACACAAACAATCTAAGAATTTTATCATTAAGAAACACACAAACTTCTTCTGTACGTCAGGAAAAGTATAGCAGAAGAAGAAGAAGAAAATTTTGTTGATACAAAAACGCGAGTCCTTTCCTTACTCGTCTTATTATGATTATGATAATGCTACGGTAGGCACATAAACCTCTCTCATGACACAAAACGCAAAAAGATGGTAATCAGATAATTCATTTTAAGTGTTCATTTATTTCTTGTGAAGTGTTTACCTTATAACGTTATTTATGGTTCATAAGTTTTTTAATCTTAAATCAAATTGTGTTGATAAACTTCATCGATGTGCTTCCTCGCACGGAAGGACAGAAAACTCCACATCCCCATGAAAGAGATAGCAAATATGTGAGAAGTCCTTTTTGAGTATCCACTTGACCCAATTATTAAACTCTTGAAAACACAATTATGTACTTTGCACTGAAAATGACGTTCATAATATTCATAATTAGCTTTCATAATAATTGTTGAACTCTTGCATTTAATTTCATTCAATTTCTCTCGAGAGCAAAAAATGTTTATATAACAAAAAAAGGGACTCCAATATTTTTTTTAATAAATAAAATGTGATTAATACTTAATAAATGTTGTTAATTAATAGGAATTTTCAGTATAACACTCACCCGATTTATTTTTTTTTCTGGTGGTGTTGGTTGGCATATCAAAATATTTAAAAATCCCGACATATGAAATGATTGGTTTATTTATGACATTAATCCTATGTGGTATTCAACAGAAATAAATAAAATTTTATAAAAGTACTACATACAGGTTCACCTACAAAAATTTGATCGACATGCGCCTAAAAATATTTAATACAAATCAAATATGCTGACATTTTAAGCTTTAATCAAAAAAAAAACTGTCAAATTATTAACGAACCTCAATGAATGTAATAATCGATTATATCAGGGAAAAAACGGTGACTATATTTTTTTCGAATGAAACAATCGTTTCAAAATAAGAAAAAAAGTTTTTTAAAGTTGTCGCTTGGAGAACTATCATCGAGATTAGCGTATTTTGTTAACTCATTCGTTTTGACCACGTGACCTGAACAGCTTTCAAACTAATTTACCAGAGTTATTTTTTGAGCCCACGTGACCCGAAAATTTTCCAATATATAAAGTTTGACCTACAAAATATTTAAACCACGTGACTTGAGTATTTTTCAAACCACGTGACCTAAAAATCAAATTTTAAAATCTGAGGAATTGTAAAACCACGTGACCTTAATCCTATTTTTCTATTATCTATTTTTTAATGACCCTTAAACATTATAAAAACCACGTGGACTGAAAAAAATCAAACCACGTGACCTATTTTTTAAACCACGTCACTTGGTTCACCGCCACCGTCAATCCCATAGTAATACCGTATTTTTCTCCGAAATGCGGTAGAAAATGTATGACGAAAACAATATGTGTAAAAAATGTTCAATACATTTTTTTTTTGTATTATTTCAAAAAATCGCTTGCAACCTCACGTAGAAAACAATAAATTCGTGAGAAAAATTCGTCTGATATCGTCAATGAATCTTTACTTTTATTTTTTTGTTATCTCACTGTAAAAAATATTAGATTTTGAATATCATTGTGTGTGATGCTGTTAACTAATAATAATAAATCATACACGGGAATATGCCCGAAGCTTCATAAATGAGAGAAATGAGCAACAACTCAACAAAAAAAAGTATAACGATAATAATAATAATAACAAACATATTACAATTACCATTATACTATTATATGTACATTAAAGATGAATAGCTATCGAAGCGTCAACGTTCGACTGACTCTTTTTTACGCACTCGACAAACGATTAAAGTGTTTTTCTGTGTGTAGTTAGATGACTCATGTAGTTGTATTGTGTGGTATTTTAGTAATAATTAACTTGTGTCATTATTAGCCATACAGAGCCAAAAAAAAAACAGTTTATATAGACAAATATTGAGCGTCCAAAAATTATTCGAGTTAATTGAGCAATGAATGTATGTATAAACTTCTCCTTTATCTATGTTTTTTTTTGTTATTCTTATTTTTTTTTTCTTGTTGTTATTAACTTAATACAGAAATAAGGAGGTAACAAGTTGTCAATGTTTGATGGAATCAAAAATATAAACAACGAAAATAAAAAATTATATTTTTTTCTATCTGATGTCGTTACGACGAACTGAATAGGTTTGTCTACATATTTACAAATGATCATCGTTCAATAGAATGGAGAGCTAATCGCATTTTTCTCTTCGATTAAATAGGTATTCCACACAATTTATTCATATGGAAGATGTATAGTTAACCAAACCATGGTACTTTGTTTCCAATAAAAATAAATTAATGAAGATGAAAAAAAACCTGAGAATTAAATGTTTGTGTTTTTTTTTCTCAGTATCACTTCAATATTTTTAGTGTTAATGATCATTTTTGTCCCTTGTATGAAGATCTCTGTTAACAAAACAAGATTAACGATACATGATTAAAGGAAATTATCGAGAAATAGAAGTATATTTGGTCAGAAATAGAAAGTCTCGAGATACACCCAAAAATACGAACACTATTGATGCTTACTGAAAAGCAATTTAAATATACAAAATTAATGTTTTTGTTGTTATTGTCTATTGACACTTATTTTTTGTAGCACGAAAGCCACGACCTTCAAAAATATTCAAGTAAAATTTATTTTATAGCTAGCGGAATTCAGATAATTTGTAGCTCTAGTTTTTAGTCAAATAACATTAAATTTTATATGTCTAATTTTAGTCTTTTTTCCCAGATTAGTGCTCCAAAAACATAATTTATTATAATTTTATATAATTTTTTAATTCGTTTGGCTTGAGAGACTCGTTTTAAATTATTCAAAACAGAAATAGTTTTGCTTCTGCTCTCTGCAAACAAAATTCATTGGTTCCATTTTATTCGAAAAAAAACTATGTGATTCATTACTCTCGCATTTCATTATTACTTTATATTTTATAGAGTAATATGAGAAAATAACTAAATATTTTACATGATGTTTAACATAAAAAGACCACCAGCATTCATCAACTTATTTACACAAACCATGGATCACCATAAGACAACAAAACAAAAAAAAACGAAGACGAAAAAAAACTTTCAACAGCTCCAAACAACATAAATAAGCTGTCTCCTACATCTCCTCTATTGTTATGTTATACATTTTATATGTCTAATATATATTAAAACAGACAAGCATCGTGTAACAACACCAAAATACATAATTCACGGGTGTATCTTATCATCGTGTCACGTTGAAAATTTATAAATAGATCATTTTAAGTATTCTCTTCTATTATTATTATTTTTTTTAACTTTTTTTGTTGTGCTCTTGTATGTTTTCCAACAGAAGACGAGGTTGACAACGGGTGAGACAATTTGTGACACATGCAGTTTTTTATCACATCATGTACCAAACCTCGAAACGAGTTGATAATATCTTGTTAGAAAATTGAAACTAAAATGTCTCACAACGCCATTTTTTTAATGAATTTAAGTTTTTTTTCACATATTTTCCATCTCATATCTTATCGTCACCTCCATTAGTGTCTCTGTGTAATTTTATGAATGCATAACACGTCCATCAGCTCAGAACACCCGCATAACTTGTACATTTTGTATACATATCGACTGCAATAATCCTTTAGGTGAATAACTTCGTTTTTATTACATTATCACACTTTATTTTGGAAAAAAAAACTTAAAAACGCACATAAATTTAACGTTTACTACCGTTCCATAAATAAATTCTGGAAACTAATAATAATAATAAAAATGATAAGTATATGTCACCTGTCATATTTTTCAAACTGCTCCATCACATCACGATGATTGTTATTTCTGTATGATGTGCTGTATATTTATGCGAAGCTATTAATTACTCTCATGAATAATTTAAACATACTTGTCTTTGTTTCGTTCTCTCTTATTTTTTTTTCGGGTGTAATGTTGTTGATGATGATGATGTGCATGAGCCCTTTTGTTATCTTAAATATATTTATTTCATTTGTGTTGATAATGAGGTAAAATATACCAGATAAAAATTGTAAATGGACACAATAGGCGAAAAAGTGAATGGAGTGAAGAGCCTCACTGATTGCCTTTCAGTATTTCATATTTATTTGGTTTTCGACAGAAAAAAAAGCATACAATACAATAACAATAAAAATAAAAGCCACTTAAACATTTTATGGTCATATGATCTTTTTAACCCGTTTTTAAATAAATTTCGAATACATGTGAGAGTCTTTGAGATCTTCTTCATTTTTTCGGAGTGTTCTGCTCAGATTTTTATATGCTTTTTATTGTAGTTTTAATGTTGTCTTTCTTTCATTTTGTCATCGTGTCAATTTTAGATATATATTGAGTAACAATTGCATCAAGTCACTGAGCAAAGACTCAAAATGTAAATTGGGGTAAAAATATAAAATGTATCGTAGGAAATAATTTTGAAATGTACATTGGGGTATAATTTTAGATAATGCATTGGATCAAAATTTCAGAATATGCTTCGAGCAAAATTTTAGAATATGCATATGCCCTGGTTGCCCTGCTGTCCGGAAAGATGAAGAACTATATTATTGCTACAATCATGAGCGTTTTCAGTTGAATTTTGAAAAATTGAAGGCTCGCCGCGTGTCTCAATGAAGACGAGATGGAATTGAAGCACTTAACTTCTTCTTGAAACGTCCCCCAGCGACCAACGTTTGTGTGGGGATGTGGAATTCTTACGAGCGAGTGTCTTCTTGTTTGATGGTTGTGTATTGAGATGCCCCTCGGAAGAGAGATACTTGTTCTCAGAAGGCCGTTCCTGATTTTATTAATTGACATGCAAAAGTTGAAATGAAGCAGCGCCTGATCGCATGTATGTGTTTTGGGGTCACGGTTGTCTCTCCAAAAGATATATCGCATTGCTTTGCGTTGGATTTTTTCAGTTGTTTTAGCCTTGTAGTCCCTGTAGTTTCCCATAATGAATTTTAGATGGCAATTATGTGGGTAATTCGTTAAATGAAATTTAAATGTATTAAATTAAAGATTAAACAAATCCTTTAAATTTAATAATAAACCAAAAAGTAATAATAAAAAAATTAAGTAATAAACAAAACTTTTAGAAAACTTGAGCAAGAAAAAATATAAGCGTCTTTTCATAAAAGCATATTTTTAAAATATTTTTTTTATTTTATGACATCTGCTTAAATTTTTCCTGCATCGATAGATATTTAAATTTATTATCCAGCAATGTTGTTGCTGCCTTTTTTAATTGGAAATCTGGACTAATGCATTTTTTACGAGAGATTACAGAACATGTAAATGGTTTATATTTAGTCGACTTTTAATTTATCTTTAAGAATTATAAATTATATTTTGTAATTGTTGCTTCTGGCATTCAACCTACTTAACTGCATTTATGTACTAGCACTTCTACATTGTATATCTAACATCAGAAAAAAGTCATTGTATACTTTTTTAATGTGTTGTGTCCAGTTAACTTTTAGCAACAATGTACAAAGACATAATAAAAATGAAAATAAAAAATGAGTTATTACCATCGGAATGGCTTGCCACATTACTTCGATTCTCACGAGCGACGTAAAAATCCAGCAGGACATGTATTTGGAACGAAAATAAAATCCCAATTTTATCCAGAAAATGACCATAAATGTAGCGGAAACATGTGTTCACAAAGATTGTTATGATATCCATTGCCAACAGAGAGATTGTTATTACTGTTAAGTAAACATAAATATATATTGTACAAAAAAAATATATGTCAAAGATAAGTTATTTCCGCATTGTTGAACTCTTTTTATTATTTTATCATCATTAACATTAACAACAAAAACTTACCATTCGTATACCTTATGTTTCACTTTTAGACAACATTTTTATTTTTTCTTGTACAAAAATAGGAAAATACGGACGAAATCATTTTAAAACTATTACTTAGACGTATAATTTTCTCAACTACTCTTGCAAGGAAACATGAAACAAAAAAAATAATAACAATTTATTGGAATTAAAAAATTTAAGTAGACCTTTTCCTCTCATGCGTATAGACAACAACGGTAAGTCGGAACATGGTAGTTAGTAATCATCAAAAAATGGGTAGAAACAATATATATCATAGATTTTTATCAAACCAGACAAAAGATATTATACCACAACACGCAGTAAATGTGTCTAGGATGTAAGAACTATTAATGTGTCTCTGATGTTGCCTGCTAAAAGGTCAACATTTTTAGTGATGTTACCTTTTAACCGAAATTTTTAAATGATTGAGTGCGGCATGGAGAAAATGAATACATACAAAAATTGAAGCTAATAATTATATGTTTCAGAAGGCCATTTTACTATGAAACAACCAAACTAATTTGGATTAGGGTGTCAGGTTTCTACGATTTGTCGATCATCTTACTCTGAGAAATATTATACATGTCTTGAAATTTTAAATTTGGAGGGAGAAACAACCTAGTCATCTGTTTTTCTCAATGAAATAGAACAAAATCAAAACGGTGAGCAAAAAGATACTTTTTGTGTGGTCAAAAACTCTTTTACTGATATTTCCTTAAATTTATGAGATTCTGCATCCGAATCAATAATTAACTTGAATAAATTAAAAATAACTGGGAACTAACAGAATTTTTGTCTTTCATCAAAAATTTTTCGTTCCTGACCACTGTGTAGTTTTTTCTCCTCTTATTATTTTATGAGCCTCTATGTTTAGTAAATTATAATTGAACACTTCCGGTAATTACTATTTTAAAACATTTTTAAAAGGTTTTTCTACATTTTTGACCACAACAACAACAATATTCTGACCAAGCTACTTGTACATCAATTACAGACAATAAAAAAAAAGAAGATAATCAGCTCAAAAGAGTGTAAATTGGTGAAAGATGATGTTCCATTGTTGTGCTTCGCATAAATATATAACTGTGTTTGTCGTACAAAATAAATTTACGAAAGATAAAAATTTACATTAAAATATTAATGTTAACATTATTTGTTGAAAATGTTGTACGAAAAACATGTAATTACTAATTATTATATTTTTTCACTTCTTAGTTTTAATGTAAATTTTTACAAAAAAAAAAAACTTATTATAACATCATAATTACCTTTTAATAATGCAATAATTTATGTACTGCCACAAGCACTGGCCCTCCATTTTTTCTCTTAATTTTTTTTTTCATGAAATATGTTCAGCTCATTTTTATTTTTGTTGTCGTCTTTATCAAAGGCATCTATTAAATATGTATGATAAATATTATTGGATAATTCAGAAACAATTGAGCATCCTCCCTCTTTTCAATTTCCATTGTGCGTTCTATTATTATTCAATCTCTAATAAATGGAAAGGAATATATTTTAACTCGTTGAAACCTTTTATGTCATATTATGCCATTCATAGTTGTACATACGAAAAAAAAACAATAAATAAAAAACTTACCGCCACTTCGAATACTTACTATTATACAAGCAAAATAAATGTGTAGAAAAAAAAGAAGAAGAAGAGGTACCAACCATATTCCCATATAAAACACACATCACTCAACTTTAACAAAAAAAAGCATAACAAAAGCATGATATTCTTATAATATGCGCGTGTACATAATAATAATAATAATGACGATGTTCCCATATGTGTCTTATATACTCGTATTTTTAGGCATAGCTGATATTACAAAAGAAATTTTTATATAATAAAAAAGCGGCGTTTTAACAGAAAGAACGATGTCAATGTCATCCACAACTTTTTTTTAACTAGTCATTCAATATTTTTGATTGTCTAAGTCTAATCCTTCATTGGGTTTTTGAAAGTTCGCAACGGTCGGCAATCGAAGGTCACAGACATTTTTTAATTAGATGGTCTGCATTTTTTTTAATATTTATTGTTATTTTATGATTTTTGATTGACCAGCTTATTATAAAAATATTTTTAAATTTATTTCCTAATTTGGCGTTGCTTTGTACCTACAGAAAAATGCAAAATATATTTTTTTCAGAAGAAATTCCGAAGAAGAATAACAATAACTGTCATTGTGGTATAACTTATTTGCTCATTTTTAAGAAAATTGCTTAAATTAAAAGAGTGTGTGTGTGTTTCTTGTGCAAAGGTATAAAAAAGACATAACACAACACTTGTTATGCAGAACATTTAGTGGAATCGTGTAAAGCAGATGAACGTTTTTTCTCAGATGAAACCAGTTCTTAAAAATAAAATTATAAAAAAGTATCATGTTATGATATAATTCTTCACAAAAAAAAAATTAAAACAAAAAAAGTCACATCAATTTGATTTTGCTCTTGCTCTCTTTTTGTCTCTTTGATTCCAAACATCCTTATAATTTATTATATTTATGAAACATATGTAACTATGACGAAAACAGGTTTATTATTATTTTATTTTATTTTATTTAATTTCATAAAGAATGATGATGATCTTTTATATCATATTTTTTCATCTAGCTATGTTTATGTTTTTGTTTTGTCTTAAGCGAAATGAACGAGTTAAAATGCATAAATTAACATTGACTTCTGTGTAGGTTTTCATATATGTACAAAAGTACGAATAACTTATTAAATATGTATGACAAGTTTTTTTTTCAACTATATCGTGTAGGATGAGATATAATTGTTACATTTCTCTCTTCTATGTTGATATTTATTTTTATTTTATTCAAAAATAGTGAATGTTTAATTAATCATTTGTCGGAAATTATGGAAAGAATATTTTGTACCTACGACGCATTTTATGAACAAATTGCTGACAGTTAAAATTAGCAATCATAATGTTACAGAGATAAAAAAAATGTTTATTTTATAAAAGATAAGAATTTTTCCCATAAAAAAATAGAGAAATAGTGAAAATAATTATCTTTTTAGTGTCAAGTAATCTTGATTGTTTTTTTGAGTGACAACAAAATTTTCCCTTGTACCTTAGCTTTCCCCTTTCACTCTAATTTATTTTGCGTCTCATTGTAGTTTTTTGTCCTAAGCATGACACAGAATAACAAATAACTTGGATAACTTAAGATGAATAGGAAAATAAATTTTATTTTTTCCAAATAAATATATAGGACCTACGGAGGAAAAGATATATTGATAGACTACAGAATTTATTTTTTCTACGACCCATGTTATACATTTAAAATAATAAAATACATTGTTTTCTTTCCATTTTGTCTGAATAATGAAAACTTCATTAATATAATGATAGTAGAAACGAATTTCTTTTCTTTCTACATTTGTAATGGTGCACGCTATATAATCAAAGTGTGATTGACATTTTAAGTATATTTCTTAGCTGTTTTTTTTTCCTTGTTATTATTGTATTCTTCTCGCTGCTAGATGAAATATCCCTAGAGAATAGATTAGTTTTTTTTTCGTCGATTCAATTTGTCTCAACACGAAGAAAGAAGAAGGATGATGATGATCAAAAAGGGCATGTAGCCATATGACAGTGGAGAGAATGTGGTTAGAGCAAGGTGCATTCATGCAGAAAGGATACGACCGACAACGCATATCTTCGGTGTAAGACACAAAAGTTATAATTAGCTCGCCCTTCCTTTTTTTTGCCCAAAAGTTCTATGAATGTTTTCCCGTAAATGTAATGGACAAAAATTCCTCGACATTATTCTTCGGTGCGCTTTGTACGACGACGGCACGCACCTATTGTGTCTGCTATTTTCACTTTGTTAGACATATTCTATTTATTTTTTTGTTAGTTTAATGTATTAAGAAGTCTCTGTGCATGGGCTGTATTTGTTCCAATCATTAATTTTAGGATAGATGCCATTGTAAAAACAAAAAAAAAAACGAAGAGAAAAGAAACACCCACATAATTAATAGAATTTGTGAAAAAGGGATATAAAAATTATATGTGAGTAAACACAAAATGAATGTGTACGAAACAAGTTGATCCGATAGAAATCTAGATTCATGAATGAAAAACAAGATCCGTACCTGATCCATTCTAAAAATAAAAGATTGTACTCACTCAACTGTCTGACAAGTTGGCTTTTTTTATTCTTTCGTTACCTCAATTAATAAAAAGAATAATTGCTGCCATAGAACAGGTAAAAAATGTGAGACTGTGTTGTTTGGAGAAATACATTAACTCAATAAAAACAAATTAAGTGGCATCGGACATAATGATGATAATAACAGTTAGTCAAAAACCAAAATTTTATGAAGTTAATGTTACAAAAATGCTATCGAAAAATTTTTTATAACTTCTTAGAAACGCCATATAAAAATCATAAACGTTAAACTTGAGCGGTTTTCAAATTTATGTGACATTAAATTAATTAGAATACCAAATTTGATGGTCGATTGAAATTCTTTGCCATATTAGAGTTTCTTCTTTTTTTTTACCTTTTTCAAATAAACAAAATTAATGACCCTGATGCTACAATCTTGAGACACTGCCGCGACGGTTTTTTCTTAACTCTAAAACAATCATTAATTAAGCCCTTTTTTCACTTATCTAAACAAATGATCCTTTAATTACCATTCATATTTCATAAATGCAATTTATACGCGATTAACCTTTGCCACTTTTAAGTGCAGATGTAACACTGTGATTGTAAGAAACACAAAACACACACTTGAACGGTGTAGTAAAAAAAAATGTAGAAGGAACAGTAACCAAAGTGTATTTAAGATAATTTAATGTTTGTTTTATTTGGGAAGTCAGCCGGAGATTTTTACCTCCGGTACATGAGAATACACAAAAGGAAGATTATGATAATGATACTAGCCATTTTATTAGAAAAATATTAACTTTACAAGGTGGTAAGGCTAAAGGTTGCAAAAAGAAATCAAAGAAAAACTTTGTTTCGACAAAAAAAAAATAAGAGAAAGGAAACACTCCAAACTTCGTAGGTACTTTTTCGACTTTTATGGTCTCTATAACAATTAATGCCTTGCTTTGTCAATATTCGAAAAAGGGAGTAAAAACAAAAGAAAATTGAGCATAAAATATCAAAGAACCTGCGGCGTTTCCTATTTTTTTTCAGAGTATGTATTTTTGTCAGTTGTACCCTTTTTTATATTTTTTACACTGAAAAACTGATATAGAAATTTGAAAAAAAACTTACTTTAAGGAAAAATTATTATGACAGTGTAAAAAATTAATAAAATGTTCTTAGCAGACAAACAAACTTTTATTAAGCACATACAACTTCGAAAACTGTTTCACATAACTTCAAACACCAAAATATTAGGATGGAGTGACTACAAAAAATTTGTAAATTCGAACGATTTTTACCTTTTTATTATATTTTTATTTTCAAGAAAATAATTAAACATTTTTAGATTTTCAGAATCGATGGCGGTCAATTAATCTCATATTCAATGAGCTTCGGTCAATTTGAACCAAAAAAAGTAATGAGATATTTTGTAGTTTCAACTATTAAAGCTTAAGAAGCCACCTTGTCTCTTTTGCAAAAAAAAATCCAATAATTGCCGAAAAACTTTGTCCTAATGAGTTCATGAGTGAAATTCATCAATCACTTTAAACCTTTATTAGAGATTCTTCATTTCAATTGTGTTAGACGAATTTTCTTCGAGACGTCCAGAATTACCGATGCACGTCATGTAACCTTGACCACCGAAGTTGCGTAACCTAATTTTTCCAAAGCTGGAATGACTCCGAATTCCCTGTAAATATAAAAATTAAATTAAGGAAAAATAATAAAATGTTCAAAAAATTCACAAATTATGGCCAAAAGATCGATTTTTTAAGCATTTCTTCTCAACATGATGAATATTTTAATAACAATTACCTCTTTTCTCTCTCTTTGATGGTATTTCATACATATGCGCTGCAAATAAAAATTATTTGAAAGCAATTAAAATACTCAATTCTAATCGCATCATCTTTCCGATATTTTTTAATTAATGAAATATATTTTAAAATGTCAAATGAAATTCTCTACAATTCACACTTCTATATTGGATTCTTAAATTGCATAAAATCACGCGAACACGAACGTTGCAGTTTGCGTTTCTCCCTTGGCTTGAACAAGGAAATAATCCAAAAATCGCACTTGTTATCCAGACTAGTGTGTATGTGTTTTAAGCAACAACGAAAAAAAAAATCGGAGAAACAACATTTATGTTCATATATATTTTATTTTACACGTCTACTGTATAAGTTGCCTTTTTCACATATTTAATTTCTTTTCACTCTGTTCCTTTTTTTTTTTATAAAAGTATAGATTGTTTATCATTTTTCAATGTTTTATGTTTTTGTTACACATTAAAAACACTTTGTATGTGTTTTTGTATTCATGTCACTGCGCTGGAGAGAAGCAGCAGCAGCAGTGCAAACACCAAGTTATCGCAGTCCGGTTCCTACTGAAATCTTGAATAATTTTAGAATAAAATGTTAAATGCACGTTGTTTTATAATTTTTTTATATGCATACAAAGTCGCAAGCGATATTTTTTCTCTCTTTTATTGAATTGCATGTGTTTCGACCGATATCTCATTTTACATGAAAATTGCATGATTTCTTTGGTGCAAATTTTTTAGAGCATCCAGTAGCGCGAATGTGGCTTGTGAGTCACAAAACTATGTGCAAACGTCTAACCAAGGTGTAACTTTTTTTTTCAACGGTGACAGTATCATCAAGTACTCATCAACTTGCGATACAATCAGGAGCAAAAAAAACAGAAGGTGTAATTGAAAAAAAAAATAAATAAAACGAGGCTTATTTTAATTACCAGAACAATATAATGACACAACAACCCATTCTCATACAGTTATTTTGAATACATCACCTGACAAGCATAAATAAAACAATTAATAAGTCATCAGAGATCGAAACATTTATAGAATACCAATCAAAATATTGTATTGTAACATGACCGCATGATATAAGGGAAACACAAGCATTACATGGTACACTGAATGATTAATTGTTTTACCGTAACATATTGACATTCATATCGTTATTCTATATAAAAAGAGTAAACAAGAAAAATACTCGATAATGAGAATTGACAAAAGTTAAAAAGAAGAAAAAATTTAAATGTGAGACTTTGGATGTCAATTTTTTGAGTTGTTTTGGAGTTTAGTTCAAGTCAATCAATATACGCGTATAAAAAGGAATGAGAAAGTTCGTTGTAACTAATTTAAACAAATATTTTTTTCAAATCTTAAAGTGAGTTCATTATTAAAAAAAAAACATAAAAAGTACAAAAGTATGGTAATTACGCGTGTAAATGTTCATTGGCTTACAAACAACTACTTATTTTGACACGTAAAAGAATTGCTAATAATGGTACAAGCAAAAAAGGAAAAATAAGTGCGTGTAATGAAAGACGCTACATACGTTCATATTTATAAAATCAAAGGTATAATTATGTATATTTATTTATTTTAATGATCAACTGCGAGACTTTGGAAGCATGTGTATCGGGACTAACACATTTCACGAGAGAAGTACCAGGTGGTTACCATTTCAATCTATCAACTGTATTATTTTATGACACATTGATGATACTTTTGCTGCTGTGTACTCAATTTGATTTAATATCATGCGAAAAAAAGGCTTTTGCCGACAAAAGATCGGGCAACTGAGAATTCCGCAAGTACAGCACTTATACTTAGTAATGATGAATAATTGGAACGACTTGTTAAATTTTTTTTTGGCACAAAACAAGATAATTAGGAAGTAGAAACCAGATCGAATTTCAATAGCTCACTTTTTAATCAGCACCACGTAGATACAGCAAAAATTTTACTTCTCGCGCGAGACGTGAACAATCAATTTTTTGGCTTGTTTGAAGCAATTTTTCCATGGGTTAATGTCTCGTCTTAAGTAGATCATTTTAATGATAAAATATTTACTTGCCTTTTATTCAAAAAAAAAAAGTCAAATATTTGATTCTCATATCTCGCATCACATCTCTCGCCGCGAAACGCAGATTTTTTACTGTGCTGGAAAATATAACTCACCGTATTCTGTCTGGTAAGCACGAAATGCAAAAAAAAAAGTCAGTATATTGTGATACTCACTAATCATGACAATTTAATACCATAATTATATTACCGTGATTTTACCTTCTTACGGCTTTTGCTATAAGTATACACTAATAACTTTTGATTTATACCTTTCAAATTAGCTATTAATTATGAATAATCGCTCATTGAAGGAAAATACACAATACTTTATATTGTAAACTCATATATACACACGGAGATAATCCTGATTAGAAGGTAACGTTAGAAGCATACTTCACAAGGATCATTATTCCACTCACTGACTTTAGATAGATATTTAATTTGTTTACCGTACCGTATTTTGTTATTATGTTGTTGACCTCGAAATTTAAAGTTGAGAAAGACGGATGTTGACTAACGAGGGTTTTTTATCACAACAATTGCATAATTTTTTCTAATGCATAGAAACAATTTCAAGAGCTCCAGAAATTACGCTAAATGTACGTAATAGATTGCTAAAGTAACCATTCAAAACTTAAGTGGAGAGATAAGATGAATTCATTCATCAATAATTTCAAGAGGAACTTTCCGTACGTCAATTAAATTCCGTTCAAAGAATTCTTCGAACAATATAAAAGCACATTGAATTTTCTCTTTCACTATCAGTTATCAGTCTAAAGCCGTAAACATGAAAGTATTAGCTTCTCTCCTAATTTCAACTGCAATTATTGCATCTGCCTACGCAAATCCAATCCAACGAGTAGTTGGTGGCGAGGATGCCATTCCTCACGAGTTTCCTTATCAAATCAGTATTCGGTCGGCATCGGGTATACATCACTGTGGCGGAAGTATTTTGAATGAAAACTACATTTTAACTGCTGCCCACTGTATCGTCCCTGAAGGATCTTTGGTTGTAGCTGGAGCTCACAATTTATCAAGCCCAAATAAAAATGAACAACATCGCTTAATTGAAAAGTTCATCAGTCACGAAGATTATCCGGGATCAGTGGCTCCATTTGACATTGCACTCATCAAAGTTTCGGAGCCCTTTGTTTTGAACAAATTCGTAAAAAGTATTGCATTACCCAAGGCTGGAGAATATCCAAGTGGAAAAGCTATTGTGTCTGGATGGGGTTCAGTTAGCAATACTTCGAATCCATCGTACCCAATAATTTTACAAGTAAGGCTCACTTTTTTTCTCTTTAAAATAAAAAAAATAATAAGTAATATTTTCCGCACCTTTACAGAAAGCCATTTTGCCTATCCATTCGGAGGAAGAATGCTCAACTCTCTGGATGATTAGTCCTTATGAGGACACAAATGTGTGTGCAGGTGAATTAGATGGCTCCAACTCTGTCTGCTCTGGAGATAGTGGTGGTCCATTGGCACAAAAAGTTGGAAAGGAAAACGTCGTTGTTGGAGTTGTTTCTTGGGGGAACATTCCATGTGGATCTCCTGGAAAACCTGGCGTTTTTACTCTTGTGTCCTCTTATATCGACTGGATTCAACAAAACATGAATTAAAAACAAATTAAATATAAAATATCAGTTAATAAAAAAAAATTTAAATTTAATATATCCACAAATTTACTGTTTTACGTGATTTTTTAAAGAATTTGAATTAAATTAATTAAGGAGAAAAATTTTTTAATGCCAATGCCTGATTACAAACATCACCAGATATTTCTGCTTAAAATTATTGGAAATTTTACTAACTTTCATTTTGAGAGTTCTGTAAAGTGATAAGGTGATAACAAAAATTTTATCAATCAATTGGGTTTTTTCAAGTTGATGATATACTTTTCTTATCATCAAATCTTCTTAAAAACCAAGATAAATTTGAAAATTTGGCTCACTTTAATATTTACAATATAACAGTAAACATGCAATATTTCCTTTATTTTGTTGTCATAATTGCATTTTTGGCTTTATCAAGTGCCAATCCGGTACAAAAAATTGTCGGAGGAGAACCCGCTATTCCGCATGAATTTCCCTACCAAATCAGCATTCAGATTGAATTAGGTGAAACTCATTGTGGCGGAAGCATCATTAATGAAAATTATATTTTGACTGCTGCTCATTGCAAAGTTCCCGAAAATTCATCTGTTGTTGTAGCGGGAGCTCACAATATGGTCAAACCAAATGGACATGAACAAACACGCAAAGTCGCCAAATTTATTCGTCACAAGAAATACAAAGGAGGCGATGGACATCTTTATGATATTGCCTTGATCAAAGTTTCGAAGCCTTTTATTCTGAACGATTACGTCCAACGAATTGAACTACCACCGCGCGATGAATATCCCACTGGTGAAGGTGTTGTCTCGGGATGGGGAATAACAAGTGTTTCGGATCCAATTATTCTACAAGTAAATAATTATTTAAGACACATGATAAAACTTAAAATAACCGCATTTTTTTCCAGAAAGCAATCTTACCAATTCACAATAGACAAACATGCGAGAAAATGTGGTTTGATGTGCCAAACTACGATCAAACTCATGTTTGTGCCGGTAGACTAGACGGATCCAATAATGTATGTTCAGGAGATAGCGGTGGCCCTTTGGCACAAAAGCAGGGAGAGAAAAATATCGTGATCGGAATTGTATCATGGGGAATGATTCCGTGTGCGACTCCTCAAAAACCAGGCGTATTCACTCTCGTTTCTTCTTATATCGACTGGATTCATGAAAATATGCAACAATAAAAGAATTGCAACTAAGCTGAATTTTTTTTTTTTTTTTGAAATAGCAAATTTGGTGGTACCTAGTTGTCAATATTTTTAGGCGAAAGTGTCATTGGAATCATCTGTTTGCTGTAACTTATCTTTTTTTGATCTGGAGTTGCCAACCAACTGTGCGTATTGACCAGAAATGTTGAAAATGTTTGCATACTGTATTTGGTTTTCTCTTCAAACATTAGATCCCTTGTTTGTTCAAAGCTTTGAAAACGAACAAATTCAAAGTCAAATTATCACCTGCTAAAACTACTGTGGATTAAAAAAAAAGTGAGAAAATTCTGTGAAAGGACCTTGTTAGTGTCATGCATGATCTCAATCTCTGTAAATTTTTTTAAACACTATCCTAACATAATCTCGATTTCAGAGAATTTTGCATTGCTTTCGAAAATTGCATTGTCTGACGCATTTTTCACAGTACATATGTGTTCTCTTTTTTATGTGTATTTCACAATTTAACACCTTTTTATTGTGTATATTCTACTTTTGCAGCAACAAAACGTGCCTGAATTCGCACTTAATACTTTTTGCTTTTTATATTTTGCATATGTACGCAAAAAAATTAGTATTAGGTATTATTGTTTGTTTGTGTGTGCGATGTGTGTGTAAGAAACATGACAGGAACATAACAAAAATACACATCTGAATGTTGTTTCATACTCACACTCAACAATTATATACACATGAATAAATGGGTTTCGGTTTGCAATTTTCAAACATTCTGCAAGGTACATATCTGATTTTGATAAGACTGTCTGTCGTACTAGTAGTATACGTATATAATAAACACCAAAAGTCTGGACATGTGAGTTTGTGAAATTGTGTTTTGGCACAAAATAACACTAAACTAACGTGTGTGCAAGTAGCATGAAGTGTGTTGAGCAACATATAGCTTGTACCAAATTCTAATTTATTTTTTTCTTTGGTAAAGTTATAATGGTACGGTTCGGTCGTAGTATGAAAAATTAACAAGTATTTATGGCTTTGAAATGGTTTGGAGAAATAATATCGTGTGGTTGAGTACCAAACACATGTGGATATGTGTTCGCTTATCACTCATGTCAGTCTGCTAGTTACATTTAATCCCCTACACATCGATTCCATGGCCTGCAAACGAAAGGCATCAGCAAAAACTTTGGGTATAAAACTTTTTATGTTTTTGATTCGACTTAGACTTTCTCTCTCACAGGGTAAGATAATTAAACAAGAGTCTGCATATGACAAGTTGGATAGTGTGAATTTGGGTTTTATGAATCGATGATTAAATGGAAGAAAAGTTTGCTTTTCTTAAAAGGCAAGTTTTATGCGACTTTTAGACGACAAAGTTTCTTCTTGTACTTCCACGAAAACCCATATTGTATATAAATCAATATTTGTGTGTGTTTCTCTCTTGACGACAAATGTATAAACGATCGACTTTTTTATATAAATAAATAACAATGAACCTCATAATAAATAAATTGACACCGTAATGACTTTAACGCAATTATGACATTATATTCATTCAATTATACCATTACTTTGTTCAAATAAGGCCCAACTTTGATAGCAGCATACAAATTGTCTTATAACGATAAACTCCCTAATTACATTAGGAAACCATCAATTTTACTTTGTTCATAAATACATTTTGTATTAAAGCATAAAACACCAGGTTTGTACAGAAATCTGTTTATATAAATAATTTAATGGTTTGACACTTGTAAGTCAATCAAAAATTTTAATATAATTTTACACCCGATAATTTTTCATAAAGACATTTACACGGAAAATTACTAACAACCGTAAAAACTTAAATAATTAACTTACAAAACTTGACTCTTAGTTCTTTTCTAGTGAAATATTTATCACATCTGACTCGAAACATTTATCCTTTTTTTTGAGCAAAACAAATTTGCAAAATTTTTCTTACTCGCGCAAATTATGATTTATATCCTAGTATGATTTATAAATATTTTACACACAAAAAATCTATTTTGAGGGAAAAAACACCTTGTCGGAACTTTTTTTTTTCAAAGAGCAAACATACATTTAGGTGATAAAGAAAGTTTTAAAGCCGGAGCAGTCAAAGAGAAAAAAAAACAAAGCAAACATATGTATATTTTCCCCCTCAATTTTCTAAACCAATTTGCTAGATTTGCTACTTGTTAGCATAACATAGCAGCACACTTGCTAGCTCGCTTTCTATCTTTCTTATAACACAGCCTTAGAGTACGAAGAAAGCGCAGCTATTGTACCAGTATAGAAGAAAGTAAATAAAATTGCTTTGTTTCACTGCATACTTTGCTTTTTGATCTTTAATATATTATCGTCGAGCACAAAAAAAAAGATAAATATCAGACAAAATAATTTTTCTTTGTTTTTTTTTATTATTTTTAGTTTTTAAATGAACGACCTGATTTACCAGATACGGAAGAAAGTGTTCATTATAATTATTATTATTTGTAAGCCTGCCTGTCTAACGCGTGCAAAAAATAATGCTGAAAAGTATGAAATTTACATTGGAATCACGTAATAACAGAGGTACATGTAGCATTTCTTTCTGCAATTTGATGCAGTTCTCAATATAAATCATTAAATATTCGATGTGATTGATTCGACAACAAAACATTTTTTTTATTTTTTTTTCAGCTATCGCGTGAATGCTTATATTTCGGTGTTTAAAAATTCTTTCGGACTAAATTTTTAAATTGGCTCATTGCCTAGAGCTTTCTACGGAAAAAAAAACAAAATATAAAATTAAATGAGCGAGTCAAGAATTTATCATCGTTCATTCCGTGCAAGAAGAAAACATTAACAGAACATTCAGTGGATTGCCGGTCAGTCATTGGTGCCTTTGGTATTTTTGTTCTGCTTTATTTCTGACTGTGTCTTTAAGAATTATGGCATTTTATTACCAGAAAACAATGTATATAGCTACATAAACTTCCTATTCTAATGACTTTTAAATAACATACATTTTGGACAATCATGCAATTATCTGTTATTTTTTTTCTTTATAGTCTAGAGTCCTCGTAATTTTTTGATGCTACAAGATGAAGAGCAACAACAAAAAAAAAACACAACGCTAGTTATATAAATTATACGTGTTTGTGTATCATTATTAACATTATTATTGAGCAGGAGCATCCACAAATTAAACATGAAAACGACATACCACGGCTTTCCGTTTACGTGTATAAACAAGCATAAAGAACAGAATGCAGCAAAAAAAAAACGGCAAAACGAACGAAATAATATGACGTGTGATTCAATGCGTTTCGTAAATTCCGTGTGGATATAAATTCAAAATAAAAATTATGATTAATAAAGAATGTGCAAAAGCGTAGCAGCTCACTTACGGTGCATTTTGTTCACTCATTCGCCATAAATGGTGATTTTGTGAATGTAGACGCGCGGAGATGTATTATTATTATTATATTTGTGAAATGTTTTGCTTCATGGATCACGCTGACAGAACACAAATAATATTTTAGTCAAGTGGTACATTTTATACCTATACTATAGTGTTTTGTTGCCATAGAAGAAAATGATGATCAATGTTATAAAATTAGCACACAAACTGGGTATTTCATTTAACTATGTACATTTTATACACAGTGCACTTAATGTTACAAATATTATTTTAATGATAACCTTTTAATAAAACAACAATAAAAAATGTAAAATGCATTTTAAAGGAACATTTTAAATTATTTTCGACCTAAAACTGTTGGCAGGTAACTTTGAAGATTTTTTTTTAAATTTTCCTCATTTGTCAGTATTTTTGAGAGTATTTTAAAATTTAAAAACTTTTATGGAATGCTATCGGACAATTTTGAACAAAACATAGCTTAATTTTTATTCATCGATATTTTTGAAAAAGGTAATTTTTATTTTAATTAATTATTATTTATTTTTTTTATAATTTTATTTAGGAAGTTTAAAAACTCTTAAAGTAATTAGAGTTCGCTAAAAAAAAAATAGAATGGCAGACAATCAATAGACAAAATATAAAAAGCGACTTAGAAAAAAAAGTATGTAAAAACTTGAAAATACTCTGTACATTTTTTCCTTGCTATAAATTCTCTTCAACTTTCAAATATTATATTCAGAAATGAGGAATTGTAGATGAAAAATTGGTGTGCACTCTGTAAAATGTAGATTGCAGTGCATTCTTCTGCACAAACCACTTCATACGTAATGCTTATTTAATGATAAACGAATGAGCATTTAAAATTTGAGCATATCTGAATAAAACATTGCTTATAAATCATTCGCCCAAAAATTGATTGCAATGTGAGCAAAAATTATTGTAACAGAGATACTCATTCTTGTACGTTCGCCAAAATCATCCAACAATTTTAAAGCATTTTCATTTGAATAACCTTGCTGGATCAAGCGCATGGCTTCGACAGTAAAATTATTATCTGTTACGCACATATAAAACCTAAAATTTTTGTGTTTTTGAGTGTGACTTTATTATGTTATATTCTTGATGGAGACAGCGAGCAAAGTGCACGCACAACTCAGTGTGCATCAACATTCAAATAAATTAATAAAAGGTCGGTCAATTTATAAGCCATAAACATAAAATGAAACCATTGAACGAATAAACGTGCAGTATAAAAGGAATGCAAACCGTCAGACACAGATGAAAACTAATTTTTGAACATTTAATTCATCGCACACTAAATTTTATTTAGTTAATTTATGTTTATTATAGTTATTATATTTGTGCAAGACATTGTAAGGTTATTACGGACAAAACGCACGGCTAACCCTTCAATTACAAGCGAAAAAAAAGTGTATTTATTTCGGTCTGTATGTGTGGTTAAAACAATCATAATAAAATAATTATAAAGGGTAGCCAATATATTTTGTTATGCCGTTTAATTTATGCGTTTTTTGTGCATAGTACCTGCTGCACCCTATAATTTTCGACTAAAGAACAACGGAAACGAAGAACATTCGACACATTTATCATACGGATACGAATGAAGAAGTCAATCTTCCCAGAGTGAAATATAATGAAGCAGTTGGATGTCCTTCGCTTGACGCGAGATCTTCTATCTCAAAAAATGACCGTACATTTGGAGAAACAATGCAAGAGAAAAGAATTCATCATTCATATTAATTTGTCTCATAAATCCTGTTGGAAACAATCAAGTTTGCATCTTCCCAATTTATTTGTCTATCCATCAATTCTCGTACACAATAGTGTCATCTTCGTCGCTACAATTGATATGCATACCAGAAAACTATGCGACTGTGATGAAGATTACATCAAAATGTATTTATATTGAAAATAATAAAATTATATCTTTTCATTCAATGATGTGACTAAATCAAAAATTTATCACTCAAATCGATCGTCATTCTTCGTGTATACAGACTGTCGATGCTATTTCAAATATTCAATCTTTCAATTTTCTATTTGGTACGTGTACTGGTTATAGATCAGTATTAAAAAAAAGAGTAAAATAATAATAATGGGGCACATACAAAAAAAATGTTGATATGAATCAAAAATGTTTTACTATACAATGCAGTTGTTAGTTGTCAATGTGAGCGATTTAAACACTTATCAATGGTTTTCAATGAATAAATAAAAAAAATGTATTGTATTTTAAATAAAATGCAACGCGATGATAAATAAGAATCATGTTATGAACGAGACAAATAAAAAAATAATAATAATAAATAAATATATAAATGTATTTAATGTCGTCGTATAAATTTTTTTTTTGAGAATCAAGCGAAACAAAACCATTGTGATCAAAATCTTGATCTCTATTAAAAACATTATTTATAATAAAAATTCAATCGATCCGTTTCTGCGTACAGTCGTCTTATCTGATTGTGGTCAGAGCAGAGGATTTTATTCTGCCATAGCACTCAGGTACACACAAAAGTGACATTTTTTTTCTTCTCTTCGCTGAAACCACAACAAAGATTTAAATTTTAAAGTGTATAGATAATCATTTGATTATATGTAGCGAGGCTGCAACAACAGACAAAATGCCAAAAAGAAAACATATTAAAATGCAATGAAATAAACAATGTATTATATTATTATTGTATATTCCGCAACAACAACAAAAAAATCTTTTAGATTTTTAATTGCCCGATTCTGCTTTAATTTGCTTAATACTTTCATTTCCTTGTGATTGCATTTTTTATTATATTACCTGTCGTCGTTGTAGCTCTAAAAAGAAATTTTTTATAATGATTTTTTTTTTATTTATCAGCTAGGCAGAATGAAATCGACCAGCAGGCGACAAAAGAGTAAGAAAAAAATTAATTCCAATATATGAGACAAGAATTTTAAACATGATTTAGGTCTCAAATTAAGTCAAACGACAAAAAAAAGTGTAACATAAAAATGAAAACAAACTATATGATAGCTTAAATTTCATGCGGCGCGCCATTCAGCAGTGTAAATGACACAAAAATCTGTGAAAATTTGGTAGTCTGCTGTAATTATTATTATAAGTATCCCGAGAAAGTCCGCGTTGCGCTTATAACATGAAAGATGTTTAAATAACATTGTCAGCACCTTTACTAATTTAAAAAATGTAAATATGGATATTATTATTTATCAAAGTCTCCTACGTTTTTACGTTGTTTCTCGTACATTTTTAATGTATTTATAAAATAAGCGTGATATTTCTGTATTTCAACCACAATCATCCACTTGTTTGACGAAATAAATACATTTATATACATATATTTAGTCCCATCTTTTTTTGACTATAATCCGATTATTTGTCTCTTCTCCGCGGAAGATTCTTCACGCTACACACATTTTTATAAATTTAATGACATCGTTATTGTAATGGGCATATAATAAGGAATAACAAAAAAATATCGTCTCGAAAAAAAACTTTCATAAATTTCAGGTTTTAAAAATAAATTGAGTTGTCTTCTATACTTCTTTTTAGATACTTTTTTCCCGTATTTTTATCTGGCTTTTAGTCAACACTTATAAAAGTGTCTCACACACCGGTACATTCCACACCAAAAACAAATATATTAATTTATTATTTCACTTTGCTTTGTAGCATTTCAACTCAACTAATAAGACAATCACAAATCTGATATCTTGAAAGAATTTTTTTCTCCTTTGTTGCTTAGAGTAGCATTATGATGATAAATGCTACAAAAAATGTATTCTTATTTATGATCTTTATTAATAAAGAATTCAGTTGCATTTATACATTCACACTGTCATAATTCAATGACACTGACAAACACGATGACCAGGTACGTATGTATTAAAAATTGAGGTGTAACGTGAAGCCTAATTTGTTTGAACATTCTTTTGTCTATTTGCAAAACTTTGCGTTGTGTATTGCCATACTAAAATGAATTAATATCAAACAGGAAGACATCTCTCTTAAGCTATCACCTGGTATCCGATGTACATCAGAACCATCGTTGTCTAGAGTGATTGTTGAAAACGGGGAAGCATATTACTTAGCAGAAAAAAGATCAACTTCTTTCGTTAGCTTTAAATTTCTAGTAAATAATAATTTCAATTACTCATTTTGTACATGATAACAAAATGATACCTTACTACCCCGCTAATCAACAAACTTAACATTTCTAGTCATAATTTCACGTCATCTAATTTACAAATTATTCTCAATTTTAGTTTATATCAAAAAATTCTAAATTAAATAATTTCTTGTACAATTTCTTCGATTATTAACAGTTTGCGTCCTTTTTATTTGATCTCTTGTAATCCTAAAACATCGATTCGACGCCTTATAATAATATTAAAAAGCTCGATAGTCCTCCCTGTTAACGAGCCTATATTCCAGGTGGCAATTCTCAAGTTTTCAGAAGGAGGTCGTCAAGCTCACTTGTGATGTCAAAAGACCTGCATGTGATCAATTTCTTTCTTTGTAACGTGAAGAGCCCGTTTTGTATCGGTAGAGTGCATATTGAACAAAGGCTCAATCGTCCCCCTAAGGGTCCTCTACCAATGTGACAAATGTCGGGATCGGAAAAATAAAACGACAGTTGTTGTATTTCTGAAAGGTGAAATTAAAAAAGAGTGATTCCATTAAAGAACAGTGCTTTTATAGGAGATGCTCTCTAACGAAAGATACCTTGACGTTTTATGACTTACATAGAATAGGTCCTATTTTTTTGACTGATCAATTCATACAAGGGAAAATAATAATTATCCTAAAAGGACTTGTTCGCTGAAAAACGACTTTAAATTTTCGCTTTCTAACTTAACGCTATTTATTTCAAACTTCCCGCAATTAAATCTCAAATTTTATTGTTCAGATTTTTTGAGACAAACTGATGTACTGGTCACCGTGTTGTTCAGTGTAACAATAAAATAATAGAAAATGTCAGAGCAAATCGCATCATGAATTCATGTAGCAACGCGAGAACAAGTGGTTTTGCCGAAACCGAACGGTGAGACTTTTTCAATGGACATCTGTTTAGTAGTAACAATAGCTAATTTTTCCTCACACATTTACTATCATTTGTTTTATAACCACAACACTAATGTTCTTTCGACATTAATTAATAAGGTCTTTCTATTCTTATTCATGCCAATTAAGTTTTATTATTGTGTCTGCATGACATGTTACGCGTATGTTCACACACAACGAGAATAAAACAAAGATAGTCAAGAAGATTTTAGTGTGGAGGCAAATTGAATAAAATGATATTATAAGAGACTCGCATTTTGTTCGTACAAATAACAACAACAATAATAATAATGAGATGTGTTGATGTATGAATGTGAACAAGCACAGCGGTACACAGCATTTATTGTAATATCGAGAGAGCGACGTGTTAAGTTGTATAATAAACAATCCAAATTGAATGGAAGTTTTATTATTATTATATTATATTTCGCTAACAATAATAATAATATTAATATGAACATACAGTTGAACATGTGTTTTGACGAAACTTAAGAGATTTCAAATGAGACACAAGGCATATAAACATAAAATATAGTAGTCGGCAAAGTAGCAAACATAACACATATTAAATCATGTCATCAAAATTATGTTCATAAAGCGCACAAATCTTTCACACACCACATTGTTCTCCTCCGTTCCTTCGTCGTCGTCTTCTGCGTATGTTTGAAAAATTATGATGATGGCACTTAATAAATTTACGCTTCCTTTATTCCACTAATGATGTAGTTGATATGGAAGAGGATCATTCTAATTCGGTTCTCTGAATGCAGATTTTATTAAGAAGATGATGTGATGCACTTCATAATCTCCGTATCTGTCTCACATAGTGCCAGTAATAGATAGTAAAATGGTTCATTTACCAAGGTTATGCTTATGTCTGCTATTTCTGTCTGTTTGTTTTCCATCATTTGCTGACTGACATACATGCATTAATAACCATAAGTATAAATGTATGTTTTTCACACTTTTCGAGTCATTAATCATTTTAATTTAAGATCTAACGCGTTTATTTTCAGATTTCATGTGTCACATCCAGCATGCAGTCGAATGGTGCGAATGATAATAATCTCGGAATGATGTAAAAGTTCTCTTCACGACTCGTTAGACTTCTTGATTATTCAGGTTCGTATCTCGTGATTTGATGCTAATTTGGTGGTGACATCGTTTTATCTCCACCGGAACAATCATAAAATGCAAGTCTGAGCCAGGAGTGCATCTAGCGGGGTTTCAGAGATCTCTGAGAGAAAGGAGCAAATCAGGCTTGTATAATTTAATTCAAAATCAAAAAATGATCTGATTTTTTTAGGAGACAAATCAAATAATGATTTGCAAATCAATAAAAAAATTTTCAAAACTGAATTTTTTTCGATTTGAATATTGATTTAAATCAAAATTATTTCAAATCGAATCAAAACGAATCAAAAAGTCTCTTAAGGATAATTTTTTCTGATTTTTTACGGAAAGATGTTTCAATATTGTTAATAATGCTTTGCATCAAAAGCTTTTAAGTTAATATTAGTAGCTCTTATGCTAAATTTAAGTCTTATAGGTCGTTTATGTTTAAGCCTATTTTATTTTTAGAGCTCCGATAAGTTCTGAAACAAAAGAATTTGCATGTGATTGCATTTTATTTATTAATTGCTTTTATTTTCCGCTACGATTTATTCACCTTTTTATTTGTTCCTGCGTTTCTGACACAAAAACAATACTTTTGATAGTTGAGCACAAACATTTTCCGCACACAACCAAACTCTTTTGTATTTCCGGTAGAATAAGTTGTCTAATATATTGAAATGTTTTGTGGCAAAGACAAAAGTTTGAATTTATACTACATGTTTTAGAACAATTTACCTACTAGGCAAAGAGATGTGTAATATACTTGGTTGCTCCATATACATCTGAGTGTCGTCAAGCCAAACAATGATAAGATTTTACACGACGCTCAACATGAACTCTTCTTGTTTACTTTACAAAATAGTTTCTTTCTTTTGTACCGAAAAGCTGTATTTTATATTTATACACCTAGAAACGGAAAATAAGAGGAAAATTCTCTTTTCCATTCAATACTTTATGTCGAATACACACAGTCAAGCAGCCACTCTCTACACAATACGACTTTTGTCTCGAATAGCCTGAAGCATTAAAGTTGTTAACATTTTCTTACACACAGACACAAAATAAAGCCTTTCCTTTACGCGCTGTATCATGTCCTCTAATACTTTCTTTATATATCATTTCCTTTTTAAAGCATAAGCTGATAAATAAACAATGAACTAAGCACACACACATCAAATAATTTGCTTTCTTTGTTGAAAATAGGTAATTCTCACAATAGCCGAAAGCTACCGTTTAAAGTGTTTGGCTTCAAGTTGCTTATTGTCAAGGACTATCAAAGTTTTATTTATGTCAAAAGAGCTATTGTGTCTTTTTAAGCTTACGGTGTGCCTTGTTATGAAAACTTTGCAACAAATTTGCTCTTTATCACACCTCATTCTTGTCATTTCCTGTGACGATGACCACTAAAAGATGTTCAACAAACCATGACATATGGCCGGTGACAATATTTTTAGGTTACAATTAACATCACGACACATCAACAGCAACTTGAAAAGGGAGATATCGTAACACTAATAGGATAAAAGCACATCAAATCTGTAGAAGCTCTTGAAAGACGAACATGACCTGCATTTAAAAGAGGATGAAAAAGTGACGTCTAAGCATGTAGCAACGAAGAATAACGATATAAATTAACACTTTTGCGGTCATTAAAGAAGTCTGCTCTCGTAAGGAGCAAAAAAATGGAAAATGTATTTTTTTTAAAATGATTTTCCGTAAGAAAGAAACAAACAACGTTAAATTACATTGCAAAGAAATCGATATGAAAAAAGTGATGCAAAGAATAGTTGAATCATTACGTCAAAAACTTTCGCAATACAGAATAATAGCACACTTGAAATATTTCTCCCTCTCTATCTCTCCTTTCTCGCCATAACGAGCAGCAGTTGTTCTTGATGAGACTACAAAAATACGGGTTGCTGTAAATAAAGATGTTTTGAAGCATGGGAGGGTAAGGTTAAAAATTTGGCCCATTTTTTTCATATTTCTTGTTTATTTTATTTGTTGCAAACAAGATACGAAACCGCAAGATCTCCTCAGCGAAAATATTCATTTCATTGGTATTCCAATCAATAGTTGTTCCTATTTCTATTTATAAAGAAAACAAAATTAAATTCAATAATAAATAAATCTGAAAAGTCTAACAAGCTATTCATTTGATCTCTCTTTCTCCGTTAAATGCCACAGAAATTCCTAATTTGTCACCATTGTAAGTTAGACTTTATGTGGTTTTTCGACAATTTACTTAGAATTTATTTCATTTATTACACAGACACACATTTATAAGAATTTGCAAAAGATCTGTGTATAAACTAATATACAATAACTTCGTTATCGTTTCCTCTTTTCCTCTTTTTCCACTCATGTATAATAAAATCACATATGGTTTCAATAGAAAAAAAAATATAACTTGTGCACGTTTCTCCTACATCCACAGACAATTTCATCATTTTTGTATTCATCTTCTTGTTCAGACACAAAATTTGTCTCAGTTGGGTCTCTTTCCTTTATTTCCTTTTTCTTCCTTTGTACTCTGAAGTTGCTTTTATTTCATGTTTATCAGAAGAAAACGAATTTTCTACAATTTCTAGTCAAAAGGTTGCCTGACAAATAGTGGAGCAAGCAATTTTTCGAGACACCTTTTTGGAACGAAACAAATTTGAATATATTGAGTTTTCTTTTTTCCTATTCCTTTGCTATTTTGTAAATATTTACTTGTAGCTTCCAACAATAAATTATGATATTTTAAGAACAGTAAAGTCAAAATGTCACACACTCTTATCCAAGACGTCTTTATTTTTTTTCTTTCTTCATTTTTTTACTGCATTTCAAAATATGTTTCATCAGATTGTCTTTCCGTCAGTCCGTAAAGAAGTAAATTTTACCATGTGCTAATTCAAATTTTTAATTTGCATGAATAAGCAGAAGACAAATTCATAATGTGATTATAAATTATGTTAAAAAAAGAAAAAAAAGAAATCTTAAAAATCAGCAAAATTCTTTAATAAATTATAAAATTCTTAATTTTATGAGCATGGAAAAATTGTGACGAAAAAACTATTTTTTTTACTATTTTTAACTTGACGAATATAAATGATCTATTTTTGAAGTTGAAAACTTCTTATATAACATATTTTTTTAAATATTTTTTTTTAAATAATTTTTTTAATTATTTTTTTTAATATTTTTTTAAAAGATTTGTTTTGAAAAATTTTTTTTATTATTTTTTTTTTGAGATATTTTTTTAATATGTTTTTTTGAAATAATTTTTTTTATATTTTTTTTTATATTTTTTTTTAAAACTTTTTAGTGTTGTTCAGGTCCATTTTAGAGATAATTGCAAATTTTTAAAAATTCTTAAAAAAAAAAAAATCAGAAATTTAAAAAAAAAATCGGAAATTTGCAAAATTCTTTAATAAATTGTAAAATTCTTAATTTTATGAGCACGGAAAAATTGTAAAAAAACTTGACATTTTAAAATGTGATTAAGTTGTTCGTTTCAACAAATGCTTTTCAATCTAGATTCATCACTTTTTTTCTTATTCATTCATTTGCGTATTCGTCATATTGTTACAGACACGCCAGTGATTTGATGCAGTGCACCCCAATATAATTTTATTATTGTCTATTTCGTCTTCGCCGCCTGTACTTTTAATAATAATATAATACAAAAAGACGGAAAACTCAATATAACTCATTCCTAGATCCCTTTTATATCTACTCGAATATTGATAAATGTTGTTTTCAGTACCTATTTTCTCCAGGGGCAGACCATACAATACAAACGTACATGACAAGTGTGTTGCTTGTGAAGAATACATTATTAAGGAAAAAACTGTAGCATGCCTCTTTCTCGGATATCGACACAACAACCAGGCAGAGGAGCATCAATCGAGAACACAAAGAAATACCTAAATCAAATAATGATATTAGTAAAACTGAAATGTTGATCCAATTTAATAAAGGTATAGAGATGCGTGCGTGCTTTTGAAAATATATACACAACGGATACAAATAAAGTCACATAATATTAGATCGAGAAAAAGTATATTTGAAAATGTAGAAGAAAAAGTTGGTGTAGAAATGTCTTTCGTTCTATCTACTCGGAAAAAATAATGTAAAAATGTCCCTTTTGTTCTATTTCACGTTGCACAACAATGGCACAACATGGAAAAGAAAGAAGGAATTTATGAAAAATTGATGCACTCTCCAAATTGTAAACATAAAATATTGCCAAAGAAAACACATTTTCGAAATAAATGTACGAGGAAAACTGTTTTAAAAGAAAACATGCCACATCTTTCTTCTTCAATTCTATTTTATCATCTCTCGTACGTCTGTGTCGTCCAACTGAACTCGTGTAAAAAATTTCAAAGACACAGAAAAAAATAAGAATGTTTTATACAAATCACATACAACATTTCTAGTGATGTGTCATTTGTTTTGTATTATGTGTGGCAGATTACACATGTTATTCAAATAAAACAAATTAAATAGATCATTTACAAGAATTTCTAAAATATATCTGAATTTTCATGCAAGACGACGAAAAAAAAATTTTTCCTTTGAATTCATTTTTACGCTAATGATATTTTCTTTAATTACGTAAAAAAAAATATTTGTGTTAAATTATGACAGCGTTCGTATTGAAAATCTGTTTTGAATAATCTCTTTTGAACAAACATAACGTGATAATATTTCGGCTAAATTAGTTTCAAAAATTTCACACTGCTTTGATATAACACAAATGTCAAACACACTTAAGTAGAAAATTCATTTGTGCGCGCAGAGGTATTGCTCATTTGTTGACCTTGCAAGCATTATTCTTTGCTTCTTGTCACTTCACTTGTTACCTACATCGAGTTTTGACAGAAAAATCTCTTTTAAATGCACTAAAAATCCATTATTTGATTTATCTAAGACGCCCACCAATTTGTATTTTTACACGCATACTGTTTGTCCCAAAAATATCAACAAGCCGTGATTTATACTTTTAATATATTTCTTTTAAAATATTTTGACGTTTAGTGTAAAAAAAATAATTTTTGTACATCAAGTATTTCACTTATTACTTTTTTAATATTAATTCACCACTAAATGCCCAGCGGGACGAAATGGCTATTTTGAGGCCCTGCGGGTCATACTTTTCTGATTTTTTTTTATTCAAATATTTTTTTTAATTTAGAAAAAAAAAATAAAATTTGAAAGAATTTCTCGTTAAAATTTAAAGGGCCTGACTTTGAGTCTTTAAAAAAAGTCAATGAGCCCCACTGGGTGAAGATTTTTTTTTTAATATAGGAAAAGTTAAATATGAAGCCTTAGTAATTTGTCCTTTTAATAATGATCTCATAAAAAATCCAGACACAATTTAATGGTGAAAAATTCAGTTTAATTGGAGAATGTCAGGGAAAAAATTTATATTTCTTTCCATTTTATGACTTTATTTTTTTTTCTTCCTTCTTGATTTTATGACGACGATGATGACAAACACGAAGGAAGTAACAATATTTGGATATTTATGCGAACGAATCATAATGAAAACGCTTTTATTATGATCATTTATATTGCGAGACTCGCAGTATTGGAATGGGACATTCATGAATTTTAATTTTTGACGTTGATGCTTTTGTGATGAGTGTGATAATAATAAAATAATTGATGATGTCAGGGAGAAAAAGCATAAAAAATTTTTTTTTTGTTTGTGCTTGTCGAGTCTAATTGAAAAACTTGGAATGCTACGACACTAATAAAGATTTATTTATTTTATTTTATGTCTTGTTTTTAAGAGTCAACGTAAATTCAATTAGACCTCTTTATTTACGGAACAATTTTCAGTTTAAACAAAAGGGAAAAATATGTCTCGAATGCAAGGAAAATTTTATTGTTGGAATTACAGAACCCTTAAAATTGCCTTTTTTAAAATCTGGTGATTTTATTTCAGTTTCAATCTGATATATTAAAAACTTTTTTTGATGTGAAAATAAAACAACTGACTTTTTGCTGTGAAAAAACATTGCCGTTGGTGCACTTATACACAAACTGTTTTAATGTCATAATAATCTAAAATTGAATAAACTTGTTTATCTTCTTCCTACAAACTGTATTGTTTCTATTATTATTATTATTATAAGTCTCTTCCATTTAGCTTTACTCCTGAGAGACATGCAAGTGAAAATTTACTAAAGTTTCGTCTTGTTACACTGAGGATGAGGAGGCATCGAGCTACACACACACACATTTTTGATATTATTTGTATACGTGCTAAAAACCTAACTAAATTAATATTAATCACATGATGCAAGCGGCCATGTACCAGAGTATATTTTGGTTTTGTAAAGAGAAAACTTTTTCTACATTATCTCGCATGTAGATTTAACGTTACATGCCTATATCTCGCTCGCTTGTGTTGCTCCAAATGGAAAAGTTCTAACATGTAACAACAAATATTGTTTTTATATTATTTTTCCTTTTAGACTGTGCACGAATCCCCGTACGTAGATAGAGCAAGAGATGCATTAAAACTTAATTAATGCACTCAAGAGAAAACATTTTGATGGAAAATTTTGAAATACTTTTTGATATTTTGATTATGACTCGGCTTCAAGTTACAATTCGAGGAAACTTTTGATTCGTTATTGCACGTGGGAAATAAATTTTGATCTTGCAGGATTAAAATATGCGACCTACCTAACGTTATTTAATTTTGACTTGCATTGTTACATAATATAATATGGGAAAAAAAGTACGGGAGGCATCTGGTTCATTTTAGTTTAAATTTCAATAAGCAATTTTATGTCTTCAATCTGGGTGTACAAGACGATACACCGGCTTGTTGCGAGAGCAAATTTCGTTGTGTATTGCCTGATTACTTGTTTCATTTCATGCTCTCTTAGCACATGGGCCTTGACTTGTTTCATGTGAATCGTGTGTAAACCGAGATAAAACGCTTATTGTGAAAAGTTGTCGAAACAAAACCCATAAGGATTCTCAACTTTTTTTTTTGTAAAAATGAAATTTAGTGGCTTTATAACAAACCATCAAAAGTTACAGCTCATATGCCATTGCGGAAAAATTTTTATCAAACAATTTTAATTATATTCAAAAATAAAACTAACAATGTTAGAAAAAATTTTTTAAACAATTTCAATTTTAAAATCAAAAACAAAAAAAAATAACAGGAAATCCTCTTTTACAAGGATTTTTCAATAACAAACACGTTTTAAGTATATATTCAATATAAAATTCACGTAAAACCTATGAATAAATGATACAAAATATTTCCGAAGATGCTATACCATGATTACGATATTTTTCAATTAACTAAAAGTTGAACGTATTGTACTGCTTTAAAAGTTTTACTTTAAAAACTTTTCTTGTAGCTGTTTTCGAAAACTGTTTGCAACTCTTCTCGTGCATTTTTTGCTATATTTTCTACATTATTCACATAATTTTGCTAATTTTGTTTAATTTCACTAATTTTTCACGGTCTTCTGGAAAAATATTTATCTCTTCCATTCATAAAACATCAAAAAAAAAATTCAAGCTTAGATCATAGGGCGCAGTATTCGTGCAGAAAATTGACCACAAAATGAATTGGATAAAGGATTGAAAAGGCATTAAACTGTTTATTTAATATTATGAATCATAATTATGTATAATTACCAGTTATTATTTGTTGTTTTCTAAACGAGAATATTTTGTTTTGTTTTCGAATTATCGTTTAAAGAATTCAAAAGTCATTTAGACATGCCACAAACTCACAATGAACACACCAATTTTATCTTTTTAACAAACGATTCAGAGATTGGTAGGCCGTCATTTTCACGGTTGCGTTTTGATATCATTTATGATTTCTTATGAATAAATAAATGTTGCCTAATATATTTTTTTATTTTTTAACAATGAAATGCATGCTAAGCTAATGTTCTTTTAAAAATGTGTTTTTTTATTCTTATAGCTTTAAACCTGAAACTAACTTTTAAATGATCGCGTTTTTTTTTACTTTTATGATTTTTTGATGTTGTTATTATTATTATATAATTGGTTTAATTGAGCGTGTTTTACAATAAATATAACAACGATTTAGTCAAAAAGTATTAAGTTTCATCATATTATTACTAAATTTACCATTATAATAAATATCAAGATATAAAAAATGTTTTGTGTTGAAGTCAATTTTATTTATTCGAGAGAATTGTTGTTGCGAAATTTAATACGTTTTTAAATAAGAAGCTTAGAATAACGTTTTTTTTTAAGAGTTTCAATTTAATTTTAACTGGGTTTTGATTAAGAAAACATAAACTTCGATGGGTCTTATTTTAAAATTAAAAAAAGAAGCAATTTCATACATCCAATAATTTTTATTCAGCGTCCAATTTTTTTTTTATTTTTGCCCAAATTACACAAACAATAAACCAAAAATATTCATAATACAATTAATTTATTCCCTGCATAAACAACATGCGATTATATCGATTAATATGAATTCATGGCATCATCATCAGTGTTAAGCGCATCTGGAACAAAAACAGTCATTAAAAATTTAATCTTATTGTGTCTGCAGGGGTTTAATTTGCACAAACACATTATGTGTATTTCAATTAATTATTGATAGCCAATAAAAGTTGTTTTTAAAAAAGGCTGTTTTTTCAGGAATTTTTTTAATAAAGACATATTTTATGTAATCAGCATGCTGTTGTTTTAAAATTTATTTTTCCTTCGTCATTATTTTTTTTTTGTAATAATGAAAAGTGTCCTGCTGTAATAAAATATCATCACTGTCCGACACAACAACAACAAAAAAAAATGCTAATAAATATAAATACACTTAACATAATGATGGATTCATGTTGCTCGTCAGCCCAATAAATAATAATGCTGAAATAGAATACGCATGGTTAAAAAGCTTTTACATTTATTTTTTATAAAACACAAAAAAAAGTCTGGTACATGTGAGGTTCGGAAAATATTCGTAGACCAACACAAAGGAAAAAACTTGAAAAGTGGATCAACCAAAATGATTTATTATTACCGACATCCGTCCACTCTGTGAAAAATTTTAACACATATATTTACAAGCCATTCATCTAAATTTTTTTCCTAACCCAAACAGGATACTCTTGCATTGTTGTGGTACACTCGTACTTTTTTTTAATGTAATACAATAACTTACAATGATGTATTTCGCTGAAATCAGGCTTCCATATTCATTCAACAATGTAGGGCGGAATCTCTTGTGTATTACAATTACACAAAAAATCCATTTAACGCAAACAAAAAAAGTTTGGGGAAAACCCAATTTAATTGATATTTGTTTTGACGATGAAGTATCCTGATTAAATTATACGAAATATTTGGTTTAAATTCGATCGCAAAATTTGATTTGTTTCGAAGAAATTTTTTATTTCAAAATAAAAAACAACAAATAATCGCTTTAAAAGGAAAAATACATTGTGCATGAAAAATGTGAAAACTGGCAGAAAATCATACGTCAATGTTATTTTTACATGTATTCACATATCATCTACGAAGTGTCTAAAGTGAACGAATATTTCATTGTTATATTCTCACTAGTACGGCTCTTTTTCAAAAAAAAAAAGTATTTTTTGCTTAGATAAAAAATGTGTTTGTTTTTTTTTTCGTCTTTCACAGGCGTAAAAGGATTACTTGTCAAATAAGGTGCTTCATAAATTTTTTCTGAATTTTTTTGATTTCCCTTGCCAAGCAAAGGAGGGGCCAGAACATGACAGGAAAAATATATCATTTGACTTTTTATTACGTAGGTGCTATGCAAAGACACCCAAATTCTTTTTGTGAAAACGAAAACTTTAATTACATAGACTACATTATTTAGCTACTTCTGATAAATTACATCATTGTCGCACTTGATCTAGCATAAAGCAAGTAATTAATTCTTCTCGCTATGGAAAAACAAAGAAAATTGATTAGATCTTAGTGAAACATGTTGTCTTCAAAATGTTGCAGAAACACGCTTATAACAGGCGGCGTAGTACAACGTTGAATGAAATATTTTAAAATTTTATTAAATTCCTGGCCATTTTGGTATTTGGATGAAATATCTTGTAAACACCATCAAAGTTAGTGAACGGTTTCTTCCAACAATGCAATAGAGAAAAAAAACGTTGAAACCACAATTATTTACTGATAAAAACGTTCAAACGGTTGAAAGTTTCAGCCCCACCAAAATGAAATATTTTATCCATGATGAATATTCTCGGTTGGAACCCAAATCGCAAAAGTAAAGGTGTAATATGTGTAAAATAAGAAGGATCAAAAACAAATATATGGGGTGCGGTGAAAATTGAAACGCCAAACATTATGGGTCATTTGAGCTGATACCGATTATTGTTCACTCCCTACCTCCAATAAAGGTCCCCCGTTACGTATTGGAAAAGCATTTGAGGATATGATATGTGATGTTTTTTCGGTTAGGGTGAATGATATTACATATTAATAATATTATGCAAAAATAAATGCTCTTTAAAGCCTGAATGAATAGACCTTTAGGTATGGAAACTTGTTATTTACGCATTATTGAGGACAGGTGGCATTCTTACGTTTAAATAAGTGTCATAACGTTCAGACGACACACGATATGCATATTTTCTAAACTCATGAGGGCAATCGTATAGTATTAAGTTATATTTAGCACGTTCTTTAAAAGCGCATGAAAGAGTGAAAATGTCGAAGAAGAGGTGAAAATTGTAATTTTGGGGACAGAAAGGTCAAGAGATGTATTAAATTTCGCATTGAATCATATTTCTTTAGTGATTTGTCTGTGTCTGTCTCATCGTTTCACATTAGCATAGGAAAAAAGTGAATGAATAAAATTCAAATAAAACCCTTATCGTTATTCTAATTCATAACAATGGGCAAAAAAGGATACTTTTCTTCGTGAAGGTTTTTCTCAGTTTTCTATTCAATTATAAAAGTATCAAAAGTATGAGACTTGACGGAACATTTTACAAAAAAAAATATCTATAAAATTATATTTTTCTCACTATCAGCACTTTTAATAATTTGTAACCATTGATATAATTGAAGCGTTACTATTTTTACAAATTTGTTTCTAAAAATTATCAGAAATGGTAAAAATTATTTTTTAGAACAAAAAATGCCAACGACACGCGGCGTTCCCAAGCGGTCACCCATCCAAGTACTAACCACGCCCGATGTTGCTTAACTTCGGTGATCGGACGAGAACCGGTGTTTTCAACATGGTATGGACGTTGACGAGAATCTAACGCATAAAATCGGTACACATGGCGAAAATTTTGTCTAATGATGAACATTCAATGTACAGAAAATTAGAAGATATTTTTAGATTTTCATACAATTTTTGATGATTTTGCATGAATGAGTACGAAACTTATCTCTGTTGCTCTTGTCAACGTCCATACCATGTTGAAAACACCGGTTCTCGTCCGATCACCGAAGTTAAGCAACATCGGGCGTGGTTAGTACTTGGATGGGTGACCGCTTGGGAACGCCGCGTGTCGTTGGCATTTTTTTTTTTCTTAATTTTTCAAGAAATTTATAGAGTTAAAAAATTATTTATAAATAGGTATTTTAAGTTTAACTTTCACAATTATAAAATTTAAATTTGATTAAAAGAAGATTAAAATAATTTAAATTTGATTTATTTAAAATTAAGAAATTTTTATCCACAGAGAAAAGTGAAAATTTTAAAATCAGCTGTGAAAATTGGATTTTGAAGGCGCCTGCTCTGAAGTTTTCGAATTGACATTATAAGCACATAAAAACGCGATGCAAGCCATTATAAACCACTCACATTTCGAAAGTAGGAAAAATTATCAAAAAATACATGTTTTCAGTAAAACAAAAGTTTTTGCGGTATTTTTAGTCGAATCCCTCATACTTTCACAGTCGAATAAATCAGGCAAAAAAATAATGAATCACAAGATTTTTTTTTTATAGCAAAACCTTATCAGAGCTGTAGAGCACAAATATATTGATGGTGATATACAATAAATATGCTTAAACACGAAACGTATTTTAAGCCGGGCGAATGCGCTACACCACAGCAAGTAAGAGAAAAATAAACGAAAATATCATTGAGGATTATACCTCTCTATTATTTGCCTTTATAAATCCTAATCCATACAAATTCAGGGATGTAGTCAGTGCGTCAAAGTCGATTAAAAGTTTATTATTCCCGAATCGCTACAGCTAATCGATCATAAATTTCCTCAGACTCCAACAAAAATATTACTTTGCAAAAAGAAAAAAAATGTATAAAACGAAAATCAATTAGCACCAACTGGTCACACCTCTGTATGACTTTGTGATTTGCTTTTCTTGTACAAGAAAATGTTCCAATGAATCTTTTAGTAGGAAAGAAAGAATTAAAGTTCAATGAGAACTAATGCAAAACTTCTTCTTCTTCTTCTTCTGTGCTCTTTTTCTTTATATTCAGCATTGAACAAACATTTTTCTACCCCTTGTCAGAATGATTTTCCTTCTTCTTCCTTTTTTTATTATTATTACATAAGCACATAAATATATAGAAGACTCACCGAGTTTTCCCGATTCTTTTATTTCTTATACATTAAGCAAAAGTAATAAACTTTTTCTTTTCGATTCATCATCACACAAACAAACACTCATACTTAGAGACACGATGAAATGCAAAATTATAGAAGATTTATTTTGCCAGAAAGAAGAAAAAACTTGTAAGTAATTTGATCACATGAAGTTGAAATGATGATGATGATGATGATGATAACAACAATAATAATAAGAATAATGATTGATTTTTTTATGAGAAACTAGGAATTTTTCCACACAACTAAGTCAAAGTATTGTTCATTTTTGTACATATCCTCGAGTCGACAATTGAACCGAAATAACTTATGACAAACGATGGCACACATTTTTACCCAATGAAAAAAATAACAAGTAAAAAACATCCAATAATGACGTAATTTGTTTTCCTTTGATTGAAAACAAACAAGTTTTTGATGAAGAAATCTACTTTATCACACACACACACAAGCTCACGTCATAATGAAAATAGGAAAAAAGATACAGTTTGCACGTTATATTTGATGGAGTGTGTCTGATGTTATTATTATGTAAAAAAAACAGATTTTTTGTTCTACTTTTCCCCGGTGACGGTTGTGATAGAACATAGTGGTACAGTGGGCGTTACATGAAATAGTATTAGCGGTGATGAGTAATGATGTGATCAGAAATACATTCGATTCAATTAAACTTTGACATTCGAGGGCGAACTCATGATTGATCGAAGATATTTTCTCTTTTTCGCAACTTTTTTTTATGAATAGACTAATTTTCATTAAAATCGTGAACACATGTGAAGCCTTTTGAATAGTTTTTTATCTGAACCTTTTAGCCAATAATCACATATAAATAGAATCACTTACTTTTTGCGTAACACAAAAATACGAAAAAATCATAAATCAACTCGGAATATGTTGTTTTGAACATTTACATAAAAGATAAAAAGAAAACAATGAATAAAATTAATGATAGCAAGTCAAAGAAACAAGTGCAAAAATATAACAATATGTTTTCATTATAGATTTTTCACATTATATAATTTGAGTCAATAATTCATAAGTTTGTGTGTGCTGGCACAAACGAGACACCACCACCGCACGGCATGCAGACACGTCAACAAACGACACAAATCGTGCACATATGCAAAAATATGATATTATATATGCGAATGGAGTAATAAATTTTGCCCATGCTTTGTTTTTTTTTGTATTCCTCCACTACTCACACACACATGTCTGCAATAGATATTTTATTATGTTTCAGGAAAAGAAGAAAAAAACTTTTAAATAAATGTCTACACATAAAAAGTAAAATATTGAAACACAAAAAAAAAACAATAGAAGAAAAAAATGTTACAAATATATAAAAAGGTAAAAAATTAAATTAAATAAATGCAGAGCGAAGAACAAAAAGATAAAAAAAATAAATATATTGCAAGTTACTTGTCGTCGTAACCATTGTAGCGCGAATAAAAAAACGTTTGAAAAGATAAACGGCCTACATAAACATATTATATCGGTTGACTGGTGCATCGATTGATCATTATCAAAAACTTTTCGCTCTGAATAGTTTATAATAAAATACATATCTTCTGTGGCATTAGTATTCTTTCATGTATTTTTTTTTCTTTTTTTTTTAATAAGAAGAGCAAAAAAACTTAGTTGTGAGTTCGGAACCACCAGATATTAAATAGAGAATAAAAAAAAACATTTAATTTAATATATATCGTCGTTTGCGCTTCACTTAACCATTTTTATTGTTTTCTCATTGTTATTGATAAATAAATCAAGAATTTCAATTGACATAATAGCGGATACTAAATGATACTTGATAAAAAAAAAAGACTAACGAAGCACCAATATTTTTATTTATATTTTTTTCTCTCTTTTTACAAGTAAGACAATAGAGGAAAACAAGTTTGTGCTTGAGGTTATACATTACACATTTTGGTTTGAAGCATTTGAAGGCATTTGCAGATTGCACAAAACGACGACATTTGTTCACTATAAAAAATCCATGTTTCGTGAGACAAAATATCTGCGGCATTCTAAAATTATACTTTTTCTGCCCCAGTTTTCAATCTAAAAATTTACCCAACACACATTCTAAATTTTCCCCAAAAAGATATTGTCCCAATGCACATTCAAAAATATGTCCCCTAAATCTAAACTTTTTTCCGAATACAAATTCTGAAATTTCACCCCAATGCACATTTAAAAACCTTGCTCTAATACAAAATCTAAAATTTGTCCCAATGCACTTTTAGAAATCTTGGCCCAGTGTACAATTTTTTGTTGGTTTTGAATATTTTCTTCCTAATTTTCACCGTGACTCGCAAATATTTATTATCTTACGAAACATGCATTTTTTGTAGCGTTGTATTTTTGCACATGTGAATAAGAAGAACATCGACAACGACGACGACAGAAAAAGCACAAGTGGGCTTTGTTTCATTCTTTCTGTCGTTTTATTTATTTTTGACTTTAATATGTTTTAAATTATTGGTTATTGTTTACATTATGAGCTTTCAAAATGTTTTATTTATGAAACATTAAACACCGCCGCAATTTTTCATAATACAAAAATGGAATTTTTAATGATAAAACTGATAAATTTTTAAACTTCTAACACTGTTTATTTTAAATTTTTTTCCTGTGCACTTTTAGTTGGCCATGTAATACTTTTCAATAAACCATTGAATATTGGTGCTGAATGTGAAAATAAAAAAAAAATCTCATTAGCTTCCAGTGAATGTGAGTAAGCCAAACGGAGATTGTCATGCATCATATTCAATTTATATCTGATTAAAATAAAAAAATAACACAAGTATAATCGATACCTGATCACAAAAAGAATTTTTGAACCTGATAAAATCAAATGATATAAATTGTGTATTATTTGTTTTTTTATTTATTTATATGCGATCCATACGCAAATCATAATAACCATAAGTTATTCAATTTCGCATTCGGTCATGTATACACGTTGGTTTTTTGTTGCACTTTTGAAATGTAAATAAAATACAATAGCCGGGCAAAAAACGATCAAATTGGTGACCAATCGTTTCGTGAATGTGTAATCCGATGTGAAAAAAATGTTTTTAAATTAATTGCAATGATATCGCAGGTGGAAATGAATGCGTGTGTGTATGAAAGGCTCTTTCTCTCTCTACACACATATTTATAAAAATATTTTATCGTTCTTGTTATTCGATACCAACACGACTTAATTGACTTATAAGTGCCGTATAGTAATAATATGAAACGGCGTTCAATATTGAACTTGGTGACGTTACAAATGATCCTTAATCGCCCCATCCAATGGTAATGCCACTTTTTTAAACAGTATTCCTTATGCAATTTATTCTAACGCGATGCATTTATGCAGTGATATGCATTCGATTGAACCTGCTGCGGACCAGAGATAAAGCAGCAAATGCATGCAGAAGAGAAAAAAAGAAAATTATATGTGAATCCAATGACACCGAGGGAATATAAATATTATCAATCGATGAATATAATTTTGTTACTTGATATATGTTTCGGATTTAAATTGATAAAAGCAGGCAGGAATGCGTTTTTAATGCAGATTATTGATTATGAATAATTTATTCAATTACTTGCGAACAAACAAACCAGATTTTTTTTTCTTTTTGCCACAAATTTTTGCTTTCGCGTTTTTTATTATTATTTATAAAATGTTAAATATTTTATCGCCATGTCCTTAATTTTAACGGAGAATCATAATATGTAATATCAATGAATAACAACTGAAGCCATTCAAACGAATATGCTGAAAAAATTAAAAGGTGGGATGAAAGTTTAACTTTTATTTCCAGAAACATCTTAAAATTAAAAATGAATATGCAAATTTTTTAATTTGCAAAATAAAAAACGCGAAATATATGTAGGAAAATAACGTTTTTGGGTGCTTTTCGTGCAATTAATGCAACTAAATAAAGTGTATCTGATGAAATAGCGCCCTGTTTGACACAAGTCATTGCACGTACTTAATGAAAATATCATTTAGAGATATTCACGAACACGTTCAGCCACGATAGCACCTTTCATTTACTCATGTATCGCCTTAATAATTTCATTCTAGTTAATGGATTTCTTTTAATCAATTTAATGATCACTTTTAATGTCCACGTTTATCTTGTCGCGTATTGCATTTCAATTCTGCAGGTGTTCCCTTTATACGCTTCATCAAGCAATGCCATATTAAATGATACCTTTCCACGTCTTAGGTCTTTATTCTAGAACTAGTGTGGAGGAATTACTTTAATTGAAATACGCGGTTGGTTAAAATAAGTAATAATATTGTTTAAATTTTAAGACAAATAAATAATTCCTACACTCTGTTCTTAAATAGTCACATGAATTACGACGTTTTCTCCGTTGTCTTGTCTTGTTTGGTTTCAGTTCGAAGCACTCGGCAACAACAAAAATTAAAAAACCATTATAGAAACACTCAACGCCATAACACTGCGTGAAACTAGTTCAGTTATAATCTTTAGACAAAATCTTGCTTTCTTTTCATCGTACTTCAGTTTCATATCGCAAAATAATTACCGGTTATTATTAACATTTTACTCAGTGAACAGTTAAAGATAAGGCAAGGCATGTCATTCAAGAATACTTTTTTTAAATAACAAAAAAACGTGAATTGCCAGGCAAACACTTTTCGTGGTCAGTTACATTCGCAGGAAAAAACCCAGCATCTAAGCGACGATTGTAAAGTTTTTACTGGTGATTTTCATTTCAAAACATTCGTGTCTGGTATTTCTCATATACCAGTTGCAACTTCGCTCTCAATCGCTATACTTTGTAAAATGCGAGGCACATTGTTTATCTCTAAGCAAGATAATTTATTTAACTTGTTCGAAAAAAGATATTTTCTAATGTTGCTACATATCGCTTGGTAGTAATTTATAATAATAGATCGACCTTATGTTTTGGAGTAAAATACATTCCTATATAGCTAGCAGCTGATCGTGCCCTTTGCAAGTTGTAGTACAAGTTTAGCAACACACAACAACAAAAACGGTTTAATTGAAACATTGCATTGACGTTATATGACCGTGAAATAGATATGTTGTTAAATTGCATTGGTAGTTCGTCCTCGGGCACTTTACCAATTTTCTCCAAATGGGTGTGATCGTTATTATTATTACTTTACTTTCTCTAATTATTTTTCTTTATTTGTCTCGTACACATAGAATGAAAAACGATTAGGCTTTTTTTGAACTAGGAAAGGCGCCACAAGTTAAAAACAAGGGAATAACGAGGAAAAAATAAATATTACAGCATCGCATCCAGTCCTTGACGGGGCCATTCTGATGTCCAAAACTGCTTGTCAATTAACCACGATCTGAGACTCTAATCCCGATATTTCGACATTAACTTACTATCCATGAACACACGACCAAAACGGGATAAGACCAAACGGGAAAACCACATCAGGAAGATAGACCACACGCAACACATTGTCCAGGCAGTGAAAAACTACCTTAATACGCCATGGCGCGCCACAACAGATACAACGAATACTCCTGAATGAATAAACTCTGATGAATGAATGCGCCTTAATTCTACCTTCAACACTATCTTTTTCTTTAAATCTATCACTGTCCTATCTTTATTATTACTATGCACTCTGCAACATCTTTTTACTTCATGCCACTTGATGGGTTGCCGTGATGAAGAATTATCGGAACATATTCGGTACTACTGTACTGCATTAGAGTAAAGATAACGAAATATTTTCAACAGAATAGACGGTCAAATTAACCCCACTATGGATTAACCATAGTGGTTGTTCATTTGTAGTGAAATTATTCACTTGCAAATAAATAACAACTAGTTCTATTCAGATTTGGTCCATTTTTTTTTTTTGCCTTCATAACTTAAGGACGATCTCTCTATCGTTTCCATCATCATGATTAACTTTAATGATATAAAATGAGAACATTAAAAGTAACGTTAGACACGAAAAATATTGATAATTGGTGAATAATATTGAGCACGTACTAGCACGTTGCAAAATTATGTTTTGATCATGTTATCATATCTTTTATTCGTGTTATTTCCTATGCCAGGGCATTGTGAAAGATAAATCGATCTCTTTCAAAAAGTTCATGATTCAAAGGCATACGATTTTCTCCCGACTTCAGTGCACAAGTACCATAATAAATAATAATGTAAGAAGTAATAAATGAGGAATATATATGTATGTATAAAGATATTGTTTCTTCCCATTTTATTTACGGTTAAATCTGCCGTGATTAACAATCACGAAATCATTGACATCCAATTAACTATTATTTGCTGGAACGTCTCTATTTTTATTATTTTCTACGTATTTTCTTTGTACGCGCACACAGTATTTTACCCAAGAAAGGCAAAGATTTATAGTATTTTTATTTACTGCCTTAATTGACATATTTAATATTTTATATAAACAGTTATTTCGAAATGAAATTAGTAAAAATTTCTCAGCTGGCAGGTATTTCATTTTAATAAAGGGCCTCTTTGCAAACTTGAAGATAAAAATCGCTTATTTCGGTCAATCGATTTTGTAAATACAAAACCTAAAAGAGGGTAATCCAGTAAATTGTTTTAACGCTTTCTTTAATTATTGACGTATCGTGTATCGGAAGCCATACAAAAAATTTTTGTAAAAAATTGCAAAAAAAAATGTGTGGTAAAAAAATTATTTACTTTTAATAAACTAGAACGTTTAAAAAATTTCAGAGCATACTTACAAGTGATTAACATGGTTTAATCATTTAACAGACGTGTCCAAAAAGTGACGTGAAAGAAAAAAAAAATGAGCAGTATATTGGCCGTGTTTACAGACGCGTGAATCACAATAAATTTTGCATTTACACACAAGAACGAACGAAAAATTTTGCACAGACGATTTATTATCAAATTTTATGTAAAACAACTTCAAAGGAAATGAAAATATCTTATGGTTTCATTATGCTTGCTTTATATTTTTTTAGTGTTGCTTGTAATGGCAGCGAGAAAAAATATCATTTTTGCGAATACATGGTACGAAAAAAATCTTTCAAACCACAAACACTATACCGCTTAGAGTGCAGACACACACGATGATAAAGCCATTTCGCAAAGTTTGTTTTTATTATTTTCATTTTTTTTTTCACTTTTGCCTTTTTCATAATGCTTACAATAATACAGTAAGTATATGCATAAAACCATATGATTTTCTACGTGTGCGTACGAATGTACTAACCATCTCCCTCTTTTATTTTACTTTTTCTGCTGAAAATATTTTACATAGAAATTCACTTTCAAAATACATTCTTTTTTCGTTTGGATCTGTAATAAAAACATAATATTATAGCATCAACAACGTCTTTATAGAAATATTTGGTGAGTCAACATTATAAGCTGAAAATACTAGGATGGAAATTTTTTTTCAAGATGCAATATAAATGCACAAGGGTCGTGTTAGAACTACATAATAAAATATTTTTCTTTTTTTTGCAATGTCATATAGAGTTGATTTGAATTTTATATGATACGGAAAATTGTTGACATGGATGTGTCGAAATATGCAGATAACGAGGGTTATTTGATCTTTTATTGATATGTTATATTAAATATTTTTCATGATCCAAAGAAATTTTTATTTCACCTACTTGTGTGACCTTTTATTTATTCAGACAAGTTTTTTTTGTCATGTACATTCAAGTGGATATTCGGATACTTGTGTACATCAAAAATTACTTGCTGTGTTAAAAAATTGATGATTCAGCAAGAGAGCGATAAAAATCTAATTTAATTTTATACATTTTTTTGAGCATGCTTCCTTCTTATGGAGAAGAAAAAATTTAAAATGCACTAGACTTGCAGTTTTTTTTTTGTTCGACGGTAGATACTTCGACTTATCATTATTACTTCAATACCTGCAAAGATTATCTGGAGAAATTGCTGTCATGGTTTTGATTACTAAATTAGATTCTTATGCGTATTCTGCATCGTTTCAACCTTATTTTTACTTGAATTTCCACTGCTGCTCACACAATTGCAGTAGTAAATCCATTTATAATGATATAAAATAAAACGTGAATATAAATTGAACCAAATACTATACGGCGACCAGCGGATGCGAATAAACCCATTTCATTTCATTTTACACTCTTTGCCGTCCGTGAATAGGATAGTGTAATGTTGATTGTGTCGTGTGTACGTTCCATTCCTTCGTTTCAGTTTAATTCCTTTTGGTATTATTATTATTACGACTGACTGCTATATTATTATTATTATTATGCGGAAACACACTTAGGAATGCATTTTGATTAAAATTTTATGCATGAATCAACGTGCCGTACACGTTCACTGTTTGTTGTCATCAAAAAATGACTAAAACAGAATTTTTCAGATGAAATACAGTCGTGCAAGAAACAAAACCAGCTAAATTCAGAACAAACGTTTTTTATATTAAAAAAATTGCAAGCATCATCTTCATACGGAGCGCAACTATTGAAATTGCACGAAGAGTAAATTTAGGATTAAAAACATCTGTTTCTGCATTAAAATGAATTACATAAAATAGATTAAGCTTTTACCCATTCTTTCATATTGCATTGTTTTTAGATTACAAATTCATCTCTCTGCGGCGCACATACAACAGAGGAAATCATTGAACGAGAGAGCGCAAGAGATATGATACAAGTTCATCACATTCGAACATGATATGCAATAAAATATAACACAATGCACACGTTGTTGCCATTTTTTACCAATCTGATGAGAATCTTTTTTTTTTGTTACAAAACCCAATAAATGTGATTACTAGTGCCTGCTAGTAAAGTGTATTCAAACGAGATACAGACATGTAGAAAATCATGCTCTTCAGACATAATAATAGTGTATGGATGGAATCGATCCAGTTCCACATACACACAACATATCGCACGAATGTGTGAAACAAATAGTAGCACCCAACGAACTCTCAATTTCATTCAAACATTTTTTTCTTCCTTACATTCGCCAGATTTTGTGTGCTCGAGCCAGCAACACATCGCACACAAAACCAATATCATTAAATTGTTGTTGGATCAATGAGAGTAAATTTGTACGGTCGCAACAAATATATGGGTCTCTCGCATCACGAACAGAGTATCTTTTAAAAATGAAAACAACAACAATGTGAGCATACAGCGAGACGTGTCTGATATCGTTACAAATTGTGTAAAAAAAAGAAAATCATGCACTTTTACGAGAGAATCTCACAAGACATGCGCTCTCCCTCTCTCTTTCAATTTCAATGAGTTACCAGATCTAGTACGTTTATTCCCGTACATGGCTGTTGTAAGGTTCCCGGACACTCTTATTGGATACCAGTGGAATTAAATTTTATAAATCAAATGAATTCCAAGTCATCATCGGTAGCAAATTTAGATAAGATTTATTTCGTCATGTATTCTACATTCGACTCAGACACTTATATGATTAACATGCAAGAAATTGAACAAAATAATTTTCATGTGATGCAAAATAAATTTAAGTTTATTTGATCTCTTAATTAAATATGCCTTTTGTGAATTTCGATACATTTATAGGTATTTCTTCCGAAGATGAAATAAGAAGAAGCACACATGTTAAAGCAGATCACAACATTGTATGAGAATTATGCTACCACGGTATCATATAATATGCACGATAATCAACGCACGGAAAGCGGAGAGAAAAAGAAAAAACAAAAAAAAATAACATTAAATAAATTATAAAAGATAAGCTAAATTTGAAAAATCAATTTGATATTTATAATGGTTGAGTGTTGAATGCGCACACACTTTTTTTTTGTTTTTGTGAATCCTACAACTCTTTATTTTTTTATTTCATACAATTTAAAAATCTGTGCATGTTACAAAAGAATTAAACATGCATCTCTTATACATGGTGCGTTCTCTTCGGCATTCAATTAAGAGGTTTTACTTTGTTATCTCGTAGGCTGGTCCAGATTAAGTCAGAAGTCAATTATAATTAATATATTTAAAATAGTAATTTTTAATCGGAATTGCTTTTTTAGCCTCCTCTTCGACAAATATTTAATTTATTCTTGTTTTGAAATACCATCGACTTGGCATGTTTATTGCTAATGCTATATTTATTAATTATTAAAAGCGCCGTTGTATCAGTGCCGCCGCCGTCTTTCTTTGAACATGATTGATAAGTGATACAGCTTATATTTCTCAGATAATTTAGAATACTGATTAAAATGTTTACAACGAAATAATAGACTGTTGTAGACTGTCTGAAAAAGTAGACTGAATAAAATGCTTTCGTTTTCTTTCCATCTAATTTTTTTAGAAATTCTAACGAGGGATCGATTCATCAAAAATTTAAGAAAATAATCATTTTTTGGTACTTTATGAACAAAAAAATGTTAAAGATAATAAAATTTACGTTAAAAAAAACTTTAAAAATTTTTAGTAAAAACTGGATAAAAACTAAAAAATTTTGTGATAAATAAATATTTTTCCCCCATAAAAATCTAAAGAAAATTTGATTTTATTACATTGTTCGAAAATTACATATAAAATTTTGTACAACTTTCAAACATTAGGAAGAGAGATATCGAGCTATTTAAAAAAAATCTCTAGAATTTTTAAAATTTTACACGTTTTTTGTATTTTTTTTTTTTTTTTTTTTGAAAATTAGGGGAAATGAATATTTTTTTCACAAAATTCTGACACAATTTGTCAGTTTTGTTAACTTTAATGTTATTTTTGTTCAAAAATTGATTATTTTTTACATTTTAAACCCAGATTCTCCACCTGAGAATTTATCAAAAAAAAAATACTTATAAGGAAATCGAAATCATTTGTACATCAGCCTTACTTATAATTTCACAAGCATATAAAAAAGTTAGTTTGAAAAAATACTAAGTACTAAGTCTACCATAATAATTATCATATTTTTTTAATAAAATAAAAATGTATATTTTGCCTCATAAGAGATATATGTAGAAATTTTCAACGCTTGTTAAATAAATGACTTAATTCAATATTATATGTGCTATTGCGTTCCATCATTCGCACAGACAGTCATATTTTTTCACCTCACATAACAATGGAAAAAATCACAATCATATTTATCATGAAAGAACCTATCCTTTTTTCTCGCTTCATAAATACAAAAATAAAAATGTATGTGCCTTTTGAAGAAAGAAATTTAAACGTCCATGATAATAATTACATATATAATATGCATGAAATAAAAAAGGTAACTTATAATTAAAATGTAGATTTTTACTTTAACACGCCTGATTTTTATATCAGATTTATGTGATATTGTATGAATTTGTAGGTACACAGAACAGACATTTTATCGCGCTTAATTCTATTTATTCATACAAACATGACTTTATTACGTATATGAAAAATATAAACGCGTATATCCTCATTGTGCACGTAGGTACTTCTTCTTGATTCATTGCCTTTTTTGTGCTCTCTCATACATTGTTTAGTTTTAATTTAACTCGCATCTAGAGTGAGATATTCAACAAAAGCACCTATAAAAGTACGGAATAATGATGATTGTACTTATTTTATTGTTCGATATTAAAAGAGATCGACTCGCTATAAAAAAAAGAAAGAAATAGTGTAAAAAACACATCGACAGAATAATTCAAAAGTAAACCGGTTAATTTGTTCCGCCTTTAGGTACATGTTGTATCGTCATCGTTTTCTATACTTTTTTGAATGCCACGGACCACGATGGATATATAAAGATGTTAAATATCTTGATGAACGGTGTACGAACGAACACCTCGATTCTCTTTCGTTTTTTTTTCTATTCATATTATTGTTCAATAAAATTGTGATAGGTGTGAAGGTAGAATAGATGATGATGTAGCGACGACGAAGAAAATAAAGTTGTTTATTTAAATTACCCAAATAGATTCGCCTCACGAACCGCGTTATTTTGTACATGGCACATTAGTTACGCATAAAAAATCTTTATTTAAATATATCTCAAAAGCACACCGTTTTCAACAATTTTTTTTCTCGTATTATAACATAAATTATATCATCATATGCTATCCTCCGCATCCACACTCGATACTGCATATTTTTCGAAACTCGATAAAATCGAGCGAACCGCCAGACGGGTATTCACGAATTCACCTGAAATATGATTGTTATGTGAAAATTTTCCAGTCACTTTTACATTTCATCAGTTGTGAGCGGCTCAATTCACGCCGAAAAGAAAACAACCGCATATCGGCAAATCTCTTTAATCCGACAATTTTTTTCCACTAGATCATGCAGCACATTGTTTGTCACTGGCGAGCCCATCAGATATCTCTGCGCATTTTTCACTCCTTGAATACATTGTCATAAGCAGGTGCGAACATAGAAATATGCGAATGTTGAGATAAAAAAATATTTATATGAAAAGCAACCAAACATACGCTTTTTCCATATTAAATATGTATTTACTACAATAAATCAGCTATATTTTGTGTTTATATTGTGTGAAAAAAGGTAAATTGATATGGCAAAATTGGTGCACGAGTGCTAGTTCTAGAAAATATACATGTATAAAATAAAATATAGATATCAATAATCCTCTGCGATATTTTCCGGTCTAGACATCGTCATCAAGTCACAATATCGTGAATGAAATGTACAAAGTTCAGCACTAAAGGATATATTATATACCAATTGGTGAAATTGAAAAAAGCTTTCAATTTTTATAATGGTCTATTCAATAATATATTATATTGTTTGTATAATATGATGAAATTGGATAAAAAAATAAATGTTTGCCTGTGCCATTTGTGATGTCGTTGGAAAAGAGAAGTCTTCCATTGTATATTATTTTCTTTCGCATATGCGAGATTTTCAGCAGGGTACGGTAGCATCAACGAGTTAACGACATCTTATTGTCAAATAATCCATGTGATGGTTATTGTATCTAACAATGTTTTCTTTTTGAACCCTGTTTGGAAAAGAACAACATCCATGATTTATATATTTTAGAGAAAATAAAATAATATGACTGCTGTTGCAATAAAAGATGAAAATAAGTGAAAATAACTTATTTCATTTTTTTTTCTTCTCTCCCTCTGCAAGGTAACAAGCATCTTACACTGCTGGATGGCGTACTAATGCGATAGAGGCCACAAAATATACATTATCTACGGGAAAAAGATAAATTTTCATTATATTAACTTGGCAGTCAAAGGCAAAACTTTTGTACACAGAATTATGATGCGGTTAAAATCAAATTTATTTAGTTGAAGAATTTCCCTTCTAGACTTATTATTAGTACCTTCAATCTCTTTCTCTAATTCAAATTTATGTTGCAGAATATTCACTCACAACGCTAATAAAACTATAGAAAAATCATTATTCGCCTAATTTCAAGAGGGTAATTCATTAAAATGTTCAAACTAATGAAGAAACTTAACTTTATTACGTTTTTGAAATGTTCTGGGACTCAAATGGTGAAAGGTTATCCAAGTCAAAGTGAAAATTGATATACTACCGATAAATTTGTATCAGAATAAATAAAAGGTCGTCTCAGGGTTTTTCATTTGTATATGACACAAAATGGAAAATGTGACTATTTGTGGACACTTGTTTACCCATATACTTAATCTGTGTAATTATTTGAAGATAAAGTAATTTTCTTTCCATCTTTCCGAAGCATTTGAAAAAGGTACGTAACTAAATAACTAACTGGGTGTATGACTCTTCAGGGAAAAATTAATCAACAAGTAATTTTGATTTATCACAATAAGTTTCTTTCGAGTTACTTAGTCTCATACATTCATTCTTCCACAAGTATGCATCTGAAAAGACGAGGACAATTTTTGCTAGGAAAATAAAACTTTTTTAAAACTTCTTGTCGTACAGTTGCAATCCTTATAATACTATTTAAATACTTGAGACAAAAGTTTGCCATAAAAACCATTAAAATCTATTTATACGAAATGCAGACCTTTCTATTTGTGCAAAAAAGGGAAAACAATTTAGGTGCCAAGAAAAATTTTGTCATAAAGATCATCATTGGTTTCCTCAATATATGTGCAAACAATAGTTGTCTGAGAAACCTCAATCACTTGTCACGCAAAAAAAATAGTTTTTTTTCTTAGAAATTCTTTTCTCCAGTAGCAACACTGACATTTTCGCATTAATGTGAATGAAAAGAATTGACAACACTCGAGATTTTTGCCTCTTTTCATCTTGTCATTTTGACTATAATGGGGTTGAATCATCTCTACAAACAACAATTGCCACCATTTCCCTTTGTATGACTTTTATGACTGGATACACAATGATGTCACTGACAATATTTTGGCCCCAAGTGAAATTATTCCCATAAAAAATATCACAAGTTTCTTTATATTCGCAGTTATGGTAGACATAGGAGTTATTTCAAACATATTGCTAACGGTGAAATATGAGAGTTTTATTTAATGGCAGCTCTAGAAAATCATTTAGGTATGACATGAGTTCAAGATAATTTTACCTTTTGAATTATAATTAAATTGCATCCGTTTTTATTTTTCGTAACTGAGCACTTGGCACTTGGCAAACTGAGCAAAAAATTCAAGAAAAAAAATAAAGATTTTTAATTTTTCATATTCAATTTATTAAATTTAGAAAATATCCTATTATAAAATATTAAAAGTTCCTTAGAATTATTTACCAAAATATTTTTGAGTGGGCTCTACGTGTTTTTTTTTCTGAGGAAACCCTTCTTTGTCTGTCGTCTTTTCCTTATTTAAGGCCCTTAAATTAATATCCACTGGGAAACGTAAGTCATAACCACATAACATAAAAATTTTCAACTTAGGTACATTGTTCTACATCGTACACTCTTTTATTTCTGCAAAAAAAAAAAAAAACAGAACATTTTATTCATGAAAATTGAAGAGCATGTTTTTAACCTGATGTGCTCCTGCATATAATGTCATATCGCGTAGTAATAACAACAACAAAATGTATACTTATAAATACTATAACATGAAACATAAAAAAATCGTCTGCATTTGTGGCAATAATGCCATGTCATACCATTTAAACCCGAAAAGAACTCGCATGCATTGTATTGCCAACATCAACATCATGTGCACAAAAATGTGTAAAACGATATAAATTTTTATTATTTTTGATATTTTACTTAAACTGTATTTCGTATTTATATTTTTGTATACGAATGTGTGTTTGCCTCTCTAAATAAAATAACAATATGATTTCTGTTGTATTTGCTTTTGATACACAGAATTTTCATTTTTTTTTTCATAATTTAAATATGACATTTGATATATTATTATATAGATTTTGTTCACGTAATGACGACGATCGAGGACGACGACAGCGATACAATAAAATCCACATGAATAAAAACGTTTTTACTTGTAACGAAATGCACTTGTTTCTCGAGTGCTCGTACAAAATTCATATATTTTTTTGTAGTTTGAATTATTTATTGTTATTTTTTGTTGCATGATGCCAATAACTGTTACATAAAAGTATTTATTTTGATTCGAATTAAATCGAATATTTACTTTTTGCATTATGAGCAATGCATCAGTGCATCTCGACACACACGCACACACCGGATTAAACTGCCAATGTTATTCCACATGCCTAACATAAAATTCAAATCCAATGAAACTCGATACCGGAAGAAACTATTGTGGCCATTTTTCACAGTAAAATCTTAACTTTTGATCTTAAACCACATTTAACGAACAAATTTTTAACACACGGTGTTGTTTATTTTATTTTACCTAAGATAAAAAGTTGTAAAATTTATTTCCTTGAATGCTCGTAAGAAGCACACAAAATTAATATGACGCTACTTCATAAGTAAAAAGTTAAATATCAGCATTCCTTGAGGCTATCACTCAGCGATGAGTTGAGCATTTATTTATGTTCAACCAAAATTACCCGTCTCATATTTTATATAATACTACCGTGTACCTACTTTATATTATTACACTTTTAGCAGCACCAGAAGAAATTGTTGTTACCTTCATGTGTTGTACTCGAAAGAAGCAACACAAAATATACACTTTAAAGAATTAAAAATTGATGTAACGGGAGCTTTTGTTGGAAAATGTTTATGTATAGTTTTGGAAAATCTTGAAGAAAATAAATTAAGGTGGAACAGACATCAAGAGATACATGTACGTAGTTAGCACGAAACAAGAGAGATAACAGAAAAGAAGCCTTTATCTTAAATTCCTCAATACAAGAACAATACTCGCATTGTTTATCATAACTTTTTCATATAAAAAAATTTTTCGTCTCATATGAGAACCCTACGGTTTAAAAGTGGGTTAATATAACTCTTCTTTTCCTCTCGTATTCTTTTGACATGATCGAGGAGTCCTCACTGAAAAGGGAATTTCTGATTAAAGTTAAAACTTCAATAGAAACTTGTGTAAAATTTTAAAACTTTCAAAACTGAACTGAAAATGCTTTCAAAATCGGACGCCATTAATGGATAACACCTTTAAACCTTTGGAGATGTTATTTTTATACCCATTGAGGTTATTTTAACACCTTTAGGCCTTGAGATGTTTACTTAATCCTTTAAGGAATTATTATAATCCCTAGTGAGAACAAAAAAAGTAACAGATAGTAAAAAAAGTGAATTCACCTCTTTTTGATTCGTAGGGAATACTTCTGATTAAATTTACAACAACAGCCCATATATTTTTGCGTATCTTTGTTTCACGAAAAGACAAAAATGATGTGAAAAACATAAAAGAAGGTTTAATGTACTTGTGCACACACAGAAGTTCTTTATTTTGATTCATGTGCCTTTTCTTATTTTACACACTGCCATGTAGAACACGAAGAAACTTTCACACATAACGTGTTAAATCATTATTACTGCTGTTATTATATTTTAAAGCGACGCCTGTGTATTTACATGCCTGAAGAATTAAACTTTTTCACGAATACACACACATAATATTGATTTATATTCACAGAAGTTTATGGATAAATAAATTTATATATGAATTAGCATACCAATAATATGAACTTGACACATCGCTTCGTACATGGAGGTGTATAATTAGCACTTGTGCGGACGACGACGACAACGACGACGTAGATTCATTAATGCGTGCGCCTTAAAATGTAAAAATTATGTTTTTGGTGCGAGAAGGGTTTAATTAGTGGCTTGCAGTAATGCATTTATATGTTATGCTAACTCTTGCTTCATGACTCTGACACGATAATAATGAATTATTATTACGGTGTGAAATGAATGTGGTGCAAGTACATTAAAAATGTTCATACTGCATTGAGTGTACAGTTATTAAACACGAGTTATTTTGAAATTAACAAGTTAAAAGTTCTGTTTCGACGAAAAAAAAGGTGAAAAACAAAAACACCAGTAAACACGATTAGCCACAACTCACTACATACAACAATGTTGCATGCAACACAACTTTTCCTTTATTTTGTTTCATTTCTTATGTGTAAAAAGGGATCTTGCTTCAAGGGGTAAATGACCGAGTCATAAAGTATTACAAGAAGTCATAAAACGTTATCTCTTGAATTCCAAACAGAATACATTTGTTCCCTTTTTATAACATTTCGAAGAAAAAATGCGATATTTTCCTGGAATTGACGAAAGGTGTCCAGGTCACGTGGTCTAAACATTTTTCAGATCTCTTGGTTTGAAAATTTCAAGGTCACGTAGTGATCTTCTAGTTTAATCACATAGTGAAATCACATAGTTTACTAATTTCTCAGATCACGTGGTTTAATACTCCGATTTGAAAATGTGTAAGCCATTTAAGTTTTATTTTTCATTTTTCAATGCTCTTAAAACTCGAGTAGTTTACGAAATGAAAATACGCTCTGGTAGTGCTCCGAACGACAACTTTATATATTTTTTCATCTTAGACAAAATCCATTCGATCCCACTCCATAAAAAAAATCAATACACTTAAATTTGAGCTTCCTTCCATTCATTCATTCAGGTATTTGCAAATAGTAGAAAAAGATGAATTGATAAGAATTCCTTAAGGCTATATCGGTTGGTTTTTCAACTTTTCTCTATCCGGATAATTGTATCGTCATCAACATAAATCGACCTCTGGCATCATCAGTGGGTAGTTCAAAAAATAAACATTCCAATTCAAGGAAAACACAGAGATCAATACGTTGACTCAAAAATATCATTAGCAACAATTATTTCTCTGAAATAGAAATTTTGTACAAAATAAACAGACAAACAACATTTCAATCGCAAAAGGACTTTGATACACAGAGAATCAATTCGAGGAATGAAAATACTTGTTAGAGGCAAGACCAACTAGGTACCTCATTTTCAAAATATTTTATGATAAAGTTGATGAATACAAACAAAAAGTAGCCCGAAGTGATAAAGTGTTAGAAATCATTTCAGATCATTAAATTCATCATCTAAAATTTGCCTTCTTTGTACGTAATGTGCATGATAAATAAACATTGACCTGAAGATAAATTACATTTCGTCTTAGATCTTTTTTCCTTGACTCCTATTATTTATCTTTTCCCGAAGAATATGAAATATTATGATAATTTGATGTTTTGATAAGATTATTTGATTGGATACCTTTCGCTTCTTGTTGTGAAGAAATAAAGTGAATTTTATCAGCGACTAAAACTTTTGCATATATAAGCTCTTGATGAGTTATTTTTTAATTAATCATTTCATTTCACTCCAAACGATGATTGCGTCAAATCATACGTTGTCATGGCATTTTAATATTTTTCATACAAGAAAGAGTTTTAAAAATAAGCCGTAAAGCCAAAATTACAAAAGCACTAAGCCGACCTTTTTTCACGGTGTACGAAAAAAAAATATTTTATACGATAACTTCTATCACATGTCATATTATAAAAGAAGCCTTTTTACGTTTCACTGGAAAATTATGTTTTCCATACATGAGTTTTCAATGAACACAAATAATAAAAACTCACTTTTCAAAAGGATAGACTAAAAGTGCAGTTTTTCAGATTTCTTGGACTATAATTTTACCTTTAGGAATTTAAATTATTTTCAAGCTAAGATGAGAGTTAACGTGATACGAAAAATCATTGAAAACATAGAAGAAAATTAGCTGTTTTATCTCGACGTTTAAAATATACACTACGCCTGATAAGAACAAAAGCAAAAGATTAAGAGAGTTTGTATTTTCATAATATCCACGCATACATTTTAATTAATGGTGCGAGTCGATTTTCAGTCTGGAGCACTCTTTAAAAGACACATAGATTATCTTCTGAATCATGTGCTCGTTTTATCTAACAAATTGCATGTTTTGAATGACTGAGCGCAACCCATAGAATTTGGATGATCGCCATTTAAGAGTACAAACTCGTCAACACCATTCATGGTTTAATAATTTCATCGGTTTTTAATGCCACAGATAATTGAATTCTAAACATACATACTGTGCTAGGTACGAGATTAGGATGGTAAATTATTTGCCAGTTTTCAAACATTAGCACTTCCACTTTGCATCGGCACATCGCTCGAGATACATGAAGATAGGAACATTGTGCGAGACTTGTTAAAATAAAGGATTTCGTTAAAGCCCGTGATACACGGTTTTTGTCATTGGTTTTGTATCATGACGTATCGTCGCGTGCATAAAGGTAACAAAATCTATATAAAATAAATGTCCAATGTTGAAGGACGAGATATTCTGCAGCAACGATGAAAAATATGTATAAGCGAAAGCATTATTAATCATGTGAGCAGTGTGCAATATTACCGGGCGTTGTTGGCTGAAAAAGCACCTGCAGTATTAACTCTAACGCAGCACACAGAGAATTTATAGTTAAACTTTTAATAGGTTATCTTCAGTATTTGTTGAGTTGTCATTTTTTGAATAGGTGAGCACAGTATACAAAATTCATAAGAATACTTCTCGTGTATCTTTAGGAAACACAGAGTAGTGAAAATAGCAAAAAAAAAACTTTAAACACGAAAAATATCAAAAGTGATGCAATGCGTATAATTCAACCAGGGCTGCAAAAACTTTTAAGTCAACATTTATTGATTTATTAGTTAAACTTAGTAAAAAAAAACACTTCTGTTGTTGTTGTTGTGGTTTGGAGCTCCATCTTTCGATGATATTTCATGTAGGGCAGTTTCACACTTGATTTCGTTTCTTTTTTTCACTATTTTTGATTGTTTTTCTTCTATTATTTCACTTTCATTTTTTGGTTTATTTTTCACTGGGTTTTCTTTTTTTTTCATTTATTGGTCAAAACTTAGATATCACATAGTCTTTTAGTGCGTTCTTAAAGTTATTCACATTTTGGTGATCAATCAGACATTACATTGTATAACAAAACACCTTTGTAAAGGACGGAGTTATGGACGATTGATTAAGTGCACGCTGGAGGTCTTAATATATAGGAGTTTCTCAACTCAATCGCAAGGGTTGTCGTTCGCCAACGTTAGCAAAAAGTCTTGACAAATACTTTGGCAATAGACCATGCTGTACCTTGTAAATCATCAGCAGAACAGCTTGACAGACAGCAGTCGCATTTCTTCCAACATTGTTTGTACACTAGCGTATCGGTCACATCGCAAAATAATTCTCATAGCGCGATTTTGAACTCGTTGTAATTCAGCAAGGTCACTTTCACTTGAGAGAAAAAGTACTGTAGAACAGTAGTCCAGGTGGGACTTAACATAGTTTTTTAAATTATTATTTATATTAAATTATTATTTATATTATAATTTATAATAAATTAATTAATTAAACTAGGAGAAAGCACCTCAGCAAAAATCGTACTTCAACAGCCGTCAACTATCTCATACATGTCAAATCGAGTCCTATCTACGGCTATGGAGGATCACGATTACCAAAAAAGTTGTTCCTATTTTACACTATAAAGCTCCCGTTTTCAACAACTTAGTCGTTAACTTAAACTTATGTGAGACTTTATTTAAGTTTGGGTCAAAAGTTTTTGCAACCCTGCGACCTCATTCTTTCAATCGAAAGAAAACTCATGAATAAACCGAAACCACTGATAAAAGTCAATATTTAAATTTTTGTTAATTGTCAGAGATTGTAACAACAGAATACATATACATTTTTATTTGCAATCTGATATTCATATGTGATTTTCACTACATTCTAAACATATGTTTCCCAAGTCTGGAACAGTAAATCATGTCACCACTTAAAAATACATATACCACACATTTGCATTACAATTTATGCATAAACAACACTGGAAAATGTCCTATTCTACGGCTTATTTTCATACAACGAGAGAGAGAGCAAAAACGAACACGGATGCCAACTAAAATTCTAATAGAATTCTGCGTCAAATTTGAAAATACACAATGTTGTATTTTTCTAATTGAAATATTTTTGATGATATTCTTGTTGATCAAAACACGAGCAAATTTTCGCACAAATAATGACAAATTTTTGATATTTCATCCTCGGTTGGATTTAAATACATTCCTCTCTCTGCAAACTGGTTGAAAATTGAATCTAGTACTTTCTGCTGCAAATTGTACTTTAACTATCATAAAACGTGCCCCCATGGAATATTTAAAGGATTATTACTTTATATGGTGAAATAATACAAATTTATGATTCTCGTAAACCTTCCGTTAGATTTAGGGCTATTCCGTTGGAGTACCGTGAATTTACTGCACTTTTATTTGTGAAACATGTACCAACAAAAAATAAATTAAAAGTTTTCATGATACCTGGCTTGACAAACTGGATTTGTTTTTTTCTGCTCTACTTTTAGTTGCTTATCATTACACAAACTCATTAAAATCTCATGAATCAGACGACGAAAGAGCGCGGTGTTTTTTCAAAGAAAAAATTATGCTGGTGTTTTGATTAACACAATGCTTATAAAATATTAACAAGTGGGAGAGAAGGAAAAAATTCTATAAAAACATCTATGATTAAAGAGCGCACATCTTTTCTACAAACAAAAATTTATCTAACAAAAATCCCCTACAACCTAGAGTTTTTCTTCACAAGTTGTGCATATAGAAAAACAAGGTACAGCTTTTTATGTTGCGAGCGTAAAAAATGACTTGGTAAACATTATTAAAGATGCAAATTTTAATCAACTGTAGGTTTTTGATATTTTTTTCAAAATGAAATCAAAAGACCTCTTCTTAAATCATCATTAATTTATGGAAAATTTATGAGATGTATTATACACAAAGATACTACTTGATTATATTTATACATGAGCTTATCCTTTTCTTGTTTTTGTCCCGATTTAAAATAGTTTTGCATATTTTTAACTAACTTTCGTTGAAACTCCTTGCGAAGACTGTGAAAGTTAAAGGAAAAGAAACTTTGTGAAAGAGGAAAAAGTTTGAGATACGAAAAAAGGTAAACATTGTTCTACTCTCGAATTTTAAAACTAACTTTATAAATGCATTATTGTAATTTGTTTTTAAAGAAAACATTCCATAGGTATTCAATTCATCTGAGAACTCTTCTCTTGCAATAAAGTTATTGATTGAAAAGCATCATGAACTCGATGAACCAAAAAGTAACTCGGAATGCTTAAGTTACTTGGCTACACATCACTTCACCCACATATCTATTTGCTTTTTGCAGTCAACAATATCTGTAGACGCATGTAACACAAGAGTCTCTCTTTGATCATTCAATTGCTTTAGCAAATAAATCTAAACCATAAATATATCTTAGAGACGTCGTACTTTCCCCCAACTCGAAGATGTATTGAATCCAATTTCATCCTTGTCTAACTTTGAACGTTCCCAACTAGTGTCTTGCGTTTTCTCAATCGATTCGATGTACATAATTCGAGAGTAGTAGTCGTCATCGTAGCAGTAATGTGTAACCTAAGTTCGCATTTAGATAAATTGAATTTGTTATTGACTTGTCAAAGAACAGTCACAGAAGAAACACACAAACTGATTCCAAAATAAACAAGGAATCACATTTTAAGTGGTACGGCATGTCGACAGTGGTTAAATTTTTTGTCTCAATTTACCCGTCAAGATATTTTGTGAAAAAAATAATTGTGACCACAATCTTAGCAGGATCTGATATTTTTCGGGAACACCAGTCACAAACACGAACAAAAGTTTCTCGTTATACAAATTATACAATCAACCAAGTATAAAATCTCTTACTCATACTCATATCCTTTATTGTGTGTTTGCGTTTCCCGATTAGCACCTGCTTATAGCAAGCGAAATGTCAAACGTACAGCAGGATAGAGTGTTGACAGAGTATAAAATTTTCCTTGTTCTGCTTTTACTGCATTAAGGTCTTTTACTGCCAGTGAACTTGTCCGTCTGTCTGTATCGTTTTGCCTTTTGCCATTTGCTAATTCAAATTCTTCATATTGAAACATTTTGAAAAACATTCAATAAGTGCTTCTTTTGAATGAAATTAAAAACTCGTTAAAATTATCAATCTTCCGGAAAAGCTTCAAAATGAACGAAGCCTTAAATGTTCGTAAAAAATATAAAACTCTTGAAAACTTAAAAAATGAATCGAATTGAAATGCGCTTAAGCTATTTGTTTCAACGAACGCTATAACTGTCGTTTTTTCATGAGACCAAATATTTTGCATAAGAAATGCTGTCTAAATATTAAAACAATAATATTTAATAATAATAATTTTATTTTGAATTTTCTCCCTTTTGCATAATAAAGTACCTTCGTAGACGTTTAGTAAATTTGTGACATATTAATTAAATCGTAAAGAATATTAAAATGTCTGCACCTTACATATTATGACACTTACTCTTTTTACACAAAATAAGTTTGTGTGTTGATCAAAATACACGCAGTGAGTTGTTATTATACGAAAGTTGTCATGCCGTCATGCTATGTTTTAATAACATTCAAAACTACTTTTTGTTCTTCGTACGAAACACGCAAATAATAGAGTTGTTCCTTTTCGAAAAAGAGAAAATGACTTAGAAAATTTAAACATCGTTGATGAATTTTGTGTGATAAAACCTTTTATCCTGTGAAGTTTAACAATTTTCATTGTGCAAGGTAGCGTAAAGAATCGAAGGTAAATATACAATCAAAAACCAAAAAGCTTCCTGTCAAACGGTAATGGTACTATTACTAATATTTCCTCGTTCAAAAATTCATGAAATAAACCTTTGAACAAAATTATGTATGTCGTATATTCACGCGATATACCACTAATAATAATAATGATAAAATATTGATTGCTTAATTAACCAATTAATTACCATTGTATACAATACAGGCCACAAGATAATTACAGCTACCGAAAGCACTGCATTACACAATAATCTTCATAATTAAATTTTCCACAATATTTGAGCCTCACAAAAAAAACAAAAAAGTAATTTGTGTTTTTTGCAAAGCCACCAAAATGATTATTAATGCGATTTTGGATATTAGAATAACAGTTTCATCGACATTGAAAATGCATCATCAAGTTAATTGTTTAGATTGAACCATTTTTGTTCCCGGTATTTGCTTTCAGTAAATAAAACAGCAATAAAACATTCAGGAACTACACTAACAGTGAATTTTTTATTCATTAAAAAAGCTTTAAAGCATTTCCTTCTTTTCATTTTTCACGTACAATGCACTGTACCCCTTCGTACACTGGATCATACGAAACGACAAAAATATACAACTGGAAATATTTTTGCTTTTGTTTAAACATCTTTTATTCATAATTCATTCTCTTATCTTGCCCCATTTTACTTTCCACTCGGCAAAAAGAACTGCTTGCAACACATTCTCGCACTGAAGCTTGGCTTGGAAGACAGCAGATATATAAAACGGGCCTTTGTAGCTGCCATGCCGCTACTCTCTTTTTAATAATTTGTACACTTCTGCCTTCACTACTATGTAAACAACAGATGAATATGAAAGTGAGCATAAAACGTTAATGTACAACGACTCTGTATATATTTTTCTTCCTTCTAGCTCTGAATGCAACTCACTTAAAATGACAATGAATACGAATTAACATACGACCACCCTTATTTTTAAATTCTGAAGAAGGCGAAAAATAATAAAAAAAAAACGAAGTACCATTGTTGCATCTCTCTACCTTAACATTTTATCTTTTTAATTCGCATTTCGACTAACAAAGGCATTCACGCTCGTTGACGGAAAGGAGACATGTATAAATAATTTAATGGAAAACATACAGATATTTTCTTTAATTTAAGTTGAATAAACATTCCCTTTTCTGACAAGTACCTTGCAAAATACACACCACGATGATGATTATTCTATATTGGCAATGCATTACCAAGTCTCGCCTCGGGCATATAAACGTGCTATTGTTATGCCTAAAATTAGTAGGGAACATGGAAATGTTAAGCATGAGGTGAAAATGCTGTTCGAACATTGTAAGAATCCATTTAGGCTAATACAATATTCAAAAATTACTTCCCACATAATGTTTTTAAAAAATTTTAGGAAGTATATTTTCTCTAGATTTTGGTTCCCGATCACTGACAAAATAGCTTCTAATAAACAGTCATTTGATCCACGACCCAAATTACAAAATCGTTTTCGAACAGGAAAAGTCCGTCCGAATTTCATGGAAAATTTCTATGGAACTGAAATCATTTTTGATTTTTGTAACGGCCTTATTTGCCAAAGAGAAATATGTTTCTCATTTGTTGGAGTCAAATAAGATCAGAAAGTCAAAATCATTTCAGACAAGCACCACTCTCGGAACACATAACTCATATTTAGCTACACCTACTCCCGAACCGAGAAAAAAAAATCACAAGTGTCAAAAGATTCGGTGTGAAGGCACAATACCCACATATTAATGTCACTTGGTGAAAAACCTGTACAAAAGAATCAAATAAATTTACCATTAATTTGTCTTCTAAAGTTAGAAAGACGAACACACAATGGTACTTTGCACTTTTATTTCTAACGACGAGACCGAAAACACACAGAGAGAGAAAAAAATTAAATTTATAGCAATTTTATTTTTTTCCACACAAATCTAAATTTATGATCATTTCATCTCCCGCTTTTTATGTGTAACTCTAGACAAGAGACTGGCGCTTCAGTTTGGGTTAAATATTTTTTCTCTGTATTTTTATTCTATTTTTGCCAACAATGCAAAAGATATTTGTGTGGAAGTTTTCCTCGCTTTTTTATTACCGTTTTTTATACTTCTTCTTCTTTTTTTTCAAACATTCATTCACGCAAATGCACAAAAGGCAACATAAACAAACACCTAGTGTCGCGGCCCACGTACAGAAGGAGGATATATGGAAATGGATGTGTTATAGTTCCACGAGTAGATGTGATGTTTTTTTCCTTTTGTCATGTCCTCGTATAATTTTTTATTTGTGCAGAGTAACGTGAGACGCGTTACAGTCATCATCGTATTATATTTGAGTCTTCCTTTTTTTATTCAAAAGGAAATTTATGTTCATTCACATTAAATGGTCAAATACTTGACATTTGATTGTTGGGAGCGAACATCTCTTATATATTTATGTGGAGAAAAAACAAAAACAACGGCAAAAAAGATGGAGATTGAAGAGTATATGGAGAAAAACAGAAGTGATGATGATGGTAGTTTTTATGCGTTTTATTGGTTGAAACTGTGTTCACTTTTTGCATTTTCATTCAATGTTGTTTTTTTTTATTTCAATATGACGCGTCGCGACGTTATGTTTTGCACTGTGTCGGAATGATAACTACCTGAAACATTTCTTGTGGAAAGGACTTTTCAAGCATGACGTTTTTTGAGTGAAGGAAATCATTGACGACTTTTGCACTTGGACCGTTCTTGTACTAGGGGAATGTTTGAAGTTTTTTCCGCATTGAAGCATTTTCCGCATTTTTCCGTTTGAAGGGCATTCGCTACAAAATGTACTAAAAATTATAAAAAAGATCTGAAAATTTTCAAAAATGACAGATTAGCTCCCCCTCCTGTTCATAGGTTTCTGAGAGAGAGTAAAAATTTTATTTAAAATATTTTTGAAAGTGGAACTTTGTTTATCCAGAACTCAAGAAGAAATAAAGGTTTTTGAAGAAAATTTTTATGATTTTCTCTAAAACTTTATGCTAATTAACGAAAAAATATTATTTTTGATTTTTTTTTTGCTTATTTTCGGTATTTTGTTTCACTTCAAAATTTATTTAGTTTTTCAGATTGCTTTTCTTTGCCATATTTTACGTTCATATAAAATGTGCCCAATTTTCCTCACACACACATCACTCATATGTTGGAAACATAACGCAAAAGATAGATGAATTATTTTTTGATGTGGAAAAATTTACGATGTATTTTTATTATGTATCGAGTATAATATTATCATCCAAGCGAATATATTTTATTTATTCAAATAACAATAACAACATGGTGAATATTTTCCTGACTGCTACTCCGACTGTGTCCAAATATGAGATTTATAAAAAAAATGGTAAGGCTCCCATTCCTACTTGCATCGTCATTAAGGAAATATTTGCTTAAATTATTAAATAACTAAAAAGACAAGAAAAATAATTCTCAGAAGATACGAAGCCAAAACAGCAAAATGTCATTAAATGAGCTGCGTGGTTATTTTAAGCTTCGTCAGATAAACATGAAAAAAAAATAGTACACGCAACATTTCTTAGAAACACTCTCGCACACAAACACGTAAGCCAAATTATAATGAAATTTATTATACTTATCAATTTTCTTGATCTTTGAGCCATTCAGATGCGCGTGTCTACGAGACGTCATTGCCGTACGCTGAAAAATTGTGCTTTTTATTATATTATCATTTTAATTCAGTTTGAAATGAGAAATATTTTTCGTTTCTTCCGCCCGTGATTCTGCTAGCTTTGCGAAAACTAATCTTAAATTAAAATTGGAGCACAATATATCTCATTCAAAAGTAATGACAAACGTTAGGCATCAAGAAGTTATGAAATAAAATGAGCACCAAACCCCTTCTTTTGCACTCACTGTGGATGGATGGATGGATATAAAATGAAATTATAAATACACAAAAATACTGTCTTTTGTTGGTTCGGCTGCCTGTTTATATGGTGAGTAAGCGAATAATATTCCGTCTATTCATAAAGTTTTTTCATTATAAATATTTTCCTTTTGAAAATCATCATCATCATCAATTTGAAAATGATATTTTCCACATAGACACCGAGCGAATTAACGTTTCGCGGTCTCATTTAATTTTAAGGATTTGCTCCGTGCGGCATTACATTGACGAAGTGAACACAAATTTTTCGACAATAATAAAAAATAATAACATTGTTCGTGTACGTAAGTAGAAACTGTCTTATTGTAAACAACCTAGCGTATCATAGCCGTGTAGACACTTTTTAAGGGAAATTTTATGGAATCAAAGCGAAAGGGAAAAGAACATAATAAGTTAATTATCAGATGATAAATTAATGAAAGCGTAAAATATCTATCTGTTTTTTTTCTGTGTCTCTTCTTTTTACTCAAACACGCTCATAATAATAACAATATTTCATTATTTTCCCGAAAGTCAGCAGTTAATTTTGTGTCTTTTTGAGTTTCTTTTCGTAATTAATGAAGCCTTCATTATATCGCACACTCATTTTCTATTTTTATTATCAAAACAAGTCTGGAGAGAATCTGTTCTAGAAGTTTATTGGTAACATGATAAATGAGCATAACTTTATTGTATTTTTATATATTTTCCAGAATGATATTTAATATTTATATGATGATGATAAGAGATTCTGTTTATTCTTTCTAATTTGCCACTCAGATTTCGTTAGAGCGCTAGACAAAAAGATGTAAAAATTGTAAAACGAAACTTGAATTGAATTTAAAGCGAGACAATGAAAAACAAAAGGAAGTACGTTTTTCCAATTACTTTATTTTATTTTGCACAAATTGTCGTCGTCATCGAAAAAGTGAATCAAGAGAGTATGGCAATAATTTCAACTCTCATTACACACGCCATCTGACGCTAAAATTTAATTTCCGTTTTAATAAAGCTTATTTGCATTTCACCGTATCCGGTTCGTATTCTTATTTAATGAAACGTGTATTAATATAAAAATAAATCCAGGAGAGGAAGCATCATTCATTTTTGATGTAAAAAAACAATCCTTAAAGAAAAAGCACTCTGTAACTTACCAGGCTTAACTCATAAAACTAAAACCAAAATCCTTTCCGGATTGACTACTTACTAATTGTCCAATAATTTAGACTAATTAAACAAACAAGTGGCCTCTGCCATACTCAGCTGTGAATTATACTTTTTTTTACACACAGCCTTTCTATTCATTATTACTTGGTGTCACACAGCATTTCATTTGTTAAATACATTCCCTCCCCAAAGCCGACACAAAAAAAGAGGTCACGAAATATCCATCATGAATTATATTAATACAGTCAGCGCGCACTTTACACATCGTCAACTTCTATTATCCTCAACACTTAATCATAAAAATGTGTAGTTTTTCTGTGTGTATTCTATTGCTATTTTGTATATTCCAAAGCAAAAAAAAATCCACTCAGCAGTATATAATACACCATAATTAGCACCAGCCATTCGTAACATGGACAGGGGAAAAACAGAGACAGCGTAAATGAAATTATTGTTACAAAAGTGTATTTTTTTATGAAAAAAAAGGAAAAAATAAGACATTCCGAAAATATTAAATTAAACAATGTCTCCCTCTGCTGCTTGCTCTTGTATGTCATAGTGCTTTTAGGCAGCGTTACTTCGAACAAGCGAAAGACGACAAAGAAAAAAAAGCTGAGAGATGTAACGTAATGCAACAGTTCTAGAATGACTTTAAAGTGCTTTGTGTTTTATGGTGAGAAACGAACCGAAACAAATAATGCTCCATGACTACCATTTATTTCCAACAAGGGTGTGATCTATGACTTTTTTTTACATTTTTTATACAAGTAATTTCAGTGTCATCTATACAATCTGCGAACGTACGTCTCTTATCTCTTGGATATTTTCCATTATTTTACATTTGTCTTCTCTTTTGTTATTTTCATTCCGTATCAATTTTTACCTATTTAAATCTGTCTATTTTGTGGAGATGCTAGCTACATTATTTGCTTTAGCATGAACATGATGAAAACGAGACGAGGACAAGACTGCTAAAGAAGACACATATAACCAAATTATTTCTCGGCAGCAATTCATTATTTTATCCGCCAAGTGCTCTTCCACTTCCCCTTATTAGTTTACTCAAATACACTTTTATTTATTCTAATGGTTATTATAAGATTCATTATTATCTTTTCTTTCTTCATATTTGCCTCAGCGAAAAGTTTGCGCACTGAATGACAGCACAATGATTTACCTCAAGAGGCTGAAACAAGTACAAAAACAAAAAAAAATATAACATTTTTAAATCATAATGATGAAAATATTTCAAGAAGTCATTGAGAGAGAAAATAAAACTCAATGTTTTTAATTAACGCACATATCTCAAGTGTACTTGTACTCGGCGAAAATTCCTTGGCGCGTTGTAAAGCCATTCATGGAACGCTAGATAAGTGTAATTGTGGTTGCACCAAAATTGAATGGTTTTGTAAGTTTATCTTTGTAGGGATTTTAATGGTTTAAATCAACCTCAGCGTGCGTATTCCAGGAATCTCTTTGATTTAAACTTTCAAAAAGAAAAATTGCAATTCAGTAATTATGATATTCTCTATTTAAAATACAAATATGCACGTGTAAAAGATAAAATAGATCCGACAATCGCTTTTTTTCTCTCTCATTTTCAAAATTAATTGACATATAACGCAAATTTATGCATGTCGTTACATTTTATTACACAATTATCTTAAAATAAATAAAAGTACATTACACCAATTTAACATATCCAAATTTTCAGCAATGATACACATTCTATACTCTTATGGGTAAAATCGCAAAAAATGAAAATAAGACAAAAAAGCAAAAGATTATCTTAACCTTAAATATTTTTCTCTTGTTCCTTGATTAACACATGTTCACATGAATTATCACGATGATGAAATTTGAAGATAAATTTAATTACCTTCAATATTTCACACAATAAATATAAATATCAAGACTTGAGAAAGTGATACCAAAAAGAAGCCGACACATTTTTTGTGTATGCTCTTTGTGTCTTTCGGAATTGTTTTTGTTGCGAGTATTTTTATCCCGATTACATCTCATAATTGAGAAAATCTCGCAATTGATAAACGAAATTGGTGTCTTTATTAACTTCATTTTTATGGAATTTTTAATTAACAAAAGCTGCAACACTTTAAAAAATATTTTTCTTTTTTGTCAGGCCCGTAGCGTTATAAGTTGATGGAGTGGATAGGGCCCCTTTAAAAAACATCCTTTTGATTAGCTTGAGGGTATTAAGATTTCGAAAAGACAATCGAAGCTTTGGACAACAGCTACATAAATAAGTTCAAAAAATAGCCTAGGTATAGAAGCAATGATAGTCGAATTTATCGATTTTTAATTACAACAGAAATGTCGGGACGTCGTAAAAATATGCCATATTTAGGATTCAAAAATTTATCGTTTTGAATTTTATTTATTCTGTCTAAAATTTTTTGAAGTATTCACATTGATACTTACATGTATTTTGGCGTTAAATTATTCTTCTTTAACAGAAAATCTTGAGAAAAAGTAAATCGTTCGATTTTTTACTATTCTAAGAGCGATAAAATTGTCAAAAATGTTTTGAATTCCAAAGACCTTCAATTTCAAAGATCGAAAGATAGATTTTCTAAAGAATTTGCACCAATTTTGAAAAATCGGAAGGATGTTATAATCTCAATACTTAAAAATATTTTTTTAAATTAAAAAAAAAATATTTATTATTAAAATTTAAAAAAAAAATTAGATTGATACTAGTTTTCCTTCATGAGAATTTTCGAAATAATTTAGATGGACAATATCATTGCTTGTGCAATTTTCATATTTTTTCTTACAAAACATACCTACATATATAAACATGTAACGCGGGAATAAGAGTTAGTTCGTAACAAGACATTGAAAAGTGAAGTTTAATAAATAAAGTCTAAATTACACCGAGCCTTTTGACTTACTCAGCAACCTTTTGGAGCAGAAGAATTTGGTACGTTTCATTACATGGCTCTCAGGTTTGGTCCGCAGCATTTCCACGTGTAAAACCTTTCAACTAATTAAAAGAAATTCTGTTTATTCTCAGAAATAACGTTCCAAATAACAATACATAACAGTTCAAAATGGTTACCTCCGATTTTTTTCGCCGTCAGAAAATACAGGATGGACAATTATAACCATCAAAAATGCTTATTTAGACTTTAAAAAAAAATAATAAATAAATAAATAAAAATAGAAGTTTTAATGATATGTCGAGCATAAGTAAAGGCCAAAAAGTTAATTTTTAACGAAAAATAGGAAAATAATTATTTATAATGAAAAAACAAATCGTATTACAAGTTGAATTTGATTGAAATTTTTGAAACAAAGCACTCGAAAGAACCGGGTATGTGAAAATTTGTGAGTTAACAAAAAAAAAACGTGGTTCCTTGTTGAGGTACCAGTACTGAAGCTACGTCCCTGTCTTTGATAATGTCAAGTTTTCTTTCGTTAACTTTATATTAAAATCAACTCTTACGTTGAAGTTAAATTATTTGGTATTAACTCAATGTTCATTTTTATTTTGTTTTTCTTGTAAAATTTTTTTTTTTAAATTAATCATTGTTTAAATTTAATATTCTTTTACAATTTTAATATCAATTGAAATACGGCAATTTTTATGATATGACACAACTCACAGCAGAAAAAAAGCGCTGCAGCTTGACAAAATTGCATTTCTATACAAAAAGACGACAATCTGCAAAACATTAAACTTGAATTTAACAATATTAACTTTTGATCTAACGATTAAGTGACATATGCTCCAAGTCTTAATGTATATTAAATTACATACATGCATCAAAATACCATCATCCACATATGAGCTTCACTACTTTATATTGTATTCACCGGGAGAAAAAAACTTTTTATTATGTTACACTTTTGCACAGAATTTTTTTTTTACAAACAGAGCCCCGTATCTTTCAATTTCAACAAAACGAAATAAACATGTAGAAAAAAAATGTATAAATTAAAGTTAGAAAAAAACAGTATTTGATTATCTTGGATGCACGATGTTGGCAAGCAAATTATGTAATTTAGTTTATGTCTGAGAAAAGTCATTAAAACCTCTTGTACGTCCGTTGTATAGGTAGTTTTTTTTTTGTAAACTAGAACATTTGGCAAAACTACCCGTTTAATTTTTCACAACAACAAACTATATATGATACTCAATGGATCCTGGTACACTCATAAAAAAGCCATTTTGCCGCTTTGTAACTCTGAAATATTTTCCACAGTCAGATTAATTAAAAATGTTACACAGCCATGAATGTGTGTGTGTTACAGAAATTATGCAAATAAAGAAGAGGATATACAATTTTATCTTTGTGGTGTATATAACGCTCTTTAATATATACTCTGAGCTGATACACATGCTTGCACAACAAATAATTAGATTACAGCTAGAACGCACACGGCATAGTGTTAAGACAACATACACTTGACAGTGAAGCTTTTTTGTAAACAAATATTCGTCCTTTCTCCCTGTGTGTATGATGATGGTTAGTAAATCCACCTAAAAGTCTACAAAGTAGCAGTAGCAGAAAAATGCGTATACAACATAACAAAGTTATAAAACTACCCTGTCACATCTGTCCAAAATAATTTTTAGGTACTTTTTTAGAAAGTTCATGAGTTTGATGCTCAACATGTGTGTGCAAGTATATGATCTGGCGTGTATTTTTCCACCATATACGAGGAAAAAAGAAATTTAATTTAACAAAAGAGTAAATTTTATCACTATTTAATCTATGTTAATACCTTTTTCTGAGAGAGCATTATCTAGGTTAAGTAAACAAACTAGATGGGATAAACTATTCAGGGTTTCTGGAACGAAAGGTTATTGATTTTTTTTAAAGTCGTCTAACGCAAATCACAAGAAAAAGCTAGCACAAGCTCATTAAAATTCTGATTAAAATGCTGGACACTAATGCTCACTGAAATAATGTGACAATGGAGACCTAAGGAAAAACAAAAACCGTATCTTTTTTTTCTAATTTAATTAAAGTACCGTTATTGCTTGTCTTCCATTTGGTTTCACCGCACACGTAGACAGACACACACACACACCTTAATGTGATAGTCGTGCCTATCTCATGAAACACACCACGCAAAAGATAACCCTTTCAATAAAAACCGAAAACGAATGTATTGTTCATGTATTATGCACATCCGTATACAAACATTGTACTCGTGTAACAACAGGTAAAAAGCTGTAATTTAGTGACATAAAAACGTAAAAGTGTACTGAAAACTTATTACTTTTCCCTTTTTTGCCGTTACATGTGCGTTTTAATATTAATAGAAACAAGAATGATTCCTCGTTGAGTTGAGTGAAAATTTTTCTTTGACTTTCCCGAATCTGGTAGAGCTTAAATTTATCTTTCACTTTTAAAATTTACAAAAAAAAATTGTGTCGAATTAATTCCTCGTGGATTTCTCGTGAAATTAGCTTATCCTGTTAATGTTTGCCATGATAATATTTACTCAACCCCTTTAGGAAGGAGGGACAAACACTAATGTTTAGTCATACACGTGATACTTTACTCTGCTTGCATTATCTTTAATGTGATCTCGCTACTGGATGTTGCAGCGACGTCGACAACACTGCCTGAATTTCATTATTATTAAAGTTTGTTTTTCATCCGCCACACATTACTGCGAGAACATCGCAGCGCAGCAGCAGCGACAGTATACCGTTATTGTCGTTCACCATCATCTTTTATTAATACATTCATTTGAGAAAAGTGGAGCTGATGTGTGTGTACGAACATATCTAGCTAACTCATGTTGGCTGACTTCAATATTATAACAATAAAGTTTTAAGCTTTTGTCACTTTTTCTGTTCGTTCGTTTTTTCGTCAGTACGTACGTTGAAGAAAAAAATTCATGACATATAAAGTTTCCTTTTGTTCGGATGTGTAAGAGGTTCATATAATAATTTTTCCTCGGATATACCTTTCATCACACTTTCACGTAACATATATATTGCCGCTGTGCCGTTTCAGTGTAGAAATAAATGACAACTTTATAGCAAAACGTGTTGTAATTTACTTGTGACATCATTTCTTTTTTTTTTTGTACATGACATGTTAACACGACCAACGAAGTAAAATAAGGAGTAAAGAATAACAACAAATAAAATGCTTTATGACTTCTGACTGCTACCGAGGTTTATGTCTTTATCTTAGATTATGAGGAACGCCTTCATAATTGACTGTGTACCTGAAATCGATCCATAAAAGAAATTGCTTAATCCGCAAAAACAAACATGTCAAAGTTACGAGGAGCCGACTGGTGTTTAACAAAACTAATTATATCATGTGACGAGTTCCATGAACGGATGAACGAAATTCAAAAATCATGTTTTACGATTAATTGAAACTTTGCGAATTGAAAGATATTAAAAACCTAATAAACTTTTGAGTTTTTAATTTTTTTGATTTCTCCCTTAAATTCTCGAAAGTTGGAAGACAATACTACAATTCCCCTAGATGACGAGAAATCTGAAAATCCGAAAATGTAAGAAGTTCTTCCAATTGTTTTTAACCCTCAAAGTTTAAAATCCAAATCATAACTTTTGAAATCCGTTCATTTGATATGGAATTCGTCCTACATATGTATGTCACGAATAAGGACAAACTCTCAATAAAGTGTGACTAAAATGAAAAAAAAACTTGACATGGTGAAACACGTTCATCACTCATTACTCGAAAACTGCCAGCAATAAAAAAAATATTTCAAAACCATATTATATGGTGCATCGTATTAAAAGTTCTATGCTCCAATCATTTTATCGCATGATTTTATTCAAGTTAATCCTTTTCAGAATACTTTCCTAATGGTACAGCTAGACCACATTTAACTGAAAAGCGTGTTATCAAAACCCGGGGTGGGCGCATACAAAACCACATATTAACGGAAAAGTTAATGTTCCTTACCCTCTATTAGCTAATTGAAGATATATCGAAGTGTGATTGAAATGAAAAAGCGTTTCACTTTATGACATTTTAATTCCATCTTAAAATGTTACTGCCTCACTGTATCTCTTTCTTATCCTTCATCCTCGTTATGTATATTGCTTTATATTTATGGAACATCAATGGATCTCTGGTATAACGTTTTATTATTATTATTATATTTAATATGAAGGCATAAAATCATAATACTGATGTAAGTATGTACTTATGATACTTGACATTTTGATTGTTTACCGAATCGATTCCTCACTCACTTACTCGCACACACGACCTACGTATGCCAAATGAAAGGCGTTTGATGACACGACGACGACGATACATGCCATACCACATCATTATGCTCATATGTACTATTCAAGGTAAATTGAACAATTTTCCTACAGATATTCCGAATGCGGAAAGAAGTTAAGCTCTTTGATATTTTGTACGTACATTTGATATACTGGCACGCATTGCGAGTGTTATTATTATTTTCTACATGATGTGCGTTGAAAAGGATAAGAGATTTAAGATTTAAATACAGATTGCTTTTGAACAGGAAGATTATTATTATTATTTTATAAAACCTTCTGCATGCAATGGAAATCATAATGAAATGAAAAAACATTACACGTTTCGCACGAAAATGGTTGAATGAATTGAATAAAATGATTTTAGACTTTGATTATTTCTACTTACTTTTATTTTCTGCGTTTTTTTCTTTCTTCCTTCCTTCTTCTAGAACAACAACACTTTGAATCTGTTATCGAAAAAAAATAATTATCGAAAAAAAATAAATTGAATGTAATGCAACTTGATATTTTATTTGTTTATCAAAACTGTGCCAACATTGCGTGTACAACGCAAAACCTTTATTGTAAAAGTCCTCGTTAATTTTCGTTCGTATACCTTATGTGACTAAATTTAATTTAAAAAAAGAATAATCTCAATTTATTTTTTAAATTACCTAATTTGTTTTGAAAATTTTTTAAAATTCAATAAAAATTTTCCAAAAATTATTTTTATTTTTCCCCCTGAAATTTGTCAATTTAGTCGCAGTGAGATGGAAAAAATTTAAATAATTGAATTTAATTGCCTCTCTCTACTGACGACAGTCCAAAAAACGGCCAAAGAAGCATTTTTATTTATGCAAACAGAAAAAAATAGGACAAAACGACCACTGATGATTTTATGTCTCTAATCATTCAAATTAAATGGAGTCATTATGTAATTCCATGGTATGGAAAAAAATTGAGTATCTTTTTTCTAATTATTTTTTTGTGTGTTTCATTCTTATACTCGATTGCAATAATTTACTTTGCTCCCCAACACAGAGGAAAAAAAAACGAAAATGAATAAATTTGATACTTTGTTGGTACGTGTTTTTTGTTGAAGTGACGACTCCGAGTCCCTTTTGCAATTAATTTTGCTTATGTTTCAGGCGTTAGAAAATACGTACGAGCAACACAAAAAAAAACGTCGTGGCTTGGCATCTATTCTATGGAGGTAAATGTGTAAATGTTTTTGGCATTGTCACTTGCGTTATATAGGAGGAAACAATAACATTTAACAGAAAGAGAAATAAATGTAATAGCAAAGTGAGAAAAATTATTTTAGAAACACACATATACGATGGCAACAAAAAACGATAATATTGAAACCTCAGGAGGGCAAAAATTTCAATTAATTTATCTGAACCTAATTTCTGTGTGTTTCTCCCAAAGATAAATATTTATGTGTGTTCTATTTGTTTGCCACCGTTTGATATTAGATTATAGAATTTTATTTGGATTGCGTTGGACCTCCACCCTTTTCCACACAAAATATACACATATTAAGAAATAAACGAGCTATATTCAACCAAATTATCATTTGAAAATCCGCCGTATACTCTCCAGTGTTTGTTTTTCAGTACACATGTGCACGTTCTTGACGCTAAAATACCACTTAATTTAACGCATGATTGGTTTTTGTTTGTCGTTTATCTCCTATCTCTCTCTCTATCTATTTAAATAGCTCTTAAAGAACAGACAGATGGATCACAAAAAGGGAAATACACATTAACATGCATAAAATTATCCAACTAATACTGCCTTTCTGTCGATGCATAAATCAAATTAGTCTGTTCAATTTTAAAGTTTCCCTCAAATAGAGCATCATTTTGAAACAATTGCCTTTTTTTCATGGAAATTACTGATTGATTTCACAAAAATCAACAATGACAAGCGACAAATTAACCAAACTGAGTCCAACCACCCGATTTTGTCTTTTGGAACGCAACGCACAGGTAAACCGAAAATGTATACATAATACAGATGCGTTTGCATATTTTCCATAACTTGCCAACCACGATCAGGTAACATGACCAGCAGCATTGTGGCGACCAGTACGCAAGTAATAATATAATAAATAGCCCAGTAATAAATTTTGCGAATTTCATCGGTGACGAAATCAGACATGTGTACGGCAGTCGTTGGATATTCTGCGAAAATGTGTGATAAATTATTCAAGAGAAAAACATGGAGCCAGCTTTTAAGGTGTATACGTTTTGTTTTTCGCATTTCCATCCAGTTGTCCCAATATTCCTGCCAACAGAAAAACAAACAGCAACAACAACAACGGACATCGATCACAATATACGAGGAATTATTTTAGCATACAAGCTATTTGGATTGAATCTCTTTCACTGCACAAACATTTGCGTAAATCAATTGAATTGTCCAGTCAACAAAGTTTGATTTAGAGATGATAAATAATCGATGGAGTGTATTATGTTCGGAATATGCATGCGACCGACTAGTCTCACATGGATTTGTAAGCTCTCCGCAAAACATGGTCCTGATATTTGTTCTCATGAATTTTGTTTGCAGTGCAAATAATAAGAACTTGAATTGAAACTCAGACAGGTGTAAACCAGCAAAATTATTGTGCGACACAAAAAAAAATAGCTGATGTTTTATTTATTCTTTTGCATTGACAGCGGTTCCGATAAACGATGAAAATCCTCTTTTGTGTTACGTAATTTAACATTAATGTGGTGTAAACTAAAATGCAGTAAATTGTTTTAATTTAGCAACAAAGATTTTCCAATCAGTGCTGCATAAAAGACCGACGAAAACACGTTTCTTTGCTACACATGAATAAATTTACGTACCTACATTTGCAACTAATTAATTTTAATAAAACGTTGTTGTTAGGTTGCCACGTGCACATGATACTTACTTTGCAGCATAAATAATAATCATTTGACTCGTGTCGTCGTGTCAGAGAGAGGGTTTTGAAAAATCATTGAAGCCTACAATTAATCAAAAGTGGAGGAGCGTTACCTAAGATTTTGTCGTGTACCGATATTTTGTTACGTGAGACTGATACATTGTGAAAAGTTGGTGTTTCGCAATTTAAATTATCTGCGAGACATGGATCTAATTGGAGAACTGTCAAGCTGATCTTTTTTTCCTGATGAATGACAATTTTGTGGTTTAAATTTTTAGGCCTACACAATAGATGACAAATTATAAAAGAAACGTGAATTAGATTATTGAGAAGACTTATTTCAGCCAAACTTCCGCACAAGATTATAAGACATACGTCTTCAACTTGTTTAAGCTTTAGTGATACCACATTTTTTATATTGTGATGTGATTCTGAGTAATATTAACTAAAAATTAAGACAAAAAAATTGAGTGAAGCTTCATATTGGTCAACTGTTTTTTTTTTGCAGTGTAAAAAAAGCGTTCGATCGCCTATTTTGGAATTGAAGGTGTCCTCATCTTTTAAACATCATAGACAGAAAGGATGATGCGACTCGTTTTTTACTCAGTTACCTAATGGAAAAGGTCATCATTGAAATGAAGAAAGCAAGGAATAACACAAGTCAGAGCTGCTTATTTACAGACTTTATACTAAAGGACAACAAAATTCTAAATTAAAAAAAAAAAACAATTAAAAACCTTTGTTGATATAAATAGTCAGTAATTTAATTTTCATCTTCTTCAGTAATGCACATAATTTTTCTGTAGTCAAGAGCTCCATAATAAGTTAGCAGATTTTATTAAAAATATAAAAATATCTTTAAACAATTTTTCATCAACTCAAGAATTTTAGATAATTTTGAACAAATTCTCCAGTTAATGTTCCAATTTTCAAAATATTTATATAGTATCTCGCACATTTTTAAGCTTGCGAGACACTAATTTTTTACACTGTACTGTATATGTGTGCATTAGAGGTAATAAAGAGGGGTTGTATTACGTGTAAAATTATGTCCCCCAATATGACGATATCCGATGCAAAAATGTTGGTTGCTCGAGACAGCTCCCCTGTGTATCACGCATTTAATTAAAAAGCAATGTCTTGTATGCGATACAAGAATGGAGACGACGCGTTGAAGGGGGACCTGAGTTTTTAATTTTTAACAAGCAAATATTTTGACAATATCACCCTGATTATGCTCCCACTTGATCAAAAGGTCCCCAAATTAAATTTTACAAATTTAAAGTTATCATTCAAAATTTTTTAATGATCAATGACGATGACGACGATGGCCATCACATCACTGCATTAAGATAAAAGCAGTGCTTATTAATGACTGTTATTAAATTATACAATACAATAATGTTTTTGTTGATCATAGTAACATTGCTATACCTCTCATAAATAAATATGCACAATCAATGAGTTCTAACATAATTAATAATTATATAACATATTGTGCAGACATCATTTAGATGGGGGGTTAATTTCTAATGTGTACTCGAATAAACTCAAGCGCAAAATGTCACCTTGATGTTAATAATTATTATTGACATTGTTGTATGGCCTCCTATTGTTCTATATTTCGCGTACTGTAACCCTTTTATCAACCATTCAATAAAATTAATGAATATTTAATTCAAGCTACATCTTGTATAAGGAGAAAATTTTAAATGCAGTTTAGAGGCGTACACATGTAAATTAATTGAAGACTGGACACAATTTGTATACTAATTGGTGAGAGCTTTAAAACAGGAAATGCTGCATTAAAACGAATTTTCTTCTGATTTCACATTTATTGAATGACCAAAAATTCTAAAACTTTATTATATGATAAAAACTTAAAACTACGTACAATTTTATTTTGTTTATGATTTTAAAAGTTTTTTTTTCACTTATTTCATTATATATAATATTAATCAAAAAACACTAAATATATTTTTCAAACTAATTTTTCACAATTTCTTTTAGATAAAAGTTGTTTTTTTTTAGAAATAGAAAATTTCAGTAACTACGACAATGGTAAATAATTTGAAGTGTTTAGAATAGTTTTTGTTTATTTTTTGATGACATTTAGAATTTTTAAGAGTAGTGTATAAATGTTAAAAATTCTAAATTAGGAAGACATCAAGATCACGTTATCAAACTTTCATTTTATTAATTATAAAAATTTTATTAGTTAAGTACTTTTTTAACAACCTTCAAATTCTTAAATCTCACATTTTTTTTTTTGCAAAATCGAAATCGATTATTTTATATGTACCTCCAATATTTTAAAACAAAAAACAAACCATTAAACATAAAGAAGAGGAGCCAATTTTGTGTCAAGCTGTGAACATAAGATAAAGAATGCAAGAATAATTTAGTATGGAAATGATAAACAAAAGGAGGAAAATCCTCGTTTATGGTAGAACAAAAAAGGAGCAGTTAATAAATTGCTTCAACACATTAATAATTGCTGAAACATGCTCAGTAGATACCCACACACACACGATGAAAAAAGGTAGCAAAACAACAACCAAAAGACATACGGTCACAATAGTTTATAATAATAACCCACCCTTTTTTCGGTATTAACAATAGACTCAAATAAGAGATTTCTTCGTAGTTAGTGTAGTTTTATTACAGTCCGACTGCTGTTGATGTGACTTGTTTTTCATGCAGAGACGGAACCACGTAACAGACTAGTCACGAACGCACCATTAACGAGACGAATGCTGCGAAAATCCTCCATAATCTGCCCTGTTGGCATTATTATTCAAAGAAAAACACAAAAAAAATATTAACAGCGATTATTAGCAGTAACACATGCTGCTGACACTTCATAAATTTTATTTGGAAGAGTTGGAAGTCTATACCTACCATTGAAGGGTTCGACACAAATAGGTCAAAAAATTGACGTACGACTAGACTGAAAGCGAAGAACCGCTAGAATAAAACGAGCAAATGTTTCAACTGCCGGAAAAAAATTGAATACTTTACTGTTGGTCCTTTGCAGGTGCCTTTTTGCTTGTTTCCTAGCTAGCTAAAACGTCATCAGAACGGAATATTACAGTGAACAAATTTCCCTCATATTAATCATGCTATTTTTACTAAATCTTCTTTGCTACCATTTTTCTCCTATGTTCGCACGTCTATTGTCTGGCACATTTTGTCATAGCGACTCGACTCGGACAAAAGTGAAAATCTTTACTTTTTTTTATCACTCTAATAACACGTACACACCAAGTGACAATGTCGAAAGATATCGTAGCAGGGTGAAACGATAAATTTGAAACGTATGGCCAGTTGTGTTTTCGCCGCTGTTCTTGCTGCTGTTGTTGTTCTAAGCTCTCTTTTATTTAATAAATGTGCAGAGATTCATATTAATAACATGCCAGATATAATAAAAGCATATTTCTGTTTTATGATAGGTACGGTCGCCAACAACGACGATGACATTATAGACATTAACAAACTGTAGCCCATCACAAATTTGCTAGTATTGCTGCACGTATTTCCTTCACTCTGTTGTGTGTGTGTGGGTACCTAAATCCTCGTAACAATGGAGCAGGATTATAATCTGGACTAATTCATGACATTAGATTAGTCTTTTTCTCTTCCGTTTCATAAAATAAACTGCGTATGGCAACGACTAAGCTCCAAAAAAAAATGAATGAACCGAAAAAATGTCTGCCTTTCATATTAAAAAAAAAGGTTTTATTTTTGTTGGTTTCACAAAAAAACGAAATAAAGTAAAAAATAACTATCTAAAAATATTTAATTATGAAAAAAAGTATACTTACTAAATATTAATGAAGAGCAAAAAATAAAATAAAAAATAAAATTAAGCAATTTATTTATTTAATTGTAAATATTTTCCGGAAAAAATATGTCAAACAAAAATTAATATAATAAAAAAGCCTCATATTGTTTAAAATTATAATTTTTAAGTACTTTGTTTCTTATTGTTTTAGGAAAAAAGTTTTAAATATTTCATTTAATCAAGTCTCAAAGGAATTTCCTCCTCCATTATAACTAATAAAAAAATATATATAAAATATATAAGACCTAATATGCAGAAAACTAGATTATGAGTATTTCATATGTTTGTACTAATCTGAATAAAATTAATCTGTTGGAGCGTTCAAACTGGATATCAGCCAAAAATTTAATACCGCGGATAAACTTTATTATTAAAAATTTCCAAATTAACAGTTTTTATTTTTCCAAACCAAAGCGGATTTCAAAAGGGTTATAGCTAATACATGTTTTAATTTGAAAATCAAAGGACAGACAAGCCCACCCATTTAAAGCTTTTTTATTTCAACTTAGAAATGTTCCATGAAAAAAATCAAAGCATGTCGCAGCGATTTTCCTCTAATTAATTAATGATAATTACATTACATTTACCCCGAAAAAAAAAACGAGAGATAGAAAGGAAAACGGAAGGTACGACAAAAATTAGAAAACAAATCCAATTATCCTAATCAAAATTAATTCAAAAGCTTTTTTCCCCGGATACATAATTAAAACTCCGCTACACATGAACTGAACATGTGCTAGCACAAATAAATGACTTCTATTTAACGAACGATTGGCATTTAAAGTTTATGGCAAATATATATTTTTTTTTCATCTAATATACCGTCTAACGACCAGCTATAACCCACATAACGATCCGCCATAAATAATAATATGAGTAATGAAATACTGTTTTATTGGAGACTATCAATACGGTGGCGGGCGCTTCTTCGATATTCAATCTAACACTCCAACATAATCAGATCTGGATTTTTTTTGTTTTTAAATAAATATGGCAAGATAAATTCAAGTCTTTTGATTCTTCTTTTTGTTGAAAAGCAAATTTTAATAAAAAAAAAATAATATAAATAATACTGGTGGGTTAATATTGAATCGTAATTTAGAAAAAAAAAACTGAAAAAATGCAAGTTTTATTACAGTAATTCTAGAAATCTGTCTTTCTTTTAAAAGTCCTTTCATCAGTTATTATCTAATGGCAGCGATATTAGATAAGTTTTAAGATATAAATTGAATATGAAAATAAAATAATTGCGAAATGGCGAAATTTCGTTCATCCCTCCGCTGTTGTGACTGCGAAATGAAAAGTTTGAGCACAAAAATACCCACTTGGGATTCAATAACTTGTTTGTATATATTACTCAAAAGTCAAGTTGTCGACAAAAATGCATAAATTGGACATTTGGATGTAGGAACCATATCTAAAATACTGAAGCAAAAAAAAAATACTGAAACCAGCAACGACACTCATCATTAAATTTAAAGGGAAAAGTTTGCCGTTACAACGATAATGTATTTTTTCTCTCATTTCTCCATGTTGTTAAATGTTGAAACTTTTTCGTATCTCGGACTAAATTTTTTTTTCTGTTCTTTTTGAGAAAATATAGAAATTTAAAATAAAAAGCTACGTTATGTGACAACGTTCGTAGGTCTTATTGAAAGACAGACCACATGAAGCTACTTGACTAAATATATTGCGATAACATTTAACAAACGTAATATTTTTTATGTGACTGTGGAAAAGAAAATAAGCTAACAAAAACATTAACTTTTCATTTTTAAAACTGTGAACACGATACCGATGTCTAGCATAGGTATGTACGCATTTAAACATAACTCAATTTTTTGTATTCTTTATTGTTTTATATCACATCTGGGAAATAAACGGAAAATTCATGTCCTTGCCAACATGCTTCGTCTTGAGACGAGAGACGCAATACGAATGACGAGGTATCTTCAGAAATTAAACTTAAATGTTTTAAAAGAGAAAAGTTTTATCGCGGAAAAATTATTTCACATTATGTTATTTTATTTGTTTGTTTTTTTTTAGTCAACTTACTCATATGAAAATATTTCATTAAAATTTGGAAGGAAATCCCAAAAAGCAATAAAACATCTTAAAAGTTTGACGAGATAACGTTATATGTGGACTATATGAATAATTGCTATGAAACTTAACAAGTTTCTTTTGTGCTTTTTTTTGTCTCTTTAAGCGCATCTCTACAAGTTTCGAAGCTGGCAAAGTCACGTTTAAAAAAAAAATGTTGAAAACTTACCCCGACAATAAATTGTTGGAGTGGCTGATCCGTCGTGTATGATGTGTACGTATAATGGTAGATATAAATTAAATAAAGGACCTTTTCCAATGTAATAAAAGAAAAGTTTTTTTTTTCTTAGGATGTCCTATTTTGACAAATAACTTTGTACTTTGTAAAACATCACCTAGTTTTTGTTGCACCCAAATGTCCATTGATAACATCTACATTTTCCTTGGGGAATGTTTTGTGCACACGCTTGTCTACTTTGTTTTCTTTTTATCAAAAGTCGACAAACCGTATACATATGTCATAATTTGATGTTATTTTCATTAAAAGTTTTCCTATACTTTTCAACAGAGAGAGAAAAAAAACGAAAGAATTCATGTCTCCACTTATCTCTGTATCGATTTAATGTCATCCTTTTTCCGCAGTTAATTTTATTTTCAATTTTTTGTTATCTTCTAATAATATGAATAGCATGAAAGGACTTTTTTGGAATGAATATGACAGAAAATATTTAATATCCGTGTGTTTCTTAAATAAAAAAATAAAAATGTATATAAAAATGGAATGTATGAGCATTTTTTGAGCATTATAATTTTTTTTCGCTTGCACAAGTTTTCAATTAATTATTATTTGTATTTTTTTTTTTGATTGAGCAAATGTTACTTAATTTTTTGAAACCACAGTTAAAATATGTATGATCATAAGAATTTTCCAAAAACTTATCTTGTTTTGCGTGAACATTTTTGAATAAAAATGATAATCAGTAACACAAAAGTTTTAGAAATTTTGAAATACTTTGAAATTTTTTTATCCTTTTAATTTAATTTAGTTGTTTTGAAATATTAACGTTTTCAGCTATTTTAAAAGAATATTGAAGAAAAAAGTTAAATGTAAATTTTTAATAAATATATTTTTCATTTGATTGACATTTTTCAAAATTAATCAAAAATGTTTATAAAAAAATTAACTCAAATTAATTTAATAAATTTTGTAAAAAATCAATTATTGAATTGAATAATTAAAATCTCTGTATCCCTATGATTTATTTTTCGAAATGTAACGCAAAAACAAAAATAGCTTTTGGAATACCCTTAATAATTAGTAAATATGGAGGTAAAGGTAAAAATAACACTGACGTAAAATTCACATTAATTAGTAAAACTTTCTTACATGATTAAAAATGTTTCAAAATTATTGTTTTTTTTAGAAGACGATTGTTGGACGATTAATACTATTTGAGTAAATATATGTAATGTATATAAAGTATGTATGAGATTGCCACTTTCATACTTTTCTAAAAAATTTAAACTTTCTGCTTTAGGCATAATTTCTATCTTCATCCATAAACCTACTGTCTATCTTTACTTTACTGGGAAATGTTTTTAAGAGTATATTTTAATTGTCATTATTGTTTCAAGTAAATTATTGTTCTTTTTTTGAGATTTCCTGTCATCTGTCTATAAACTTTGAGCATTTTTGCTTCTCACTACCTCTAGTATTTCTTTTTTTTTCTTTATAATATTGTTAGATTTTCTTGTTATTTAATTATTTAAATATTTTAAAACTTAGAATTTACTTACATGTGTATTCTTCTATTGTCTGTGGAATAAAAATAAAACAAAATTTAATAATTTTTCTTTTTAGATGGGAATTCAAGGCATACCTTTACGCAAGTACGACATTTGACCGTACAACACCAGTGGAATTTGCAGTTGCACTTTTCGCGAACCACGACTTTGCGCGTGTTAAAACCTCGACCGCAACAAATGTTGTTTCCAAAGCAGCTATCGGGACCCTTTGAGTTGCGATTACAAACGCGTCCTTGAGTACCCTTCCACCAGTTATTCTTGGGACGACACCAGTCCGGACTGTTTTCAATGTAAACGAGATCCTCGGCATTCGGGATGGTGCGACGATAATCGCGTACCTGCAACTTTTTGCGCTGATTCATACGCACCTGCGTGGCCGAATCATACTTTTCCTTGAGATATTCGGCGATATCCTTGATGGACGTCAGTTGTTGCCAGCACGTTATGACACTGCACGAGCCCGATACGCCGTGGCACTTGCAATTAATTCTAGACTTCTTTACGACGGCACGACGACCTGCCTCATTGTTGTGCAAATTCATCAAGCTACGTGCCTCGAGTTGCGTATTAAATTTAGTGTAGCCTTTGCGGCCTTTGTGTTTGCCATGTTTGTCCTCGTGCGACGACAAAATGGCGGGCGGAGATGTGGACGTTGCCGCACTTTCATCCGTCAAATTTAGCTCTTGCTCTAGTATTTTGGGTATTTCTTTTGGGGGAGCCGAAACAATAGCTCGTGTCAGTCGTCGCAGCTCTTTTTCGCGCGAATCGACAAAACGTTGCGTAAATTTGTACGCAAATTCAAAGTCGTCACCGCAACCGCCCCAGACCCACTGATCTTTGAGCGTTTTTGGACGTTTCGATTTGGAGCAACCGCAAGTGTTGAAGGCTCCGTCGCGACATGCACGCGCCACAAAACTCATCAAAGAGGCGGAGCTCAGTGCATGAACGTAAGCCATTTCCGAGGAACCAATGGAAATAATTGGTCCGAATACTGTGGGATCGTCGATTGTTTGGCAGTCCCAACGACGATTTTTGAACTGCATCTTGCAATTCTGGAGGGCGCTCCGGGCAGCGCGAGATACAACGGGCATCACATTAATATTAGTACCACACAATTTTTGCTGCCCATAAGAAAGTACGTCTGGGATGTAGCAAAGTTTCGGATCGAGTGAGGAAGTCTCGAATTGTTTCTCGATCACGTCAATCGTATTCAAAATCGATTTTTTACGAAGTTTACTGGATGCTCGTCTATTACGAGAAACCTTGCTGCGTTTGAAATTCGCCTTTGTTTCGTCTCTCTCATTCCGAATGGCTTTGTTGATGGATTTTCTGCTGTGATTGGCACGCGAAGACGGACCCATATTCGGACTTTGAGTTCTTTTCAAGTTCTTTCGTTCCTTGCGACGACGTCTTTTCTCGAGTTTACGTTTCTCCTCGTCACTTTCAACTTCTGGATCATCGGCAGAACTCTGGTCATTTTGGAGAAAAACTTGCGGCGGAGCTGCTGTCGTCGAAATACGAACCAAATTTCTCGAATTAATTCTGACCTTTTTAGCACTTGTTGTTCTGGGTGGCGTCGTGGGAGCTTCCGTCGTGGTGCTAGTGGTTGTTTCATTGCTCAAATGCGGAAAAACGACAAATTTACTTTGGAATGTCTTGTCGGCTTGAGCGAAATTTTGCAACATCAAGATGTGATTCTTCAAGTCATCAATGTGCAACGATGTATCTTGAAAAACGGTCGATTTCTTCTCTTTCTCTGTGGATGTGGTCTTGAGAGCCAGCGGAATAATGTATTTTTTCGGCTCACTTTGCAACGCCTCGGCACGTTCTTGCGTCTCCACAATACGAATTGTCTTGTCTGGAATTTCGGTAGTGAAGTGCGTGGGTGGCGTAATCGACAAAGATGGATGGTGCCCAAATAAAGCGAGAAAATCCGCTGTTTGGCCTCCAATGTTGAGAGTCAAGCGTTTCGGGACTGCGGGAATTGTCGTTTTGGCAGCCATTGTCGTAGTGGAAGGAGTTGTCGTGGGACTCGTGACCGTTTGCATCTGCTTACTCTGAATTACGTTCATGTGTTGCGTAAAATTGAAATATGTCGTGTCGTTCGACAAGGTCTCGAATTCCGTGGTGAATTCGACAAAAGGAGACTTGATGCCGAGTGAAAGCCACCATCCTCCTACGTATCCAGACTCCAGATCTTCACTTGTCTGGAGAACGGCTTGGCAAGAAACAAAAATAAGCCTGCAATCAAAGGTAAATTAGTGAATTGGCACTCGTGAAATCGCAGAAAAAATGAAAATCTTACCCTAATACGTAAAAACCATAAAAAACCATCTCTTTTTCTTTGTGCAACATTCTTCTGCTTTAATCTTTTAATTACCGTGACGAAAAGAAAACCAATTATTTGAGATTTAACGAATGTATGGAACGCTCAAAACATATCTAATGCTTTTCCACTCAAATTCGACCGTCACTCGTCTGTTAGTGCATCTTTTAATTGATCTTTTTCCCAAATAAATCTCGAATTTCGTCTTATTTATTTATTTATATTTTGCTTTGAACAAACACAGTAGCAGTCTTTCGCCAAAAACAAACTCGGGCACACCACATGTCACGGCTGAATTAGCAAGTGCAATTTTCATTAACTGTATTGACTTCAGATTTTTCATTTTTGCTAAGATTTTTCATTTTTTACATAATAAACCCGAAAATGTTAGCTATTCGCAGTGGATTCGCTCGTTCCCTTACACAATGGCGTCACCTTTCCACAAGTGCACGTCTGAGAAGTGCTGCCACAGCGACGGCCACCACACAAAAACTAGAAGTTCCACCACCGGAAGGTGCGGAAAAACCATTTAACCCAAAATTGAGTAAAATTGTCGACGAAATTGCCACACTGAACTTGCTGGAGGTGTCCGAGCTGAGCAGTTTGTTGAAGAAAAAGCTAAATTTGCCGGATGCCCCCATGATGCCTGCCTTTGGAGCGATGCCAATGGGTGGTGCTGCACCAAAAGCCGATGAGGAAGAAGAAGAGGTTGCCGTCAAAAAGGTCCAAACTGCATTCAAGGTGAAACTCATGAAGTTTGATGAAAAACAAAAGGTCGCACTAATCAAGGAAGTGAAAAACCTCCTGGAGGGCATGAATTTGGTACAAGCGAAGAAATTCGTCGAAAGTGCCCCGACCATCGTGAAAGAAGATGTTCCAAAAGAAGAGGCTGACAAACTGAAGGAAGCTCTTTCCAAGGTGGGAGCTGAAATTGTCGTAGAATAAGCCACAACTGATAATGTGTAGTTTAAAATTTAAATAAAAAGCAAATAAAACCAGAAAAAATTTAAATTTATTTTTTTTATTTATTTTTCCTACGCGAAATTTTTCATGGAATTGCTGTTTAACATAAGTAGTATGTTTAATTAGCTTGTTACATTAAACGATTACCATACTGGTCATTCTTTTGGGGAATGGAAAAGGTATTTCCAACCTTTAGTCGAGCCCGTTAGTCAAAAAGATATTTTTTTATCTAAATTAAGCCGCTCCAAATGAAACTCAAAACTAAAATATTATTTCGAAAACGAGTAAAGTCAGTGTTTTGAACATCTTTTACTAATTTTTCTAAAGTTAATATTAAAAATCGTCATAATATTTCAAAACCATTAAATTTGTTTCCACATAAAAAAAATCATAAAATTAAGTTCAATGGATTATTTTTTAAAATTTTCTAAAAAATATTGATAATCTTGATTAAAAAAAATTAATCTGGTTTTTTATTTAAATGTTTTTCCTAATTGAATATTTTGTTAATATCTCCCAATTAAATTTTTAAAAAACTCTTTTTTTTTTTTTGAGTTTAATTTGAAGTGGCCCTAGTTAATTGTAAGTTCTATGCAAGTATTTTTTTATAATACGGACTCTTTGAACTTTTGGGTAGTTTTTAGATAAAATATATTTTCAGCAGTGTCAAAGCCTGAATTGGCCTGCCACTTCTGCTTTGTACTTTTTAAATCAACGATTAGATTTACTGTTTTTTTTTTTAAATTAAAATGTTAATGGCTAAAGTTCTCGAGGAAATTGAACCTGTTTGTTTTTTTTTTCTGTGAGATCTTGACTAGTTGAACTAATTTTTTACTGAATATACTTGATAAATTTGTTCCGCGGCCGTTTTTGCTGCCTCCTTTATTTTATCTGCCGGACTTCCAATGTCTCGTTGTGAAATGAGGACACCAGGAAACATATGGTGAAGCACATGATTAAAACCGAGCACCTAAAAAATTAATTATTTCATACGAGTTAAAAAAAAAATTGAAAAAAACTCTTACCGTCTTTGCACAATTCTTTTTAAATCTATCCAAACCAAAAGCCTTTAATGCAGTTGAAAAACCATAAACTTGCGAGTCAATCCAGGCACATCGCACTGCTTCAGTCTTTGCCGATGATTCATTGGACATCCTGTATGTCACTTTCTCGACCACATTCTAAGCAAAAATTTAAAAATAAAAATGTATTTTTAATCACATTATCGAACGACAATGAACTTCAGCAAAAGATATGAATGAATTGCAGTGACGCACGTAAAAATATTTAACACCGGCTTACCATAATTTTGTTAAAACCGATATTTCGTGTGTACGTGACGATAGTTTTTTCCTTTGGATCCACAATCGATTCCTCTACGATACACACGAATTTGGCCTTGAAGAATCGCTCGCCCCACTTGGGCACACGATTTGTTTTTGTCAGCAATCGCTTGGAATGCAATTTTCCGTCTCTGGTCACTTCGCGACAAAGTGTGTCTTCGCTGAGAACGTGCGAACTAGTTTTGCGGATTAAAGGTCATTAATTTTAATTCGAATAATTCAATTATTTTTTTTTACCTGTAGGGATTTGGATACTTTCGCCAGAACGCTTGTGCAACTTGTTCCCATGAATAGTTGAAAGTGGTGCGACTTTCGTGAAATTTCGCCATTCTTATTCACAAAATTCTGTTTTTTTTTCAGCTTAGATTGTCCCAAATACCGTATTCACGTAATCACTGCGTTTCTCAATTAGTAGAAAAAATGTGCAATGCGGTTTGTGGTCATTCACTGTTTCAGCTTGATTTTCTTGAATTCACTTGTAACAACAGTCTTGTTGTCATCAGCCATAGATTAGGTCTCTCGCAAACCCGAAATTTCGTTGAAATTCCTCGTAAATGACCGAAAAATGCGAAAATCTTCCGCACAGACTGAAAAAAAACAAAAGATCGAGAAATCACTGACGTTGACAAGAGACTGTCAGATGTCGCAAGTGACATTTCGGTATGAAAACATTGGGCGAATGAAATTGGATTCGAGAAAAATAGGGAAATTTGTCAAGTATTTTAGTTGAAAAGCGTTTAATTTCACTGCGAAAATGTCGTCGTCCGCCATCTTCATTCTGGACATCAAGGGAAAGGTAAGAGACGCTCGCAGAGCACTTGTAGAAAAAACAGGTGCAGCAATTTCCCTTCAATACGTGTCCTAATTACTAATTCATTGCGTTTTTCCGCAGGTGCTCGTTAGCAGGAATTACCGCGGCGACATCGATATGAGCCTCATCGACAAATTTATGCCGCTGGTGATGGAGAAGGAGGAAGAAGGCTTGCAAACGCCCATCATCCAGCTGGATTCCGTCTCCTTTGCTTACGTAAAAACAAATAACCTGTATATCGTGTCGATTACGAAGAAAAATGCAAACATTGCAATGGTTTTCGTGTTCCTTCACAAGGTGGTGACAGTCTTTACGGAGTACTTCAAGGAGATGGAAGAGGAAAGTATTCGCGATAATTTCGTGTGCATCTACGAATTGCTCGACGAACTGCTGGATTTTGGGTATCCCCAAACGACAGACAGCAAAATCCTGCAAGAATACATTACGCAGGAAGGACACAAATTGGAGATACAGCCAAGAATCCCTCTGGCTGTCACAAATGCCGTTTCGTGGCGCTCCGAGGGCATCAAATACAGAAAGAACGAAGTTTTTCTCGATGTCATCGAAAGTGTCAACTTACTGGCGAACGCCAACGGGAATGTCTTGCGATCCGAGATTGTGGGTGCAATTAAAATGCGCGTTTATCTCTCGGGCATGCCTGAATTACGACTAGGTCTCAACGATAAAGTGCTCTTCGAGAGTACCGGACGTGGCAAATCCAAGTCTGTCGAGCTGGAAGACGTCAAATTCCATCAATGCGTCCGATTGTCACGCTTCGAGAACGACCGGACAATTTCATTCATTCCGCCCGACGGTGAGTTCGAGCTCATGTCCTACCGGCTAAACACCCACGTTAAACCCCTCATTTGGATTGAGTCCGTGATCGAGCGTTTCGCGCATAGTCGCGTCGAGTACATGATTAAGGCGAAATCCCAATTTAAACGGAGATCGACGGCGAATAACGTGGAAATTATTATTCCTGTGCCGATGGATGCGGACTCGCCAAAGTTCAAAACCACCATTGGCAGCGTTAAATATGCGCCGGAGCAGAACGCCATCACATGGAGTATCAAGAGTTTCCCCGGTGGCAAGGAGTATCTTATGCGGGCGCATTTTGGACTGCCTTCAGTGATGTCGGAAGACACGGAGGGAAAACCCCCAATCCAAGTGAAATTTGAAATTCCCTATTTTACGACGTCGGGCATTCAGGTAAGTTTTTTTTAATTTTTTTCTGAAACACAAAAAATTTATAAATTAAAATTTTTTAGGTTCGCTATCTTAAAATTATCGAAAAAAGTGGCTATCAAGCTCTGCCATGGGTGCGCTATATAACACAAAACGGAGACTATCAGTTGAGAACAAATTAATTAACACTTTGATTTCGGATTTTAAGTTTAACAGTGCACTTCCATTTTAATTTAGTATTATTCCATATAAATATTTTATACAATTTTATTAATATTATTGTTAAAAAACATTATTCAAATCTTAGTTTGAGTCGTATTTTGGCTTTTACGCAAAACGAAGTGGCTAGATCTACCTCGGACGGCAGTTAAAATTAAACTTAACTATTATTTTAGCAATTATTATAACAAAAAAAATGATTATGAGAAAAAAATAAAGAGAAAATTAAAAATTTAAATTGAATCCATCGATAAACAGACAGACGGACTGAAAGAGCTTCCGAATTTTTTTACGGAATGTGTTATAAATACCATAAACACCGAGTATTTCAAAACAATATTATTTACCGCCAAAGTGAAAATCAACAAAAAACTTGATTTCTTATTAAATTTAAATTGAATATCGTAAAAAATGGAGACCAGAGCATCAAAACGTCGTCGTTTAACTGATGAACTCGAAAATATTAAGCCGAATATTAATGTGGACGACAAAACTGCCGTTATTAAGAAGAAAAATCTCAAAACTCCAAAGACTGAAATCAAGACTGAACTCATTCTCTACGAACCTTCATTAGAGCAGCTCTCATCACCGGACATTTTGGACATGAAATCTCTAATTAGGTACTTTGACGGAGACGATCCACAGACATTTATGGATCATTGTCGCAAATACATGAATTCTACGTTGATGAGCATTGTCGAGGAAGCAACTATTCAGCAAGCAGATACTCCAATTTGGCATCAAATGCGCTTAGGACGCATTACAGCCTCTCGCATCCACCAAGCTAGTCGTTGCAAAACGAAAAATGGATCGTTAGTGGATTCAATCATGGGGAAAAAGTCGGGCTGGTCTTTTGCCATGCAACGCGGAACCGATTTGGAAGACAGAGTTTTTGCCGTACTCAAGAAAGAACTCGCTTCGGAGAAATTAAGACAATGTGGGATATTTTTGGATGCAAATTTACCTCATTTGGCGGCAAGTCCTGACGGTATTGCCGAAAATTTTGTTGTGGAAATCAAGTGTCCCGCAACGCCAAAAACTCATGCGGAATATTTGACTGTTGAGACTCTGAATCCCAAGTACTATGGACAAATTCAATTGCAAATGCACATTACGCAGCGCAAGAAGGCTTTGCTCGGTGTTGCTGATTTGAATTTCGAACGCAACAAGAAAGTAACTAAAGTCTGGATTGAATATGACGAGGATTACGTTAAGGAGCTCATAGACGACGCAAATTCATTTTGGACTGAAGCTGTTTTCCCTAAATTGCTCAAATTTAAGACTAAATATTAATTTATATTGACTTTGTTTTTCTCAACAATTGTTATTTGAAAATAATTTAACAAGCTTTCTAAAATAATTATTTTTTCATTTAAAAAAACGAGATTTTTCACTAATTTTCTTTAATTTTCCGAAGTTATCCAAGAATTTCACGAGTTTTACAAATTTTTTAACTTTTAACGTTGATTACTAGACTTCCACAATGATTTTAAGGCTTTGAAATATTTCAAGTTTTCCAAATTTCCCAAGAATTTTCCGATTTTTCCCGATTTTTTCCAAGTTTTTCCGAATGTTCTCTCAATTTTTACTTTAATGTTTACTTCAACGGTACTCTCATAAAAATTTTATCATTTTATGAATCTGAAATTCATAAAATTTTTCCAATTTTCATAAAAATTTTCTTGATTTTCCACAAATTTCCACTGGAAAATATAAATTTCACTTTTCAAAAATTGAAAATGCGCTCAAGTTGGTATTTAATAGTAGTGATGTAAATACCGAGTACTCAAACTCACCAAATACTTGACACCCCTACTCTTTGAAAGCGGAATTTGTAACTGACAAATTGTGCAAAACACAACAAACGCATAGAAGGACTGATATTTTTGTTTATTTCTTGTGTATTTCATTCATTTTAATCAACAAAAATGAAACGAAACAAGAAAAGATCTTCGGTATGTTCATTTTGACGCAATCGAAAAAGTGAAAATATAAATTAAATTCCTTTGCAGATCCTAAAACGTCCGTCAATCAGTAGCAATGAGAGCAACAGCCCAGTAGTCGATGATGCTGGAGTCACAGTAGCCACGAAAAGAACGTCAAAAAGAATTTCGTTTTGTGGAAAATCGAAAGTCAAGTAAGAAAAATGCGTTTTGAAATACTCAAAATATTTGAAAATTCTATTTTTTTTTTTCGTAGGGAATTCGCTAGTGGTGATAATTGTATCACAATTTGGAATAATTCGTATGAAAAATCCGCAGAACATTGCAGCTCATCTGCCATCGTAACAAACGAATCGACTGCCGCTCCCAATCACACGATGAAACCACCACCGCCGATTTTGTCGGGACCAAATAAGGAAAATATCATTGTCAGTGATTTGTCGTTGATGGGCTCAATGAACGTAAGCATGTCCGCAACGCTATCAGCAACGCTCCAATTTGACTCAACAATGGCATTGAATAATTTGGTCTACAAAAGTCCGGGAAAAGTCACCAAAAAGTCAGAATCAGTGGATAAAATTCTAGATGACTCGATGGAACTCGAAGATATTCAAGGAAATCCTGCTGCAGCTGCCAGAAAAACTGTTTTTAATGATGAAATGTCATTAAGTGGCGAGTTTCTGGAGACAAACGACACCAAACCAGAACTAGAAATTAGTTTCGAGAAAAAACCATCGATTGTAAATCGACAAACTATCGTTTTTGATAAAGAAAATATTGAACTTAGTCACACTATTGCACCCAGTTCCAGTGAAAATGGTACCGAACACACCAAAAAACGAAATCGAACGCAAACAAAAATAGAATTGCAAGAAATGGATTTGTCAGGAGTGAATGTAACACCAACTGTGCCAGCAAAGAGAGACAAAAAGAGTACATTTTCCTGTGATATGGATGTAACACTGACGAATGAGGTTCCAGATGCCCGTAAAACGATTGTTTTTCACAACGATCAAATGGTCACAGAAAAAGAATCAAAAACAAGAGAAACCATCGTTTTCAAAAACGAACAAATAAACGACGAAAACATGATTCACCCGGAAGAACTTCAAAAAATTGCTGGATTAAAGAAAGTTCGTTCAACGAGATTGCCTTTTCAACCCGCAAAAGAATCTTTTTATGTCGCACAAGAAATGCAAGAAACGTTAGTTGAAACAAAAACCGCCACAATCAGGAAAACTCAACACTTTGAAAGTGATCAAATGATTTTAGAAGACACCAGAGATGAAACATTGAAAGCCAAAAATTGCAGAGCTACAATTTACACGACGGAAAATATGAGTGAAACTCTGACAACACAACAGGAAAGTCAGAAAATTTCAATTCAACAACGAAAAACGAAGTACTTTGAAAATGACTCGATGGCGATAGAAGCAGCTTCAAACAAAAATAGACGACAAACCACATTAGCAGCTGTTCCAATGAATGCATCACTAGAGGAGCAACTGCTCGTTGAACCCGATATAAAAGTTAAATCAACCCATGTCAGAGGAACGATTTATTTAGCGGATGATATGAATGAAACGATGCCTCAAATGAAAGAACAAAAAAGCCAACGACAAACAAATGTAGGTCCTGTGCCGTTAAATGAGTCCGATATTGAAACAGAGCCCATTTCTTCTGCTGCCACATCAACATCACAATTTACAAAGCAACGAGGAACGATTTATGCAACTCAAGACATGAACGAGACAATGTCCACTCAACAGCCGCACCTCTTCAAGGCACCAAATAACAAAAGACAAACCACTGTTGGTCCGGTGCCATTGAATGAGTCCGATATTGAAACCGATAACATGGTTTTTTCTCCTGCTGCTATATCAACGACACGATTTTCGCAACCTTCAAGAGTTACAACCTTCGCTCCTCAAGAAATGAATGAAACTTTAGTTGATGAAATTCCGAAAATGTCTTTAGTGAAGGAAAAAACAGTCGTAGAGCCAAGTTTTAACATGGAAAAAGAGTCTAAAATGGGCCGTCAAACAATTTATGCCACCGAAAATATGAACGAAACGTTAACTGATAAAGAAAATTTACCTTATCAGGGGAAAATGAAGGATCGTCGCCAAACTACGATAGCAACTGTACCAATGTGTGACTCAATAGATGAGTTCATGACCGTGGAACCGAAAATAAACACTCAGAATGCTTCAAATACTAAAGCTAGAGGAACAATTTATGCGGTAGAAAATATGAATGAGACCATGGATCATCAGGATTCTAAAATTTCACGTCCAAAAAATAATCATCGTCAAACAACTGTTGGTCCTGTGCCTTTAAATGAGTCTGATATCGAACAAGTTCCTCTCGCATCGACCAAACAGCCTTCCAGAGGGACGATTTACGCTGCACAAGACATTAATGAGACCTTGATGGATAATGAACAGACATTAAAAGATGATTTCCGTAGAAAAACGCAATATGATGGTCAAATGGCAGTTGAATCAAATACCCAGCAACATTCAAAAGGTGCCTAAAATTTGTAGAAAAACGACATACAATGCAGAAGACATGAACGAAACAATGGCTGGTCAACAAAAACAATCAAATGTCCAAAGTAATCTTAGAAAAACTGAACATTTCGTGGATGAATCAATGAAAATTGAATCGAACAAGACGAATAGACATCAAACAATATTAGTTCCCGTACCAATAAACGATTCATTGGAGGACCAAATGATTCTTGAACCAAAAACCAACAAGTCTTCTAAAATTAGAGGCACCATTTATGCTGCACAGGACATGAATGAAACCTTGGAAGCAAAAACAGTTGAAAAAGGTCAAAAAATCAGACGACAAACCAATATTGCACCAATTTCCATGAACGAATCCGATATAAATTCATCGAATGTTGTAAATGGTCACCCATCAAAGTCAGCTAGAGGAACGATTTATGCTGCTCAAGAGATCAATGAAACGTTAATTGATGAAAACATGATGATTGAACCCAAAAATGAAGGTCAAGAAAGAAAACAAAGCAAAAATTTAAGACCAACAATCTATTCAACTGAAGACATCAATGAAACGTTGACCGATGAAGAAAATTCTAAAAAGAATCTGTTCTCAAATAAACGTCCAACAAGCACAGAAACAATTAGCATGACGGAATCCGATATGGAAACAACGCAAAATTTAGTTCTACAAGCTGCAGCTCTCACTAATATCCCACCCCGACTGAGCAGAGGAACAATTTATGCTCCCAAAGAAATTGATGATACATTGCACGAAGACGAGAAACCCGAAAAAACCCAAGAATTATCGAAAAACGCACTAAAACGGAACAGACGAGTAACAACAGTGGAAAATTTAAGTATGAATCTTTCGTCTTTGAATGTGACACCACCTAGCAACATCCCGCGAAAGAAGGAACGAAGAGAATCTCCCTTCCATCGAGACAGTGTTCCCTATTCTGATGCAGATTTAACTCTAGGTAATTTGTCTCTAGCTCCAAATGCACATTCGACACATCATGGAGCTCGAATTCAGCAAGACATGAATTTAACAAAAGGCTCCACACAAAAATCCGGACGTACTCCAAGCAAAATACCAGTACCAGCTAGAATGAAATTGGAACCAAAACTCACGCAAGGCACTGATCGAAAGATTACGTTTGATAAGAGTATCGAAATTGAGAAATCTCGTCCAAAAGAAGACATTTGTGACTCGGATGACATGGAAGAAACACTTGTTGCGGAAAAAAGTGCCATGGAAGAGCCCAAAATTGATGTCAACGAAGAAAAATTTGATCAACCAGATTCATTGAGGCGACAAACAGTGGCAAATCCAATGAACAGTATTCGTTACAGCAACATTCAAATGGCAGAATTATCGACAAGACGCTTCAAAGACCTCACCATTCAGGATAACGAACTTTTGGACAAAGAATCTGATATAAATCTCACCTTAAGTTCTACCTTAACAGAGCCAATCAAGAGCAACAACGCATCTGTCTATCAACCGTGCTCATATGCAAACATCACGCTAGAAAAAGTTGTGTCGCCACAAGTGTCAATAAATCCCGTGCTCATCGATTCATGCGTTTGTTCGGACACCTCGATGCAGGAAAACTCATTTTCCGTGTCGAAAATCGCCGGAATCAGTCCAAATGTCTCCGTTCGCATGAGCCTCGGGAACGAAGTAGTTGAACAAATACGTCAAAGGGTATTAAAGCAATCACCGTTATATTGTAAAAATTGTAAATGCATGTCAGAGTCACGAGTTAATCAATCTGCTTTCAATTCTGCAACGTCTTCAGCCGCTCCATTGATTGATTGGACACGATTTCCTCAAGTCCAACACAAAAATAAATCGATTGATCAAATGGAGAAAGACTTTCTTCAGGCTTATCAATCGACTGATAACAAAATTAAGCAATATCCGGAAATTCCACCGTTCGTATTTTTAATGAAAAACTTAAAAGAAAGGTAAGAAAAGTTTAAAAATTTTAAATCAAATTTGAATTTTAGACTTTCTTGATTTCAAAATTCCTAAAATCAGCAAGCTTATCTCGTTATCACGTTTTTTTTCAGTTTGAATGAACAACTTAAAGAGTTTGAAGAAGAACTTTTATCGACTGATGACCGGATTCCTGCTCCATTCCCTTCTGACAAACCTTTTGAATTTTTGATCAAAAATAAGTTGGAAAGGTAAAATATTTTTTTCAATTTTTTTTTTATTTTAATAATATTTTATTCATTTTTTTAGTGAAAACTTACCGTGGAAAGTTACTAGATCATTGCATGCACCAATTGGAAAATTCCAGCTGAGAAATAACAAATTGAAGTCAGTTCTTCTGCATTTTGAGATCGAACCAAATTCATTAAAATCAAAAGAAATGTTTGTGTATCAATCTGTGAAGTTCATTAAGAATATTTTACATCGTAAGTTTTTTAAATTTTAACAAAATTCATATAAACAATTAGCAACTTTATTTTTTTACAGCTCCATCATCACCTTTTTCTGCTGTTTTATTCGATACCTTTACAAAAATAGTACCAATTGAAACGTCATTGCTATTTATGTGCCAAAATTCAAATAGTTTATTTGAATTCCTAGCGAAAATGGATGAAACAATCTCACAAATTCATGCTAACGTTGCACGATTGTTTTCTATCCTCACTGACAACAAAGCCAATGTCTACATAGAAAAGTAAGAAAATTATTTAAATTTAAACTTAATTCAAAAATTGACAATTTTTTTTCAGCTCAAAATTGGTTGCAAAAGTCTCCGTTATCGATGATGGATTTCAAATTATTCGAGTTTTCATGAATCTAGCTGATCCAAACAATTTTCAACTACAGGACATTAGAACCGAACCGGATGTCCCAGACTTTAGAGAATTCGCTGCGACTTGCAATTTGAAAGGAATTGAATTTCTCGAACATTTTCTAGGCAATATCAAACAAATCGTACTGAATAAGTAAAGAAATAAATTTAGGGGCTCATTAAAGAGAACGAGATATTTAAATGTATCATAAAAGTTAAAATAAGTAAAATGAAATAAATCACGTTCATTAGAATTGTAATTCATTTTTTTTATATATAAAAAGAGAAGATCTTTATTTTTTAAAAATATTTAACAATAAAAATAATTAGAAAATTCACGTGTTTCCATTCCTCAATTTTTCATTGACTGCTGTTTCCGCTGAATAAATACTTTTTGCAACTAAAAAGTCTCGTAAAAGTTTGAATAAAGTGTAAAAATTAAACAATATAAGAAAGCTGAGCGATAAAACTACGGGCCATTCCGAACACGTTATCAGCATTAAGAGTTGGATAACGACAATAATTGCCTGTATCGTGGCCATGATTGAGTAAATATTTGATGGATTTTTAAAAATTGTCTAAAAAAAATTATAATTCACTAAAATTACTTGTTAGCAATGAAAAAAGATGAACTTACATAAAACCTATAATGACTATTGTTTGCGGGAGTTGCACATGTTGAATAGGAATTTGATCGATACACTTCGCCAGAAAATTTCACATATGAGCCAAAAGACCATATTATAGACTTATTCCATGGAATCGGTGGCGGATGATTTCTCGTCGATGTTTTGTTCCAGACTCCTGTAAAAATTAATTTTTATTAATTTTTTTTTAAAAAATTTAAATCAGCCCAAAAATAATTAAAATATTTACCCAAATGCAAACTAGCTCTATGCAAGACATCACTGTATCTCACGGGAAAGCAATAAGCCAGTGATGTTGTAAAAGCTCCAAGAAAAGCGAAAGTCAGATGTTGTGTTGCCCATAATTTATCAAAGTACAGGTGCCGATTAACGAAACAAAGGGGGATAAATCCAGCGTAGTAAGCGTTCAACACGGACGTGAAAACACTGTTTTGAAATACAAAAAAAAAATTTTTTTCATCTTCTTTGAAGAAATTTTCAACTTACACTTGCTTAAAACGATTATTGAAGTCATTCTTAAGTGCCTCAATTTCAGTCCGAATGGTATGAGCGTTTCTACAAATAAAATACATAATTAGTAGTGTGTCGTTAATTTTTTGATTCTTGTACTTACATTGAACAACTGTGAACTGGAAAATCATTCATTATTGTGAGATTATCCGAAGCGTAATTAATTTTCAAAAACGGATCGATTTTCAGCCGAAAAATAAAAATGTACAAAATCAGTGGATACGATAAACAAATGATGTAAAGCAGACTGTATTTTTGGAAAATTTTAAAGCTGCATGCTAGCAACAAAAATACAAGAACTGTAAAATATGAATATTTAATGTAATTGAGAGTCGACTGTTCCAAGGTGATTTTTCGCTTTGCACAAATAAAATCGCATCCACGTTCCAGCAGGCAATAGAACAATCTGCGGGAACTGATGACAAAAATGAAGTACACCAAATACTTATCGATCAAGTAAAAGTTGACAGTGGTGCTGGAACTTTGTTCGAGCCAAAAGGTTGTTCGGTAGAGATGAATAAACTGCAATGCCGCACACATGATTGAGAAAACGAACAAATAAAACTCATTGAAGAGCTCCGAATTGTGCGGGACTTGGGGAAATGGCAAGTGCTTTGGGAACGGAAAATAATCGTCATTGGGATAGTCTGCTGAGGCGATTTGTTCGGCCTGGTCGGGAATATTGTTGAATTGCGGCGTGATTCGATTGTTCGAGAGTGTTGTGATACGACGACGATTTGTGACCGTCATGATTTTACATTGATTTATCCACTTTTTAAAATTTTTCTTGTAATTTTTCGATTCTCTGTTGTTATTGTTTTGATTCTGAACAGCTGTCACTTTAAATACATTGCCTCTTTGGGGATGTTAAAAAGATCGGTATTGAACGCAGGTTTTGTCTGTCTGTCTAAAATAAAAAAAAAAACTGAAAATCCATGAAAATTGTGTAACTAAGTATATTTGTGCTTCGTTAATCTGTTTGGTTTTTTTTATAGAGTATCAGAATTTTTTTTTTTTTATAAAACAGTCAATTTTTATTTGTCAGTATTTTTTATAAAAATAATATTCATAGTTCAGTTCAGTCAGTGAACATCATCGGAAAATTTTCGCAACTATCCCTGGTCGTGACCAATACTAATTGCCTTACGTAGCGCCAAAGTTAAGTAACAAGAGCAATCAAGCCTCTGAAAACTCAGTCTGCGACTCCGGATTTCCCGGACTACTATAATGCATCATGCCAGTGCGTAAAAAGTGTACAGCAGAGTATCAGAATAATTTTGTCATTTATTTTTTTTTTTAATTTAAAAATAAAAAATTTGTGGTCATCCATAATGTGGGTCATCCACACCTTCAAAGCATTCGACATTTCGTTGTTCTCAAACGGCAGTGCTTAACCCTAATTAAGCTGGTTGTGAAAAAGATTGGAACGACGTACGGACTGAGCCATCACTAAACACATCGTTCGTTGTCAATCGGCAAAAGTTTTTAGGGAATTGTGAAAAGCTCAATAGAGCTCGTAGAATTTTGAAAAAAGAAAACAAAGAAGAAGAAATAACGATGACTTAAAAAAATTATAAATTAATTTTGAAAATAAATTACTGAGCCCTGATGATGAGCAATCAAATTTGCTCGAAACGTCGGCAAAATTAAAAAATCGTTTTAATTTTTAATTGACCAAAATCCCATATTCTCAAAATAAAAAAATAAGAATTAATATGATCGATAAGTTCTTCAAAAAGATGAAGAGTAAGTGGTAAGTTTTTCAGCTAAATATTTGTCAGACTTTCTTATTCAAATAGTGAAAAAGCTTACTATTTTCTTTTCAAAGCCAACATTTGAAATCTTATGACAGGATGTACATAAGCAAAAATATTCAAAAGTAATAAGTTTTTATCTAATCACACATCGGAATTACGGACAGACGGAAGAAATCACTAGAGCTATATCACTTTTTAAAAAAAAAATGAAATGTGTTAAAGAATGCGAAAAAAAAATCGTGATCCCTGAGCTAATTAATAAAGTAAAAGTTTATATTTGAAAAATTTTATTCTTCAACATATTTCCAAGAAGTATTTTTCCCATGGTCTTTGATTTCAATGCCATTTTCTAACAATTGTTGTCTAATTTTATCACAAATTACAAATAAGCTTTTATTTTTATCTCTAATTGCGGTTGCTCTTATTTCCTGCCTGACATCAATCAACGACTGAATTAACTTATCTTCAATATTTCTTTCAACCGCGACAGATTTTGTGCTTTTCAATTGAAATCCCAAATTTTCCAGAAAATTAACAACAAAATTGTGAATATCTTGAATGATAACAATATTGGAAGTGCCAGTAGAATCACCGAAAGTGTCCTTGGAATTGATTATTCTATTTGTTTCTGATATAAGATTCAACAAACACTCGATAGCTTTTGGCGTATTGAAGTCATCCTTGAAAAGTTCGATAATTTTTTGTTCAGTTTCTTGCCGCAACTGAATTAAATTTTCAACATCGAAATTAACTAACGGCTTTTCTCCGTTCACATAAGCTCGAGAGTCTGCAATAAAAGTTGTCATACGATGCAGAACTGCTTTGGCTGATTTTGTCGTTTCGTCTCCAAATTCAATGGCAGAGTGATATCGCGATAACAAGCATAACATTCGAAATTGATTTGAAGTACAGGTTTTTAACAAATCCCTCACCGAAATTGTATTTTTCAAAGATTTTGACATTTTTGCTTGATCTCCCGTGGATCGTAGTTGTCCCGTATGAATCCAATAGTTGACCCATTGATCGGTCTTGTGAAAACAACAACTTTGAGCTTCTTCGTTCTCGTGATGCGGAAATTTCAAATCTAAGCCACCAGCATGGAAGTCTATTGAGTTTCCAAACACAAAACTAGCCATTGCAGAGCATTCTATGTGCCATCCAGGTCGCCCCGTGCCCCAAGGAGTCTCCCAAAAAGGCTCTCCTGGCTTTGCTGCCTTCCAAAGTGCAAAATCTGTAGCATGGTTTTTCATTGGATCATCTTCGGTGGTGATTGTGGTGTCGGAAATGCGTTGTAATTTTCCATATCGACTAAATTCCTTTGTTTTGAAATACACAGAACCATCATTTGCGACATAAGCTGCCTCTCGAGCCAACAATTGCTTCACAAAATCCACTATCAAATCCATACTTTCAGAAACTCGAACTTTGATATCGGGCGGTGTGACATTCAGCAACTTAAGATCATCCCAAAATTCACTTTCGTACCTTCGCGCCACGTCTTGAAACGAAACTTGATCCTGGAGAGCCCTTTTAATAATTTTGTCATCGATATCCGTGATGTTCATGGCACTGATGAGGTTAACGTGAAAGTATTTCTTTAGAATTCGCTGCAAAATATCCACTCGAACGTAAGTACTGGCATGTCCAATGTGAGCTGAATCATAAACTGTTGGACCACAAGTGTACCAAAATGATAAATTCTTATTTTTCAGTATTAAAGGAGTATTTTCTCCCAATATTGGATTGTAAATTGCAATACCGGTGTCGGTTCCAACAGGGATTTTCCATTTTGAGAAATTGCGGTGAAGGATGAAGAAACAGGACCTGCAAAATTAATAAACTTATTAAAAAATTAAATAGAAATTAAAATTTTTATGTATTACCTTAAATTAAACAACATTTTCACGTAATTTTCATTAAGATTTCATGCATTTGACTTTTACTTTCGTCAAAAAATGTAAACAAATGATTTTAGTTAGTTCATGCAACAGAGACAAAATCGCATTTTTAAATATTTTTAATCTTCACTAAAATTTATTATTTTTGCATTTTTTCTAATTTACAGTCCTAAATTTTCATGAAAATTTCAACAAATTTCAAAAAATAAAAAGATTTCACTGATACAATATTTAAAATTAAACAAGTAAAAATATATAAGAAATCCCAAAAATGCGCTCAAGTAAAAATTTCAATTTTTGATTTTAATTTAGCGGGCACCTTAAATTTTCGTTAGTTTGTTTTGATTCAACAAAATTAATTTTTCTTCAATTTTTAATATTTTTTCGCAGATATTTTGTAAAAAAGTACAAAACCAGGCACCAAAATTTACTCAAAATGGTAAAATATCTTAAAAATTGTGTGAAAACTGAAAATATTCATTAAAATTTGTTCAATTTTAGCGTCGCAGTCTCGCCCCCAGTCAAATGGGGTCCGACGCTGGTCCAAAGGCATTCAAAAGTCCCCTCTTGGTGGAAGAACGTCAAGCACGACGATGCAGAGAAAAAACTGAACGCGACAAATTTGTCGAGCCACCACAGAAAATGAAGCCATCTGAGCACGAAGCAATGATTGCAAAAATTCTCGCTCGTGAATTCCAAGTTCCCATCCCGGGCTACGTGAAGGAACACTCCAACCGGCATTTGGGCATGAAAAGATCAACAGTTCGTCGGGCACTTCATGATCCCTTTGCCTGTAACGCTTTAGTTTTGTGGACCCCACCGGAAATTAGCGAACATGAAAAGGTCAAATTGGATCAGAGCAAAATTCAAGTTCATGTTGTCGTGGATCCAGTCTTGGGGAATATTTTGCGTCCGCATCAGCGGGAAGGCGTCAAGTTTATGTATGAATGCGTAACTGGAGCCAAAGGAGAGTTCCAAGGTTGTATCATGGCTGACGAAATGGGCTTGGGAAAAACTTTGCAATGTATTACGCTTGTGTGGACCTTACTCCGGCAAAGTCCGAATTGTCGCCCGGAAATCGTCAAAGCTATCATTGTGTGTCCCAGTTCGTTGGTCAAGAATTGGTACAATGAGTTTGGGAAATGGTTGGGAGCGCGTGTAAATTGCTTAGCAATCGATGGAAATTCCAAGGAGCAGACCACAAAGTCACTTGAGCAATTTATGGCGAATCAGGGAAGATCTTGCAGTCCAATTTTGATCATCAGTTACGAATCATTTCGTATGTACTCGAATATTTTGAATGAAAGCGAAGTTGGGATGGTATTGTGCGACGAGGGGCATCGACTGAAAAATTGCGAAAATCAAACGTACCAAGCACTTATGGGTCTGCAGACAAAGCGTAGAGTATTATTGTCCGGAACACCGATACAAAACGATCTCACCGAGTACTTTAGCTTATTGAATTTCGTTAATCCTGGAATGTTGGGAACAACTCAGGTAAGATCGAAATTTTATTCTACTAAATCCAAACTACAAAAATATGTTTTTTTTTTGCAGGAATTCAAACGTAAATATGAAAATCCTATTTTACGCGGACAAGATGCCAATTCGACGGACAGTGAAAGAGAAAAGGCCAATGAACGTCTTCAAGAATTGACTGCTTTAGTAGATAAATGTATGATTCGCCGTACTAGCTCGCTTCTCACCAAATACTTACCCATCAAATTTGAAATGGTCATTTGCGTAAACTTATCGACACTTCAACGAGACATTTACAAGCAATTTTTGGAATCGGACGCCATCAAAAAGAGCATTTTGAACAAAACGGACTCCACAAAGTCAACATCTTCCGCATTGTCGAATATCACGTCGTTGAAAAAGTTGTGCAATCATCCAGATTTGGTGATGGACAAAATTACAGAAAAGGCGGAAGGATTTGAAAGAGCTCTCCCCCTCTTGCCTCCGAATTACAATATGCGAGATTTGTTGCCGGAATTAAGTGGTAAACTACTGTTACTCGATACGATGCTCGCCTCCATCAAAGCAAACACCAGTGATAAAATAGTTCTCGTATCGAATTATACGCAAACGTTGGATCTCTTTGAAAGGCTCTCGCGGAAGCGTGGTTACAGTTATGTACGGCTCGATGGCACCATGACAATCAAAAAACGTGCAAAAGTTGTCGAGAGTTTCAACAAACCTGAATCGAAGGAATTTATTTTTATGCTTAGTTCAAAGGCAGGCGGATGTGGATTGAATCTGATTGGAGCCAATCGTTTGGTAATGTTCGATCCAGACTGGAATCCGGCAAATGATGAGCAAGCAATGGCTCGAGTATGGCGCGATGGTCAAAAGAAACCCTGTTACATTTACAGAATGTTAGCTGTGAGTTATTTTAATTTTAATGGTTTTGAAATACTATGATAATTTGAGGCAAAGTGCTAAAAATATCAAAGAAATCGAAGATTCGATGGTCATTTGGCAGATTTTTTTAACTTTTTCTTTTAATTTATATTTTGTTTTAGACCGGATCCATCGAAGAAAAGATTTTTCAACGGCAAACACACAAAAAAGCCCTTTCCAATACCGTGGTCGACAGTAATGAGGACGGAGAACGGCACTTTACGAAGGATGATCTCAAAGATTTGTTCAAGTTGGAAGACAATGTTGTTTCGGATACACATTCAATGTACCTAATCATTATTTTCTCTTGTTTTGCAAAATTTTAATTGATTTATCATTTCAGATTCAAATGCAATCGCTGCATCAAAAACATTCAAGTAAAGCTACCACCGGAAGACAGTGATTGCACATCGGATTTATCGCAATGGTTTCACTGTTCCAACAACAAAGGTATTCCCGACGAGATTTTGGCACGTTCTTGGGACATTACGCGAGCCATTTCTTTCGTATTTCACCATCGTTCGAGTGCCGTAGCCACGGAAAAGGTAATCCAGCCGGATGACGCGAAAGAAAAAACGACTGAAAAAGTTTACATGAGCGACGAAGAGATTTTCGATGATGAAAAGGAAAACGACAATAGCAGCGACGAAGACTTTACCCTTTAAATTACATTTCCTTAATTCATATTTATTATTTGTTCAAACTAAATAGCTAATGATGTAATGTAAATAAATCGTTACTTTTCAAAAAGAAGTCATTCTTACAGTCTGCACTTGCTTAAAATAATGTAAACTTACTTCTAACATAAAATAATACAAAATGAGGTAAAGCATCTATTTTATCTCGCTCCCTTGCGAATTGGAGTCTTCTGAGAATGCCATATTTGAGCCCATGAACTCGCCATGCGAATCACTGACCATCGAGAAACACGTATTTGAGTCTTCGGTGCCCATTGCAAAGTTGGAATTCGAATTCGAGTCCATTCCCGTGGGCTTTCGTGCATTTTCCTTGTTCTCTGAGATGGCGAGACGTTTCTCAGACTTTGAAACCATTGGAACCCACTGAAATTTTACACTAGTTAATTTATTGATTATTTGTAAATTTTGCTTTGCATACGTGCCTTGTAAATTTTCATAGTAGTGTCTCCAATTTGAACCCATTTTTTCTCCCACTTGCGAACTTTTTCGACATTCTGCATGACCCGCTTGATCTCATCCTTGGCACGACTTCGAGTTTCTGCTCTCTAAAGCGAAATGAAATGAATGAAAAAAAATTAACAAGTGTTCGAGACTCCATTTGCCCAAAACAAACATACGGATCGGGATTGCGGTATGAAAGTCTTGTCTTTTGGAGTAGCCACCATTTTCGTTGAACGTCTATTTAATTCCAGCTTGCTGCCGTTTTTCTGCAAGGTTTTGTGCAATATTTGCCAATTAAATTCGAATTTTAAATTGTTTACTTTTTGAGAGCTTGACGTTTGGTGGGCCCGTCCATAGATTTGTGGGACCGTCCATAGATGACGTCACTTTTGAGCCGAGTGCACCCGAGCACACATTTCGCTCGTATTTGCATCGGGTGTGTGCTCGGGTGGCACACGAAGTGCTCGGGCGGTATGCGGAAAAAGTAGGGCGAGATGCGGAGAGTAGCAATATAGTACCGATCTCAGAATACTGCAAAATCACGAAGACTGAGGGGAAGCACGCAGACTCGGCAGATGGTGTGTTGTGCATACGTCCTGAGCCGAGAATCAACAATTTAACGAGATTCAACAACCGCATTGCTGTGGAACGGCCAACGGAAAACATCTACATATTGAATATGTATTTTTTGCACAGGGTTCTCTCACATACCATGGTTAACACATGGTGTCTGCCGTTAAGTGATGATGGCTTGCTTTCTTTCCATATCCTTCTTTAACTGTGCTGGAACTCTTTAAGAAAGAAAAGATTTCTTTCAGTGAGAAGTCTCTAAATTCTTCAGGATCCATAATGCCATTCGTGCTACCTAAAAGCAACATTATTTTATGTTTCTTCTGCTATAACCCATTCTACTCATCAATTTATTCAATCTTGCATGTCTGGTTAAGAAAGCAACTATGACTCTAATTTGAGTAATATTCATGTTAATCAGCTCTATTGTTCTTGTTAAAAATCTGTTTGGTACAAAACTATTGACATGTTCTGACAGCCTCCTTTCTTCCAAGTCCCAGTTTCTTGTGGTTTCGTCTATAAGCCATTCAAAAATAGCACTCTTGGCTATTTGTAATGCCAGCAATGCCTAAACACGGTTCTTTTTCTGAGTATGTTCTTTCAGATCGAATCAGTTTCGAATTAACTTTATATCTCTTTAGAGCCTTTAAAGGGTTGCTTTAAAGGTTCCAGGTTGCGCTCTTGACACCTATTGACACATTCTTTGATTGCATATTTCAGTCAAAAATACAGTTGAGAATTTTCACAAACTATTGTAATCTTTAACTCTTAATTTGTCAATAAAGATTCCTGTTCCTTTGTTTTTTTTTTGATCCATCTGTGTAACAGTGTTTTCATCAATATTACGTCTTTTCATTTCATTTTCAAAAGCAACATAAGGAATATTATTAAAAGCTCCCTCAATATCTATAAAAATGCATAACATAAGTTCTCCTTTGGTTTTTATTACATCTCTTGCTCTGTTCACCAATGATGTAAATTTAACGACCCTCTTTTAAATTTATTTTGAAAAACGTTGAAAACTATCATTCTAAATCTCTTAATTTATTTCTTAAAAATCATTTTTAAATAAAGTTTGAGCCTTGCATTATCACCTTTCGATTTCATTTACCATGAATGTTTAATTACCTTCTACAAGTCGTTTTTGATAATATTTAAGTTTTTTTTTAAAGTTTTTAAATAAAGTTTTTGCTGTAAAATGTTTAGAAAACTGAAAGTTTATTCTTAGAATTCTTGATTGGAACTGAAAGCCACCCACAGACAGTCAAGCAAGTTTACAAGCTTTACTAAAAACAAGAACGACAGCAGCTCAAGTTAAAAAGTGTAAGGAAATAACAAACGAAACAGCAAAACAAAACAATTTGAAATCGATATGGGTTCCAGGACATGGCGATATTTTTGAAAATGAAATGGCAGACCAAATGGCAAGAGTCCAATCAATGTGATTTCTTTCAACTATGTTCAAATCTATGCAACCTCATGTAACCTATGTAATCTCAATGATAATATCACAAGTAAGAGTAATAACAGTATTCTTAACAGGTCATGCCAAAGTACTGAAATACCTTAAAAGATTGAACATCATATCTGATGATACACGCTTTAATGACAAAGAATTGCCTTGTTTTAGAAGAAGAAAGACGAACTATTTTTAATAGAACTGACGGTCAAATCAATCCGACAGAGTTTCTGGAATATAAATCAATAGACATATTCAAATTCTTAAAAGGATATACCCTTCTTAAGAGAAGAGTAGTATAACCTATAAAGATTTCTACTTGATAAGCTCAAAATCGAATGGGTGGAGATAAACCTGAAATCATCATCAAGGTAACAAGTAGTCTATTCACTGTGATATCCTTTATTGTTAAAATCTGTGCCTTTGTAGAGTCCCTTTGAAAGTTTATTAAATTATGTATGTAACTTAAGTATAGCCATCTCATGTAAATTAAGTCGGAGGATTAAAACATTATTGTATTGTATTTTTTACGTGTTTAACGATCAACTAACGGCAAAAGAAAATTAATTATAGGAATCTGGGTTCAACAGTTTTTTCTCAAAATATCAAATTTAATTTCATTTCTTCCTTCAACCATCAAGTAGAAACAACGTACATGAAAAATAGTCCAAATTGCCTTTGCAGGTATAACAATTTCCGATTCCAAATAAAAGCCTTGTTCTCATCAGTAATTGTATCATCAAGGTAACGTGGAGGATTAACTGGCAATGGGGCTTAAGGCTAATTGACCTTTTTCAACCATTTTGAACCATTTTGGGGCCTATTTTAAGGAATTTTGTTCTACAGAACTCTCGGGACCTGGGGCTGCAGCCTTATCAGCCTACCGGTAAATCCGCCACTGATCAAGGTAACGGGGGAATGGAAAAAATCCAATATGTGGCAGAAATTTCATTCAAAATCACTTGAATTTGCGCCAATATGAGGGGAAAATGGGGGCCGTTAGTTTTTTGGAGGGTTTGCACTTTTCCCAGAGGGTTTTTCATCGTTTTCATTCGTCTCAAACCTGTGCACTCGGCCCGTACTCGGCAGTTTTCAACGAGAATTAACGAAGAAAGGGTGCCGAAAGGGCAGGAAAACGGCCATAGGAAATCGAAGCTCCGCATTGAAGAACACCAAAAATTTCTCGCATTTTACTCTTAACTGTCGTGTGATAAAAAGCTGAGTGTATTTTAGTGTAGCCACCAAAAGAATTTTAAAATAATACAAAAAGCAAATTTTAACTAATTTTAACTCAAAATGGTAACTATAAAAATATATCTTGCTATTTGCACGGGGTCTCTGCCTGGTGTGAAGTTGAGAAAAAGCTCAGAAACGCCTTCGATTATGTGTAGTACCTTTTATCTACGTGTTGGTTTACGATTAAATTTTTACCGCAATGCGTCACATTGCTGATCAATGGTGTATTCTTTACATGTAGTGAAAATACGTCTTTTCCCAGCTAATCTGCGGGAAAAACAGTGCAAAAGGACGCGAAAACTGTCAACAGGCTAGTTTTTGAGGCAGCTTTGGCACAATGAGCGCGACCAAATGGCCATTTTGCAGCGAAAATCGTGCAGCGGATGTGCAGAGAGCGACGCGAAAATGGTTTCTACCATTTTTGTTTCGCTCTGGCCCCCAAAACATGACATTCACTTTGCTTTTCGCTGTGCTAATTTGTCTCCTAATCTCATTTTTGAAGTGCATCATCGCAAACTAACACTAAAAAATATTAGTCATCTACGTGTCGAACGCGACGACGGCGACGACGACGACATTCTTTTTGCTAATCGCAAAGTGAGGAGAATAAAAACCTTGTCTATGCTGGTTTTTATTCCTAAATATTATTCATCTTATTAGTAGTTGATCGAGCACACAGTCGTTGTTTTTTAGCACATTTCGAATCAAAAACCCAGCCATTTCAGAAAAGGTACTTCTCTACAATTACACGAAAAAAAAACTGAGCATGTATATAAAAAAATATGTGTGTGTAAATGATGTGTGTGTAGTTTATATAAAATGTATGTACGATAGAATTTAACGGAAAACTGACTACTATATAAAAGTTAACGAACTTATGAGCAGAGAATCGATTGATAGGGAAGCCTAATATTATCATTTAAAATATTTTTTTTTTAAATTTTGATCCGTGCCAAAGACCACGTCGACAGCTTAGAGCTTTCAGTTTGCAACGAAAATCATAATTTAATTAGGCGCTGCTTTTAAGCTTTCTCGCGGCAATGAAGTTGAAAAAACGCGCCTACTATGTGTAGATAATAATAAGTTATTCATGCGACCTGTAAAAACTTATGAAATGATGACACACACATGATAATAATAAAATAGGTGTATTTGTTTGGACCTTAATACGTCCATCAAGCGGAATTTGTCATGAATGATTTAAAGAGTGCAGAGTGTGTATTGCACACTGAAAGGACGACAATTAATTGTCATTTTTTGTTTGTTTGAAATTTACTCTTTTTTTCTTTTTGCAAGACGCTTTTTATTTTTGTCGCAAAAGAATAAATACATGTACTTTTGTCGATTGAAACGACAATTGAATGCTCAATTAGTCTTTGAAAACGGAAACTTTCTTGTACAATTCAGCATTTTGCTGTCTATAATAATGAAAATAATAATTATTTTATTATGATGTCTCCGTACCTGTGCCACGAGCAACTTTTGATATATTCCATGCAAAAATTTTCAACTGTCACAAGCAATTTTATTAGCAAAAAACGAAAAACTCAGGGTCATCGTTAATATAAAAGCGAAATGTTTACCTTGAGAGCTGGAATAAAGAAAAAAAAATAGTTCTCCCCGTTCTCCGTTCTACTGACATGTTGCTGAACTTAACAGCATGATAAGAGTCATTTAGGACACAGCGAGAGAGAAAACCCTTCATTACGCATGAAAAGTAAGCTAATTTGAACAAAAAAAAAGGAAGAAAAACCTAAATACTTAAATGATTCCGTACATGTTATCCGCAATATTGCGCAAATACTGCAGATATATGTTGCGACACACTCACTGTAATAAGTACAAAAGGGAGCCATGCGGACATATTATTATTATTATTATTGTTATTGCAAATAACTTATAATATTATCTATATACTTATCTTTCATACAGTAATAGATTGAACGATGACAAATTTTAATATCAATAATTTTTTTAGTATCGTCCTCTCGATGGAAAAGAAATATTTTCCAAAAATCATGAAAAAAAAATTTTTTTAAACGGTTTCAATTTTATTTTTAATTTTATTGAATTGTTAAAAATTAATTTAAATCAAATTATTACATTAAAAATTGTACCTAAATTTTTCCTTTGAAAAATTAAAATATTTTCATGATTTTTGAAAATGTATTAAATTGTAAAACTAATTTAATTATTTTGAAAAGGAAAATTTTTAAAATAAATTTGAGTCCTAGGAAAAAAATATATTTTTTCCATCTCTGGCCTTTAAGTTGCCTCTAAAAAACATGAAAGAAGAAAATTATGTGCACTTTTCTATCGATTTTCCGTTTTTTTTTTCTTTTTCAAGTCGTTGGATCGTGGATGGATAAATAAAAGAAACATAAATGCTTATGAATATTATTAGTTTTTGCTCTAAATACCGAACACGGGCGCCTACTTCTAATGAATTAAAGGACTTTTTGCGTTTATACAATAAATAAATAACACTCAGCCTGGAGGTTTTACCCACAAAATGGGTACACACATACACACACACGAGAATCAATATTAATTTCTCTATTCCACTGTTTTATTAATTATATTTTATGTTGTACATGTGCATGTGTTCAACATTTCGTTTTTATTATATTTTTAACTATATTGCATATCATAAATATAAAACACAGAAAAATTCAACATGTTATCAAGGACACTCTGTCGTACCAGGAAAATAAAGTTTTTTTTTTCGTGTGTCTATGTGAATTTTCATCGTACTTTTTAGTTCCTTTTGTGTGCAACACTCTGAACGAAAGATGATTAGGATAATAATAATCAAAAAAAGAAACTTAAATTTATGATATCATGCGAAAATTTGGCCTTGATTCACGAAATGATCAAGTTTAAATGTTTTTTCTCTTGTTTTTTTTTACGAGTACAAAATATGGCTGTTTAATTGTTTATTTGTTGAAATTCTAAAACAACCTCATTTTTTGTTGCCTGATTTATATTCAGATTACCGAGTCATGAAAGGATTTGTGAATAAATTCATAATAAAATGCCCAAAACGAAGAAGAACAGAGTTGCAAAGAAGCAAAAAAGGAAGGAAATAATGATTTATAGACTTCCTGTACCTACGTTGGAAGTATTTCTTTTAATTATTACGGAACAGGGTCACCTATAGGGACACATAATGTACCCACTTTAAAACACGCGCACCGCCTCTCGTCTCTCGTACTGATATTGCGTCTTGCCATTTATTATACTATCGATGTTTATGATTAACTCCTTTATATAATAATATGACATGAAAAAAACAATTTTTTTATCTGTTATTTAACACAAAGTTAATAATCATGTCCCATATATTTTTTTATTATTATAACAATGCTAATATATATATAATAAGATACTGGGCACAGTGATAAAAATTTAATCGGAGCACATATTTTTTTCACGAAACCAACATTTTGTCTAGACAAAATATTAATTATTAGCAAAATTTTAACGCTTCTGTTGATAACTCGCTTCAATGAGCCTCGTTCGTTGGGAGGCCAAGTAATTCTTCGTGAAACATGTTTAACATGATGACTTTTAGCGATATTAAATTCAAACTATATCACGCTAATCAAGAATTTATTTCCACGTTTTGCATGTAATTAAACTAAATGATTTTTTATATGCTATATGTTGAATATTCTGAAATATCTATACCCGCAATGTTGAGTGTACATGGAAAAAATAAAATGACCCACCCCTAAAAAAATGTATTTAGCAAAAAAAAAAAAGAAAATAACACTGGAAAAATACAAACCTTGAATGACGACATAGCGTGACAAATACTGATAGAGAAAACTAAATATATCGTAAAATGCGAGGAGAAAACACTGTTGGACAAAAAGGAATAATAATTATATTAGTTCATATAGCGAGTTATTAAATGATTTTCTGATGTATGTTTGTTTCTTCCACAGAAATTTATTTAAATAAATCCAGTAGTTTGCCTTTTGTTGTATTTTTTTTTTCACGAAATTGAGAAATTAATGCTAATTCGCCATTTCAATATAAAAAAAAAAAATAAATTTGTTTTGACTTCGACCGCCACATTATAAACTGCTGTTCCGTGTGTTTGTGGACCATTATTTTTGTGTGTAAAATTTGTGGTATGACCGTTATTATAATTTTTTCTAATTACGCTCTTTTGCTATGTGCAGCTATTTGTGTGGTGTTTTAACGACTAAAAATAAATTACAATTTTGCTGTACAAAAATGAATAAAATTTTAAATTAGACTTTATTTTTCAAAGCTTTGTACACTTGTACTTTTATTTTTTGAATGAATCACACACAAATATTTACACATGTTGACAAAAAGTATTTTGATAAATATACAGCCATAAAGTGTATTACGGGGGTTTTCCTTTCTTTTGTCGCTTCCGATCATTTTCTCAACTTGTTTAGACTCAAATTTCAAAATATTATTACTTTTTCACGCATTCATGTTTTTTATATATTTATTTATTTATTTTTACAGGCCGATCAACTTACAGAAGAACAAATAGCTGAATTCAAAGAAGCTTTCTCATTATTTGACAAAGATGGTGATGGCACAATTACCACGAAAGAATTGGGTACAGTCATGCGATCATTAGGACAAAATCCCACAGAAGCCGAGCTACAAGACATGATCAATGAAGTCGATGCTGACGGTAGGTATTTTTTTTTCATTGCGAAAAAAAAAATTTTTTTATGACATGACACGCGTCTGATTAGAATGACAAAAAAAAAGTTATTGATTTTGGTGCGTGTAGTATTAAAATTTAATTCAAGAAGAGCAACAATTTTTTGTTACTTACACAAACACACATTTATAAATATTCGCCGGTCGTTCGACTAGAGAAAAAAATACAAACAAAATGAGTTTTCCAATTATTTTTTCGATCAGTGTACGCTCCGCATACGTTGTCGTGTCTTTTTTAGCAGAAGACACCTATTTATTTGTATGCGCATGCTATTTATAAGCAGTACCACTAGCGTCTTTCTCATCATGTATTTGCATTCTAAATAACGCACACAGAGAAACTCTACTGCTGTGGATGTGGATGGAGAAATAATACTGTATACGACTTTTATATGAAGTCAGAGAGCAGATGATGATAGTAGTACTGCAACTTGAACGTTTCAAGTTTTTTTTTTTGACGGTGTCAAAGGAGCGTGTGCGCTGCGCTGTTCTCCTCTTTTCAATTTATTTTATACGCCACTCATATGGATCATAATTTATTTATTATTATTATTTTTTTTCCCATCTTTCAGGAAACGGAACCATTGACTTTCCCGAATTTTTAACAATGATGGCTCGCAAAATGAAAGACACCGATAGCGAAGAGGAAATTCGTGAGGCTTTCCGCGTCTTCGATAAGGACGGCAACGGCTTTATCTCAGCAGCTGAATTACGTCATGTGATGACAAATCTCGGTGAAAAGTTAACAGATGAAGAAGTAGATGAAATGATTCGTGAAGCTGACATAGACGGAGATGGACAAGTTAATTATGAAGGTAAATATGTTGTTCTTACCAAATATATATAGATATTTATACTATACTATATATTATTACAATAGAGTTAATTTTAATACCTTGAGAGAATGACATTTGCAAAGCAAACAAATATACTTCAGCTTAGTTTCGCTTTTTAAACTAGAATTTACTGCATTCATTGTTATAGCGCGAGTTTCCGACTTTTTTTATTTGTATATTTTTTTTGCACGGCTAATTGATTGCATATCTTTTATTATTATTATAGCTAAAGTTTTAGTACATTTTGTTTATACTTTATTTATTGTGTTTTTCCAATCAATATATCCAAATAGATGCCTCTGTGTACTTAAAACATTTGATTCATTATCAGAAACATATTGAAATAAAAAAAAAAACTTGTAGGACTTTGTATTGTAAATTTCTTGTTTGTGCAAAATTTCTATCGTCATTCTTTCACGACATTAAAATTATATTATTTGTCTCGTCTTTAGTTGAAATGATTCTTTTGTTGATATTACTATTGCATATTTATCATTGAATGTTCTACCATTTATTAGTTCTTTCTGTCAAACTTTGTTCATATAAATATTTCAAAACAACTAAAAACAAAAGTAACACACGACAATAGAAAATCAATTCCAAGCTTCTTTAGAACTTTTTTTTTATATAAATACTTACAATGTTAAGTTAACATGCTACATGCTGAATTTTTCGTATAGATTTACCTGTAACGTATGAGAAACATTGTCTACCGAATGTAATTGATTCAAAAAAAGTACTTGTATCAATATGTGCTAGGCACAGACCGAAAATTTATGATTATTGTAGGCATTTTATTATCTTGTAAGCAATTTTTAGACCCGAATTTTTTCCAACTTTATACGGAATTTATCCAATTTTCGTTATTTTCTATTAAAATAAATGCATATTAGCGTTATTGACTTATTATTCAAGGTATGACAAAAAAAATCAGACACACTTTTTTTCAAAAAAAAAAAAAATCTTTATCTTTCAATGAAACCTGCAATAACCCATTCTAACTGTCTATGTGACAGCACAACTCATAATAAAATCAAAATTGTGATGGTATAGATTTCAACACCCTACGAGACGCATACTATAATATTATAAATTATTGGACACCATCCAAGTGTGACTCTTAATGCTCTAGTCCGTCCATTATAAATCACATAGATGTGTGTACATAACGAAGAAACAACAATAATCAGAGAAAAAACTACACTAAAAAAGTGAAGAAGAGAAAGAGAGACTTTCAAAATAATAATGCTATAATGTTTATTATAGAAAATGCTTTTTGCTTCATTTAAAGCCTTTTAAACTGTTTTATACATTTTAATGAAAACTAGTCAGACCCTTTGCATATTTGTTACATATTAATGTTTCCCTGTAGAACATTTACTCCCTATGTGTTGACGTGCTTTCATCTTTTTGCAAGAAACACCTTGATATATTTATCACATATATAATAATTATATACATATATATATATATTTATACATATATCTTTTAAGTGTCGAATTGATGTACGTTTCAACCAAAAATTGTTCTTTTACAAGTTTTTCCTTGTCACAGTTTGTGTTTTTCTATTTTTCCAGTTAATACCTTCAAAGTTAAATGTGATACTCAGCATTTGACAATTTTCTCTCGTTCTATTTCACTCTTTTCAGAATTTCAAAAAATAGCCATACCAATTTTTAAACAACAGTCCAGTACTGATTAATTAACTTTTTAATCAAAAATATAATAACAAAAAAGATCTCAACATAAAAAATAAATGACTCAAAGTGAAATCAAAAGCAGTTTATAGGCTTTAAATTTAGCTCCAAATAGTTAAATATTTAAGGAAAAAACAGATATTAATCCCGATATCAACCAATTTATTGGTTTTGAATTATTATAAAGTTATATTATTATTAATAATAATAGATGATACATATACGAAACGGGTTCCATTACACAGATCACAGGAGAGAAAACATAACTTATTGAAGTTTTTACCAAATTTTAGCTACTCAAATTTGGCCTCAAACACAAAAAAAATAAATACTTTACAGTACCTTATGATAACAAATGTTTGCACAATTAATTTTTAAATCAATAACGTTATGAATTTTTAACAGTATGAAACTGTGTAATGGTATTTTATGAATATTTTACAAATAAAAAAAAAACAATAATGATAAGTAATAAAGTAATAGGAAATTTTTTAAAAATTATTTTTGTCTAGTTGGGTCATTCCAAACCGATATTATATCCAATTTTTTACGTGATACGGAATGAAAATGTTTTGTGGATAACCTCAATTAGTCAAAAACATATATCGAATAGTTCTAGTGTTAACAATAGAAAAGCATTTAACAAGGGCCATTACAATGTTTTGTCAAAAAAGAGACAAGTTTGTCAAAAAGTTTACACTTGTCATGGCCTAAAAAGTAGTTTAGATGAATATACTAGTAGCGCAATACACACATTTTAACTTGTTGATTATTTATAATCCTCGTAGTGATTTAAGTATAAGCGTCGTAGATTATGAGAAAAGAAATAATATTATGCCTTCGATATTACCAAAAATTTGTAGAATTAAAATCGAACAGGGCTAAATTTTTATTAGTTCCAGTTGTTCGGAATTATTTAGAATAAAATCAATAATTTGATAAAGAATGAAAAAAAAAGAAAAGAGTTGTTGATGCTATCAATTCCGACCATACGTTTATCATATTAAATATATTGAAAAATGGGTACACATATTTTTTCGAAATCAAAGAAAAAAATCAAAATTGTTAAGCGTTACTGAATATAGATCTGTGATATGATAAAAAAAAAATTAATAATTTTGTATAAAGTAAATGTCTGATCTTTTGTTGTTACTAAAACATAGAAAAAGTGTTACATTAGTTGTTGTTCAAAAAAAAATAAATAAAAAAAATTAAATCCATGAATAAGAAGGAGATTGTCAAGCTTAATGAGCAAATTATTTTCTTCTTCTATATAACTTACACTAATAATGATTAGAACATTCTAGCTTTTTTCTGTAGTCTTGCTTACCTTTTCTTGATCGTTAAAACCAAACAAATAATAAACTCAAAATTTTGTCTTTTCTCATTGTAGAATTTGTAACGATGATGACATCGAAGTGAGCTGCAGATTTGTATTGCGCCTTTCTATTATTTTTTATTTTTGAGAAGACTGTAGCCATGCGCAACTCCAGCCCGCGCAAAGCTGTTGCTATGGATATAATTATTACATTTAAATTAACGAGGAAAACAGTAAAAATTTAAAAAAATATATATATAACATCAAAAAAAATCTATCAAGGTTAATTTCTTTAAATTAAAAAAAAATGCAAAACTTAAAAATAATATTAATAAAAAATACATTAAATTTAAAATTAAACATAATAATTAAAAATAATGGTAAAAATCTGAAAATACTTGAGTAAAATTAAAAGAAAAAAAACATTTACTGTAATAACAACCACAATTTTTTAATCTATAAGAGTTCTTTATTAAAACACACACTAAACACTCGTATATAAATATAAAATTAAATAAAAAAAAACACATTGTTACATTTAAATTTAAACAAAAAAAATGAAGGACAACTTAAGCTCTTTAAATATATCAACTCTCAACTATCAATAGTTTCATTTATTTATTTTTCCACTAAAATATATCAACAACATATTTAACTTTTTGACTCCAATCAAATTTCCAAATGTTCAAAATAAACATCCATTAATTTGATCAATTTCTTCACCTTTTTATTAATGAATAATAAATATTAATTATTATAAACAAAACAAAATCAGCATTCTAGTTAAATATACTTTTGTGTAAATTTTTGTAAAAAAAAATAAAGATTGTTAGAAAAAATCACACAAGAGATTCGACTTGAATTTGAACAATGATATGATGATCATTACTATTGTGTACTGTTGTAGTGTAAACAACTCGAGATATCAATGTAAAGTACCAAGCAACGTAAGATTTGAAAGACTAAACCATAAATAATTGATTCCGAATATTACATAATATCGCGGCATGCAAGTGTTGAAAGTTCGATCGAATAAATTTAGCTAAAACAAATACAAGATTAAAGTGGAAAGCTCATTCACAGAAAAGAAAAAAAAAACAAAAAAAGGAAGGAAATTGAGTTTTGTTTATGTTTTCTCTTTAATGATTACGGACTTAAAATATAAAGTAAATTAAATGAACGACTCTTTTTTTATTAATTTTACATCTATAGTACTTGTGCTCTTTGATAGCTTTTGCACACATGCTAGTAATTTGTTATAAATATACTTTAGAGGTACAGTTAAACATTAGTAATCCAAAAAAAAAGAAAATATATATATATAATATATATAATACTAATATTAAAGAAATAATCATAACCGTTCAATATCGCGATGAGGGGAAACAAACAAAAAATTGAAACAAAAAGATGAGACGAAGGTAAGCAGAGTGATACATGAAACGAAGAAGTACTTAGGAGTATGTGCAAGCAGATAGACAATCATCTCAATTGGGCTTAAAACTATTGTTAAAGACAACAAAAAAAGATATATAACTTAACAGTAGAACCTCTGTGCGATATTGAACAAAATTTGTAATATCAATTGGCGAACAAATTGAGTGGAAATTTTTGCAAACAAAACATAAAATTTAAAAAAAAAATTAGCAATCTAAAGCAACAACACATTAACAGTTTTCCTGCATGAAAAAAAAAGAGAATCCTACCAAAAACATACGAATCTATCAATTAAAAGGATTACACATGATATAAAAGAAAATTAGACATTGTTAAGTTCATTTGAAATTTACTGTTTGACTCATCTTTGTAGACTTGTTAACAACTAACAGCATTAAAAAAATAATAAAAAAAAAAATTAAACATCTAAAAACCCCGAGTAGACCACTTGAGGCAATTAATCTTTACTATTTGTTATAACGAAGGTCAGAAAAGCAATTCCATTTTACTTATTTTTTAATTTTCACACGACTTTTCTTTATTAAATCATATTTAATGGAGATAACAATACACACACACTTGTATACTTTTACTATTTATTCTATTTTTATTTTTTGAAACTAAGAGTTGAGCAAAGAGAAAGCTTTTGACGAAAAAAAAAATTGGGATATGTATTGTACTGAATGCGGTACTTTACGTATAAATTGTTTGTGTTGTTTGATTGAAAAATTGTAACATCTTATCTCTTCATTAAAATCACGAAAAAAATACCTTCTAGTATTCTTGGATTATATACATATTTACATTGCATCGACATATTTAAAAAAATATATATATTTAATAAACAACAACTTTTTAAGTACTTGTATGAGATCATATATCATATATGATAAAAAATATATTATTATGATTTCTTGGAAAATATTTAATTTTCATTGATTTTTTTCTATTTTACAATAGTAAATAAAGCATTTACCTTTGATGATTCTTAATACAGACATCTTCATTATTATACTATTAGTTATTACTATTTTTAACTAAAGTAAAGTGTTAATGCAAGAGAGTTAAAGAAAAACAGAAAATATTAAATACATAAATTTAATAATAAAAATGAAAATATGTGTACCTAGATGAGAGAAGAGTAAATTAAATAAAAAAAAACTTGATTAAAAAATCACAAAAAAAATATATTTAAACAAACAAAATGATAACAAAAACTATTATGTGTAACTTCTCCTTAATTTGTCTGTGTATAAATACGAAAAATAAAAATAAAAGCAAAAGAAAACAACAAAGAGTTATTTTCCGGATACTTTATTGCTTATTTTTATTTTTTTAAATTATTTCCTAAGTTTAATATTTTTATTTTACTTTATTTTATTTTTTATTTGATGTCTAGAAAGGTAAGTAAATAAAACATTATGAGGTATGAAAGGTAATGTATGTTGTTTTCAATCCTCCAAATAAAATGATAACATAAACACACATACAAAGAAATGCATTTGTATGACGTTGTTGTGTTAGTAAGACACCCTAAATTTTGTCGACCAACAATAGAGGATGTTATTCAGTATAGAGAATTCCTTCAAAGCGTATGGAACCCAAGCGAATTTTTAACGGAAAAAACAAAAATGTACGAACAATCATTTAGTGTTGTGTTTTTGTTCAATCTTGGCCTATTTTTCCTCGTCGTAATTTTAGTACGATTGTGGGCATTGAGACGCAAAAATTACTGGAAAATGCAAAATATGCCACAAATTGAGTCAAAGATATTTTTTGGAACATTTGCATCAACTTTCATTCAACGAAAATGCATAACCGACGCTTTTTTAAAAATATACAAGGAGAATGAGGAAGATCATGTTATTGGTGCTTGAGCTGAATTTTTTGACAATTTTCATCATGATCGTTAATTTAATTTTTTTTTATCAGGAGTCAATATTTTACATAAACCAGCTTTAGTGATCAAAAGTCACGAAATAATCAAAAGAATATTGACGGAAGACAAAAGTTTCTTCATCGGAGGAGAAGAAAGGTTTGTCTTTGTTTATTGTTTAAAAAAAAATAAGTTTTGATTCTAATAAGATTTATTCCAGTCATTCAAGCGTAAAAGTCGAAAACTCGATCAACTACAAATACATAGCGGAAAAACAGGAAATGTATGAATTTTTGTACAAATTGGAGTCGGTGCTTTCATCTGTGACATCTGAAACAAACAACTCTTTAATAAACGAAATTTTTGAATCAGAAATTTCAAAGGTTGGATTTATACCTGCTTGAAAATAATATCAATACGTGTCTGTAAACTTCCTTCATGATCATAGGTTGGGCACAATTTACACAATTTTTGTGCAAAAATCACTTCCATTGATGCAAAAGACTTAGTGGCGTACTATATGGTGGATATAATATGCAAGCTAATTTATAACATTGATGCAAACTGTTTGATTGATGAGAAATCACCATACAGAAAACTCAAAAATGGCCTGTTTAAGTACTCAAAAGTCACGGAATGGGTATGGAAAAAATGGAAAGTATGTTTTTAGCATATCTTTTAAAATGAAAAATCTTGATAACATTTTTGTTTTCACCCTTAGACGAAGAGAAACGATTTCGTGTGGCGCAAAAATCTAATGCAAATACTAAAATCCGGAGACAAGTCAGAACTAAGCATTTTAATGAGAGCTTTAACGGAACCGTGTGATCAAAATGATGTTGAAATTCATGAAATGAAGACTTTGGAGAAAATTTTACGTATATTGATCGATAAATTGAGACAATTGTCGTCAACTTTAATTTTTTGTCTGTATGAACTTGCCAAAAATCCAACGGTACAAGAAAAGTTAAGAGCTGAACTGAGAGAAAATTTCTCAGATGATTGTTCATACTTAATGGAAACAAATACTTTTTTGCACAACGTGATTCAAGGTAAGAAAAATTCAAAATACTAGATCGAATTAAATTGAAAAAAAAAACATATTTTTCCATAGAAACTTTACGTCTTCATCCAATTTCGAGTGTTCTGAGGCGAGACTGTGACTTTCCCGATGATGAGGAGGAAGGATATTCGTTGGCACCCTTCTACAAATATAAAGTCCCGCGTAAAATGCCGTTTTTAATACCGGTTCATGCGATACTCAGAGATGAAAAGGTTTGAAATCAATATTTTTTAAATAATTTTTTTAATATTAATTAATTTTTTTTTAGCTCTTTACAAATGCAGACAACTTCAATCCAGATAGATACTCGGAAAAAATTCACGAAATTCTCCCGTTATTCTTAAGTCATCATTTAGAAGGATCAAATACGACAAAATTCGTCGTTGCTGTCATAAAGCTTTTCATTTGCAATATTATTCGTAATTTTAAGATTAACTTATCTGATGACCAGAATGACTCCATTAACTACAATCCAATGTCAGTCATGCTTCTACCAAATGATCTAATTTTAATGTTTCTTGAACAAATATAGCAACTAGTCGATTTGAATAAGAAAAATTTTAAAAACGTGTATAATCTTACGTAAGAAAGAATATATTTATTGTCAATTGTAAACAAAAAAATTCGTATTGAAACAAGTGTTTATTATCTTCAAGGCGTATTCGTAAAAGTACGTGGTGACTCATCACAGAAACAAATCATTATCAATCGCTTATTCATAAAAAAATCTTTTAGGAAATGCACTTATTCGTCACCTTTTGGGGCACGCAATCCCCCAAGATGACGTTTTCCGAATTCTTCTTTGGTTAAATCGGAAAATTGATTGATTCCCATGCTCCAAGTGACTTCGCCCTTTTCGAATTTTTTATTGTGCTCCTCGACGTCTTTGACAGCTTGGAAGTAAATCGCTTTTCGTTTTTGTTCCTCTTCCTGGTCTGCATACTTCTTCTCAAATTTGACTTTGTAGTCTTCCCATTCTTTGTGTTGATCGTCGGTGTAAGACATTCTGAGGCAGAAACTGCAATTTTAAAGAATTTGTGAAGGTAGAGAACGTATTGAATTGACAATTTAGCAAATAGCTGTCACTTGTTTTGTGTTTAGCTATTCAGTAGGTTTCAAATCAATCAAATATTATTTAAATTTTGATTAATCAGTTAATCAACCAATTAGAAAAATAATTATCTATGATATTATTAAATCGACTTCAAGTCAAATTTTGCAAAGTAAGTGATTTGAAAAATATTCTTGCCAAAAATTACATTTGAAATTCAGCTAAAATTCAAAGGTCCAAAGTACAAAATTCAGTAACAGTAAATTAAGTAGCCACAGTAAGGGTCTTGAGATTTCTTAGAGATTCTGGCTCCAACAATGCTTCTACGCAGTCGAATTTGAAATGAAACAAAGTATTTTTTGTGCGTTTTAAGTTTTTTTTACTTTTTGAAACTGTGCGCCACCGGATTCGATTGCAATTTCGACTGTCAATTTGATCGAAATTCCTAAAAATTGGGGTTGTTTCGATATTTTTTAACTGTTTTTAATTTGTTTCAATTAATAAAAAAAAAGTTTTTAAGATAAACTCTTGAATTTTTCATGATTTATGTCAAATTTAATCATTTAATGAGTTCGATAGAAAAATAAATTGTATGACATCATAGCGCGTTACGAAATCACGAGACGATCCCTAGTTTTAGCCACCATTGGAATACAAAAGCATTCAAAATACTTATGCTCGAGAGAAAATTTCTTGTTAAATTTCACTCTAAAATCAAATTTGAGATTTCATGCGCTATTCGTTTGCCTAACGAGCGACAAAAATGTTTACAAATCACAGTGAGCTAAAGGACATACTGAATTTGGTGTGGGGAGACGTAATAAAAAGTGATGGCGGAGCATTTCGACTTTGGTGTCAAGGTTTCGAGTTTTCCGAGGACGAGCCAGCAGCGTTGCGCCAACGATGCGGTGGTCCGTGCGGCGTTCTGGCACCCGTGCAAGCGTACATCCTGAAAACGTTGTTGTCCGAAGCGATGGGACAGAATTTCAAGGACTTGACATTTGAAAAGTGCAAAGCTGTACTGGTGCAGGCACTGTGCTGCATCCTGACAAAATGCAAAAATCAAACGACAAACTACTACGTGGTCACGTTGAAGGACAAATTCGTGAAGAAGGACATCAACGAGGAGGGATCGTCGAGTAATCCCACGACGGACGAGCTACCAGAAGAGGAGAATTCGAATGTGTTTCATCAGCGCCTGCAAATTGTCGAGATGAAGGACATCGAGCACGTAAGACAATTTTACTTGGACCATTTCCACACGCTCGAGAACCAGTATGGAGTATTGGTTTTCCTGTACACCGTTTTGTTGACCAAAGGAATGCAGAATATTCTGAGTGAATTATGTGATACGTCGGAGCCGCTGATCCACGCAGTGTACGGGCACGCCTCACAGCCTTTGATTAATCTTATGTTGACGGGACGGATTGTGCCTTACGTGTGGGACGGAGACAAAAATATCGGCGGGCTGGCGTTGCGTGGCATCAACCAGCAGTCGGACATTGGTTTCCTCACGATAATGGAACAAATGCAGTACTGCACTGTAGGCAATTTCTTCAAAAATCCGCGACATGCTGTTTGGGTCCTCGCCTCGGAGACACATTTGACCGTACTTTTCAGTCCCGAGACGAAACTTGTGGCACCCGAGACGCCACGCGAACAGGCAATTCGTGTGTTCCAGCAGTTCAACAGTGATGGCGCCAGTTTTATCGAGAGCGGTCATTTGCAAGAGGTCCTCAAGCAGCTCGGACTCGTTAGTGTACCTGAATACGTCGACATAATGCGCAAGAAAATGGATCCTGAGAACCTAGGCATCATTCTGCAGAACGCTTTCTTGGAGGAGTTTTTCGAGGAGGAGATTTCCAAATGTCCCGATATCTTCGATCTGTACCACTACAACGGCATCTCCAACTCGAACCTGCACAATCAAGTGAAATTCCGCAAAGGCACCGCTATCTTGCTCGAGTCGAATTTGCAAATGTGCGACTCGTCCAACCCCATACTGACATGTCTCCAGACAAAGTGGCCGAACATAGAAGTTAATTGGATGGAAAATGTACCTTCACTAAATTAATTAAATGTGTATTTTCTGATGTACATACCTACATATATATTTACATTAAAAAGTTTTGGCGTATCACTTGAACAGACACACATATATATACGAAAATCTATTAAATACCATTAAACCACAAAATAACAATAAATATTAATAATAACAAAGCTAATAATAATATAAACACATATACCTACCTAAATAATCCTCAGTTTTCGACACTAAATCTGAGTCTTTTTTAACTTTTTAATTTCAAGTATTTCAAAGAACAAATCTTATAGTATTTTATAAAATTGAGGACTTTCAAAAAACCTTTAGATTAGATAATCTAATCATTCTTTGTTTGAAAGCTTGGAGGAATTCGATTGAATTAATAAGTTAAACTTGTTAAACAATTTAATAACCATTAGATGTATATGAAGAAAACAAAAAATATGTAAATTAGTTGAAATAAAAACTATCTTTTTTCGAAAACTAAAGCACGTTACATTTTCAGTTTTATTTTTCCACAACAAGAATGAGCAACAGTTGCACAGTGACTCTTAGACAAGGAACTATTGTGGGTTCCGAAAGTCTCTTGCCCAATGGTAAAAAGTTTTATAGCTTTAAAGGAGTGCCCTATGCTCAACCACCTAAGAGATTTCAAGCACCTTTACCAATAACGTCGTTCGGGGAGAAGGTCTTACAATGTACGGAAGAAAGGGCAGTTGCAGTCCAGAGAGACATGTTTGGGTCGGAATACATTGGATCAGAAGATTGTCTATTTTTGAATGTATGTAAATGAGATTAAGACGAGTAACTTTATAATTATTTGAATTTTTGATGAAGAAATGCAGCTGAAAAATAATTATTTGATTTTTTATGGTGCTTTTTAACGTTTTTGACCGTAAATTAATAAATTTGAAATTAATTGTTATTAACTTTATTTCCAATATTTATTGGCATTATTTTTAAATGAAAATTAAAGAATATAAGCTAAATGGATTTTTTTTTTTTTTTTTGAGAAATTCGATTCAAATTACGTGACTTTAAATAAAGTCACCTAAATTCTTTTTTCTTATCAAAACAAGTTCAGTTTTTTTTGGTATTTTTTTTAAGTAAACTAAAATTTTTCAAAGCTTACAAAAAAAAATACATAAAAAAATAAAAAATAAAATATTTATACATTTTTTTTCTTAACCAGCTTTTCAAAATTTGAGAAGGGGTGACAAAAATTCAAATAATTAAATAAAGTCCTTAATTTGAAAATTTATTTACTAAAATATATTTTTTTAAAAATTAAGATTTACACTCCAGCTTTAAATGGGAAAAAGTTGCCTGTTATGTTTTGGATTCATGGTGGAGCATTCAATAGTGGCAGTGGAAACTCAGATTTGTAAGAAGACCTTTTTTTATGTCTTTTTCTTGTAAATTTAATTATTTTTCCAGATACTCACCCGAATATTTGGTGCAAGAAGATGTCGTGGTTGTCACTATCAACTATAGATTAGGACCTCTGGGATTTTTGTATCTTCCGAGTGCAGGTATTCATGGAAATTTCGGACTAAAGGATCAACTTCAGGCATTGAAATTCGTTAGTCAAAACATCGAAACGCTTGGCGGAGACAAAGATAATATCACTCTTTTTGGCGAAAGTGCCGGAGGGGCTTCCGTTAACTTTCATTTTTTGTCTAAGGAGTCCAGGTAATAATTTTTTCAACATTGCTTAAATTGTTTTAGTCGCTAAGGTTTTTCTGTTCAGAAAATATTTTCACAAAGCCATATGCCAAAGTGGCGTAGTGATGAACGATTGGGTCCTTCAAGTTGCTCCCGTTGAAAAATCATGCAAATTGGCCAAATTATTAGGTTGTAAAGATGTAACGGATCATCAAAAGGTGCGCGAAACACTGTTAAATGCATCAGCTGAAGATATTGCACGTCAAGCAAATCATACAGTTAGCGAAGATGAAAAGCGCAGAAGTTTTATAATGCCTTTCAGACCAGTTGTGGAATCGCAAAATACAGTGGATCCTTTTGTCAAAGAACATCCATTGATAACAATTCAACGACAGGATACTCTTTCGGACATTCCACTCATTTCAGTAAGGAAAAATAACATATTTTTTTAAATTTTACCACAAATGTTTTTATTTTTTAGGGAGTGACAGACATGGAAGGAATGATAATGCTGAAAGATTGTTTGATGAAAACCAAAAGCTTCAATGAGGATTTTTGCAAATACATTCCAATGTCCCTTAACGTGCTTCCAGATTCAAAAGAGGCTGTTGCAACTGGCAAAACAATTAAGGAATTCTATTTTGGATCAAAAGCTCTTGATAATTCAACTGAAAAAGAAATTTGTGAATTTATGACAGATTTTCACTTTTCATTCCTTCATTACATGCATGCCGAGCTGATGGCTAAGCATCAAAGAGGAACAAAGCAATATATTTATCGTTTCTCGTTTGATGGTGAACTCAATATGTTTAAAAAGTTTTACGCTAAGACACCTGTTAAGGGAGCTTGCCATGCTGACGACATTTTTTACCTTTTCAAGTGAGAATTAAAAATTTTTTTCTTAAAAAACTGATAAATTTTTCTTCCTAAAAAAATTTTAGCATGACCATGGCTCATGTTCCGGTTGAAGAAAACAGTGATGAAGCTGTAATACGTGCCTCTATGACAAAACTTTGGACGAATTTTGCAAAATATGGTGAACCAACACCAAAAAACACTAATTTAGGATTCATTTGGGAGCCTGTTGATCAAGTGGATCCACTTAAATGCCTTGATATAAATAAACCGTGTAAATTAGTGACAAATCCCGATGATCGTAGAATACAATTTTGGAGAGGAATTTACAAAAAATGGAATAAAAGCTCTATACATCCAAAATTATAATATTATAATATAAAAAATATAAAATTAAAATTATAATACGGGAGAAATGTTCAATAAACGAATTTTTTAAACTACAAGCATTACCAGAATCGCATACAAAGTACTTTTATTGTTCCTGCCTGAATCGACATTTGTGTAATGTCATAATATCTAGAATCAAAACACATTAAAAATTTTAAAAGTGCGGCGAAAAAAACAAACACCGTCAAAATGATGAAATTTGCGGGAAATGAAAGACTTGCAGATGATTCGGCCTGCGCTGGTTCGAGAGCTGATTTGAAAATGTGTCTCTTGGAAAGCGATTGTTGCAAAATTGTGAGGTTTTTTTCTTCGTCTTTTCAAACTCAAAATTGTTTCTAGATTCGACCATTTTAAACAAATTCTAAACACTTTCACCTTTTACAGCATAAAAAGACGCCTCGAGAATGCTTAAATGTGACCGATGGATCCGTTCCAGCGGAGTGTCAAGCGCTTAGACGTACATTTTTTGAATGCAAAAGATCATTGGTGAGCTCCCAAAATGCTAATATTCTCATTTTATTTTAATGAAAGTTTTTTTTTCATTTTTAGTTGGACAACAGAATCAGATTTCGGGGTAGAAAGGGAGATTAGAAGGGCTTTTAAGTCAAATTATGTTATAAAATAAAATAGTTCACATTTTAAAGTAAAAATTTGTAGTTTATTTTAATTGATATCTCAGTACCAAATTCAGTCGAATTTAATGAAACACAGTTTTCGCTTATTAAACATAATTTTTTATTATTCTTTTTATATTCTCATGAATAAAAACTTAGGAAGTGGTGCAAATATTTAGAATAATTTTTTTAAGATGTATGATCATGACGGATTTTTTTTTGTTTGTTTTGAAATATTTTTACAGAATAAATAGGTTTAGTGTAAAATTTTTAATTTTATTTATATATTTTTGCAATTAAACGAAAGTACATGAGAAATATTTTTTTAGGCGTAAGAGTAATTTCTTAATTTCGTTTCCACTGGCATTCTTTATGTAGGTAGGTCCAACGTTTTATATATCAGAGCAGTCAACAATTAAATTCATTAATGAGTTAGAAGTAGTTTTTGTTAAACGTTGTAAAATTCCTCTAGATACATACTAGTGATAATCATAAAAATTGATCCGTCTATTCTACATGATGATTAGATTTTGTAAATTTATATTTTCCAACGCAAGTTTTTTTTAAGACTATAATTTTTATGTATCGTATTTTGTAGCTTAGCCAATAAGCAGAAGGAAAACTTTATAGACCGATTGTTCTTTTTTTTTGTTCCATATTTTATTATTAAAAAGTGTTTTTGCTATATTTTTCGTAATCTACTTAATTTGACTTCAAACTTTTAAATTTAAAGATTTGAAAATTATCACAGTACTACTAATCTAAATATTATCGTATCTAAAAATCTTATTAAAATATTGGATAAATTTTTTTTTGCCATTAGATAAAAAGTGAATGACCGAAAATGTTGTTGTCAGGCAGTAAAATATGAGATTTTTTCTTCAAACAATTCCATTCTACGGCATTAATTTATGTAAATATATTTATATATAAGGCTTTTCGTAATAAGTAACCTATCTATAAAAAAAAATTAAACTTAATTTTTGTGAATTTTTAAGTTATTTGAGCAAATAACAGTCGTACGTAAAATTAAACTAAATTTCAATTTATTATTCCTGTAATTATTTAAGATACTAGTTATTTTTTACGCTAAGAAACCACTTGAAAATCGAAAAAGAAAGACTTAACTTTTCACGCAAGTGTTCTTATTTATAAATATCGAAGGAAGAAGAGAGGATTAATTTATACTTTATGTATATTTTGTATGGTATACTGAGAAAAAGAAGTTGTCTTTGTAAAAGCTTGCATTTTTCGCTCAGTGTTTAATCCTACTTATTGATTAGGTGCCTTATTTAGCGATTTTTTTTTTCAAAGATTTCACAACTCTTCTAACTTGATGATCGTAATTTTTTGTATAGAGTTTGTTTAAAAACTATGTATAAGTATATGCAATAAAGTCTATAGTTGTATTTATGTAAAAAAGCGATAAAATTCCTACTTAGTTTAAAAAGTTTGTATTGGTTTATATAAACCAGTGTATCCGCATAAACGGGATCTTAGTGTAGGAATCAATACGGCAGCTCCATTCAAATTCTTCAACAAGTCCGCACATTCACAAATTAACAAATACATTTTGTCGCCTTTCGCCGATGCCGACTTGTGTAACGTTATTTTTCTGAGGTTTACACTGCGTGGCAAGTATCTAAAATTAAAAAAAATAATTAATTTGTATTTCAAAACCAACAGAATCTTTGAAAACTCACCTGTACATTGAACGAGCTCCTGTCCAAAATAGCCAATTTCGTTCAAATCGTTCTCCATCATCTCCTTCGAATACCTTTGAAAAAACAAAAATTATATAAAAAAAAAACAATTTATTTAAAAGTCTTAAGTTTACCTTGAAAACGCTTATTATGTAGCCAGTGGAAGGCGTGAGAGATTTTTTAAAGTTTCCCAATTCGTTTTGACTGAGACAAAGTGGCGGTCTGCAAATACTCGCTACTTCCGAGTATAAATCCAGTGTGTGGGCAGCAGTGTATCTTGTTACCTTTGAGATGTAAAAGTAAGTATTTTGTTAATATTTGGAAAAGTTTTTGTGTAATTTACCTTCGGTTCAAACTTTGCCAGTGATTTTACTCTGACACCCGTGTAAAAACTGCTCAAAAATAATTTCATATTAATATTTTAAATTCACTTTGAGGTCGCTTTAAATTTATTTTTTAACTTTTTGTCCTTTTTCTCACTTTTAAGAGTCGAAAATTAGATTAAAATTGAAAATTTCAAGAATGTTTTTCAGAAATTGTGTTTTATTTTTTAATGTTCTTACTTGAAATTTTTTGAGCTTAATTTAATGAAAAACTATTGAGACAAAAAGTTAGAAATAAATATAGAGAGGCCTAATTGCTATTTTATTACCTATTGGGATCCGTTTGTTGAGTATTGATTACATAATAACTAATGAATGGAAACTCAGCTGAAAGAACGAATAAAAACCAGATTTAATTACTTAATTTAAGATAAAGGGATAGTGAAATTTTTACCCGTCCGTTCCATGTTGGCAAGTAGCATTCCACCTAACGCATTGTTTCCTTGTTGTATCTACGAAATATTTATGTTGGTTAATTTAAGAAATTTAATAAAAATTTTAAATAAAGTCATTCCAATCCAAATTAAACTCTTGTAATGACTAAAATAAAATGAAATGAAATAAAATCCAATAGTTTAGGTAAAAAAAAATTGAAAAAAAGTTTCTTAATTCGATTTTTTACTGAAATGTAACGTAACGTAAAAATCAATGATTATTGTCATAATTTAGAATCTAATGAACTTTTTTATTGTTTGTATTTTAGAATCTAAAATGGAACATTAGATAATATTAACTTTCATTTGGAAGGATCTTAAATAGAAAAAAAAATTAATTCATATTTACTTCGTGTAGTAATTCTGATGCAGCAATGCGTTGTTTGTGGATTGGATGTATTAACGGAGACTCCAGAACGGGCTCTATTGGCTCATACGTTGACATCAAATGTGCTAATATACACAATTTTGGATCTGACACTTCCAGAACATTGAGTGGACCCTGTTTCGTATCTGTTGAATCTATTGGCGGTGGAAGCTGTATTTAAAAACAAAATATTTAAATTTTTTATTTGAGCTAATTTAAAAAAAAAAGACTTACTGGCACTCCGGCTGGCAGAAATCTGTCAATGGCATTGAATGGTATGATGAAACAATCCTTCTCTAGAGCCGTCAATGAAATCGGTTCACTCCGGGAACTGACAAATCCTGTGGCCTTATTTCCGTTACTACCTGCACCAACATTTACTATTAAGTATCAAGAGTTTGTTCAAAAGAATAGCTTGGGATACTTATATGAGAAATAGCATAAGAGTTTTGTTGTTGTTGTCAATTTTGGCTTTTTATTAAGTTTTTTTAGGCTAGATTTGGAAAATCACATTTTGGTGACATATCGTGTTGAAAAACCATTAATTTTTACATATATTTACATTAGAGTTGCACGTTAATGTTAATCATAGCATTGTTTCGTGCAAGTTTTTTTTTATGTTTGAAACACACAACAACAAAAAAAATCAAACCTGGCCTGGCAGCTTCAAATAAAGGCGTTTGACTTCTATTATTCGCCCATTGAAAATCACTTAGCATAGCATGATCAGACGTTCTACTACGGTCAACTAAAGGCTGAGGTGCATCATACTCAAACTGGTGCGTGGTAGTATCCGAATAATTTTCTAAAGCACCGGCCAATGGCCCACATTTTTCTGTAAAATTAGGCAATGGAGAAATTTGAATCTACTTTTATACGATTACAAATGAAGGCTATGTGAAGGAGGTCCCCCGAGATTTATATCATGTTGTTAGAAATTTCAGCAAAAATCAAATGCACACCCTAGAAGCTTTCAAAATAATAGTATGGCTCTGATTTTAATCACTTTGTTATCGCAAAACATTACCATTATTATTTTTTTTATTATTAACTTTGTTTCAAAAAAAATGACGAAACTTTGTAGCATTAATTTTATTATTACTCTGCTTGATTATAACAAAAAAAAATCGTTTAGCTGCGCAGTTATTAAAATTTTATTATTCAATGAATGGCTCAATATTGAAGAAATGTTGGAAGACGTCTGTTTTTCATAAAAAAAAAACTTAAATCGTCAAGAAGTTAATTATTTCACTGTGGCATGGTTTGGTTAAAGTATTCAACTTGTTGCGGAGTAAAAAAAAACACATTTTTGTAAAAAATTACGAGAATCTCACTATTTTCGATAGAAATGCGCTTTGGTATGATATACTCCATTTCATTTTAGATACTTTTGAATATGTTTCTTTTTAATTTTTTTACAAGCTTTACATTTGCCATTTGCCACTTTTTGGCTCGTTTCATTGTTTTAAATTTTCTTGGCAAATATTCAAGCTATGATTTGTAAAAAGCTCAATATCACGATATATTATGATTTGATTGCCGTAATAAAAGTTGCATCTAAATGCCACTTCCAAACAAACAAAAACAACGACATTTTCTACAATCATCACATGAATTCTACCTTTCTACGAACAACTTTAACATTTATCGAACAAGTGGTGAATATTATTTATTTTTGTTCAAACATCAATATATTGATAAAAATAAAAAAAAAATCACGAAAAGGAAAATTTTTTTAAGTATCTGATTTTACTTCCATCAGTTATTCATGAGTTTGTTCCGTAGTAAACTCAATAAAAAGTTCTACGTGAATTAAAGTTGAAAATTTACAAGAAAGTAATTTATGGAAACTCTTTTCCGGCAAGCAAATGGGCATAGTTTACAAACTAGCTTTGAGTGCATATGTAAATAATAATAATTTGTGTGGGAATAGTATTTATAGAATCTTATAATTTTTATTTATAGCTAGTATAATTTTGTCACTAACGTGTGAATGTAGTACGTTTGAAAATATAGTAAACTGTGTCCGAACAAAAGGTCTTAATGGAATTCGTTAGACGAAATATTTTTCGCAAAGCTATTTGGCGTTCTGCGTAATTTTTTAAATTAATTAAATTATTATGAAATCATGCAAAAAGTGGCACAAAATACATTTTTTTAATTAAAATATTAATTAAATGCTGCATATAGACGTAACAGAGTATGGGGATGCATGATAAATCAAAATTTTTCTTAACCTTCTACTGTATCCTGATACCCAAAACCACCACCTTTTGTGGCACTAAAAAAGATGTGCGTGCGAAAATGATAGTCGTCATTTGACATCCCCATATCACGCGATCTCTTTGCTTGATAGCCTTTTTTAGTTTTTAAACCAGCTGTGCTTTTAGCTCCACCACCACCACCTTCGCGGAAATTTTTGCGAAACATTAAATTCATTTTGATTTAATTCTTTTTTTTTCTCTTGGAAAATATTGAAAAATTAAAGGATTTTATTTTTCGTTTTTAATTTTTTGACAAATTTTCGTCGACACAGTTAATAACGCACGACAGTTTTACAGAGACTGAGAGCTCCAATAGTACAAAAAATGTAATATTTTGCGATGTTGATCTAAATAAAATAAGAGTCTGTACAATGATGAGTTTGTGAAAAAGATGAAAATGAAATTCTCAGTTAATATTTTCTCTTTTTATTTTTTTTTTCTTAATATTATTCACCTTTATGTAAATACAGAGGATTGGGTATGTCGCTGTCATTATATTTATTATATACATAAATAAAACGACGTCATTCAAAATTAAATATAGAATAAATGTTGACAAAATTATTGTTAGAAAACCTTGAACCAAACAAAAACAAAACTGATCGGATCCTTAAGACACGTGTTTAATGAGCATAAATTAAATAAAATAGTAAACAATACCAAAAAAATGTGGAGGCGTCTGGTTATTTTTTAAATTAAGTACAATATAGCGTTAAATTTGTTTTTTTTATTATTTTTCAGAGCAAAAATTCGTCTTTGGAACTATGCAATTAAATTTTCAAAATTGTTTTTCCTTACGAGAGTAAAAAATTTTTTTTCTTGGATTTCTTACAAATTTCTGTGTAATTTTAATACTAAAACCTTCTCCAGTCAAATATGAAAAAATTCGATCTCTATGACCAAGTCGCTAATTTTTACCGTTTTTGCGTTATTACATGTCAAAAAAAGTATGGAAATGAGCGTTCGTACCATTGCGTTAGACAGACATCTAATAAATAGTTATAATAAAGTACACCTATTATTTGTAAACCTAATTTCGCTTCGTGTAAATAAATAAGTAAATGAAAGTGATTTTTTCCTTGATAAACAGTCCAAGTTCATTGTTCGTTTTATTGCATGTCATCGGAATGTGTGCTTTGGTGTCGTTTGTGCTAACGAATGAAACATTGCATTGATATAATTTGAATTAAGTTATGTTTACAGCTTCAAATAAATAAATAAAAAAGACCTGCAATGCGGTAAACCCAAATTATCTTTTTTTGAGAAATACAAAAGAAATCGTCAAAGATTATAATCTTGTACATTTATTTTTCTTTTGACAAGATATGGAATTTTCTAAAGTATGAAGAGCCAAAATTTTTATAAGGAAACGAACGCTCGTAATACAAATAAATAAATTTATTTGATTAAATTTTCAAGTTTTCAAGGATTTTTTTTATGAAAGACACAAGATTATATTTTATGTATGTTTTTTTTAAGAGTATCGATATCAACAATAACATGTTGAGGATATGGCAAAATGTTATTAGGTATAATAAAAAAATACAAAGAATGACAAATAAAATGCTTAGCATTTTATGTTTTCCTTAAACTTGAACTTGTTGTTTGTATTAAATTTTAAAAGCACTTCGTTTTGCTTCGCAGAAACTTTAGCAAGAAAAGTATATAATCAGCAGAAAAACAATGAGCAACAACAAATACTCTATGAAATTACAAATACATAATTTAAAAAGTGCACCGAACAAACCATCTTTATATCCTGCCATTTTTCCATGTCGTTGTGGTGTAGTTTGTATTGCTGACAGTGGAATAGCTAGAGTTTTCGGAAGTGGTTTTGAGAATTCGTCATCTGATTTCGGACACACTGAATACCCGAACTGGGCATTGCCCATCGACGGACTAATTTTACTGAATCTCCGCAACCTTTCACCCATTTTATCACTCATTTTGATTGGTCGTCAATTTTTATTTTACGATGTGGTTCCGTATGTGTGTTTGTGTATCGCCTTATTTAATTATCACACTTTTTTGCCCGCACCAATGATTTATTATTCATTTCGTTATTTTGGGGCATTTTACGTGCATTTGCATTATTTTTAATATCACAGAGTTTACAAAAAGGAAACTGTGGCTTACAATTAGGGTACCACTAACATTGAGAAACAACATAAAATAAATAAAAATGTATACACGTTATACGCAAAATTGCAGGTATCACTTTTTTTTTATTCCATGACAATTAAAATCTGGATTTTCTCCGTTTATTTTTCCTCAGTTGCGCGGTTTTTACATAGAAAATTGTGCCCATTATAGTTAATTTGTGGAAATGCGTTCGATTCGATGTCAATGTAATTATTGTGACGAGTCAAAGGATAGCGAAAAATGTACATTATTATTGATATAATTTTTATTTATCACATATACATATTTATATACAACATAGTCGTGCACACGATTAAAAAAATTATAACACTGACATTGACCGAAGCGAAGCTAGCAAGAGACTGAACAAGATAAAACGGAACAAGTGCTGTAGAGAAATTTTCCTCCGTATGCGAGAGTCGTTGTCGTCGTCGACATGCAGCATGAAAAACTACTATAATTATGAAGGTTGTCATTTGTGTAGATCTGTACGTGCCATGAAAAGCCGAAAACAGCTGTTCTGCACCGAAACTATAGTTTACATCATACATAAAAAGGGGGTTTACATCGAAAATACCTACAGTCGTAGAGACAAATTTTGCACAAACGCACAAATTTCCTTCCGGTTATCAACTATCGTACAATTTAAAGTTCGTTTTTCCGCATCGACGGTTGGTTTTTCATTTTTTTTTTTCGTAAAAAAATAACAATTTAAATAAGTTAGTACAATGATTTATTAAAACCTTAACATAGAAAAAGCCTTATATCAATGCTAATTTGTTAGAATTTAATCAAGTTGACCTAAAATATAAGATCAACCAGAAAATTATTTAATTTTTTCCTCAATTTCCTTCAAACGACATTTTATCTCGGGTGAATTGTCTTTTTGGAAATTTGGTAAAATTTGCAAAAATGTCTGTTTTACTAAACTTAAATGGTTTTTAGAGTCTTTTAGCGCCTGTAATTTTTTCAACAACGACAATATAATGTTTAAAGCCTCTTTTCGTAGTCCAGAGTGAGGAATATCTGAAAATAAAAATATTTCCTTGTTAGTTTCAAAAGGTTTAATTTTTCAGCTCCAAGTGAAACCCAAAAATTAGTTCATGAAAAAATGAGACAAAAAAATAATTTAATTGTCACTCTGATTGAATGAAATTAATATTAGTAATTGTGATAGTATTTCAAAACCATTATGAATATTTTTTCCTAAAAAATAAATTTTTGTAAAAAAAAATTGTTGGTTATTTAAAACTTGACAAAAAAAATTTTTTTTTACGAAATAGTTCTCTAATTGAAATAAATCAATAATTTAAAAAAAAACTTTTTTAATTTTTACTAAAATTTCTACTTAATTTTTTTTTTGTTTACATGCCCCAATATGTTGAAAAAAATGGACCTCATTTTTATTAGAAGCGGTTTAAAATAAAATAACTTACTTGACACATCTGTAATAGCTTTTAGGACAGTACTCATAATTTCATCCAAATCCTTCGCATTTGCGTCCAATTTCACCTTCTTCTCTTGTGGATCTACCTGATCTGAAACATTGAGAATATGTAGTTTTTCCACGAATTTCCCAAGTGCTGCCATAAGACTCAGTTGAACTTGACGCGTATTCGATTGCAAGCAATTTGTACACTTTTGAGCAAACATCAGTTGATACTTTTGCTGTGTCTCGATTGAGTTAAGTGGCCATGCCTTGCCAAGAGCTTCGCAAACAGCTTCTTTTAGATTTCCCAAAATTAGCATTTGTTTGTTCTTCTCGTCTGCCGTCATTGTGGTATTATTATCATCATCATCGTCTCCATCGAAGGACAAATTTGTTTTGTCCATGATGAACCACACCATGTTATAGAGTTCTTCGAAGCGATCTTCCTCTAATGCTTCCAAAATATTTCCGATAGCTTTGAGAGCGTGCGTTTTATAAACGGGATTTTCCTTTTTTCTTGCTTCCTTCATGACGGCATCGATAACGCGAATGTGCAAATTTGAGTCGTCCGTTTTCCAGTGTTTCGATAAGCTTGCCAAAGCTTCCAAAATGTTCTCCTTTCCTTTGTAAGTACGACCTGTGATGTTGTTTATCAGCAAATTTATTAGTTTCCGTCTATCGTCATCGGACAAATCCTTGTTGAGACGTGTAGCCAAGGTGTTAATGGATCTCGCACTCTGCGCTTTCACTGTAAAAACTTGACTTTGGAAACACTGTTCTAGCCGATTGCAGATTTTTTCGAGATTAAACTTGATTCCCACATCTCCAGCACTCACTTCATGAAAGACATCCTTCCAGTTTTCGACATTTTGACGAGATTCCTCTGTGACTTCTTCGTGAATGGCCACAAATATTAGCGGAATGATTTCTCCCGAAAAATCTTTTAGCAATTCAGGATATTTTTTGTGAATTGCATGAATAACCAGAGGAATAGCTTTTGCCTTATTTGACTCGGGATCGAAATAGGCGTCTGTTAATTTCTCAAAAAGTTTCAAAATACTTTGATCTTTTGCAATTCCCACGAGATGTCCAATGGCACTTGCATAGTATTTCTTCACCGTTGGGTTTCTATCGGAAATTCCAGAAAGACATGCTGACAAGTATTTCCCCGACAACGGCGTCATTTGGTTGCCGAGATGCACACTAACGAGACAAATAAAATGAGCACATGCCACCTTCGTGCCTAATTGAACCGTAGTTTTCATGATATCGATGATTGCTGGTGTCATTTTCTCCAATGCCGCATAATCGACAAATCTGATGCATCTATTGAGTGCGTCCATGGTGTGATGTTGCTTCGCCATGTCTGCCCGGATCGTGTCAACAGCTTCTTGAGTTCTCGAATCAGATCCGAACATGTTTGAGAGATACGATAATTTGACACTGTCCAGTTCGCCCGTCGCTTTGAGCAAACAAGGAATCAAAATATCCAAATGGGGCTGAATTAAACTGCCAGACGACTCAATTAACTCTGAGACAGTTTTAATTGACAGCTGCCGAATTTCAGCGACGTTGTGTGTTACTCCCGATTCCAAGATAAACGGCAAAATTGAACTCGACACATTCATTCCACTCTTACCATGTCCCGATGATGCTGCTACCACACAAACCTTGCTAAGTAATTTTACCGTACCCTCAGCTGCTTGCCGCGTTCCTTCGTGATAGTCATCCATCACTCTGAACAATTGTTGCCACAAAAAGAGTAATTCGGGCTCGGGAACACTCATATCTGTGTCCATTGAATTGCTTGGTTTCGGCGTTCGATCATCACTTCGCAACTTGAGCCCTTGTGGTCTTTTGATCAAATCCCGAGCTCCCAAGCAGCACGACATGCGAGTTCTCCAATCAGAGCTCGTCAAATTATTGAGAACATCATCCAAAATTTCCCAATAATATTTTTCGATGGTCGCTTTTGAATCCACCACGACCGACTCCCAGATGCTAATCATCGAGTTTTGGATTTTAGGTGTCGGATCGTATTTGTAACGGAACAAACGAGGGACAATTTTTCCAAGATGTTCTTGCATGCTGATTTTTGCCACTTTTGAAATGGATTTGATACCAAAGGCAGCTCCTAATTTACTATTAAATGTAGCGTTGTGATTAGCAAGCTGCATAAATTGATAAATCATCTCCGGTTGGTTCAAATCGGAAGCTAAAGCACAAAGCTCTTTGTACGTTGACAATGAACCACCTGTTGGAGCATTTCCTAGAACTCCTTCTTCAAATACTTTCGTATCTTCTGTGACTTTCATTACTTGTTTTTTGTTGCCAGTAAGTTTTTCCAAAAGAACGTTCGAAAGTTGTTCTTGAGTTCCGGAATCGCACATCGAATAAATGAGACCCAAGCCGCGCGATGCCAAATCCTGTACCATCTCGTTGTCCTCCGATAAAAGATCGATGAATGCATCTTGCAAAATGTGTCTCCTTTTTTGAATGGGCGCTCGTGCGGAACAATTCTTGACAAGTGCCAACAAGAAAAATGCCGCGGCCTGACGCGAATTCGGATGAGGGTTCGGCACGATTTTAATGATTTCTTCCAATAACCAGTCAAATGTTTCGTCACTAGTTTGATATTTAGCAGCGTCAGTTTCAGTTGTATCGACAATAGATTTCCCTTCCATCGTGATGACGAGGGATTGAGCAATCGCAATATGAATTGAGGGATTTTTCGTCTGTAAAAAAATTAAAAAAATTATTAAAAAATTATTTTAAAATTTTTGTCACATACATACAAAATTAATGGAGGCAAAATAAACAAAAATAAGTTTTGAAATACTCGTTAAATATTTTTTGATGTCTTGACCAAAAAACAGTCATTTTTAGTATAATTTTATTTTTTTTTTTATTTTACTCCATTTTTGACTTTTCTAACGGAACAAAAAGTTAAAAATTAACTTGGAGCGCCCCATTTTGAAATAAAAAACAAATTAAGTGAGCTTACCAATTTTATCAAATCCAAAAAACCTTGCAAAACCTTCTTAGTAAAGTATTTTTCATCACCGTTTGTCAAATATCCAAGACACAAAGCACTTTGTTCACTGATTTGGCCACGTGAATGAGCAGATCGGAGATTTTTAAAAAGCGTCTTCAGCAAGTATTGTTTTGTTAATTGAGCAACTTCAGCTAAAATAGAAAAACATAAATTAAAAAACTTAAAAATATCGTGAAATGCATTTCTTACAATCTTCCAGCTGAATATTTTCCTCCTCTTCTTTCAACGGAAGTGGCAAAACGGATCCAATTAATCCGATCCCTTCAATTGATGCCTTCAACATGAGATAATGCGGGCTGACAAGTAACGTAACAAGTGTCTCAATGGTCCGAACAAATGGTGGCCAGTTAGAAATAGTTTCAAAACGGACACGATTCTCCTTTTTCAATTTCGTTAATTTTCTGAACATGGCATGAGAAACTCCCAAAATCGATCCATGTTGATTTTCAAACGATCTAGATTGGAAAAGCAACAAATCATCAACATATTTGTGGAATTCTGTGTCATCCGAAATTCCGTATGCCAAAATTGTGCCATAAATTTTAGCAATGAGTGTTCTTTCGTTCTCCGAAATTTCTCCCAATCCAAATTTGAGTGGCTCTAACAAATCAATGTTGAATGGCACAATTAGTTCGGGAGCAGCACCGATCATGTCCCACATACAACCAAGCTCGACGGGACCTTTTCGTGAAATCACCATGCATTTTGTCAGTTCGTTGTACATTTCAACATATTTTGTTTCGTTTTGATCGAACAATTGGCGCAAGTAATGTCCGATGCGTTTATTTTTCTCTTCCTCTGACGGATATTCCGTGATGCCAGCTGAAAACCAGAGACACAGACGCAAATACTCTAAAATTTCGGTAAACATGTCGTACGTGTATGCCAAGTGCATTTTTCCAGAATGCTTCTCACTTATAGTCGATTTTTTCTCGGCCTTTTCATGAACGTACTTCACCATTTCCTTGAACGAAGGCAAAATTATGAATCTTTGCTCTGCAGTGAGTAAATTTGTTTGTTTTTCATTAGCAGCAGTCGGATTGTCCACAGTTGTCACATATGCATAATTGATATTGTCCTTTTTCGAGTTGCCGTAGAGGTAGCTCGTGACCATTTCATGCAACATGGGACTGGATCCAGCGATCATCAACAATAAATATCTCGCAGGGACATAGTAGTCCGGAAAGCAAGTCGTTAAAAATACACTAGCGATATTTTGAACGATTGTAGATTTCGATTCTGCCTTTTCAGCCAACAATCCAATCAGCAAAATTTGATTTTTGTCTGGAGTAAAGGAGTAACAATTGCTCGTTGCTGATGACGATGATGGAGTATCAACGTCCATGCGTTCAGTTGTCGAGACTTGCTCCCATGCAAAAGCTTGAGCCAGTGCCACAAGTGCTTCTCGAATATAGCTGTGCATTTCTGGCGGAGCATGATGAAGATTCTCGAAATATTTCACAATTAAATTTACGTCCTTGTTCATTGTATCGGGACAAACTGTAGCTAAGCGGGCAATGGCGTTGTAGGCATTATTTTGAACGTCAGTAGGCTCTTGCGTCTCGGGTCCAATAAGTTTTGATAAGCCAGTTAGAAGAACAACAGACAGTTTTTTGATGAGTTCTCTGTCCGAGCTAAAAAAATTGAAAAATAATTAAGAAATGTCAAAAAAAAAATAATTAAAATAAAAACTTACTGCAAAATCAAAACATCCGTAAACTGTAAAGCCAAAACCTTGCTCTTCTGATTTGTGTTGGTTCCAAAGAGTGACTCGAAAATAACTTGAATCCCCTTGGCAGTATTCAAACCAGCTCCTCGACATTTAAGCAAATATTGAATCATCTTTTGACGAACCCGAGTATTTGTCGGCGTAGTCTTCCGATCAGGAATTTTAGATCCATTTCCCGATATCAACGTGTAAAGCGGAGCTGTTAACTCAGCACTTGTCCAATCTAAAGAATTGCCAATTTTACTCAATTCTTGAATCGCAGTTGTCGCAATGCTAAATCGCGTGTCAGCACTAGCCACAATTAACAACGGCAATACCTCTGAATCGGAAAAGGCACCTTTACAAAGAAAAGTTACTATTCCCTTTTTTAATTGTTCCAAATCTTCAGCTTTTAAGTTTCCACTTATGGCCCTTTTGAATGAGTAGGGACTGAAACCGGGTGGCAATTCAGATTCTGATGTTACACTAAAAAAAATAGAAATAAAATAAATTAAAGAATTTACAGAAAATGTTATTTTAAAATTTTACCCATAAGGAAGCAAAAGCATGTCCAGCATCAAAGATAAAAATTGCCTCTTCGTGTTTGGTTTGTCTGCCAGACCAAGAGTTTCTTGAACCTTTTCCGCTGGAATTTTCAATTCTCCAAGCAGTGGTAGAATCAAATGAAGCAACTTGTCTTGATGAATCTCGGGTTTTCCTTCTAAGCAATTCAGCAAAAGTGGAACCAATTCCACAGACTTGTCATGGTCAATTCTCGGGAATCCCAAGATTATGTAAATAATCGCAAAATTCTAAAAATTTCCGATAATTAAAATTTATTTTGGTTGCAAGAAAGTTAAAAATTACCAAAAGAAAACTCGAGTTCGATTGCTTGTACATCGTCAAAATCGTTTCCAAAGGAACTTTAACGGTAGGACGGCTCTTCAACCGTTTATTGATATGTGTTAAAATTTCCATCACCTTTTCGAAGAAAAAGGAACAAAATTAGGCAATTAATTCAACATAATTTGACTTTTATGCAATTTTACCTTTTTCCGGGTCTCCTCATTCGGCGAATCTATCTTCAAGAGTACTGGTCCCAAGAACTTGTTGATGGAAGCTTCGAGTTGCTCGTCCGTGTCTGTACATCCCAGCTTCAGGAGAACCCGCTCCAATAAAACTAAAATAATTTAAAATTGCATATTTAATTGTGATTGTCAAAAACTGCAAATCATTCTTCGGTGAACACTTGAAACTAGTAGATTTATGAAGTATTTTGTTTGAATTTGAATGATTTTTTACTAAAACGGGCTCAAATATTGCATTAAACATCATTTTATCTCAATCCAATGCTTAATTTCTTGTAAAATTAAATAAAATTACCTATCTCCTCGTTTGTTGACATTTTTTTAAATTTTCACAGGCAAATGACTGGCATGCCACTGGGTTTCAGCGTTACTCACCTCAGTCATGTGAGGACGTGAAAAAAGGAAAATATTTTTCAATGAATTCAAAAGTATTATTAGCGAATAAATGTAATGGAAAATAGTTTAGACAAAAGTGAAGCATCTGTAAACATGGCACCAAACATTGATGAAATAAAAATTCCCGAAATGAGTGACTTTAATGAGGAAGAAGATGATGGTATGTTTTTCCAAGTTTTGTTTATTATTTTTCAATTTGATAAAAATTGCAAATTTTTAGACTTCTTCGATGTCTTGGACTCTGATATGGACAACATAAATTCCGCTCTGGATCAAATTGAGGAACGAGCAAATACAATTCTGGAGGCTATTCAAGCCTTGACAAAGACCATGAAAGAGGATCGAGTACAAAATGAAATTACCGAGGGAATGGAAAGTGCAAAAATAGACGAAAACAACACAGAAAATAAAAAATAAATTGTTGCAATAAATATATGTTGATGTATTTTTAATTCAAATGCTTTGTGTTTTTTTTTCAAACTATTAAATATTTTTTACATATTTTACATGGAAACAGATGTTAATTAGTATTTACATAAAAAAGCAAGTTCAATGTCACTCATGTAAATATTAGTGCAACTTTATCACAAGTACTTCATGATTTTATCAAAAATCCTCTGTTTTGCATGATCACTAAACACCAAATCAAAATGATTCCAGTTTTTTAAATAGTAATTTTTGGTGACCTTAATTTTGTTGAGAAAAGTCTTTGAATTCTAAAAGGAAATTTAAAAAATTTTGTAGAAAATTTTAAGCTAACATATTATTTTTTTTTACCTCGTACGTTACTAATGCATCTCCAGTCCCGAAAAAAGTGATGATGGTTTTTGGCAATTTTTTTATTATATATTTAGGTGGATGAAAAAAACCATATTCCCGAAAATTTGCAAACAAATTCCCATAGTCGTACATTTGGAACTTTCCAGTTTTATAAAATTGGTAAAAATGAAAGATTTGCTTCACAGACATCGAATCAAAAGTAAGTCCAGTCATGTTTAACAATTTATTCTAAGAAAAATAAAAAAAAATCATTTAAAGCTTTGATATACTTTTATCAAATAAAATTTAAAATAATTAAAATATGCCAACTTAAAATTTCAATCAGAGCAAAAATTTAATTTAAAATTATAAATAAATTTTGTGAAAAATATTTTTTAAAGAAAAAAATCAATTTCTAAATATTAATTTTGCTAAGTATAAAAAATTTTCAAAATTAAAATGAAAACTTAAAATATTTTTAAAAAGAATTTTTTACTCTAATAGAATTTGGACATTTCAAATGACTCAAGGGACAATAAGTTGAAAAAAAATTAAAAAAAAAATAATACTTACAATGTCAGTTTCTCCAGAATTGGGACCCATGATGGCAAAATACAAAGCTCTAGAATAGTAATCTACACTAGGATTAGCCAGAATACTAAAAAGACAAAGACTTTATGATAAAACAAAATTTAGTATTTCAAAACTTACTTTTCTTTTGCCGAATCTAAAATTTTTCGATCAAGCAAAATCCCGTTCAGGTGAATCAATCGAAAGGATTCCTGTATTGTTGGAGCAAAAATATATCCGATTTTGATAAGAGTGCTAAAAGATCCTCCTATCACCATCGCTGGTGCCAGTAAGAATGCCGCTTTCACGCGATTTATTAGCTTAGGCTTCGTCGCTGCCATAATCATAAACAAGGCACCTCCCTGCGAGTGACCCACATACTGCAACTTGGCCACATTTGTCTTTTGCAAAACAAATTCCATCATTGTTGGCACATCAATAGACCCGATTTCGTGAAGACTAAAATGGAGTGCATTTGTTTCAATTTTATGAGAAAATATAATTCGCATATAATTGTAATAACTCATTTAATTGAAAGATGATTATTGTAATTTTTATGTTGTTGCATAATGTTTAATTGAAGTGTAAAGCGTGAACGCCCGATTTAAATCATGAATAATGACTATGCGGAAAATTTGATGTCCAAAAATATTATTTTATTTTGAAAAAATCTTTCATTATATTCGTGTCATCTTACCTGTAGTTCCAATATTCAGGGTCATCCGTCGTGTACTTGTTGTGAAATTGGGAGAATCGTGTTCCACGTGCGTTACCCATCCACACATCATAGCCTTTATTTACAAAGTTATAAGCTAAGCTCTGATTTGCATTGGAAATAAAACATCCACAACTACACATGAGACAATGCATCATAAAAACCACTCCACGTGGCTTGAAATAAGAATTTCTTGATTTAATGCGCACCAGACGGAGAGTCCATCCATCTTGTGTCTTCACTTTGTAAGTTTTTGGCACATATCCATCACTTTTGATTTGTCTTAACTGTAAAAATTATTTTTTTCAAACACATTTTTTGAAAATAATTTTTAAAACACTCTTAGAACTTTTTAGAAAAAAAAAATTTCTCACCACTAATTCTTCTGAATATGTGATATTTACAAATGTAAGAACTAAAAAAATAATAATCACAAAAATATTAAATTTTAAACTAAGCATTTCACTGTCCTTTCGTTCTTTGTAAAAAAAAAACAAGGAAATTATTTTTGTTTTATTTTTTTAAAATCATAATCCCGCACAAAATAACGGAAAAAATTGTCCTGCTAAGATGTTGATGTCTAAGTGTTATTTTTGTAAATGAACAAATTGCAAGCCGAACAATGGTATATAATATCGCGGTACTTTTCACACAGCAATTGCAAGTAACAATATTCTCTATTGAAGCCTAACATAGTCCCGCTGATTATTTGGAGGGAGAAATTATGAGTTTTAACGGATCGCGTGCAGCTCAAAGCTGCCGTATCCAACTAAGCGACTATTTTCCTCAAATATTAATATTCACAATTAAAATACACATTTTTGAATAGCACTGCTAAATAACGATGATTTTCAACATACATTTCTGTCAATCGCTCCTAGCAATAGAGTAATTCATTTTTTCAAAATACACATAAATATATACTCAAAAATGTTAATATAGGGCGAATGTGTTGCATAGTAAAAAATAATAATGGGTATATGTTCGCACTTACGGGTCATATTCAGGTGTCAAGGTTGCTTGTTTGAAAAAAAAAAGAAATTGAACATTTTTTTTGCTACGATTTACCATTGTTTTGTGTAATTTTTGTGCCAAAAAGGGTAATAATGTAGGGTTTTGTTTAACTAAACGTCCAATTAGTATGATGTTTCACGCATCATTTTATTTAAACATTAATTTCAAATTAAAAAAAAAATAATTTTTTTTTGCTTCTTTTGATATTTTTTAATGGTATTTTAAGATGGTAATTTATTATCTCATAATTCAAACATATAATTAGGATGATATTTATTTAGTAAATATGTTGCATGTAAAACATGTGACTTAATTTTTTAACGGACTTAACGGCATTAATTTATTTCACGCGTATATAAATAATTTTTGATGGAATATTTAATTTAATTTGAATTATTTAATTTAATTTGATTATACCTATCAAATAAATATTAATATTTATTTTTTTTAAAGAATTTATTTCAAAGTAATTTTCTTAAAGTAACGGTTTAACTCTTAGCTAAAAAGGCTGCAGCCTGAGGTTTTGAGGTAATTTTTTTTTATTAAAAAGTCTTTCATATTTTTATTCCTTTTGGACTGATTTATAAAGAAAAGGCTTAAAAAATTATTTTTAAATAATATTTTAAAATAAAACAACTTCTTTTGTTTATTTTGTTCAAATTTGTTTTATGTAATTGAATGTGAGGGTAAAAGAAGACTTCTTTTCAAAAAATTAATATCAATTAACAAAAACATTTCAGAAAAATTTTTTTTTTACAAAACTTGATTCTCTTGTGAATCTCATTTAAAAGTTCTTTTGTCACAAAAAAATTCAATTCTTAAACAACTTTCAAAAAAAAATTCGGTCATTTATTTTATTAGTACTGCCAATTCTTTAAAAAATAAATTTGAAAAGCTCCAATTGCCAAGCGTTTTAATTGTTTTATGTATGCATTTTGAATTTAAAATAGTGAACGGGATGCAATTTGTCTTCCACACTCATAATAGCCTTAACAAGAAATTATGTAAATCTGACAACTGCAATTTAGGCATATTTATTATATTCTAAAGAAGCTTAGGGATTAACTTACTTCAGGATATATTAAGAATGTAAGTTTATCGTTCCTATTAAAGTTAAAATAAATTATTTAAATTAAAAAATAAATAATTAACGTATAATATTTCAAAACATGTCCCAATAAGCAAAAATTCAAGGAATCCCACTTGCAATTTTCCTAAGACGTCAGAATCGTTTTTAGGTTAGGTCTCTTTTTTTGTTGATTTCGTGATTAACAGTATGTATTCTGAATTTTAATAAATTTTTAATGTCTAACTTGGTTTTTTCCAACTAATTTTTGTGCAAAGTTGCAATTAAAGCTCCCACAAAAGCGAGAAAAGTGTTAGTTTTGCCTCAGAAACGAAATTAGTTGGGAAAAAACTAAAAAATAAAATTGCACCGTAGTGTGTAGTATACACGTGGAATAGTGTCCAGGCATTAATTGAGTGCTTTCTTGTATTTTTTCAGAATAGTTTATCGGCAAAATGACCAGAACTCATGGTTATCGTCGCGGTACCCGGGACATGTTCTCCCGCCCCTTCCGCAAGCATGGAGTTATCCCATTGTCCACATACATGAAAGTATACAAATGTGGCGACTATGTCGACATCAAGGTGAGAATCAAAAGTTTTTAATTCTTTTATTGGTATCAATCTAATTTTTTGTTTGATTTTAGGGTCACGGTGCCGTTCATAAAGGTATGCCATTCAAAGCGTATCACGGAAAAACTGGGCGCGTTTACAACGTAACGAAGCACTGCTTGGGCGTCATTGTCAACAAAAGACACCGCGGAAAGATCCTTCCCAAGCGTATCAATGTCCGTGTTGAGCACGTCGAGCAATCCAAATGCCGTACCGACTTCTTGCGTCGCGTCAAGGAAAACGATGCCAAGAAACGCGAGGCTCGTGCTAAGAAACAAAAGATCATCTGCAAACGTAAGCCCGTCGAACCATCTGAAGCTAAGATTATCTCTAATCCACCAGAACCAATCAGACTGGCACCAATTCCATACGAATTCATTGCTTAAACAAACAAATGATTGAAGAACGCCAATAAACTGATTCAAATAAATATTTCGCAAGAAATAAACTAGTTTTTTTTTAATTTTTCTCCTCCGTCGACAAAAAAAAAGATTTTTTTAAAGTTTAGTATGAAGTAATTTTATTTTAGAGCATCTAAAATTTTCATCAGATACCTAAATGCACTATAAATAGAAGTTTAACGTATCTAGTCTAGAGAATAGGTCAAATAATAAATATAACTAACAATTATAATTCTTGTCAAAACTATCGCGTGACTGATAAAATAAAATATATCCCGTCTCCGAGGATTTTTGGATGTCGGACGTCAAGCCGTAAAAGTCCTCGATGGTGGATGCCTCAATCTTGTCCACCATATCATCGTCAAATAGCAGCCAAAATTTGTGACTCTTAACTATCGAAATGTAATGTCCTCTATTGGGGCCGGATCCGCAATGGATAACAACTGCCATCAAATCGTACAGACGATCAGGATTAACAGCGTCATCCGACTAAAAAAAATTTTAAAAACGATGCAAAACCTGATTTTTTTTAGCTTCAAAATTTGTCACTTACCGTATTGAAAAGTCTCAACTCTAATGGGAATACTACTCGATGTGACACTTTGATGTGCCTGTTGAACTGTTCCATGTATTTGAATCTCTTTAAATGCAATGCCAGAATGATTGGGGACTTTTTGACCCTCATCCGTTTCTGGGCTTCCTGATAACTACAACAATTATCACATTTGAACTTGTTTTCGTTACTTAGCGTCTCCGTATTGCTGAAGCATCGCAGGCAGTACGTGATACTAGTGTTCTGATCGACGTCCACTTGTAAATCGAAAAAGTGCTCGTCCTTGCTGCTCACTGTTTCGCAGCACAGGCAGCGAGTTTCACTCGTTAATATTCCTAAAATGACGAAAGAGTTCAAAAATCTCTTCTTTGGATAAAGAAAAAAATATTTTTTTTTACCTTGAAAGATCTCATGTACCCAAGTGGGACTCTGATCACTTCCAGTGGATTTGACATTTTTTCCCTGATTTCGTTCAGCCAGAATAATTTCGTTTATGTGGTTTATAAGAAAATTTAAGAATTCGTGGGCATCTTGTTGCATATAGTTGTCAAATTCTTCTTTCTCCTTCCTCAAACGAGCGATAAATTTTTTGGGTGCAATCGAACCAACTTTCTTCTTTTGCGTGGCGATGCTGTAGAATAAATCGGCCAGACACGACAACAAGGTCTCCTTCGTCCTTTTGTTCTTGGCCTTATACTCTAATACCTTTTCTCGGAATGGCTTACAAAAATAAAGTGCTTGTAATACTGAATTGCTGTAACACGTATTACCAAACTGCAAGGAAAAATACAGTCACATGAAAAAAATCCCATTTGGAAAATTCCAAAACTCACATTAACTAGTCCAAAGTAGTGTTCATTTGGTGGAAACTGTTCAGAGCCGATATCTCGCTCCAGTTGAGATAATGAAGCTCCCTGGAAAAAATAAGTAAATGACCAAAATTAATTAAAATCGATTAAGGTGTGTATTTTGTGATGTTTTATATATTTTCAGAGCAGGATGGAATATTTTCTTGCATCGGTAGGATGCGTAACTTACCATTATTTAATGCTTTTTACACCTAGGATTCCATAATAAAGCAATATAAAAATAATTTTGCCAGAAAAATAAAAATACAAATTGAATTTTCAGTACAAATTACCCAATGCGCAGTGTCCCGGGCCTCAAAGTGAACTGTCAAAACAATCAAGCATTGAAAAGTTGTTAAGGTAACTATTTATTCATCTAATTTACTAATTATTTCTTCTTTTTTCAATAAATTCTAACATTTTATCTTGATTTTTAGTTTTTAAATCTAAATTGCCATGAAATTCAACAAAAACAAAAAGCCTGGAGGCAAAGGAGGTGGTGCCGGTGACCAACGTGGAGGCTCGAAAAATAACAAGTTTTTCAAAAGAAACGACGACAACAAATTCAAATCATACAAAAAGAAGGATCAAAAAGGATTTGCAGCGAAACACGACAAAAATGGACAAAAACAAGGATTCAAAAAGAATTTCAAAAAAGATGACAAGAAGAAACCCGTCTTTGCTGGTCGTCGCCCGGAAGATAAAGGTGGATACAAACAGTATCAAAATCCTCCAGACAAAGATGAACAGAAAAAACTCGATAGAAAACAGTTATTAGAAAACATGAAAACAAATCAAAACTCTAAGCAAGTCCAAAAGCAAGGAAATAACAAAAATTTCCGAAAAAACAATCAAAATAATAACAAAAACCACCAGAAAAAACCTTTTGAAAATTCGAAAAGACCAAACCAGCAGAAAAAGCCTCAACAAGATGACTCGGATGATGATTCAGAAGACGAAACTCCAGTGAATTATTGCATGGCACCGAATTTGCTGGAGGAAAAGCTCAAAAAGAAATCACAAAAACAGCAAAAGGAAAAGAAAGTCGATAAACGTGAAGAGTATCTCAAGCAAAAACAGAGACGAAATGACATTTTGAAACAGAAAACACGCAAAGGACAACCAGTAATGGCTGGCAGAATGCAATTACTTTATGAAAAAGTAGCGAAAGTCGTTGCCAAAGAAAACGAAGGTCGATAACAATGTTAAATTTTTATTTCAAATTCAAATAAATTCTTTTAAAGTTGCATTTTTGAGCAATTCAAAAATCTCTTTCATGTCCAGATTTTTGTCCTTTTTGAAAATGTGGAGTAAACAACGAGCGAATGCAAATTTAGATATCAAAAGTGTGTAGTACGTTGCATTAACATCAATTGCTCTACAAAAAAAAATTATTTTAAAATTTCGAAAAAAAGATAATTTTTTAATTTACCTTTCGCCACTCATAATCATTTGTTTAAACAAAGCGTTAGTTTCATTATAGTCCGAGACATTGGGTGATGTGTATCCGTCCACTAGCTCATAAAGTGATCGGAATCCTTCTTCATTTTGGATAGTTCTAATAGTTTTTAACGTTATGTTGTCGCAAGTCAATAATTTTAGCACTTCAAGAAAATGTGTCGTGATGATTGTAATTGAAGAATCCTTTCCACGGGCTGCCATGTTCTCAATGCAGGCAGCCAAAAGGGCCTGACCTTCTCGAACGTTCGTTCCTTTTCCGAATTCATCAATTAAGACAAGAGATTTGGTCGTTCTATAAAAAAAAATAAATAAAACTTTTATTTGGTAGGTGTTTAGATGTTTTCTTACCCTTTATTTAAAACATGAGACATTTGTTTCAAGTCAGAGAAATATGAAGATTCATCTTGATGAACAGATTCAGGACAGTAAATTCTTGTGTAGATGGCATCTAGTAAACCTGCCAAAATAAAAATTGATGAATTTTTCTTTTTTTTTCCAATTTTGACAAAATAAAATCAGGTACAAAAATAAAATAATTTTAACATTTTCCGACATTTTTGATAAAAATAAGAATGAAAAAAATAGTTTTTTTTTAATAAATCCTTACCAATTTCAGCAACTTCAGCTGGAACAAAACATCCAATGTGAGCCATATATGCGATCAATGCAGTTTGCTTCATATATGCACTCTTTCCACTTGCATTTGGCGCACTCAAAATTGTGATCAAATTATCATTCGTTTCATTGATATTCGTGTCATTCGGTATAAAAGGAACTCGAGTTTCAATTAACGGATGCCTTCCTTGCTTGATGAACAAACCTCGTGTTGTTACGATTTTCGGCTTAACATATTGCCTTTGCAAAGAGACACTTGCAAACGATATAAGACAGTCCAATTTAGCGCAAAATTTGTTGATACTAATCAATTCTGACAGAGATTCGAGCAGATATTTCACGAGACGATCAAAAATTCGTTTTTCATGACAACAAATATCTCCATATAAATCACCATATTTTTCATTTAGCTCGTTACAATAAGCAGTTTTGAAGTAAATCGTTTGGTCTTTACGAAACAACAAATCTAACGGCTCTCCGGTACTCGAATTTATCACAGAACTTGCATCTCTGTTTTCCAATTCGACTGCCACGACAAATCCGACGCCTGGTAAGAAAATCAGATAGTACTCGTGAATGAAACTTGGTAATCCCAGTCTCTTTGTTTGCTCCGGTGCATAAATCGACTTTTCAATGTCCGTTAAAAGGTCCTTTTTTCGATCTAAATCCTCATCTAGGCCTATTTTAACGATGAATCGATCTTCTTTTTCGCTTGCCACCAAGTCAACTACTTTGTCTAAAGCGAATAAAACTCCTTTAATTGTGTGACTTTTCGTTGTGTAGTCTCCCAAAGTCTGAAGGAGTGTTCCATCCGTTCCTGTGGCTTTGGAACATTCTTCGCAAATTAAATAAGCGTAATAAATGCTGCTTTTCATTAGTTTCACATCTTCTGCTTTTCCCATGTAAGTAGTAATCCGTTTGGAAAGTAGACTCAAATTTCGGATTTTTCGAAGATGTCGTCTAAATTTGACCACAACATTGAAATTTTGCTTCTGAGACAGCCATTCTACTGTGTTGAGACGCAGATTTAATTCGTTCAAGTCTCGTGTTGGCATCATCATAATTTCTCTTAGAACGTTCGAGCCCATGGCACTGACACATTGATTCAATAAATTGTACAAAGTGAGATATCGTTTGCTCTCCTTCGAATTTGGATTGGACGTCGGACTAAAAATTTGTAAGCCATAAAAAGTGGAAAGATCCATTAAGAGTTGGTCATCCAGTTGACAAACGTTAACATTTGTGATAATGAGAGAATCGTGACGATACAAATTCTTAAATTTGGGCTGCATGTAATCCAGTAAAGCGCCCAAACTGTAAATTACTAAAGACTGTTCAAACGGTATCACACTCGAAATGTACAACGATCTCTCGGATTCCGATGCGTCCTCTGGCATTCCCGGAAGATTCAATTTTGAAATGCATGTTCGAATAGCACCCATTTTTCGAGTGTCGATATGCGACAGTACAATACTGGATTTTGAAAATTTGTTTTTCTGTTTGCGAATCAAGGTTCGTTGCATGTCCTCAGGTAAGTCAAGATGATCCAAAATTTCATTGGCAAATGAAGTGGGTCCATTGATCAGCAGATAAGCCGGGCAGATTTGACGAAGCAAATTGTTCAGATACATGAAACTGGGACGAGTATCAACCGTTTCTTGGACTTGTAAAGAAATTATGAATAAAAGTTAGAAAATTGGTTTTGAAATACTGCTTTGAAATTACCAATTGTGAGTTCCATTGAGTTCAAATCATAGTATACTGCTCCCAAAATGGCATTATTCCAACTTAGAGACAGAAGGTAATCGGATATGTTTGCAGAAGTAGCAGGTTCATTGTCTTGCACGATATTTTCATCTTCTTGTGACATTGTACGATGTGAGGTCTGGAAAGATTAGTTTTAAAAACAAATTAGTTAAGCCACTTCAAATAGAACAGCAATAAATTTTCCACAATTTTTGAAAACAAAATAAGGCCGCGCCAAATTCCTTTTAAACCTTTTGTCTCTTGCCCCATGAAGGTGCGGAAAATTTAAAAAAATAAAACTTTTCAAATTATTTTTTTTTATTTGATATGATTAGAAAAAAATAAAGTAACATCCAATGAAAAAAAATTAAAAAAAATAAAATTATCAAAAATTAATAAAAAAAAAAAGTTGAAAACTCTGAATACTCTGATTTTTTTTTATTATTTTAATTTTTTTTTAAATTTCATGAATTTTCATTATATTATAGAGACAAAACAATCAGAAATTATTAAAAAAAAATTCAAAATACAATTCAATTCAACCAACGAAAACAACAAAAAATATTAATAAAAAAAACTCGAAAAGGTGTTTCAATTTAATTTTATTTACAATTGAAATTTTAATAAACTTGTCAACTTTTTTATTTCTTCTTTTTCTTTTCCTTTTTAGCAAACTCCAATCCAGTGATGTTGCCTCTTGGAATTTTGTACGTATCGACCAGTAAATTATAAACAAAGGAAACGTGATTTCCTTGCACCAACAGTTGTTCAGACTTGTAGCCTGGCACTTCGGTCATGCTGGTACTTGCAGCCACAGCCAATTTGATTGCCTTTGCAAACTCCGTAATATTTACTCCGTACAAGTCCAAATTACTTATTATTGTAACCTTTTTGTTGCCTGTCCTCGTGGCCGTTGTAATATGAATAACGGGCTTCTTTCCTCCTTTCACCGGTGCCTTATCTTGCGTTCGCATCTCAAACGATGCATTCATACTGTTTTTAATCATTTTCGCAATGTCATCAACGGATAGTGGACCTTCAGTGAGACAAATTTCCGAAAGTACCTCATCCAAATTGACTTTTTGGATTGTCTTATCGAGCAACTTTTTGCGTCCAGCATAGTCTTTAACGTGATCTTTTATCTGTTTTTCGTCGAGTTTTGAGCCCACGGGCAAATTAAAGTTGGAGAAAAAGTTGGCGGTGTTTTCGGTAACCACGTAAACTTGTGTCATTTTTGTGAGAAGCAATTGTGGCGCATTTTCGGTAGATTGTGCGGCTTGTTTTTCTTGTTTGTTCGGAATAAAATCCAAGACAGCAGGATGCTCCAGATTCAAAAACGAAATTTTTTCGATTCCTTTTGCCTCTTCCTGAATTTTGATGAAATTCTGCTTTTCCATCTCACGCAAAAACGCAGATACTTTTTTGTAAGTCGTCTTTTTTATGTCTATGGGACTCTCCAAGGCAGGTTGAATATGTTGCGGGTAGAAAGTGCTTGTCAGCATTGGTAATTGTATTTTTTTACCCTCCAATTTGATGCAATTTAAGAATGCCCGATACAATATTTCATCTGGAGTCGCTTCTACTGGTTCCTCTTCTTTTTCTGTTACCTTTTCGACATCGTCTGAAACCTCCAATTTGCTTACTTGTTGCGTGACCTCCTTAACTGATGGTGGCTCTGCACCTAATGGAGGAAAATCATCGTTTGTCGGTACAGCCATGACTGGTTTCATCATCGGTGGTTGCTCGCACATACTTGGTTCCATGCCCCAAAGCTTATCGCCAAACACATGAAGGACATGGACGGCCACTCCTCGACCTCCACACATGTACAAGTCCTGACTCGAATGCGCAAGAAGTCCGACTGCGATGACAGCCTTGTTGGAGGTTAAATTTATCCCGAAAATATCGTCCTTTTTGTATGAACCCCAAGACTTGAGATCTCCTCCAGACTTAACCACTCCGGGAATCATCAAATCTGCTCCATTTGCCTAAGCAAAAAAAATTAATTAATCTTTGTTGAATAATATTTTTTAATTTTTTACGTACCAGTTTTGGTAACACATCGGAATGAGTTGAAAAGCACGGAATCATGTCTGGAAATTTCCACAATGCATAAACTGTTGGAAGAAGCTTCCCAGAGGAAACGATCTCAAAGAAGAAAGGCTGTTTATCGATTGTGTAAATCAAAATGTTTTCCTCATTGTGTGTTACTGCTTTCACTGAAGACACCGTAGCCTTATTAGAGAGCACATTTGAGAATTCTTCATCTTTTAAATTGGGGAAAGCACTCAAAACACGAGATTTCAAGCGCTTCTTGTCCGATCCCTTCAATTGGATATTTCCACGTGGCTTAAAAGGCTTGATAAACATGATTGAGATTTTTCACGTTTCAAATCGGCAAAAAATATATGTAAACAATAGTCATCAGCTGTGCAAGAAATTAGGGCTGTAATACAAGGTACATTTTAAATTTTTAATTCGGTGAAAAAAAAACTTTTACTTACGGATAAAATGAAAAATTAAATTTAATTATGAAATTTATTTATTGTCTTTTGTTGAATCAAATTTGAATTTTTTAAAACAATTTTTCAAAGAAATAGTCAATTACAAAGCTAATTTTTCAATATCTAGAAAATACTTTAAGAAACTTTAGAAATATAAAAATTAAGACGATTCGACTGAAAATAAAAAAAAACTTTTTTCTTTCGAAATAACGTGACATTTCTATTCTTTTTAATTTTTTTTTTTTTAATTCAGAAAAAAAAACTTTGAGCCTATTCCATAACTTCCGTCCTTTATTATTTCGAATTAAAATTTTAACATAAATTAATTTTTTTTTCATGATTTTGGCTGTTTTTGTACCATGAAAAAAATAAATAAAGAATGTAAATTAATTTTTTTCTTAATTTGTTAATAATTCATCCATTGAGGTATCATTTTTTCCGATATTTTTTTTTTTTTCAAAATTAATTCATTGTAAAATATGGTGGGTGGTCATATTTTTTGTTCCTATCTAACTAAGTAGTTTGTGTCTTTATTTTAAAATGTTGATCATTTCCATAATTTTATTACGGTTTGCATGCATATAAGCTTTCGCCTCCCACAGCATGTTCACCAAAACGGCATCATTTTTTTCATCCATTGCCACATCCACGGACATTTGAGGATTGAATCGGAAATAAGGCACGCCAATCATGCTACACCATGCACGTGCACGATCAACGACTCTCCCATCCGAAGCGGTTGCTTGATCAACAAGCAAATTTCCAATTGCCGATATCCCGTAAGCTAACTTTGCCGTGTCCCAAATACTATCTGGTCGAAAAACGTCAATTTCCTTAAGTTCCGTAACGGGAATGAGTCCCGTACCGAGTGAAACCACAATTGATACCGGCACAACTTCCTTTTCTCGACCAACGGATTGCAATGCCATGTTATATTCGTGAATTTCGGTCATGGCATCGAGCGTAGGATTGTTCGAAATCAATCCGCCATCAAGAAACCGTCCAAACGCACGGAAATAACTGGGAGCAGCACCCGTAGCTCGAGCAGCGCGCCACAACAATTGCTTATCGATCGTAGGAGGTGGAATTCTACGATTATTTGTGGGTGTTACTATGCCAAGGATTTCACTGGCACACGTGTAGTTGCGGAATAAGTGTAAATCAACGGGTTTTCGATCAGCCATTACACCGGTAACCATTAATTTGGGATGTTTGATGTCACTCATAACGGTATTTTCGCCCAATTCATCTTTCAGCACTTGTTCCAATGGATCTGATGGATAAGGACGCGAACCGACAAACGCGATTTCCTTCATTCGCAGATACAAACACATGCATTGCATCATAGTTTTGCCACAACCCAGTCCGAGGGCAAGTATTCCACCGGTTGACGTTCCGGCAATCCAATCAAACATGTGGATTATTGGCGTTCGTGATAATTTTTCGATTTCTAGAAGGAGTTGAACGAGAATCAGTCCACGAATTCCGCCTCCATCTAAACATAAGAGTCTTCCGCGACCATAAACTGATGTATCTTCCTCAGAATTTTCGTCAACAACATCGACATCTACTTGAGCGTCCATATCATCTGCTTTCGGAGGCGTTGATGGAGAGTCCGATAGTGTCGCAGCATCAACTTTTGTAATTATTTTTCCGGTAAACATGGACAGAAGTGCGTCCATAACACTTGCACCCTTTCGTTCGGATGAAACATCAACTACGTTAACGTTTTCCTTCGCTTTTAAATTGTTCATAGCATTAACAACGGACTCTCTGCGACTGTTACTTGTAGATTGCAAGACATTTTGTATGTGATCTCGTCTATCAATGGATTCGGGTTGCGCAGGAGGTACCCCGTTGTAAGTTCCTTTGGCGCTGCATCCCGGCGGACAATTTTTGCTGGTGTCCGGACACCGTTTTGCCCCAACGGAATGCAAAATGTACAATATCATATCATTATTTGTGCCATTTGCTTCCTTGCCGACCATGTGTCGTGGTGTTTTTCCGTCGTAATTTGGCATATTTATGTCGCAACCGAAGACCACCAGTGCCTGAACAATTGGAATGTTCTTTTTTTCGACAGCAATATGAAGTGCCGTATTCCCGTCTTTGTCTTTTAAATTTACTTCAGCTTCGTGCGAAAGAAGACACACCACACAATCCAAACGTTCTCGTTTTACCATGACATGCAAGGCGGTTTCCTGATTGAAATTCAACGCATTTACATCACAGCTACGGTTTATCAGAGCACTGAGCACTTCCCGACTGGAGCTCCAGTGCAAGGGAGTTCCTCCGTATTTCATGTCACCAGTAAAAAGTTTGTTCTGATTCGTTTGAAGAAAGTCCGCAACAGATCCTGGCAGAACTTTGCTTGCCGGAGAACTTTTACCATTTCCGTCTGTCGTCGAAGTTGAGCTACGTGATGAATTTGGTGTTTGTTTGTTAACTACTGTGCTATTATTGTGCTTTGCCGTTATATTAACATCAGCTCCCGCCAACAAAAGAGCCTTGACGCAATCCGGTTTATCCCTGAGACAAGCCAAATGAAGTGGAGTGTATCCATCGGAATTTCGGTGATTCAAATTTTCGGTGCTATTGGAAGCAAGTAACTAAAAAAAATTAAAAATCAATTAACGTCATTTAAAATGCGAAAAAATAATTAACAAACATTAATCAGTTCTTTGGTTGTGTCTGCCGCAAAATGATAAATGGAATTACTATTTATGTCCAAGTGTTCTAGTTTACATAACGGAAGCAGTAATTTCACCATCTCGATGTTATTTGTTCTAATCGCCAGTTGCAGTGGTGTCATGTACGTGACGTGGTCCGGATAGTCTACATTTTCCAGGATTTTCGGATTTGTCAGGTATTGCGTGAGATTGAAATACGCAATCAAGTGGGTGAGAGTCCACGACGGGTTCGAAATTAGGGCGTCACAGACTTTTTGTAATCCATTCACGTTATACATTTCTTTGACAATTCCCAGAAAAGTTGGAAGTCTTTGGAACAGTAAATTGAATTTTTCCTCGGCATCTTCGGCCGTTTGTGCTCTGTAAAGACTGTAGCCATAGATGTTGGCCTGTTCCGAGTATGGGCGGTGCAAAACAATTTCGTAAATTGATCTTCTGTCCGCCTGATTCACCGATGGTCCATACAAAATTATATTTTCCTCGCGACGAACGACAGTTAGCGAGGCATGTGCGTCAGTTTTGATCTCTTGGACTTTGTTGGCAGGTGTATCGACTCCGAGGAGCCTTTGTAGCGCGTTCAACATTGCTCAACACTTACTAATGACTAATTATTTGTACTTTTTCGATTTAAAAATGAACACTACGTATTTACTTGTACTATTACGATGGGTTTGAGTCAAACAACACACCCCTGTTGACAACCAGAAAATTATGAAAGTAATCGTACTGAACAATTACGCAGAAAATTAGCGGATTTTCTGTAAAAATTATAAAAATTAAATGATTTTTCATTAAAATTTCAAGCAATATTCTGTTAATTTCCAATTTAAAATTACTTTTTAATTATATTAACTGAATAATTTCTATTTTTTAAGTAATTATTCAAAAATTTTAAATTTTTTTTAGCAGACTGACAATAACACGCATAAAATACTGCAGTTTTTTCCAGAAAATGTTTTAAAAAATATCGAGACGACAACAAAAGAATTTCAGACGGACAAAGACGGAGAAAAATAAAAATCGAAAAAGAGGAGATTCTTTGAAAATAAACGAAATTCAAACAGCAAAATGGATTCTTGCCAGGCTGTAGAGAAGGAAATTGATAAGGTGATACAAAAATTCAGTGGCATACAGTCCCATTCAACGAGAGTATTGGACGATACAATCAAATACATTGAGCAATTAAAATCTTCAATTGAAGAAGGTAAATAAATATTTTTTCCATTAGACAGTTTTTTTTTCTTGCAAATTTTCTCTTGCCATGTCTTTGTTTGGACGAATGAGGTCAATGTCTTCACATTTTTTGTTTTCTATAAATTCTAGCGCCAGAAGATGGAGAAGTTACACCTGGTCAAATTGGGTTGTGGCGAGACGCAATGAATAAAACAAAGGAAAAATTACAACGATTAACCACAGAACACAGAGACTTACATGGCACAGTTAGCAAAGTAGGCAAATCAATCGATCGCAATTTAATTGCAGACTTCACAGCCACATCCCGCATTGACCTGTTTGAATCGGAGAAAAACATAAAATTGCTAGACAATATTATTGCACAGCATTTCCACAGACAGGGCATGGATGATATTGCAGAGACTTTAATAAAAGTAAGAAATTTTAATTCCATTTCTCGTTTTTTTTTTCGCTAAACCGCGTTTTTATTTTTAGGAATCTGGATTGGCACAAGAACAAATCACACCAGAACCATACGCGGAACTGCATCGCATTTGGGAAGCAATACAGAATCACAACTTGGGACCAGCACTCGAATGGGCCACACGATTTTCCGCAGAATTGGAGGCGAAACAAAGTGCACTGGAATTCAAGTTACACCGTCTGGCATTCATCCAAATACTAAATGGTGGCGTTCAGTCGCAAACCGAAGCCATTCACTATGCCCGTCTTAATTTCTCCAAATTTGTGAATCGTTTCGAGAAAGAAATTCAAACGCTCATGGGCACGTTAATTTATTTGCCCATGGGCATCGATAATTCACCGTATAAATTTTTAATGGCACCCGAAATGTGGATCGAAGCTGCCGACACCTTCCTCAAAGACTCGTGCAATTTGTTAGGCATCATCAAAGACTCCCCATTATCGGTTATTGTGAATGCCGGCGGCACTGCCCTTCCAGCACTTTTAAGTCTTAAGCAGGTGATGCAATCGCGACAAGTCACAAGTATATGGAGTGGACGTGATGAACTACCAGTAAGAATTTCATCATTCACATGATCGTAAATCGATTAATTATGTAATTTTGCTTTGTTTAGATTGAAATAGACTTGGATCCCGAACACCGATATCACTCTATTTTCGCATGTCCAATTCTGAGACAACAAAGTACTGAAGAAAATCCTCCCATGAAATTGACTTGTGGTCATGTCATTTCGCGTGATGCCTTAAATAAACTGAGCAATGGGTCAGTGTAAGTAATAAATTTCGAAAAATCACGATCTTATCTAATTGTTTTGTTTTTTAGTATGAACAACACGTACCGTTTGAAATGTCCCTATTGCCCATCCGAAATGAATCCCAATGATGCTAAACTGATATATTTTTAGGCAATCGCTGCAAAACTTTAATAATATTTATTATTTTATTAAAAGGACACTCTGTTAAACATTTATGGATCAATCAGCACAAGCTTCCAACTCAACTATTTTTTTTTAATTTAAATAAATAAATATGCTTTAGTTAGTTAACTAGATTAAAGTAAACCATCATTCGAGGTTTCACAACTATTGAGAAATTTGAATAAAAAATGTTTTAATTTCTAGAATCCACTAACCTTGGAGTTTTTCTGTCACTAAGTCAGAGTTTTTCCTATTCGATGAAAAACAGAAAAGGTTATTAGTACAGGTTTTGACAAAAATATAAAATGTTTTCGATTTCCTCCTCAAATATTTTTTGTGAAAATCCCAGGAGTTTCGAGTATTTCAATTTTTAGTACATTTTTGAATTTACTTTTAAAAGGTTAAAAAGACAAAATTTTCTTACTTTTTATAGGGCACCAACTTCACTTATTAAAACTTGATTATCAAAACTTTGATTTGTAAGATGAAAAATATCATATTATATTTTTCGATTATTGACAATCGATTCTAAAGAAAACACATAGAAAGTGTAAAATTAATGAATAAAGCAAAAAAAGGAAACTAACTTTGGAGTTTTCCTTGGAAAAGAAAAAATCTACTGAAATAACTGTAAATTCGAGATAAGGATAAGGACAACCCTATCACGATGAAAATAACGGGGAACCCTAATGAATCAACACTGAAAATTGCAACCCTAATACAAGAAAAAAATTTGGACTCGTATTTTTAAAGTACTGAAAAATCGCCTGGAAGTAGTTGTTAATACTTTGTTCGTAGCAAACCTCTTGCCTATCAAAGTCTCAAAGTGCACTATTGTGTAGAGACTGATTAAAAATACGAGAATTTTCAAGTAAATTTGGTATTTCACCATACGAGTCAATTCGTGAAAATCATTATCGAAAAAATAGTCAAAGAAGGTGTCACATGCAAGATTAAATTGCACCAAATCGACGATACTTTGTACCCATTTTTGAAATTTGAGTTGCTGCATGAAAGGACAAAGCCAATAACGTCGCGATAACGATTTTTCACATTGTTTTTGCAATAACAGAAGAAAAAACAAGGATTACAGGTGTAAGTACTCCCTCTTTGCATGGCATAACAACAACAATTCAAAGATGGATGTGTCCTTTGTTTGCAAAATATTTTTGTGCAAAATGGCTGTACGAGTAATTTTCATCGAAACGAGATTCTAAGAACTTTCTAATCCAGTTTTTGTTCGGTTACAACTGCTTCGAAAAAAACTTTGATGGCATGATTACACACTCACACTATCCCTTTATTATTCGTGCAACGCAGTTGATAACGTTGTAGTAGTCAATGTTAAAAGTCAATTGTTTCTTATCTCTTAGAGATTTCTTAGTAGTGTCCATTAAATTTTGATTACATGCCTGATGTGCAAAAATAGTTTAGTAGACGACGAGACATTGTCCCAAACGAATCAAATTTCTTATTGATCGTGCGTTTTCTCCTCCATTTCTAGGGTGAGATATTTCGCCAGCGGGGCCCTTTGACTGGTGGGCAACCTGGCTACAGCAAACAAAATTTGTTGTTAGAATTATCTTGGTTAAGTGAATTGAACGGTGAGCCACCGTGGACTTGCTGATACGTTGGGAGCTGCCTCGTAAGTTTTTTCTATAAACAAAAAAAAAACATTTCCACTGAAAATTTTGTTTCTTCTCCAAATCCCAACAGTTTATTTGGTTTCTCATCAAAAGAATATTTTCGATTAGCATTCGCTTCATAGCAAATTTTTATTACCTTAATTACTTTAACTCCTGGAAACATGAAGTTAATTCCCAAGGACGATGACATCAACTACGTTGTAGAGGAAAAAGCTGATGTCTGGAAGATAATTCAGGAATTGTGTCAACATGGACCTCATGACAATCCCTTTTACATTATGAGTCTCGATGATCTTGTTTTCAAGTTCAATCTTTGGATGTCGAAGATGCCACGAGTAAAGCCGCATTATGCTGTCAAGTGTAACGACACCAGTATCGTGCTCGCGACACTTGCTGCGCTCGGTTGTGGCTTTGATTGTGCCTCCAAAATGGAAATTGCCAAGGTTTTGGACTTGGGCGTTCATCCCGACCGCATAATTTTCGCTAATCCGACTAAACCGAGCTCCCACATTCGTCACGCTGCCAAGGAAAATGTCCAGACAATGACGTTTGATTCGGAGATTGAATTGAGCAAGATTAAGCTGTACTATCCCGATGCAAAGTAAGTCTAAACATTTCATTTACTCTCGATTTCCGACCATAAGTCAAGGTTAATTCATTCACCTTCCTCATTTAATTAGTTTAAATGGAAAAAAATATTATCTGTTTGAAATTTGTTTGCACCTCTAAACGTTGATAACACAAAATTACCTCTTTTCTTAAAAATAACAATTTTCGTTTGTACTTCACATGATCGATTTCACATGAATCATTCTCTCAATGCAGATAGTGAATGTGTATGGCGAAAGTCAGACAAAGCTGGTTTTTTGAAACTAGAAATAATTGGTTTCTATTATTTTTCAGACTGGTTTTGCGCATCCGGTGTGATGCAGAGCGCTCGCAATGTCCCTTGGGCAAGAAGTTTGGATGTGATCCGTTCACTGAAGCACCATCGATCATCGAGGCAGCGCAACGAATGGGTTTGGATGTCATCGGCATCAGCTTCCACGTAGGTTCCGGATGCTCTGACTATCCCATCTACTACAAAGCCATAAAAATTGCCAGAGACTTGTTTGATTTTGCGCTCACTCTTGGCTACGAATTCAAACTTTTGGACATTGGTGGTGGCTTTCCTGGCGACAACAATAAAATCTATCAAATTGACGAGGTGGCACAGTACGTCAATTCGGCCATCGATGAGTTCTTCCCGAAGGATTGTGGCGTCGAGATTATCTCGGAACCAGGAAGATTCTTTGTTGCCTCTGCCTACACATTGGTAACGAACATACATTCCAAAAAGGCAGTAATTTCTGAGGTAACTGGCAAGACTCACATGATGTACTACATCAACGATGGTGTCTACGGGAGCTTCAATTGTCAATTGTACGATCACCAGAAATGCGTACCGCTCTTGTTGAAGGATCAAGTCAAAAAGGCGAAGAAACTTACGTACCCTTCGATCATTTGGGGACCAACTTGCGATGCATTGGACCAAATCACCAATGAAATTGAACTTCCAAACATGAACATTGGTGATTATGTGGTATTCGAGAATATGGGAGCCTACACCATGTGCTGTGCTAGTGCTTTTAATGGTTTTCCAGTACCGACCTCGCATGTTTATGTCGGCCAGTCTACTTTGTAAGTTTTTTTTTAATAAAAACTTGATTTGTTTTCCTAATCTTTACATTTTTTCAAACAGGGAAATGTTAGAGCCACTCTTGCCAGCTGACAGCCCATACTTGAGTTTGATTGCTGAAAGTATTAAACAACGTGGAAAACAACAACAAGCATGAAGCCATGCCATTCATCACAGTAAAGTCATGATTCCATCTGAAAAAGTACACAATATTATTTTAAGTTGACGATCCTTTTATTTAATTTATTATCTAGAAAGATTTCACAACTAGCCATTTTTATTCGTTCTTTGCGATTTTACAATGTGAAACAATTTATACATTTTGTTTGATTCGATTAAATAAAGGGGCAGCCCATCATTATACTAGCATAACAAAATATTTTTTTTTAATTTTTCATGTATTTCACTCAGTGGCTTCAATTTTACAAGAAAAATTATAAAATTACGACAGATAATAAAATTTTTAAAATAAAAATAGTCTGAAGGTTTTTCGCCCACTGTCGTAATAACTTTTAGAACTTTGTCTTGGTTTGATTTCACTTTTAATTTCCGTTTAATATTTTAGTTTCCTATGCTGAGTGGTTGAGATTCTGAGTGAGTGAAAGTAATTCCAATGTGTTTGTACTTAAAATGAAGAAAATTTTGATTTTACGATTAGGCAATTAAATTTAATTTTTTACACTTTTTCGTATCAAAATTATTTTTCAAAAATTGAGTTACTTTGCTTGCCATGCACTACTTAAAATCAAAATTAAATTAATATTTTCGCTATTTTAAGCTTTTGTTACCTAATGTAAAATTGTACGACTTTTTCGTCAAAATAATTATTTTTTTTAAATTTCTGAAAAAATTTTACTTATAAAAAAATGTAAAATTTTATTTTAGTGACTTGAATATTTTTTTTCAAATAAAATTTGATAGAAAATAAAAATTAGCAAAATCTGTCAAAAAATTTAATTTTTTCACTAAGGAATTGAATAAGGTAATTGAATTTTTTCATACAAATTTTTCGACAAAATAATCAAAATTAAAAATAAATAAAATATTCGAAACACTGTACTTCCACTCTTCCAGTGCTCACGTGTCGTTTGAGAAATTTAAATAACGGACATTTAACGGTTTTCTTTAATTGCGTTTGGAGTGTGAATTTTACGAGTAAAATGGTTTTACATGTTCAAAAAGGCTATTTTTAATCCTTCAAAACCTAAATTTCAATTCCGCAAGGAAAAAACGGTTTCAAGAATTAAAAGTCACCAACACATAGTCATATCGTCATCAATTAATGAATTCTCTCATGCTACTAAGGGACCCAATGACGAGTGTATTTTGTTTATAAAATCTCAATTTTAATTCAGTTTAATTCGAGCAATTGACAAACAAACAACGCGATGAGCTATTTGGAGTGATAAGACAAAAAGAGAGACTAGTTGTGATTTGTTATAGTATTAAAAGTTGGTGTAATTCTTATTTTGATTTTTTCGCTTGAAGAGAGTTTCTTCTTGGCGAATCGTCATCACCTTTCTGATAATATACGTATTTACGATGAGAAATTACGAGATTCTACCGGACAATTAATATTTTAAAACGCATATGGAAAAATCTAGTTGAAACTTTTGGTTAATTACTTTCGCATTGACTTTATTAATATTAATTGCTTGTTTGTGTAGAATTTTTTTCTCCTCGTGAATTTGTTTATTTAAATATTTTGTGTAATTAATAAGGCAGGAAGTGTAAAAAGATTTTGTATTTTTTTTTTTTATTAAAGGTTTAAAATTATTAAAGTGTTTCAATGAAGTTTGCGTTTATTTTGGCAATATTAGCCGCATTTTTACTACAAAACACAACAGCTATTCGTTGTGACAGAAGCCCCGAAGGCTTTAGTGCCAGCAAATCACCTGCTGATGGAAGATTTCGCTTGAAAATTACTGGCAATCCTGAGAGATATGCTCCAGGAGAAGTTTACACAAGTAAATTATTAATATTTTTTTATTGTTTAGAAATCCAATTTATTCAAATTTTGATTTTAGTTACGTTATATGGAACCAGACCCTTACAAGTGCCTCAAAAATTCATTGGATTTGCAATTGGAGCCGAAAAAGAAACTGACAGTAAAGATCAATTTGTATCATCTTATCGTGCTGTAAGTAAAAATTGAAAAATATTTATTTATTTTTTATTAAGAGATCCTTCGAAACGTCTAGAAAACCCAAGATGTTGGAGAATTTCAACTTGACACGTCAGATGCACTCGCAATATTTAGCAGCAGATGTCCTGGCTTAATTCAACACAGTAGTTCGATGCCGAAAACCGAAGTTCAAGTACTGTGGACAGCACCGTCCGCTGGTGCCGGATGCATTGCCATCCGAGCAACGGTGATTGAACATCGGGACATTTGGTACAAAGATGACGGTCCCTTAAGCAAAGTTCTTTGCGAAGATGAGGTGGATTCTTTGGACTCGCAACCAGCGATTATGGAGGAATGTTGTGCATGTGATGAAGCAAAGTACGAATTGACCTTTGAAGGGTTATGGTCACGACACACACATCCAAAGGATTTTCCCTCAAATGGATGGTTGACGAGATTTAGTGACGTGATTGGAGCAAGTCACACCGTTGATTATCGTTTTTGGGACTACGGACGTTAGTTAACATTAATTGTTTGCATAAAAATATCAATTTATGTTTTTTTTTTATTTTTTAATAGGTCGGGCATCTGATGGACTACAACAAATAGCTGAACATGGATCTACAAGGAAGTTAGAATTTGAGTTGAAAGATGAAAGTGCACACATTCGAACGATTATCAAAGCTAGAGGAATATCATATCCGAATGTTACTGGAAAGGTAAAAGCGATTTTCATCATTTTGCTACTTTTTTAAACGAAAATTTTCATTTTTCAGACTTTTGCGGTATTCAGAGTAGATTCTAGCAACCATTTGGTATCTCTGGTTTCTCAAATCGATCCATCGCCGGATTGGTTCCTTGGAGTTTCCGGTTTGGAACTTTGTCTCCCGAATTGTTCTTGGGTTGAAAATAAAGTTTTGAATTTATATCCGATTGATGCTGGTACTGACAGCGGACCTTCGTACATATCTCCGAAACAACCGACAATTCCACGTGACGCCATTCGTCGCATCAAAACAAACTATCCAAACGACGTGAGATCTCCGTTCTACGACACTTCGGGCAACGAAATGAAACCAATGGCAAGACTTTACTTGAATCGTCAGAGAATTTATGAGAAGGTTTGTGAGGGTGGAAGTCAGGAAGACACTGCAGATAAGTCTTGTGAAGTAACTTCCTGGGGTCCGTGGTCAGAATGTTCCGCTCAGTGTTCGCAAGGCAAGAGATACCGTCAACGATCGTACATTAATCCATTAGCTGCTAGTCAAGCTGGCTGCAAGGTTACTTTGACGATGCGGCAGGTGTGCCATGGAACCAATTGCGATGAAAATTTTGATATGGGAGCTGAACCTGACGATGAAGATATGGAAACGGTTGATCCTGATTGTGCTCTAACAGTGAGTTTTGATTTTTTTAACTGTTATCTTAATATTCTAATGCTTTGATTTTTATCGAAAGGAATGGTCAGCATGGTCTGAATGTAGTGCCGAATGTGGAACTGGCACAAAAACTCGGACCCGTAAATATAAGAATAGAAATGCACAGAAAAAGTGTACAAAAGGTAAGAATTTTTTTAATGTTTTGCGACTAAATTTAATTTTTTCATTGGGTAAGAGCAAAAAAAAAATTTTAATTATTTTTTGCTGTTGAGTTTTTTTTTTTTTTTTTTGACAAAAATTGAAATAATTAACTTGACCTTTTAAAATTTGTCCTTTTAGGAGATCCAAGTCCTCCACCTTTACAACAAGTTGAAGAATGTCGTTCTGACAGTGGTTGCGGTGGTGATATAACTCCCGAGCCAGTAAGCGTTGGACAACGAGGAAAGCCCGCCAATGCTCGTTGTAGAATGACCCCATGGAGCGATTTCAGTCCTTGCAGTGCAACATGTGGGCTAGGATTCAAAGTTCGTAATCGCATGCCGATGCACAAGCATGCCGATCTTGACAAATTTCACAGAAGAGTCACAGATTTGTATCACAGACGAACACAAGATACAGACAACGACGACGATGATGAAACAAAAACAAGAGTAACGGACCCCAATGATCCATGCTATAACGAGAAAATCATTGACGAGGTAAGATGTGGCCACGATAATCCCCCATGTTCCGGTCAAGGTCTTTATTCGGTTCCAGGTAAGTTTTTATTTTCATTAATTTAGGTAAAAATTTTACAAAATATTTTGCAGAATTCTGTTTCCTTGAGCCAAAAGTTGGAAATTGTCGCGGAAGTATTAACAGATGGTACTATGATCATCACAAGAAGGATTGCAAACTTTTCCCCTTCACCGAGTGCGGAGGAAATAAAAATAATTTTTTGTCACGAGAGGATTGTCTAGATATCTGTGCTCGTGACAATCAACACAACAATCTCATTATTCGTGATCAGATTAGGGGCGATTATTTCGAGAGAGATCGTTACGACACCGTACCGGAAAAGGTGGATTGTGTGGTGTCCGAGTGGAAGAGATCAGCATGCAATGTTACATGTGGCGATGGATTCCGTTTGAAGACACGAACGATAATTACACAACCCAAAAATGGTGGTCGCAAATGTCCAGCGAAATTAAGGAAAGTTGAACGGTGCGTGGCTCGTTGTGAAGCCAGTAACGACATCAGTTCACTTTTGCAGAACACAAATAAAATTGCGAATGAGTATTCGAATATGGGTGAGTTTTTGTTTGTTTTTAGTTGAATCGTTGAATAAAAAAAACTTTAAAAAATTAGGTCTAAATTTTTTAAAATCAAAACGAAGAGTAGAATTTAAAAAATTTTCATTCTTACTTAAAATTGTCTAAAATTAGAATGTTTCAAAAAATTTTCTTTTTTTATTCAATAATTTAAAGTAAAGTTTGAGTAAAAAAAAATTAAGTATAAAATTTTAAAAAAGTTCAATAAATTTTTAATAAAAGAAATTTTAGTGGTTTTGAAATACTATGAGAATTTTGTAAATAGTACTGAAAATTCTTTAAAAATCGTTCATTTTGATCGAAATTAGGCAAATTAAACGTATTTTAATATTTTTGAGTTTCATTTAAAGCGGCAAAACCATAAATAAATTTAAAAAATAATTTTTATTTTATGTCATTATAGAATGCGAATACTCACAATGGTCAAGTTGGACACCATGCTCTAAATCATGTGGAGAGGGAGCTGTTCAACAAAGAACGCGATATGTCCTTAATCCAGCTTTGGCGGCTTTTTGCACTCATAGATTAGAGGAGAGACCATGCACGCATATAATGCCGTGTCTTTTGGGCAGAAAATAAATTATATTTACCTACTTTATAAATTATTCTTGAAGTTATAATAACACTTGTTTAACTAAAATATTTGTTTTATTCACGACTATCTAATGACATCCGTCTTCTTTTTTGGCTCTTTCGACTTTTGATTTAGCCAAACGGACCAAAACATGTATTTTAACGCAAGAAGCCCTACAAAGGCAGTGCATATCTTTAAATTTGTCTTTGAGCCATCTAGTCACTGCGAAGGATCCGTATGATAAGACCGAATTTGTTGACTATTGGCTTCCGTATTGCTTGGGGTGTCAACAGGAGCAGCCGCCGGCTTTGGAGGAACTAACGAAAAACGGATATCTGAGCCACTGACTCTTTTCTGAAGAACTCTATTTGCAGGAACAACTTTTTCAATTTCATTTGCGATGTGTTCCACCTTTTCGTTGTCGGTGCCATCTTTTGAAATGATGACACGAACTTCGTAGTTCTTTGCGAACCATTTTGTCACCAATTTGACTTTGCTCATGAGATCTCCCGAAGCAATTTTACCACTGACTTGCAGCAATTCTACAATAAAAATAATTTTTAATTGAATTTTTAGGCATAAAATTCAAATCTTACTTTCTCCCTTTATATAATCTTTCTTCTTTTTTTTACTTTCGCGATTCTCTAATTCTTCTTTGAGATAATCTGCGCTAGAGAGAAGTTTATATATTGGTCGTTGGGTCTTCACATCCATGTCTACCACTTTGACTAGCTTCAAATTCCTCCGACTACTAAGTTTTTTAGCTTCTTCCAAAGTCGTAATTTCAATATTGGTGCCATCTGAAATCAGGGTAATTTTTGGTATCGCAGGCTTCTTCTTCTTTTTCGCAGTTTTCTCGTCTCCGTCAATGGCAGGGGGCTGAGATGCCAAATTCCTTGCCACATATCCTTCCTGATTCACAATCCGGGCAAATTGGAGTATTCCTCGACGACATAAGTACATTTTTTTTCTGAAAAACGAGTAAGATTGTTTTGTTTATTTTTGTTTTTGTACTTCAATAAATACCTAAAATGTCAAATTGCCTAGTGACAGCAGTGAATTAAATATTTTGATTCGCCCAGAAATTTATCTCCAACTTTAAATTGTATTTTAGTGAGTTTTTCTAGCATTTTCAGGACGAAAGTTTCATTCACGAGTTGAATTAATTTTTTTTCTTGCAGATTTCATGTGAGAGGGCGAAAAAAATGGCAATTTACGAATGGCGAAAATTTAATTTTTTCGAACTGCGTTCCGAAGCGGATAATGGAAGCATTCAGAATGAATTGGGCGAGGTCCGGATATCCTCAGCTACGTGTGGAAACAATCAAATCGTCATTTGCGACACCGAGGGCCAAATTCACGTATTTTCCAAGAGTTGGCAAGATGTAAAAGTCAAGGGACATGAGTCATCGATTCCCTTCTGTGCAATTTCGATGCAAACAAATCTGCTGGTGACAATTGGCAATGAAGAAAATGGCTCGGCACCGCTGTTCAAAGTATGGAATCTCGCCAAAGCGAGTCAAAAGGCCGGAATGTATTGCATGAGGCAAGTGAAAATCCCGATGTCACGTCCTTGTGCCCTTGGAGTTGCCGATAATGGCCAATTCATGGCTGTCGGCTTTGAACGGGGACACATTTCTCTTTATCGTGGCGATATTAGTCGTGAGAGATCAAAAACGGCAAAGAGCATAACAGCTGGCACGTCGGCAATTGTTGGAATTGCGTTCAAACAGTACGATAAGACGACACAAATGTTTGTTTGCTCGAATTCGGGCGTATATGTGTTCAATTTGCTCAGTAAAGATAAGGAAAGTCGTTTAGTGCTGGATTCGGAATCTTCAATTATGCGATGTTGCGCCCTACAAAACGGTTACGACGGACATTTCATGGTAGGTCGCGATGACGCGATTTATTGTTACACTTTCGATGGACGAGGACCGTGCTACGTGCTGGAAGGCGAAAAACAAATGATTAAATGGTTCAGAAATAACTTGATTATTGTGTCTGCCTTCAAATCCGCGATGCCAAGTGTTCCAGCGAAATCTCTGATAACCATAATTGACCTCACGAACAAATTTATCGTTTATACGCAGCAAGTCACGCGGATCGTGGCGTTATTCGTTGAATTCGGGACGTGTTTCCTCGTGTCCGAGGACAACGTTGTTCATCATTTGAGCGAAAAGGATTTGCAAAGTAAACTGGATCTCTTATTTAAGCGAAATTTATACGACATTGCCGTTCGAATAGCCAAAAGTCAACAACTCAATAACGAGGGCTTATCCGACATTTTTCGTCAATATGGTGATCATTTGTACAACAAAAGTCATTATTCAGGTGCTGTGGAGCAGTACATTCGCACTATCGGCTATCTCGAGCCATCTTACGTGATAAGAAAGTTTTTGGATTCGAGACATATTCAATTTCTTTCGACTTATTTGCAGGCCTTGCATGAAAAACGGCTAGCCACACCTGATCACACCACCTTGCTGGTGAACTGCTTTACGCGCCTCAATAAAACCGTGAAATTAGAGGAATTTTTCGATCTGTACAACACGAATGACCTTTCGTTTGACGTCGAAACTGCGGCAAATGTGTGTCGCGAAACGATGGCTTATGACCAGGCCTTGATGCTGACTGAAAAAAGTAAAAAACACACAATTCATATTGACATCTTGCTGAATGACTTGAATTCCGTGTCCGAAGCGTGTGCCTACATAGAAAATTTGAAACCAAGTTTGGCGAAAAAAGCTCTTTTGCAATATGGATCGCAAATGATGGATAAAGACCCGAAAGCCACAACGAAATTGCTGAAACAAGTGTGTCGCGAGAGTTCCAGTAATCCGGATGATTTTTTGTTTGTGTTTGCCGATCATGCAGATTGTCTGCTAGACTTTTTGGAAGACGCTACGACTTATTCCAGCAACTTGAGTCAACTCGTGTATGATACTTTGATTGAATTACATTTGAAAAACCAAACGCCAAATACGGAAAAACGCCTCATCCAGATACTGATGGAAAAACGCGAAAATGGCTACGATGTTGGACGCGCAATTACACTTTGTCGCTATTACTCGTTTTTCCCCGGACTAATTTACCTCTTTGGAGAGGAGAGATTGTCTCATCTAATTGTCAGGTACTGCGTGCAACAAAAAGACTACGAAGAATTGTTGAATTGCTGTCAGCGTCTCGGAACTCCTTCGTTGTGGCTGCAAGCACTAATGGGCATTCGAAATAGCGAGTCCGTTCCAGCGGATTTAATACAAAAAATATTGAGCGTTATTACAAATGAAAAACTTTTGTCGCCTTTGCAAGTGCTCAACAGTTTAGCAGTGGACAATGGACCGACACTCGGAGCTGCTCGTGATTTTTTTACGCGGGCTTTTAAAAAGGAATCGGATTTATTTAAACGCGAGGAAAATGCAATCCGCAAATATAAGGATGATTCCGAAAGTCTGAGACAACAAATAAAAAATATCAAGGAGGAGCCCATTGAATTCCGTGGATCCGTCTGTGATTCATGCAAACAACCGTTGACACTACCATCAGTTCATTTCTTTTGTCGCCACTCATTCCATCAGGATTGCATTCGAAGTTTCTCCGATACCGAGAAGGATTGTCCTTGTTGCATGGAAAAAAATCACCAGATTATGGATGTCCTTCGTGCCCAGGGCTCTGTGCAGATAAATCACGATCAATTCCATACGTTGCTGGAACGTAATCCTGAGACATTTTCCGTCATCTCCGAATATCTGGGTCGGAATTTGTTTAATCGGTTTTTGGTGGTAGAAGATGTCTCGCAAACAAATGTTCAGCCTCCTGTGAATGTTGTAATACCGAAAGTCACCGAAATCCCGAAGCAAGTTCCGGTTTCTTCGCCTAATGTGGCGATACCAAAGTCCCAAGTAAAGGCGGAAGAGACAATTGCGTCATACGTTACAAAATCAGACGTCAAATTACGTGCTTCTCCACGTGCCAGTCCGAAGCCGTCGCCTCAAGCAACGGCACGACATGCTGTAATGAAAAAGACTCCGTCATCTAGTAACAATTCCATAGCAAAAGCAGTATCTAAAAACCCTTTTGGAGATGCCGACGAAGAGGAAGGCAGCAAAAACCCCTTCGAGGAGTACGATGAAACCAAAAATCCTTTTTCAGCCGATAGTGATAATGACTATGATAACAATTTGAATCCATTTGCTTAGATACACATATTTACTACTTGCTTTGCTAATAAAAAAATATTATATTATTAAATTCACCCTTTTTTACTGTGTTTCGATGGAAAAATACTAAAATTTTCAAACTTTCTAAATATTAAAAATTAATTTTAATTTTTTTCATAAATTTAAAAAAATCCAATTGAGGCAAAAAAGAGTACAAATTTCATCAAAATCGTTTTTTATGCTTTTCTTTAATGAAAATTGTCAATTTTGACCAATTTTGTAAGTGTATTTCAAAACCAATATTTTTTTTATTTTGCCGAAAAAAATAAGGGTTTAGTAGGGAGATAAGAAAACCAAAAATTATAAATCAATTGCGGTAAAGTTCGACGTACCTCAGTGCAAAAAATGCTATTTCTCGTTTTTTTTGTTAATTTTTAAATTCCTTCTTTATTTACTAGTTAAAGTAATTGAAACGACTACAAAATTTTTTATCGGTCTACTGATTTGAAAGTTCCTTCTTGTCTCCTGTTTTAGACTCTACGATAATTTGTTGCAACAAATCCTTCTTCGACTCAAAGTATTCTTTATAAAAATTTATGTGATCGTGCTTCTCCCGTACACTCATGTAGGGATTTTTGGACAAACCGACAGTTACTAATTCCATGAAATGACGAACAGGTCCTTTTTTCGGGCACCATGGCTCCAATTGTTCCTCCAAGAAAACATGTTCCGAGAAATCAACTTCAGCCTCGGCTCCAATATCTTGTTCATTATCGATGGGGAAACGCCAAAGCTTGCCTTGCTCCGTCCACAAAGCCATTTTTTCGAAATAGTTGCTGGGTGGATGCGTAATAGACAATCTCAATTCACGTTTTTCCAACGAATCCCACGTTTCGAGGAATTCCTTAGGAGTTGCCTTCGTTTCCGTGAAAATGTCCAGTGGTTGTGCCCCAAACAAATCTATTTTAGCTGTTCGCTTTGCAGGTTGTGTTGGACGTGGAGCTTTTGGTTTTCGCTCTCGGGGTTGTTGGAAGCTCTGACGTTTATCGTTATATTCCCTCATTTTGTTTCGCACAAACTCAGCGCGACTCGGATCTACCTTTACCAGTGGTTCGTCTCTGTGAATTTGAAGTCCTGAGATAACATTGCTAAAGAAAACATATTTTTTTATAGTAATCAGTCTAAAAAAATAACATTACGGAAAAATTACCTAAGATTTGTTTTTTTCTCTGTATCACCTTTCGCCGGAACACCCAAAATTTTTGACAATAACTCCATTTCTGTGAGTCGTTGGTCGCCTTTCATCGATTTTGCAACTTTTTTGGCAGCGTCCACGATATTTTTTGGTTTTTCATCGTCGGAATCTTTGTTTTTGAAGCGATTCCTTTGATCCTTCTTGGGTCTTGGGATCTCCACGGTTTTTTTGTGCTGCACATTTTCAGTGGACATTTGAGAAAGGAGTTTGTTTAAGCGATCGGATGCTGCATCAGCATCTTTGCTCGTGTCTTTGACCTTTTCTGGAGCAGCAGCAGAGACCTTTGAAGCGGCATCATCGTCTTTTTTGTCACAAAAATACCGTATCGATGTTCGGGCACACGTGAAAATCCTAAAATATGAAAATTTATCAGAATTACAATGTTAATCGAAGGTGATTTTCAGATATTTTCATCAAATACCTATTGTATGATGGTTTAAAGGCTTTTATCAGCATTTTACTTGATGAAATATGCCTATTTTTCGGAAATTTCTAATGTTTTGATTTTTTACACCACGGAAACTCACGGTATTTACACATTTGACACTTGGTGATGACACTTCAAACGTAAATAGTGGAAAAGAAAAATTAGTTAGCACTCCTTATTTTCGCGATAGTGATGTGAATTGAGGAAGTTGTAGCTAGCAAAAGTGGTAAATCGTGAGAAGGAATAACAGCGGACGAAATGGCTCACTTATTACGTGGAAAGTTTGGGTAAGTCCAGCGAAAAAAACCTCCGAAAGTTTTTGTTGCATCTTTTCCTTATTATGTAAAATTATCGATTTTTGCATTATTTTTTTTAGATTCAAAGTATCAGCCGGAGGATTGCGACCTGCAGTCTTGAGCTTAAGTAGGGTCAATTTTACATCGTTTAATGGTGGAAAATATCATCAGTATGACCGGAACGAAAGGATTTACAGAAAAAAGTTCCTTCTGGACGTTAATAATTTATCACGACCTTTCGTCATACCACGTCGAAGTTATGGAATGCTGATAGCAAGGTAAATAACTTTGAATTTGTTCTTTTATTGTCTATTGGTTACATGAAATTCGATTCTTTTAGAGCTGTACGAGGAGTTTTGAAGATCCGGTATCTGTTGTTAGGTGGTGCCATTACAGGAGGAATGACGGTTAATAAAAAGTACGAAGAATGGAGAGATGGATTGCCGGATTTAAAATGGTTAGATGAAGTTTTGCCAGATACCGATCAGTGGAGAGCATTTAATAAGAATCTGTCGACAACTTTAGCTTCCTTTAAGAATAGCATTCAATTGGGTAATAATTTGAAATTTATTATTTTAAGGTATTTTGATTCAAAATTTTTATTTTAGATCCTCGTATTAAGCAAGCCGGCGAAAATAAAATAGCAGAATTGCGTGATTGGTTTGATACCAGATTGGAAAATGCAATTGAGGCTGCCGAAGAACAAGAAAAGAAAGAAAATGGATTTGAAAAAACTGAACGTACGTACCACAAGAATGCTAACCCTTAGCTTAAATTCAAGAATGAACTGAAAAAGCCTGTAAATTTTGTGTTTTACCAATGTACCTTCTTATTAATTTACTAAAAATGTCTAATAATTTCTTTCTCTCTCTCTCCCGTGCTTTATAGGTTCTATTAATGCTTTGAGAGATTTTGTCGAAGGTAGGTGTTCATTCTTGAATTTCTTCATTGCGTTTGCTCCATTGAAACTGACACGAGAATTATTTTGTTTCTTGCAGCTGCAAAAACGGAAGTACTTAAAAAAGGAACTGTTCAAGCCATAACATTTGGAGGGTCAGACGAAGGTCGCAAAAAGGCTGAGACGTTGCAGCAACAAGTCGATCAATTGCAAACGGAAATTATGAATGTTCAGATCAAGTACCAGAAGGAGCTGGAAAAGCTCGAAAAAGAAAATCGCGATTTGCGCCAACAATATTTGCTGATAAAAACAAACCGAAAAACGCCACTGAAAAAAATCAAAAAGTCTCTCATCGACATGTACTCGGAAGTCCTTGATGAGTTGCAAGGTTACGACACGAGTTACTCCACCGCAGACCATTTGCCTCGAGTTGTAGTTGTTGGTGACCAAAGTAGCGGAAAGACATCCGTGCTCGAAGCAATTGCACAAGCGAGAATTTTCCCTCGAGGAAGTGGAGAGATGATGACGCGAGCTCCTGTTAAAGTAACGCTTTCCGAGGGGCCGTATCACGTGGCGCAGTTCCGTGACTCTGATCGCGAATATGATTTGACCAAAGAGAGCGAGTTGGCGGATTTGCGTCGTGAAGTGGAAATTCGCATGAGAAATTCGGTACGTGGTGGAAAAACGGTGTCTCGTGAGGTCATTTCGATGACGGTCAAGGGTCCGGGCTTGCAAAGAATGGTTCTTGTGGATTTGCCGGGAATCATTTCGACACAGACCGTCGACATGGCTACAGATACGAGAGACATGATCAAGCATATGACGGAACATTACATGAGTAATCCAAATGCCATTATTTTGTGCATTCAAGATGGGTCGGTTGATGCGGAGCGCAGTAATGTCACGGATTTAGTTAGTAAATGTGATCCAAATGGCCGACGAACGATATTTGTCCTCACCAAAGTAGATATGGCAGAAGAGTTGGCTGATCCAGATCGTGTCCGACGAATTCTGTCGGGAAAATTGTTCCCTATGAAAGCTATTGGGTATTTTGCTGTCGTTACTGGTCGCGGCAGGAAAGACGATCCGATTCAGACAATCAGGGAATACGAAGAGAAATTCTTCAAAACCTCGAAATTGTTCCAAAGCTCCAAGGGAATCATGTCTCATCAATGTACTACGCGTAACCTGAGTCTTGCAGTTGCGGATCGTTTCTGGAAAATGGTTCGTGAGACTGTCGAACAACAAGCTGATGCATTCAAGGCGACCAGATTTAACTTGGAAACCGAGTGGAAAAATAGTTTTCCGCGTCTGCGAGAATCCAGCAGAGACGAGCTGTACGAACGAGCCAAAGGAGAAATTCTGGATGAAGTCGTGAATTTGTCTCAGGTGTCGGCGAAAAAATGGGACGAGATTCTCAATGAAAAGTTGTGGGAGAAGTTATCCAATTATGTGTTTGAACACATTTACCTTCCTGCGGCACAATCAGGGTCTCAAAGCACATTTAACACCATGATCGATATTAAATTGAAACAATGGGCTGATGAGGTTCTACCCACGAAATCAGTCGAAGTGGGATGGGAGGCTTTACAACGAGAGTTTTCGGATCTCATGGAAAAGGCCAAAAAGTCTCCGGATCACGACGATATCTTTGACAACCTCAAGCATGCCGTGGTAGATGAGTCCATAAAACGTCACAGCTGGGAAGACAAAGCCATCGATGTCCTGCGTGTGATCCAAATAAATGCCCTGGAAGATCGAAATGTGCATGATAAACACGAATGGGACACCGCTGTGCGGTTCTTTGAGCAATCGGTGCGGGAAAAATTGCAGCACAACGAGGGCACGATGTACGAAATGTTCGGACCCTCAACCACAGAAAGATGGTTCAAGTGGAAAAACTGTACAGAGGACCAAAGTAAACGACGACAGGTCAAATCGGAGCTCGATCGGGTGCTGCATAGTGATGCTAAGCATCCACCAACTTTGTCATACGACGAATTAACAACAGTGAGGAAGAATCTGCAAACGAGAAATATTGAAGTGGATACAGACTACATACGAGAAACATGGTATCCAATTTACCGCAGCCATTTCCTCAAACAAGCTCTTTTGAGAGCATATGATTGTCGTAAATCGTACTACTTGTATGCGCAACAAGGAACCGATTGTGAAGTAATTTTTACACTAAAAAAGTTAGATTTTAGTCGTTAATTTGGATTTTTTTTTCTTCAGGTTAATTGCAGTGATGTCGTTCTCTTTTGGCGAATCCAACAAGTCTTGAAAGTCACTTCAAACGCTCTACGACAACAAATAATTAACAGAGAAGCAAAACGACTAGATAAGGAAATCAAATCATTCCTTGATGAGCTCAGTGATGATGACGACAAAAAAGTTCAACTTCTTACCGGAAAGCGTGTAGCTTTAGCGGAAGAATTAAGTGAGTTTTGTATTACAAAATCTAGATATAAAATAAATAATATTTTTTTTATATATTTTTTTAGTTCGTGTTCGTCAAATACAAGAAAAACTAGAAGAGTTTATAAACGCGTTGAATCAGGAAAAGTAACCCGATGGTTTGGCTTCGCTCTTTTTTTACTCAAGTCCTTAGAAATAAATTGAGAAAAATATTATACCTAAATTATTTTTCTTTTTTGTTGAATTTTGAAAAGAGAAAGAAATAAAAATACTATTGCGTAAAGTTAGAAAAAAATCAAAAAGTTTTTACTTTTATTGAGACGCTCCATGGAAATATTCTTGTAAAGCTTTATGAATTGCTTCATCTTCATCGTTTTCAGCCATTAAGTCGATATAACACCTCACACTTCTTCATAAACAATCTAAAAAAAATAAATATTTTTTATAATAAATAAATATTTGCGATTTTGTTTTTCTAAGGCAAGTACAGTTTTAAATAATGTTACACATTACTTTGGACTTCAAGAATGAGGAGGGGGAACAATGAATAGAGATAATTTTATTGTCAATAATTTTTTGTACTGAAGTACTGAAAAGTTAGTTAAAAGTTAGTTGAAAGACGTCATTACGCACGAAATTATTTTCGGAAACTATTTTTTCTAATTGAGTAATTAAATCTTCGTTAAACTCACCTTTGACTACTCATATGATATCCTGGAAACTGCTAAAATTCATCCATGGTGCTTGGTGGAGAGCCTGAAAGTACATAAAAATTTAGAAAGAAGAAATAGGTAATATACTATGAACTTGTTCTTCTTTTTCAAATGTGCCTGTAAGTGCTGCTGAAGCTTAGGCCCCTTTCCGCAAATCGGGCACAAAAACGAGGCACCGCAGTGCACACGCTCAACATTTAATTTGAGGTGTTTTTGAAACAACTTCAAGGCCCTGTTTTCTGGACAAAGAGACAAGTTACAATTTATTCTTCTATATATTATCTTTGTCTTTTATGGTAGTCTTGACTATCATCTTAACTCTGCCTTTGGAAAAGTCAGAGGAAAATCAAGAAGACCGAAGGAAAAAGATTAATGTTTACCTCGTCTCTGGATAAATCATCATTGATGAATTCAAAAGAAGAATTCCATTCATCTGTTAGCAGCTCGAATTCGGCACTCATTTTAAATAAAAATTTTGGTAAATTTTACTTTAATTTTTTTTTAAATTTTTGCCTTTAAGTGCTGCTGGAGCTTAAACCCCTTTCCGCAAATCGGGCACAAAAACGAGGCACCGCAGTGCACTCGCTCAACATGTAATTTGAGCAGCTTTTTTCTGCAAAATCCTTTGTCGCAGATTAGATCTACTTTTTCGTCCTTAAATTAAATTTACAAGTAATAGTTAAAATGATTATTAGGAAATGTCAGGATCACTGTGGTCCTAAAAATGATGTACATTCTTACCTCGAGCTCTGGCTGTGATTTCTCGTCTTGAACACTCATCTAATTCTTTGAATTAGTGAAACTTTTTTTATTGTATTTTTTTTGATCTCATCTTGACTCTGCATTTGGAGAAGTCTAGGGGAAATCAGGAAAACCGAAGGAAAAAAGTGATTTTTACCTCGTCTCTGGATAAATCATCATCGATGAATTCAAAAGAAGAATTTCATTCATCTGCTAGCAGCTCGAATTCGGCACTCATTTTAAATAAAAATTTTGGTAAATTTTACTTTAAATTTTCTTAAATTTTTTTTCAATTTTTTTTTTGAAGTGGACTTAACACTTTTTTTTTGTACGCCGGTACTGAATAGGTTAAAAATTTAGTTTAAAAGACGCCATTTGCACGATTTACTTTCGGAAGCTATTTTTGCAAATTAAGTGATAAAAAGCTCTTAAAACTATCTTTAGTTGTTCTAAAAATTGAAAAGGAATCAGGAAATATAAAAAAAGAATCGCAAAACTTCCTCAGAATTGCTGTATGACGATCATTCAAGTTCATTTTTGGCTCCGCATCCGGAAATTGTGACACTATATCTCGTTGCTGCTGTTCATTCCCTAGCATTTCAATGGTCAATCCGTCCTCAAGAACAAAAATCATTCAAAAGCCTAAAAATATTAAAATCGTATAAATGTCCCTTTTTTCAAAAATGAAACGTGAAATAGAAACCAACATTGGAATACCCAAAGTAACTTAAAGACGCCACTGCGCAAAAAAATTTTTTTTTTAAAAAAAAATATCGCTAATTATTGCGTTATATTACATATCTAAACTATTGGAAAAAAATCGATATTCAGGAGACCATCAAATCGATAAGAACTAAAAAATCGTAAATTTTGATTTTTTCGATTTAGTATTTCAAAACCAACCATATTTTTGAAGCTGAAAATCCCTATAAATCACAAAAATCCTTTATAAATTTATTTTCTCTATTTTGCATACACATGCACTGCAACGTGCAAAACAAAAATTTTAAGAAATTTTATATTTAATTTAATTTAATTTAAAAATCCCGTTAAGTCAATAATCTAAAAATTTTTGTAAAAATTATTTTTTTTTTCATGAAATAATAACACAAGTTTTATAAAGCTATTTTTCGATGAAAATTTGATCATTAATTTTACTCTTTTCAGAAGTCACGGACACTTATTGGCTTCTTTATTTACACAGGGATGTTATTTATTAAAAAAAAAGTTACTGAAGAAACAAATAGAATCCTCGAAATGCCAAAAAGAGTTAAAATTCTAAAAAGTTAGAATTCTAATTGGAATTTAAACAGACAATTTTTGCAAGGGAAGTCTTGACGTTAAGATTCCCATTAGTCTCCTTCCTACTCTTCAGATGCCAATGTCCAGACCCATCTGCAAGGCCTAAGGAGTCCCAACGTTCAGTTTCAGACCCATTTGCAGATTAAAAAAACCCAAAAAAAAAGGTTCTTTTGAGCATTCTGAAAAAAATTCATTAAAATAGGCCCCAACATTGTTAAAAAAAAGCCCAATAGCCTTTGGCACCATTGCCCCATTTTCTGAAAGCCCAAAAAAGCTCTAGCCCCCAACGGATTTTTTGAGGCTCGTAACGGTATTACCAGTATCCAGTCACCAACCTTACATGGATGTCACCCCTGTTACTATCCTCACGAATGCCGAGTAATAAGTCACTAACCTCTGATTTGTGAATATCCCCAGAACGGAAAAACAGGAAAATTCGGCAGAAAAACGGGAAAAAGGAACGGAAAAACTGTAAAAATAAACACTTGCACCCCGTGGACGCATGCAGAGCATGAAAAGAGACTAGCATTTGCTGGTGCAACGCGGAAAAAGCCAGAAATCAAAAACTGTCATGGTGACTAAAAATCGTTTGTATATATTGTAGTGTTTGTATTGAGGCGTCTACCAGCAAAAAAATATATATTAAATCCAGAAAAAGATATCAAGTGTGCGAGTTTTCACGCAATACATGCGATAAGAATAGAAATCAAACTAGCTAAAATTTGTGTAAATGTGTACTTGAGACAAGTAGAATAAAAAGAAAAAATTACATGTACTTTTAAATTGTTGGAATATTGTGTACTATTGTGAAAATCTATCTAAATGTTTGGAGGAAATGGTTGAAACCTCCTCACCCAAACCAACATCCAAAGTTGCTGATAATCACAAAGCAAATCCGCCATGTAAGCATTGTTTATATAAACAACTTTTGTGCCAGTGATGCATCTTTCTTTCTTTCTTCCCTGTGCTTTGACTAAACGAGTTGCTCTTTTTATTTACATCCACAGATAAAGTAAAACTAGTGAAAGGCGCTAATCCGTTGGTTCATCACAAATTCTACTTGGACGTGGAGAGACACAACGTCGCGAATAAAATCGAAAATCAAATCAAAGAGCTTGGTGGAGTAAGTTGCAATTGCTGTCCTAAAAAAATTAAATCGAGAAAGTACATACAAAAGAGGTTTTTTACCTCGAAACTCTACCAACACAGACACACATTCTCACATTTGTATGTGTACTATCTACTACATATCGTGCATATGATATCCATATGTGCATAGATGCATTCATTTTTATGTCAAATTCTTTTTGCAACCAAAAAGCACACATTTTTCTTGAGAACTTGCAATTCTTTTTTTGTAAAATGATAAATAACTAAGAACACCCCGTATATTGAGAAAAAAATAATGCTGCACTGTACCGGTCATATGTAGTATGTAGACGTTGCATAGAAAACTTCCATTGATGTATGGCCTCTTCTGTACGTACACATTAATTATATTCGAATGTATTTTTATTGATTTCATTTTTATATTATTGCTGTATTTATTTTGTATTAACACGTATGTTTTTTTGTTTCCTCCCTATTTTCCGCAGTCGGTCGAATTTTTCCTCAGTAAGGACATCACACATTTCATAACTGACAAACAGCATCCACAAGCAACTGTATCCCGGACAAGTAGTCAGAATCAATCAAGTACCACTTTTTCGCCTCTAACATCTGCGAATCAGACTCCGCAGACACCGGCATCTTTGGATGTGCAAAGTGTCTCGTCACCATCGTTACCCACTGTCCTAGAATCCAGGGTAAGATTTTTTATTATACTCTACAAATTCATCCTTTATTAATTTGTTTTTATTTATTTTACAGACAAATAGCATAAATAACAAACAAATATCGAGAGCGGAAGCATTATTGTTGCGTGCCAGACAAAGTCAGTTGCAAAACTCCCCGAATACACCGCGAAACTCGAACACCGCGAACTCGTCTGCCGAAAAGACCCAGAGCCCCATCCAAGTTGCGAGAGCGTGGGGTCGGCCCATTTGGACGACAGAACAAACACTAAAGTTTTTGGAAAAAGTCTCGTCTGCCTTAAAAATCTATGCATCTGGTGGCAAGACTGCCTCGACTGCACAAGATATCACGGGAAATCGAATATTAGCTTCAAACGCAAATACTGCTGCTGCTGCTGCTCATCGTCACCACAAATCGACAAAAGTCAAGTCGCTGCGCGGGGACTTTATCAAAGTAGAGACACTCGATAAGCGCTATCGTCCCTTTTATCAGGAGCTGAAAAAGTGGCCAAAGCTGAATTTGCTGGCACGCCTAACGCACAGTCCCTTTGAGTCAACGACGGAGCTGGATAAGACACGAGACTCGCAAAAGAGCAAATTCAAAAAGTTCTCCAAGATCGATAGTCGGACAAATACGACTAGTAAATTTAAAACAGTGGGTACTATAATGACACGTAAAAGCCGGCCGACGCAACAACAAGAGACAGAGGCAGGCACAACAACCACAACTACAACCAACAACACAGTCGCTAGTCGCGTTAGCAAGAGTGGAAGTGACAAGCATTGCGGATACTGTGAAATTTGTCACGTGGAATACGACGTTCTCAAGGTGCATTTGAAGAGTGAGGAACACTTGAATTTTGCGAAAAACGACGACAACTTTGTGTCACTAGACAAACTCATAGAAAGCGGTGCGAGTGTTCAAAAGCTCCTGAAGCTGAGTAATGAAGTGAAAAAAGAAACGGTTCTCAATGGATTCATAAAACGTGCTAACAACAAAAATTCGTCGTATATGAAAAATGGTGAACACCAAGATTGTGAAACGAATGGAATAAAAAATGGTAATTCAGACGAGGAAATGATTGAGGAGCACGAAGAAGATCCATTGTCGTTAGAGTCACCACGTCCCAAGAGAAAATGCATGCAATCACCAACACCCACATTAACTAAGGGTGGCGGCAAGTCAAAGACGAGAGACTCGAAAGATGCAGACGATACGCCAGCAGCCAAATCGATTGAATCCAAAATTCAAGCAACACGTATTCGAGGATTGCGGTGGAATGCACCGTCACCCGATTCCCGGCCACCCATCAAGGAGCCACCAGTTTATAAAGTGACGCAGAACAAAACTCCCAATTGCGTCTCAAAAAGTAGCACAAAAGCTACCAACGATACCAACAATACAGGAAAACAAGTTGTAGTCAAGCTAAAAAGAGTACGACAATCAGAGCTTAATCTATTGAATAATGAGGCCGAGCAGTTCATGTTTCCAAAGACACCGACTTTTAGTGATAGCGATACAGACGATGACCGCCAAACGTCCGAAGTGAATCGAACGAACAACACAACTATCGATTTGGCATCCAGTGAGCGAGACGTTGCGAAGAAATCTAGTACGATCAAATCCAAAAATGCAAAAAGTGCAGCAAGTCAACAGCCGCCACAATCGTCAAAAACGTCCAAAGAGATCGCGTCACCGAGCTCAAAACGTGTCAATAAGAGACTAGAAGCCTTGATTGAGGAAAACGCCAAGTATACGCACGAATCCTTAGGTCGTCTGAGGTTTCAAGAGGCCCCCATCCAGCCGCAAGTAACAGTTAGCACAGCCACACACTGGTTATCGGATGATAGGATGGGGGATAATTCGTTCTTGAAGAGTCCCGGTGGCTCTACTCAATCGCGATGGGCAAATTTCCGCAAAAAGTACCAGGCTATCGACGAGCCACACAAATTCAACTTTGAACGTGTACCGCACAACGAGCCCTGGTACGTAACCTTCCATCGGCAAGACGTGGGCTTCGAACGTGCCTACGAGTACTTTGGCAATTCCACATACAGTAAGTTGCCCTACGAACTTGGTCCACTGCCACCGGGCAAGGAAGATTGCTGCAAACTCGAAGAGCTTATTCCGCCAAATCTCAAGGCACTAACGGGTTCCACGAAGAAACGCGGCAACTCGTGTCCTCGCATGCCTTCCATCGCCAAAGTGAATGATCGAACGAGATCTTCGACGGCAGCCATCATCGAGGCAACAAAAGTCGTCGATGCCAATGACGACACAACTAATGACAGTATTAAGACCAAATCGTATTTGCCGCTGAAGAAACGGAAACTCTTTTTGGATGATGTGCCTCGGAAATCGCCGCGAGAGCATGCATCGACACTGGCAATCCTTAGCAGCTTATCGAAGGAAGGCAGTAGCACGACGTCCAGCGTGTGTGGCGTAAATCGCAGTGGAACGAAACGTGAACGCTTACCTAGTCAGCTGTCCCTGGAAGACGACGACGAGAACAGCAATTGCACAATGACGAGTCAGCAGACGATCAAAACTGAAAAAGATAATTCCTCCGTATGCAGTATTACGAACACGAATAGTATAAAGCTAAACAAGTCTGTGAATATTGTCAAGTTGTGCAAGCAAGTAGACGAGATGTTGGTCAGCGGCAGCAGAACAGACGAGGACGACATGTTTGACATCTGTTTGAAACCTTTCGCCGCAGACAAGTGTGAAACAAAATCGCAAGATGACTTTGTGCTAATCAACTCAAACAGTGATATAGATATTAGTAAAGTAATGGACATTTGTTCGACGCAGGAACTCACGCTCAAGAGTGTTGCGTCGAAAGAGAAAGAGTTGCAACGAAAAATTACCTACACATCAAAACCAAAACTCGTCACATCGGGCTTTAGATTCAACAAGAAACGCCGAAGTAATCGTACTGGTTGGCAAAAGATCCGAAGAAAATCCTCACAACCGCTTAAGGAGGAAGAGCATCAGACCGAGGAAAAAAATAAAAATATCACTGCAGACAATTCCGACAGCATGTCAGATAGTTTGGACACGAATATTGCTGATTTCGTGAAAAACGATGTTACTGCTGCTGGTGCCAAAGAAGATCCGAAGACTAATGGTATTCTACCGGAAAATGACGAATCTGATGAGCAAGACGAAACGGCAGACGACGATGAGCCGCCAACAAGACGGAATCTAAAGTCTCCAACAATGAAGCCTTCTCGGTCGACGAACAACGTGTTTTGTCGCGGCATTGGCAAATATCAGTTTGAAAAATATCCAAAAGTCAATCTCACACAAATTTCCGTCTCAAATATGAAGACGAGATCCTCCGATTTGCAAAAACGGAAAAGCGTTACACCGAAAAAGTACACAGACTCTCAGAACGAGGCACTGCGATCACCCGGATCGAGTTCGTCACCACAAAAATTTTCGCCTCGAAAACTGAGAAAACCACGGGGTCGTTGGTATCGCGAAAGATAGAAATACTAGAAAATAGGAATTTATTGTTTATATTTTGTCGGACATCAGCACGAAATGTGTTTTATTGATAATATTATTTAAATTTTCATTTACAAAAAAAAAATCATAGTTTTAGACAGTAAAGTACTTATTGTAAGCTCGTAACTGCGTATTGAGTACTACTTAGACTGAAGTTTGTTAAGAACGTGTTCCCATTTTTCATATTTTTTTATTTTGTTAAAATTTAAATACGTATAGGACAATTATAGATTTTTAAAATATATTATTGTAATTTAAAGGTATTAATAATTTATGCTAATTTATATTTTAATTTCCTGACGAATAAACAGATATATCTACAATGCATAAATATATACTGAATGAATGTTCTCAAACTAATTTTCTTAAAGTTGCTGTGTAAATAAATAAATACCTATAAAAATAAGTAAATACATATTATTTCAATAAAAAATGAAACTATAAAATCTTAGACTTTTCTTTTCGATTGATTTTTTCAATCTAAATTTTCTACTGAAAATTCGTTGAATAATTCTTTGAATCACTTCTTTAATTAATATTAAGGTAAAATCATTTCAATCATTTACATTATTTCCTACATGGTCATTTTAATCGTCCTTTTTTGACCTCGTGTAAGCTTATGCTGATCTCATATGACCTTCTAAAAGATCATTTGATCTTCTGAGAATTTCAAAAGATCCAATTAAGCCTGATACCTTCCGTTTAATATCTGACAAAAGACAAAAAATTAAGGAAATGAGCCTTTTTACTGAAAATCTCAACTTTAATAGAAAATTTCGACTTTTTTAAGCTCTTAATGAGATTTAAAGCAGATAATGGGCTCTTCTGAAACTTCCTTGGATGTATATTCGCCTTCTCGAAACTAATGAATGCTTAGAATAGGACAAATTTCGACATCTTAGAACTCTAAAATAGCTCATTTCATCTTCAATCTTCCTAAAAGAGCCCATAAAGGACTTTCTTAACGGTAAATAACGGTCAAAAATTGTCCGTACTTCCGAATTGAGGACGCTCTACCGGATACGGGCTTTCCGGAAGTGCCCTGCTGCGGAAATTGACGGCGGAAATGGAAACTAAAACTGGGCGGAAATCCGGTCTCCCGCCTCCGAAATCCGAAATTCCGGTTACTCGCCTCAACGTAAGCAGGTAAACATCAAATTTTCTCGCGTTCTAAAATCGCGAAAATCAGGAAAAACGAATAATAAAACTGTCGCAACACCAAGCCCATTCGTGACGGTCATCGCGCGATTAATCGGACAATTAGAAAAACTGCGGAGCTACGATTTAGTGCAAAGGGTACAAAGGCGTATTATCAACACAAAAAAAAATTATAGGAAAAAAAGAAGAGAAGAAAAAGTGAAAATTGTGAAAAACTATTGTTATTGATTTTACTTTTGATATATTTGTGATTCAAAATGAAATTAATATTGGTATAGAGCAAAACGAATTGCTTTCGCAGTCTTGGTGGAAATAGTGTTTTTGAAATTTATGTGCCATAAAAGCCTACACATTTAAGGTCAAATGTATTTCAAGAAAAAGAAAAGTGAAAAAAAGATTGCCGTCTAAGAAGAAAATAAAACGCACACAAGAATATTACGATGCAATACGTGAAAATGATTGAAAAATAGTTCAAGTTGTTAACGAAGAGTGGCAAAGTGACGAGTGAAGCAAAAAAGAAAATCCGAAATTCAAAAAGAAAGAAATTATCATTACAATAAATAAAAAAATACACAACCTACTTATATATAAATATATATATATTTCGAGGAAAACTCATCAAAATGGCGGATTTAGAAGCAGTATTAGCCGACGTGAGCTATTTAATGGCCATGGAAAAATCAAAGTGCACACCAGCTGCTCGAGCCTCCAAAAAGATCATTTTGCCAGACCCAAGGTAATTGAAATTCACATACTACTCCAATGTATATGTACTTCAATATTATGTATCTACACTCGAGTGTCTGTGTGTCATCGCAATGTTTTCATTTTTGCATAGTGCTCTACCATGTACTAGGTATTTAGTACCTACACACATCCAAGTTGACTCAAAGTAAATGATAATTTATGCTAACATTCATGTAGTCATATAATTGAGTCATTATTATTTCCATTTTTATTCTTCTTACTAAAAATAAAATAAAAAAGGCAGTAAAACATGCCGGCTGCCAATAATTTAGCAAAATAAACGACGAGCTTTATAAAAGTGTACATAAACACGCTAATACTCTATTATTTAATATTATCTAATAAAATATTATTGAACATGTATTCATCCTGGAAATGCCAACTAAAGGTATTTTCCTCAATCAATTCATTCATAAAATTATTTATTTTGATACAAATGGAGGTGACTGGTGTTTTTTTTTATTTTTAATATAAAAAATTAAAAACTAATAATTATTTTTTTTAATTTTCAGTGTTCGGAGTGTCATGCATAAATACCTAGAAAAAGAACAAGAAGTTAATTTTGACAAAATTTTCAATCAAGTTTTAGGTAATATCCTCAATCTGTTATTCAAATTAATGGTTTTTAAAGCGTCATTATGATTTTTTTTTCCTTGCAGGTTATTTGTTATTCAAAGATTTTTGTGAAAATGTGTCGGAGGAACCCGTGCCACATCTAAAATTTTACGAAGAGGTAATAAATTTCTTTTCTATATTTGATATTACTACAAACTCACATGTACTACGTCGGTCATCATCGTCGTTTTGTTGTTGTTGTAATATTAATTGTTATATTTCGTAGGATGTTTACACTCAAAATAAGTAAAAAATGTTTTTTATGATACTTCCATATGTTCCAAAAATTTTTTTTAAAAAATCCGCTGTATGAACGCTAAATTTTTGTATTTACAGAAAATTAATTATTTGATCAAGTGCAAAACAAAACTTTTTATGATTAAAAAAAAAACAAATTTTTCATTACATATTTAAAAACGCACAAAAGGAACAATTTTTCTACAAAATGCACGACAACGTCTAGTAAATAAAATATCAAAAGACTGCTTTTCTCTCTCTCGCTCTATTCAAGATGTAACCTAAATATATATTCTAGCAACGCTAGAAGCCATTTGAAAAAAAAAACTAAAGTATATTTGGTATCTTTTGCTTTTATCATTAAAAAAATTTTCAAAACACATAAAGCACTACCTACGTAGCGTGGATTCTCATTATGTATGTGTATAACATTTAAAAAAGTTTCTTCAATGTTGACAGTAGACATCATAAATAGAGTTGATAAAACAGTTTAGCAAAGAAAGTTTTTTCTTTTTCGTGAATGTGTGTAAATATCCCTTGTGTATTTTATTTTGAAAAAAAAAACTAAATGAAAGTATTTTTTCCTCTAGAATTTATTATCAAGGGCATTCCGAATTTTCGCTGAAGTAAATAAATAGCTGTGAAGAAAAATTCACTTTTTTATGATATTCCTATCTAATTTTGTTATGAGGGAAAAGTCTTTGATATTTTTTTTCGCTGTAAGATTACATGAGGACGCTATTCGTTTAATTTGTTTTGTTTGAACACACAACATTTCTTTATTTATTTTTGCCTCGGAAATTTAATACTTAGGTACATAGGCCGAGAAAAGAAAAACAAGTGCTAATACTCTATCGAACGGCAACAACTTCTTATAACTTATTGCCGATGAAAAAGTTTTGCGTAGTACAACACTTTACTTAGTGTAATAGTAAATTGAAATTCATGAAATTAGAATAATGTTTGTTATCTGATAACGATTTCAGTGAGTTTTTTTTCATAATTAAGTCGGGTCGTGACTAAATTTTGTTCAGAATTTTTGAAAATAAAATAAAAAGTAAATAGAGATTTCGTCAAAAAAGGTTAACAAATTTTTTTGATAAAGTTCTATGTTTTGAAATACTACTAAAAAACGTTCAATTTAAATAACGAAAAAAAAAAATAATATTTTTGAAAATATATTTAAATTTTTTTTTTCAATAAAACTACTAAATTCCAATATGAGACGGTCTTATCTTTTTAAATACCTACATACTGATTTTTCAATTTTGTGTATAATTACAGATAAAGAGCTATGAGAAAACCGAGTGTCACGATGAAAGGCGAAAATTAGCGAGAACAATATATGATAATTTTATTATGAAAGAAATGCTGTCACATACTCATGTAAGTATAACCAGATTGAGTTTCAATAAAGATAATTATTATAATATTCACCGAATTTTTGTCAATTGTTTTCGTTTATTTGTTACAATGTTAAAACACGAACAGTAGAATAGGAAAAAATTAATTGGGAATGATCAATCATTCAAACAAATAAAGTATAATACTAAAGAGAAAAATCAACGAAGCATTAGATTCCGAATAACGATTTAAGATCGTTTACAGTGAGACGATAATTGTTTCCAGTCGCTCCTGTTATTATATTATGAGCGATTTTCAATTTTTGTTTCTGCAAATTAAAGATCCGCTCTTCGATCGTACCGCTTGCTCTAAATCTAAAAAAAAATATAAAATGAGGATTAGAATTAAACTCTTTAAATTAGAATATACATCTTACTTGTAAATGAATACATTCTTTGTTTGGCCAATACGGTAACAGCGATCTTCTGCTTGAATTTCGTTCTGAGGGTTCCAATGTGTAGTCATTAGAAAGATGTGATTGGCCTTTGCCAAGTTTAATCCAACACCTCCAACTCCTAAGGACATCAGCAAAATACGAGGGTTCATGCAGTCACTGTTGAATCTCTTTAAAATTTCTGGGCGATCCTTCATATCTGTTTTTCCGGTAAACATTTCGAAAGAAAGAGACATTTCCGACAAATGATCCGCAATGATATCGAGAAAACTTGGCCATTCACACACAATTATTCCTTTGTCTTGTGTAGGGATAAACTTTTCCTTCAAAACTTCCATTAGTTTTGCGAGTTTTGTGCTTGGCCTTTCGCTACTGAATATCTCATTTTTAATATTGAACAAGTCCTTGTTCTCAATGGATTCGTTAATTATCTGACTAATGGCACTAACGTGTTCTGCTTCAACCTCTTCGTTTTCCAAATCATCCGAATCTAGTTCTCCGTTAGTCAGCATCTATTTTTAATAAAAAAATAATGTTATAAATTCTCAAAAAAGTTAAAATCTCGTCTTACGGATTTAATCAAAGCCGGGTGAGTGCAAAGTTGTCTGAGACGCAACAATAATACAAATATGTGGGTATACTGCAAGATCCCGTTAAGTTTGCTAAACATAATTTTTTGCAACTTTTGCATTTCCGCTCCGGTGTACGCGCAAGTTTCCAGTGTTCCCTCTTGTTGAGCTTTGTGATTTAAATAAAGTTTCATTAATGCTTGCGACAACATCATCAATCGTTTGTAAGCTTCGGCTTCTACCGGTTCTAAATCGTATTCGATATCAATTACCACTTTTTCTGCTGATAATAATTGGAGCTCCGCTTTTGTTCGGCGTATCATCAAAGCTTTCAAAATAACGTTTAAACGACTGGTGCCATCGTGCGATCCCTTTCGGTTAGTGGTCCATCTAGTGAAAATGCGTTTTTCGTCGAAAGGAGTGCATTTCAAAAATTTCAAGTATGAAAAAACGTCATCCACGCGGTTATGGACAGGTGTTCCTGTAAGAATCCATCGCATTTTTCCCTGCAGAGCACATATTGCCTCACACTGCTGCGATTCTGAATTGCGAACAAAATGTCCCTCGTCCAATACGATCCGTTTCCAGTACACTTTGTACATTAACTTTTTGCCGAGACGTTTTTCATTGACGACCGCATAGTAGCTGGTTATGACAACATCGTACATCATAAACTCTTCAACTTGTTCAATTTTAGTTGTACCGTGATGGATCTGCAATGAAATTTTGATTTAGATGGTTTCACTTTAAATTGAGTTAAAACTTACAAGCACTTTGATGCCTCTGGAGGATGACGAGATCTCGGCTGCCCATTGAGCTGCGATTGATGGCGGGCATATGACAAGTGTCGGTCCTGTATACCTAATTCCTGCAGGACGAAGTTTATCTGGTATTTTGCGTGAAAGTGTCTCAGCCACCAATGCTATAATGCTCATCGTTTTACCAAGTCCCATGTCGTCTATAATAAAAATGTACTAAATTAGGTCAAAATAATAAAATAGAATTTTCTTGATTTCCTTCCTCCTAATTTTTTTCAATCTTTCGGGATATCTAATATATTTCTTTTAAATTTTGGTTCAATAAATGATTGACATTTCTGTTTAAATAAATATTAATACGACAAAAAGCTAAAGACTAAGAAAAAAGCTAAAATTTTCCTATTTTTAAGACAATGGTCAATGAGGCGTATAAATTTAATATTTTCAGTTTTTTTTTCAACAGGATTTTGATAAAATTATCAAAATATATTAAACTAATTTGAATCCAAATGAAACTCAATAGTTTTGTCCAAAATTTTTGAAATAAAAATAGGGGGGGGACAAAAAAATTAAAAACTTCAAAATACTTTTTTTCATACAATATTACATAAATTTTTTTAAATTTTTTGATCGTTGATCAATATTTTTGAGTTTTTACATTGATTATTAAATTTAAAAAAAAATCAAAAAAATTAAATTAAGGCAAGTGCAATTTCAAAAAAAAATATAATAATGATAATGGTTTTGAAATATTTTTATACGAAAAATAAAAAAATCATCAAAAATTGTTTAAAAAAATTTTGTTAACAAAATTCAAAGAAAAAAAATTAAAAAAAGAAAATGCCAAAAAATTTAAAGTTTAAAAATATTTAAAAAAAATTTTTTGTTCAAAAAATTTTTTATTTTAAAGCACACAATTGAATATTAAAACCATGAAAAAAATCCTTTGGATTTTTGACTTTTCAAAAAATGGAAACAGAATCGCCTAAATTAAATTAAATTATTAAATTAAAATTAAAAAAAACTATTGAGTAATTTTTTTATTTTTGGAGCGGCCTTACTAATTAACTAATTTAAAAAAAAATTGAAAAATATTTTGGTCACGTGACCATTATTTTTTTTTATCAGAATTTAAAAAACAAATTTTTGTTCGTTTTTTGTATAATTTTGTGTTCAAATTTAAAAAATTTATAGTTTTCATGATTTTTCGATAAAAAAACGCAAAAAATAAAAAAAAAATGAAACGATTTTTTTTTTTTTCAAAATTTTATACATACCTGCAATGATGCCTCCAGCAGGATCTTGTGTCTCGCGCCAAAGCATGAACTTTAATCCACTTTGTTGATGTGGCTTCAGCTGTTTTGTGAGACGTGCTGGTGTGGCTTGCAACATTTGAGATGTGGGACGGTCGTTCAAAGATTCGTACGTTGTCTTCAAGCGAGGAATTACCCGGTTACGATCCATGATATAAGAACTAAAATCCTTTTTGCCATACAATTTGCGAACCGAATCCATCTGGTCCACTAGTTCGTCCCACGTTTTGAGATCCCCATTGTTTAGCAATTCCATTAAATGGTTAGCCATCACTTCATCATCCTCCTCCTCGTTTTCTGCATTCTCATCTTCGTGTGGTAGAAGTGCGGGAAGATCGTTTGATGCTCCCAATACGAAAGACAATCCTTGTAATTGACGATCATCAAGGTCTGGAATGTTGCGACGAGGCGTTGTAAAGTTCCGGGTTCGATTTGTAACGAAGCTACTTGAGGCAGTAGTGTTTAATGGACGTTGTTTTCGCAAAGGAGACATGGGGGGAACTACTGCAACATAGGTTTTAATGTGCGATACTGAGCTAGTATTTTGTACTGAGTTTCCACTGAAACTGGGCAAACTTATATTTGTCTGCCCTGTCATTGGTGTGGATGTACTAGGCCGTGCAACACGTTTTCGTGGCAAACGTGGAACTGTGTGCTCTAATTTAACCACCTCCTGCTTTACCACAACATCATCTTCCATTTTGACGAAAGATTCTTCCTTGATAGTGGCCAATTTTGTTTCGCAAAGTAAAACATCTTCGTCGTCGTCAAGAATTTCAATCATTTCGCGTTTCACTTTTGCAAACGACGTTTCACAAAAAGCCGTTTTCTTATCTTCTTTCTTGATGCAGAAAGAATTTCCCGGATTTGATGTTTGTAAATGACGATCTGCATAGTTGTGCCGAAGTAGCAAATCATTATTCGTCATTGTTGAACTACCAGGAAGAGGATTGCTAACAAAAGTGCTGGTCGAAGCAGAAGCATCATTTAATCGGCGACGTTTCGGTAGATAAGCTTCAGGAGTGTTCGACACATGTGAAATTCGACTGAGATCGTGAGATGTGTCTCCACTGAATTTTGGCAAGTTGATATCATTAAGTGCTCTTAAAGGTGTCGAAGTGCAAGGCTTCGGAACGAGACGTGCACGCTTTCTTGCCATAAATGGAACTGTGGCATCTAAATCAATCACCTCAGTTTTTACGACTGTATTGTTCTCGCATATTACAACATCTTCCTCAACTTTGATGATTTCATTTTTGAATGCAGGCACTGCTGTTCCACAACAAATTATTTCATCATCATCGACAATTTCGATCAACTCACTTTTAACGACGTGGTTATCCCTCTTTCGTTTGGCGCTTTGACGAGCTGTTACATAAAGTCCAGCCTCATGTTCTAAATCAATTGTCGAATTCATGATTCCAGTCAAATCGATTGTTTGCGGTGCCGTTGGAACATTTGAGATCGAATTTGGAATATGGGTCAAATCAATCATTTCGATTTTAGGAGTGTGATTTAAGGCGAGATTGCTTTTCGGTTCTTCCGTTTGGATTGCTTGATCCTTACTGCTACGTGGCAACGAATGAGCATGAACATCGGGCAACGGGACATTTTGAACCGGGTTTTCCAGTATAATAATATCATCATCGTGAACTTCATAATGTGCTGCTACATTTTCCTCGTTTGCTGTCGAATCGTCCAAAATATCAACTGTCTCATCAATTATTTCGTCATGGAGAATTTCTGAATAAGCAGCGGCGTTTTCCTCGCTTTCTATGGAATCGTTTAAGAAATCGAAATTAACTTCAAAATTGTCAACTGAAGGACGCGGTGGATCTTTTGAGACTTCGGAATTTGCTTCGACATGATTTGTTTCATCATTGGAAGTTGAAGGCCGCGATGGTGGAACTTCAACAATGGGATCTTCGGAATTCGCTGAGACAGTGACTTCCTTTTCTGACGAATCACTTCCGAAGAATTCTTGGGTGCTTGCAAACTCCACGTTTCTCAATGAATTTAGTTGAAGAATCAACTGTACTTCTTCATCGATCGTAAGCGGAGAAGATGCGTAAATCTCGTCTTCGGGGTTGTAAGCGAACAGTTCTTGAAGATAGCGGTCTTTAAATCTAGTATTTAATTTCGACATCTTGCCAAAAAAGTGACGCCAACTTATTTCTTCTTTTTTACGTAAAACTACGTAAATATCTGGAAACTTTTCACTGAATACACAATTGATGGATGCTACTTTCAAAGTTTTTCACACATTTACCGCGTTTTTGCGTAAAAAAGCACGCTAATTTCACAGAAATTCTTATTAGAAATTTGATCTGGCAATGGCGGTTTTTGTGAATTAAAAGCCTGGACCAATGAGAAAGCTCTTTGATTTTGAACCAATCAGGACACTTTTTTGAATTGACGTGATTGGTCATTAATTGGCCCATGCCCTGCGGAATGAAAAGTGTTCAAATTGATCCCTTAAGTGGTTAATTTTACTCCTTGAGCAATTAAATAATACAAATTGATGGTTCTTGCGACATCGATTACTTTTTTACAAGATTACGATTACTTTTAACTTTTTTGTATCTTTTAAACTTTTTTTTAAATATTTTGACTTTCAATTTCTCTAATTGATTCACAATATTCATAATTTGTTCATAATTTTTCTAAACAAATTATGAATTTATGAAAACATAATTTGAAGATATTTTCATAATTTTGGACAAATATCTGAAGTTTTATTGTTTTACCAATCTGTTTTTAAAATTTGACACCTTTCTTTCTTTGAAATTTGTTTCCTAGATACCTAAGTTGAGGAAAATTTATTTCACTATTTTTAGAATAATAAACATTTCAATTATTTTTTTTCCTTTCAGGAATACTCAAAAGAGGCAGTTGCTTATGTGCAAAAGTATCTTATGAAGAATGAAGTTCCAGTTAATTTGTTCGAGCCATACATAGAGGAAATCTTTAATCACCTAAGGGGTGAGCCATTCCGAAAGTTTCTTGAAAGGTAAAAAAAAATTTTTTGACGATGGACCTTAAAAATTATTAATTTTTTTGCTCATGGTTCTCACAGTGACAAGTACACGAGATTTTGTCAGTGGAAAAACTTGGAGCTAAATATACAGGTGAGTTGTTGTTTTATTGCTGCAAATATTCACATTATGCTTTCATACTTAAGTTTTATTTCCATTCATCCCCGAAATGATGTAACGAAACGTTCTCCAAGCAATTCCAAAGTTTTTAACACTTGAGCTTTGCAGACACGATACCGAAAAAAAGAAGAGACGAAAAATAACACATCTAGAAAATAAATAATAAAAGAAAATTGTTTTGCACATAATTTGTCTCCTTATCCTTCCTTTGTGTGTGTGTGTGAGTGGAAGACATTTCAGCGAAAATGACGAGAGAAAGAGCAAAGTAGATAATCTCACACGGGGCTGTCTGTCCGGTAAATTCGCTACATTTACCAAGGGGGTGAACATATTTTCATTTCACCTAATTCCAGAATGTAATGTCACATAATAAAGACATTCTTCTTTTATTTTTTTCTCCCTTTTTATTGGCAATCAGCTCACAATGAATGACTTTAGTGTACATCGCATAATTGGACGTGGTGGTTTCGGCGAAGTGTACGGTTGCAGGAAAGCAGATACGGGTAAAATGTATGCCATGAAGTGTTTGGACAAGAAACGTATTAAAATGAAACAAGGTGAAACGCTAGCGCTAAACGAGAGGACAATGTTGTCGTTAGTTAGTACGGGGGTAAGTAAATTTGTATTTTTGTCCTATTGAAATTTTGTGGCGTGTGTGTGTGATAGTAAAACTATTTTTTGACTCCCATCATCATCATCATCATCGTCATTATAAAGTTTTCATGCAGCAGTCATAAAAATAGAAAGAACAAAAAAATCAATAAAGTTTACAAGTTGATTGAGCAATGTCGTTCACCTCATTTTACGCATTAGGTATTCGGTACTACTACTTACTATCACACAATTTCAATGTAAAACTAATTAGACGTAATATTTCATGGTTGTGTGAGCGACTTATTGCGCTCGATAAATAAATATGATTGAAATATAATTGATCAATCATAGCACTTACCACATGAAAAACTTGTGAAAAACGTATTCGCTCAGAATATTAATTGTTTCATTTTTTTTTTAATATGATCTAAGTCGTTTATAGTAAAAAGCCTCGCTATTTCAATGAAAGATATTCTCTAGAGCTTTTCTGATTTTCGTTTTTTGTTTTGTTTCAGGTGGATTGTCCATTTATAGTTTGCATGACATACGCCTTCCATACTCCAGATAAATTGTGCTTTATTCTCGATTTAATGAATGGAGGCGATCTGCACTATCACTTGTCCCAGCACGGTGTATTCAATGAGGCTGATATGAAGTTTTACGCAGCAGAGGTAAGGCAATTTCTTGTTTTCTTGAATATTTTTGGAAAATACGTCTTTTATCTTAGAAAAGAATACTTTTTTCCCCAAATTGGTTTTCAAGTTTCAAGAATAAGAAATGACCGATAAAATGTTGATAAAGGCCAATTCCCGGTCTTCCTAGTGAGCCAATATGTGAAGAAATTTTGATTTTTTTTCGAAAATTTGTACTTTTTTGCCCAAAAATGTGAATATTTTGGTCATTTTCTCCAAATTTGCCCCCGTCGTACAAGTCCGATAATTTTTAATTTCAAATTCTTTAGAAAACTTTTTAGCGTTGAAAAATTAGCTTCTCATTTGCATCAAAAACAAAAATCACTAAGAACTTTGAGAAATCCTTTGCGACCTTCTTAGAGAGCTGAGTGAATTTTGAGGATTCTGCTTTGGATGACATAAGAAATGTTAAGATCCATTGTCGGCGTTTCCTGAGAAAGCTTTTGATTTCACAGGACTCTTAAGAGACTATTTCGTATCTCTAATAATTTCTCACAAACTACCTGTCGTTTCCATTTTTGAGTTGTATGAAAGTGAAATCACATAATTCGCCTTTCATGCTAATTCAATCATTCAACGACAGTGACGCCAATCCGGATGTGCGACAAAAAGCACAACTAAATCGTGAGACGAATGAAAATGATGACCGGATATGTCTCGGTGTATTTTTAAAATTTGTTATTTTGACTAATTTTGAGGTTTTTAAGTCTCAAAAATGCTCAAAATAGTGATTTTGGACGAGCGATAGGAAGGACATGTACAAAATGTGTTCAGAACTTGCAAATTGGTGCAAGTCATGCGCACAAAAAGACGCGTGGATAGTAATGGGCCTTTTGCTGCCATACAAGTACACTGGTCCTATGGTGTAATGGTTAGCATATGAGACTCTGAATCTCAGGATCCCAGTTCGAGTCTGGGTAGGACCTGCAAATTTTTTTTCCTGTTTATCAATTTTTTTTTATTTTGTTTTTTATCAGATATATATTTATAAATATTTTTTTTTTATAATTTCAGGTAATTTTAGGATTAGAACACATGCACAAGCGTTACATCGTGTACCGGGACTTGAAGCCGGCTAACATTTTATTGGATGAGAATGGACATGTGCGCATCTCGGATTTAGGCTTAGCTTGTGACTTTTCCAAGAAGAAACCGCATGCATCTGTCGGAACACACGGCTATATGGCACCTGAGGTGTTATCAAAGGGCACACCGTACGACTCGAGCGCTGACTGGTTCAGTTTCGGATGCATGTTGTACAAATTATTAAAAGGCCATTCGCCTTTTAGGCAACACAAAACCAAAGATAAACATGAGATTGATAGAATGACGTTAACAATGGTAAGTTGGGTCTCCTAAAATGCTTCATTATATAAAATTTTAACTTTTTTTTTGTAGACTGTTGAACTCCCGGACTCGTTTAGCAAGGAGTTGAGAGGCTTGTTGGAAGGTTTATTGCAACGTGATATTGACAAGCGATTAGGATGTAAGGGAAATGGAGCTGACGAGGTGAAATCACATCCGTTTTTCGCGGGAATCGATTGGCACCAAGTTTACATTCAGAAATACACACCACCGCTTATACCACCGCGCGGCGAAGTAAATGCCGCTGATGCATTTGACATTGGATCATTCGACGAGGAAGACACAAAGGGCATCAAATTAACGGAACAAGATCAGGAACTTTATAAATATTTTCCACTTACAATATCAGAAAGGTAAATGAGCTTGTTAAAAAATTTCGTAGCTTGTTTGGAAAAATATATAAATATTTTTTTTTATTTTAGATGGCAACAAGAAGTTGCTGAAACCGTTTTCGAAACTGTCAATTCAGAACAAGATAAACTCGAATCGAAACGCAAATCCAAACAAAAGCAAAAATTCGATGCTGACGAAAAAGAATCTGACTGCATTTTGCACGGCTATATCAAAAAACTGGGGGGAGCATTTGCGTCTGTCTGGCAAACAAGATATGCAAAGCTTTATCCCAACAGGTAAGATATTGAAAAAAAAAATAACGTTAATGTTGGATTTTTACTTAAAACCATTCAAATAGGCTTGAATTACACACCGAAAGCAGTAGTACGAAGCCAGAGCTAATTTTCATGGATCAAATTGAGGATGTCTCCCAGGATTATGTCCAACACAAAAATGAGCAATGTATTCAGGTTAAGTTGAGGGACACAAAAATAGTTTTAACAAATCAAGTAAGAATTTTCGTGCTATGAATCCATGTTTGCTAGATAAATAAAACCATTTTTTTCTTCTTAGGACGAAATTGGTTTGAAAGAGTGGGCACAATCATTGCGTTCCGCACACAAAAAATCTCAAGAGCTTCTTGGTTCAATGGCAAAGAAGGCCGGAAAGATATATGGTACTGAAAGAGAGGCTTCCAAAACAGCTTTAATCACCGGAGCACAAGTGCCACAGAAAAACACGAATGGAAGCAACTAGCGGTTGCTTCTACGATCGCGTTCTTGTTTCATAGAACCGAATCGTTTAAAAGATCCACTACTAAAACTAAAATGCAAGGACACATAAAAAGTTGCAACAAAACAAAAAGAAATATCCGCGAAACAGATAGATTTTTGATTCTTGCATTTGAACTGCCCTCTCATTTTCCTTTGTAAATGTACAGCAAAAAAAAACTTTTTTCTTTATCAGTTACAAGAATCAGATCTAAATTATCACAATGTATCGTAATAACAAAGAAAATGTTTGTATAGATATGAAATGCCATTAATTGTGTTGATCAAAATGAAACAAAAAAAGCAAAAAATATTAGGTGTTTATACGTAAGCGAAAATATAAAAAAGGTAGTCTCCAAATTGAGTGTTCAACTTTCTATAGTGATATGTTAATGATAATTTAACCTAAGATTCCTTTCAAACTTTTAAAGTTTTCTTAATTTATTGTTCTTAATTTACCTACGTTCCTTTTCAAGATTTCCTAATACTATGACTTAATTTTTAAATACTTATGCATAACAACAAATGATTTTATTTTAGATACATTTACTAATTTACTTAAAATGTTTCATTTGATTAAGAGATAATCAAACTATATGTACTTTATATTATTACAAACTCACTGTTTTAAAACACCAACAATGTTAGGTTAGAATTTTGAAAGTGTTTAATGAACAAAGAAATTACAATCACTTCATTTTTTGTAATACTTTATCATCAAATTTATTGACAGATAGCCAAATTTATTCTATTTTATGTGTACTGTGATTTGTTTTAAATTAAGATATACAAATTAATAATATTGAAAGCCATACTATCAACAATTATTATTATAGAAAACAATTTTTTTAAAATAAGTATTTTCTACACGAAATTTGTTGTAAAGCTACAGAAAAAAACCAACACTCAAAAATCTTTTACATGATGTCATTTACAAAACAGTGGAGAAATTAATGATCCTTTTAGATTCAAACACTTGGATGCGTATCAGTTTTTCCTATTTTTATACATTAATTAAATAATGTTAATGAAATTAACACAAAATAATATAATTATAATAATAATGAAAACTAGAAATTAAATAAAACAAACTGACTGTGTAATATCGTTGAGATAATGTATAATCAATTAGTGTCTATTTATTAAAATTAATATACGATGATGATGTTCTTAGAAAATATATTTATATGATGAGGAAAAAAAAGAAAATCCAAAATTTTTAGCAAATTACCATTAAAATATTCTGTAGAAAACAGCGTGACACACATTGCAAATGAATAGACAAAATTCTTGTTAAACAATTCAGTGTGCAACACATAAATGTTACAATGTTTTTTTTAGAAAAGATAAACAAGAAAAAACAATATAAAAGTATATTGATATTAATACTGAAAAAGGGTATTAAATATTATAAATACACAAGAACAACAAAAACCATTAAAGTGCATAGATTATACAAATAATGGACTATATATACATACATATATACTGAAAACTGAATTATAAAATATTCGCGTAGAAAAAATATTTATATATTAAATCATAATTGTAAAGATATAGATATATGAATATTAAACAAAACAAGAGAAAATGACGACTCTTGCAAGTAAACAACAATCAACATTTATATACTGTTTTTATGAAAAAAAAAGAATAATAAATAAATAAATTGTTTGCCCTTATATTTAAAAAAAATATAAATATAGCGTTCCTACTAGTTCCTTTTTATGGCGAACTACATGAATCACATTTTTTTTAATGATAAACATTTGATACATTTAAAAATTTCTAAATAAAAAAAGAGGTGAGGACGAAAAAATGAATAAAAATCCACAAATCTTCAATATATAGGACAATCAAACGTATTGGTTTCAGCGATCTTCTTATATTTTCTATCCATCATCTAATTATTAAACACTAAATGAATATACTCGATATGTAAATCGTAAAACCTTTAATTTAATGTCACACTATATCGGTTAGCTAAAGGGTAATTTTGGTATGTGTACAAAAAGTAATTGTTAGAATTTGAGGTGAACATAAAATTTTACTGTAAAAAATCACAACATTATTTTTATAGCTTTGTTTGTGTACATGAAAATGAAAAGAATATAGTTGCCCTTCATAATGATAACATAAGATAAATATCTATTTAATGCATTTCACAAAGAAAAAAGCAATGCGATTATTTATTGAAACAAATAAATGATAAATTCTAAACACATACCTTTTTTGTTGTTTCTTAATGGATAGGAAAACGGAAGTGTTTTAAAATATAAAGTAACATAAATCGTTGATAAATGTTTAGGCTTAAAAAACCAACTTCACAATTCATCATTATTCTTAAATAAAATAGAAATTTGATAATTGTTTCGTACAAAGAAAATCATCCTTTTCGAATCTCTTGAATTTACATTCTAACAACATTGTTTAAACACATTTGTATGATTGAGTTTGAATTGTTTTCCTGCCTTATAAGCATAAAACTTTCAATAAATAGCTTATATCAAACATACATTGAATAGTGAAACCATTATTACGAGTATTATTAATAAAGTTAGCATATTAATTAGTTGTTTTTTACACTTAGACCATGCTACATTTATCTAACGCTCAATCAATAAGCGAACAAATATTTATTTGCCATACAAACAACAGAAATTTATTTTTTTTTCGAAAACTATTTTAAATTATTTAAAAAAAATCTTATATCTAACAATAATAAAATGTATTTAAATTTAGTTGTTTTCATATAGATTAACATTTAACGCATAAAGATTAAAATATTATACCATAAAAAAACAAACAAATATAAAAAAATCAACAAGAATGTAATTCATTACTAAAACCTAATCATTAAGTTTATTTATGTAAAAATATTTTGAGAACAATATAATATATTATTTAAAATAAATATAAAAAAAACTGGGTTATCTTAATAATAACATAAGGAAAACGAAAATTATTGATATTGGTAATATTTAACCTGATGGAATATTTCATCGTACAAAGATTCAGGAAATTTTTCGTAACTTATGCAATGCATGCATATTATCATGAAAGGGAATCATACAAAAAAGGGAGAAACTAAAACTTTGACAAATGACTGTTCTTTTTAAGGTAACCATGGGAGTTGAAAACTTATTGTACAAAGTTTTCGTCATCGGTCACAAACAATTTCAGAATGCTTGATAAACACTTTTGCGATAGAACAAAAAAAACTCGAATAAAACTTACGACTCCCTTTTATATATATAGAGCTAAAATGATTTCTGTTTGCGTTTTAATTTATGTTCTTTTTATGCCAACTTTAATTTTGAAAAAGTTGACTTTTTTTTCGCACAATAATAAAACAATACAAATTCGTATGTCTAAAGGAGAAATTAATTTGCATCACTTATTTTCACTTTACTCTTTTTACATTTTTTTTGTTGCTTTAATAACTGTTATGAAAACGTAGGATCACATAGTTTGTAAATTGTTTCTGAAAAAAACCACAATGGTGTTTGCTTAGTAGAGCAATAATAACAACAATAGTACGTCTGCTTGCTACAACAACACATGCGATGATATTCAATTCGTGCTGTTTGTGGTTCCTGCTGCACATAAAAAAGCCCTTTTAATTGTAGAGAGTTTTTATTTACTTTGTACAAATATACAACAGAGTCTCATTACATTTTACTCAACTTTTTGTGTTATAGCTTTCAATTAAATAAGTAAAATCCTTTAATTTAAATGGTTAATTTTTTGTACTTTGCTCGTTTATAAATTATCCTTTTTGCATTGTGTGAATATATATTTAGCTGGTCTAATTCAAATATAAACAGAAGGAACCCTCCTCGTTTGTGTACCTACACTTCTGTACACGGTACCCTAATTGCTAAAATGAAAAATTTACTCGCTCATTTAGAATTCCTTTAGCGTGTGTAAATTTTATGAGTAAATGGTTAGCAACGGCATGGCAGCTTTAGATGGGAGCATTTGATATTCGAAAAGAACAAATTATAGATTTACGATTAATGGAGTGACTCAATTGATCGAATATCAGAGTTTTCTCGTAATTGAATTGAATAAATTAAATAAGTTCGGAGAATTTCCATTTATTAGTCCTGCCTAACAACTCTCTAGTAGTAATGCTCTCAGGTTGTAGAATACACCCGATTCTATGTAGGAAGTTTAAAAAAATATATGTATACATAAAAAAAAGTTATGCAAGTATTATGAATAGAACGTGAGCATATAGATTGCCTGATCTCTGCTGTTAAAGCACCTCAATAGTTGAAGGAAATTATTTATTTTTTCAATGTTTTCTATTTATTTTTCAGCTTGTATATAATTCAGCAAAAGTACAACCGTTAAAAAAGCAGAGTGCAAGTTGATGCGTTTAAATTCAACAACCTGAATTCTATTTAATGCATACCTATTTTGGGCCAAATGAAACTAAAAAATAAAGTCCAAAAGTTGAGTGAGGCAAAAATTCAACTTAAAAATTTCGTCGATGAAAAATGTTTTTTTTTTGTCGGTTTTTTCATTTTTTTAGAAAAAAAAAACTGTTTTGAAAGAATTAGATTTAGAAGAAATTTTCCTAGCTAATTTTTTTTTTCATCTAATTATTCATAATATTTTTTCAAATTTTAACATTTTTTTCTCACATCAATTTAATTGTTTAAATAAATTATTAATCTCCATTTAAAAAAAAAAAAACAACAAAAATAATCTTTTATAAAAATAAAAAAATTGTTTATTTGTTTCAACTTTCCCAAATGTTATTTTTAAATTTTGGACTTTAATTTTTCAGTTTCACTTGGAGCTATTTATTTATATTAATAAACCCAAGCACAACCACTCTATTGGTCACAAAAGAAAGAAAAACTCTGATGCAGCACCTCGTTATTATTATTTGATAACGACATGATTTACACTAAAATAAAAGTGCTACCAATTTTTAAGAAGTTGTAAAAGTTAAAGTAATATTAAGGAAACTTTTTCTCACACTCTTAAAATTGGGATTTATGCATTTTCAGTGTAATAATAATAATGTAAGTGGTGTGCATACCAAACGGTTCTTGTAGCTAGCAACGCTTAGCGACGAATGCGTAAGAAAAATCTGAAAAAAAGTTTCACGAGAAATATATTTCAGTTTATTTTGATTTACAATCTGGTTATAGGTTTGAACATGTAAGCTCCGTCATATGTGAAATATTTCGATTTTTGTTTCGGGTTTTCTCTTAAAAGCAAATTTATGTATAAACAACGCAACGTTGAGGGATTTAAAAACCTGTCTAATATATTTTCTCTGTTTTTCTTTCCCATTTTTTTTTTTTGAACAACATCAGTTATAAGATCGTACCAAGATAAGCACTTTTCTTTTGAACATACCTAGAACGTATGTACATTTCTCGTAGCGCGGGCTACAATAATGACTCTCGGTACAGGCAAAAGTAATGTTAAATGTCAATTTTCAGAAGAAAAAATATTTTATAACTGTGTGGTGTCGTGTCAAGCTAGTACCTTGTAAGGCGGCAGCAGGTTTTCTTCCTTTTATTTTTTAAATAAAATAAAATGTGTGTGCCACACTAAACGTAAGGGAGAAGAAAAAATAGCAAGAAAAACATCTTTGATTGAATCCATAGCATTCCGCAAGGGTGAATTTTAATGTTTTCATGATTGAAAATTACTTTTTAACAATTTACATAATTTCCAATTCTAGTCATGCAGAGTTATGTTGGTACGTGTAAATCCTACAATTGTTATAGTCATGTACCTATAGTTTGTTAAAGTCTATTTTCAACTCTAATCGTATAAGCTGGCTCAATACAGCTGTACAATAAAATGTTTGAATAGCCTTTTTCAGTTAACGTTTTTTTTTTTGCACAAAACACATTGCTACTAATAGTATAACAACTGTTAAAGAGGTTTTCATTTGTATATGTTGCACGTACTAGAACCTCTATCGATATACTGGCAAACATAATACGGAGAAAAACCGGGATACACCGGCCTGGACCTTTAACAGACATTTATTTACGTTATGTGCAAAATATAGAAAAGTAAATTTACGAATATGTGTCGAAAAAAGCAGTTTCAAAAGTTAAAGTTGCCATTCGTGAGAGATGTGTCTTTTATGAAATTGATTTGAAATTTCGGGTGTCAGCATCCACACCCTATGAGCATACAAATAGCTGTAAAATATGTGGAAAATTATGCAATTTATTTTATGACTCCACACACAAGCACACAGACAAACTCACATGAAACATAAATTCGTTTTCTTTCAAGGAAAATTACTTTTGCGAGACAACGAGTATCGTCCTTGCATACGTCTTCCTTGTGTTGTACATCTCCGACGTTGTCCTTGATGACTGATCATCATCCAGACACTAAATTTGCGAGAGGCAAACTCATTGAATTTATAGGATATGTATCTTATGAGTTTCTCGCTTGCACGTGTGAGCACGTATTGTGCTACCAAAAAATGAGCAAATTTTCATTGCGCATGCTGGGAAATTCGGGGTTCTGTAGTATTTTCAATAAAATACCGCTATGTATACGCTACGATAGAATTTTGCTGGATAACCAAAAACAATTTCTCATTTTCTTTAGGGTGTATCCGATTTTTGATGCTAGCAACCTGCTGATATATAAAAGGATTAGCATGATGAGCTATTGCAAAAATTTAACCAAATTTTCAATTCTTAAAACTAAAACTGTATTTTTTTTATATTTTTCCTTACAAAAATGTTTTTTTATGATTTTTGAAAAAAACTTAAAAAAAAATTTCATCTGAAATTCATATTTTTTTCATTATTTAAAAAAAATCGTAAAAATTTCACAGGAATTATGGATTTCGTGTGTTTTCCAAGAGGGACAAAGAGATTTTTCGTGTTGAAAGTGGTTCATCCTATAGTTGCAGAATTATTATTGTTGTTGTTTTTGTATTGCGTGTGTACGACACAAAGAGAAAAATGCCTTAACGTAAGGATACAATTATTTGTCGGAGCATGTTGAATAAAATGTATAACACACAAACATATGAGCAGACGCAGATTTAATTTTCCTTTTTTTGTGAGTGGTGGTAGGGAGGTACCTCACATCTGTGCTCCCGTATCCGTACTCGGTGTATAAATGTGTATTTGAAAGAGTCTAGGTGAACAAGGGAATCACGATTTTGAACTTCAGTCAGTCTCACTTGAATCGCGTTAGATAATGCACGGAAATCTCGCTCATTATTATGCTGCATTAAGGTTTTCAAGCTAGAACAATCAAGTGGTACAACTACTGCTAGATACATACGTGCTGATGTGTACTGAGAAAAAGTGGATAGATTGTGCATTTTTTTGCAATAACAATATTTAATAATAACAAGGAATGCTTGTTACACGGCACAATAGCATTCTGTACAGATCCGGAAAAATTAAAGATTATGGCAAATCAGTGAAAATGACATAAGAAAAGTATATAATAATAACAATCATCACAACAGAACAGCATACACTATAAATTGTCTCCTCCGCTAAGGTATATAATACGATGTATAATAATAATAAAAATAGAATTTGTGAGAAGTATAATGCGCAAAAATATGTTTCAAGGAAGGATAAAAAAAATTGAGGAGCTATGATTTAATATAGATGCCAAACAAATTCTTTTGTATTAAACGTATATATAATAAAAAAAAAGTTGGACTGTTATGTGTGCTTGACTCGTCGTGCCACAGCAGATATACATACCTAGGCACATCTAAAAGTGAAACATTTGGACAAAAAGTTTTCCTCCTTCAAATTTTAGAATGTGTTGTCGTCATTCGTACGTGCTTTTATTATAATTTAAACGACAGGTCGGTAAAGTTTTAGTTTTGAAGACTTTATTAATAAAATAAAATCTGTTCAATATTGTCGGAACGGCATACGAACGCTCTTATTATTATTATTATCATGAAGTTGCTTCTGTTGTTGGCGCACAATCTTCTATCAACACAAAAAGCATTATAAAATATAAAAGTTGTTTTAAGCTGCTAACGAAGAAAACATGAAAAACCATTTTCTTTTTGATTGATAATTGCAAATACTTGTTTTGATCCCCAATATTTTCGAAAAAATAAAAAAAAATGTTTTATTATTATTAAATTCTCTCTCAATATGATGTAACAAACAATTTTATTGGCTTATTACTAATACAAGGTAGTAAATCAATTTTTCTCGTCTCTTTTCTGCGTACAAAACAAAAGTTGTTTTGACTTTTTGATCTTTTTTTTTGCTTCCACGATGCTTCGTGATATTTTGATATTGTGGAAATTCCACAATGTTGTCAGCCAATTTTGTAAATATTATTCTTCATTATAATGTTTTATCTTGCCTATTCATATACATTACATCCTCTTGATAGATGCTTTGTAATAAGATTTTTTATATAAAGTACTTATAGTTTCCTACTTTTTTGTTTTTTGGCCATAAAAAGTTTGTATTTTTTATCGAAGGAACGAAAATGAGCGAAAAAATAAAAGTCATCTTTCTTGGGTGTACTTTAGATTTGATAAAATAAATATTTTTTTCTATAGTCATAATAGGCATGCTTTAAAAAAAAAATCATGAAAAGGGTCATCATTAATATATTATCAGAAAATATATTTTTTAATGTAAATTAATTGATTTTAATAATAATTTATGTGGTTTTTTCTGTACCGAATTTTCTTAAACGTCAATTATTTGATCAATCATAATTTTATTTTTGTGAAATTTGGGAATTTTGTAGAAAACTTTTCATCTTTTCACGGATTTTTTTTTCTTTTGTAAAGATGTTTGAGTTCTTTTTTTCCTTTTTGGTCCCAAAAGAAATGACGTACCCTAAAAGTGCTTAACATTTCAATCGAAAAAGCATTCACACTAGACCATTTATTATTTAACATGATAAAAACATTTCGATAAAGGTCCACCCATTGATTTATTAATGTAACATTTGGACACATTAACGACATGACATGCCGAAGAAAAAAAAGTTTTAAATTTATGATTTATTCTCACAAGTCTTTGATCAGACATATTTTTTTATTTTCCATGATGAAAAAAAAAATCTATTTTAGGTGAAAAAGAAAGAAAATATAATAAAGCAGTTATTTTTTTACTCTTGATTGACACCATTTGATGTGTCAAGTTGTACCATTATTAGAATAAAATGTAAATTTTTGTGCAGGGTTTTGACACTTCAGAGAAGTATTCCCTCAGCGGCAATACGGGGGTACTCGTTCGCTGTGTGTTGTAGCGGCAAATCGTCATGTGCCGAGAAAAATCTCCGTCAAAGTTTTTAATAATAAAAAATATGACACACTAAAGTATTTCGAGTGCCAGCCAATGAAACACAATACGGGGAGCGAGAGAGCCTAAATAAGAAAGATTGCCATAAGGGCGTTGAATGTGTCACTAAGAACGAAGAATGACATGAAAGTAATGTCATTTCAAATAAAAAAGTCGCCTAAGGCTTTGCTTTCATGTATAATATACATCAAGTATGTTATAATGTTACATTTTACTATACGTTATGCTATTCACGATGTTTAGTTATTTTTTTTTGTTGCGATTCTGTGTAAGTACAACAACATGATTAAATGTTGTAATGTATAATCCAATTTTTCCAATTTCGCTTATCTCATAATCTTTTACTCAACGTATCCATTATTCTTGCTCAACCTACCTAAACTGTGCCTGTGCCGCTGCCGCCGCATTCACATCTCTTAATTTAATTGACAGCGCGCTTCAAGTGTATAAAAATTTAATGTGAATGGGCAGTTTTTTTCCTTGTATGCCTTGAAGTAGCAGTTCCACAATTTTTATTCGTGTTCTTTTGCACTTGTTGTAGCTCGGTAGCATAAATTGTTTGAAATGACTGTAATATTGCCCGGAATAAATCATGAACCGTTTATTTATTTTCCACCGTAGTAGTAAGTGTTAAAAGCAATTGTACCTGATGCCTGCCTGACAGAGACTTCATTTTCCCGGGAATTTTTTGTTGACGATTCTCAGGGACGGGTATTCAGTTCCGAGACCTAAAATAAGATCAAAATCAAAGAAAAAGTATTTTTGTTTTTAGATTTTCTCAATTTTGTGTCCAAAAGTTCAAACGGAAAGTTGTTTAAATTTTAAAAAACTATTATTAGCTATAAAATTAAACTGCAAGGGAAGTTTTTTAAACGATTTTTAGTAATTTTTAGATTTATTTCGTAAAAAATGTCCAATTCAGTAAATTTTTGGCATTAACTACTATCGAAAAGTACACCACTACAGAATTCTTTTAAGCTCTTTTGTAATTTATAGACTTGTCAAACTTTTTAATTACAAAATGACATGTAATAAAAGAAACAAAATAACTCAAAATACCGAGAAAACTGCAGAATTGACTTTAAAAAATTGTCCATTTGTTCGGAAATTGATTAAATTGCCAATAAATTCGGAAAATTTTTGTTAAAATTAAAAATATTTAAAAAAAAAAATGCTTTTGCTCCATTTTCGGTTCTGATTTCAAAACTCGGGAAATAAAAACCGTGACTGGAGTCTCTCATGCCACTATTCAATGGTCAAAAAAATAAAAAGAATGACCACATACACAGCAGGTGTATCCTGTGGTAATTTCATAGATATTGATTTGGAATTTTGTTATGCTTTTTTTTAGCTTTTTATCACCCCTATGGGAAACAATTTTCCACAAGTTAATGATTCGTTTTTTTTTTCTTTTTAAATTACATGTTGCGTGTTGATTGTGTTACGGCTTTTCTTTTTGTTTTATTATCACGCAAGTGGTTGGTAGCCTCAATTGTAATAGGCTTATAGCTTTTCTTTTGTTACCTAGCTCAAAAGAATTATATGCTTCGAGTGTGTGTGTGTGCGAGGGAGAAAATTGTAGACCAATTGAATTGATGTAGCACCGGAAGCCGCTTCTTTTGTTTCGTCTGGTATAAAAAATATTGCTTTCCATTACTTTTTGAATGGCAGGTATTATTTATGTTTTATACATTTCTAACGCATTTTATTCTGAAGCAAAAGTTTTTATCAATGACTACTTTTTTTTCATGAAAAAAACTCGTTTTTCCTTAAGCTACTTATAATAGTCGGCAAATGATCTAACACATTAATATTTGAACAAAGGCTAGGAATAAGTATGTTACCGAAAGCTCTCTATCGAAAAGTTAACTTATTGTCGAGACATTTGTAAAGAACATCCTGAATTTTATTTCCTCTGTAACGTAAACCATTTTATATCAGCTTTGAAATTTATCATTGAGCATAATGCTTCTTCTTTTTTTCTCTATAAATTTGAAGAAACTCGAAAAAGGTAAAATTTTTTAAACGAAAATAAAAATTTTGTTCTTTTTGAGGAAATATTTAAGAAAACATTAGTTGATGTGCAATTGCGTTCGACGAAACAGTAATAAATATAATAATAAAGATGAAATGAAAAAGTCAAACTTTCCGTGTGATTTTTCTCTTTTTTTTCACTTGCAATTTATCACTATGGTATTAACAAATATGTGGCGTGTGTAGGCGAATATCAAATAGAAATGAAACAGAAATGTGCCTTTACGATGATTCATTGTCTTTATGAGATTTCACTAGGCTTTATTTCTCATTTTCTAAATGTATCCACCATTGCTGTGTATTCTACCGGGCAAACACAATGATAAAAATAAAAAAAGGAAAAAATACACGTTCATCATGTCTAAATCCCAGCGAATCAGTATGTCAAAAGAGTTCATATCGTTCAATTAAGAATATTAAAAAAAAGGAAGAAAAAAGTCACAGTCATGCATATTATTATTGTTTTGCGTGTCTGTCAAAATTTTCAATAAAACGAGAAATTTATAGTTTTTAAATCCTTGATGACAATTGAAAACTCTTGTACGTCGCATCTACGTAAGGTGACTTAAATAAATGTAGGATCACAGTGAGTTATGACATTCTTAGCGCTTTTCATGACATATGTTGATGATGGTGTGAGTGCATGCATGCGTTTGTTTGTCCACAAACAATATGTCATGCAGCAAAAAATGTTAAAGTTTATATTTCATGGCAAGAAGTGAAGTTACGTATGTTGCAAAACCCACTGTAGTCATTCATAAATAAAATCATAATCGATTTTTCTTTCTTTTATCCGAGCCATCGTGGCACTATAACATCATTGGAACGCGTAGCTCGTATGTTTGTGTGGGCTTTACTAGTTAACAGCAATGGGATAATTTTTAAAACTGAGATTTCGCTCTTCTCCTGCTTCATGTGTGAGTTCCGCCGCTGTATTGTTGTTAGTTTGTGCTGAGCAGGCACATACACACACAATAGCAACAACAATATGAGCAAGTTGTTACCTAAAAAAAAATTCTCCTGGTTGTTATGCCCGATTATACATACATTTGTTTTGCTTTGCACTACACCGATTCGAACATACACCGAACACAGTTTCAAAATTTCGATTTTGCGCACACCTAAAGACTACTGTTATGTTGTTTATAGTGCCTGCTCTCGGTATTTTCCGATGTTTTTAGTGTCTAAACAAAAGTTGTTTGTGTATTTGTCTCGAAAAATATTTTTTTTTGCAAGATTTTGATCAATTTTATTTAATTATCATTCCATCGGAGAAAAATTTGTGATGCGGACAATAAGGAATCAGAATTATTGGACACTTTTTGGTGTCCCTCAACAAAGATTAGTCTGATGCAGCAATTAAAGTTACCGGTTGTCATAGACTTTCCTCTGCAAAGGGAAGCACGTCTGTGATTTAAAATCAATATGGTATGTTTATGCACATTTTACACTCCACATCTTACTTTGCATATTTTCATCCAGCATACATATGTCCCCATGACTGAAGTGAAATTATTCATGTCATGTTTGAGCAAAATGTACCGAAAATGCAGATTTCGATTGTATATGTCAAAACTATTTATTTTATTTTATTTCATTTTATGTACCGTCGTGCGATGTACGAAAATGTGCACATTTAAAAAAAATATGTACATAAAAATGCTTTAATTAAAACACTCGATATATAATATATCAACATTGAGAAATTGTTTTACTATTTGTCCACCATTTTGACGCAATCCGTAATATGCTCCTGCACTGTACGTTAAACAGTGAAAATGCTTTTATTTGTGTGTACACAAGCGATGTCGTCGTCATCATACACAGCTGAATCTAGGCTTTAAAAGCACAAGCAGAGCGAAGACAGAAAATAATTGTGTATGTGCTGCGGTACTCGGCCGCCTCATCTTTGATTTAAAGGCCCACAAAATATTTTTGTTACAGCTGACCACCGAGTTTAACAGGGATAACAGAAAAAATTACGTAGCTTTGCAGTTTATAGTCGAGGCTTAAAATAAACGGCAATGTCAATTATGATAAAAATACTTTTCTCCTATATTTTATCGATTTGACCAAAACCAAATTGATGCACATTTGGTTTCTTTCCCAAATAGGTACGTGTGCCACGAAAGAAAGTTTAATCGTATTAACTCAGAAGAAGCATATAGCACCTAGAAAGAAAATTAAGGGGATTAAATGGAATGAAAGAAATTTGTCCTTTCGTAACTAATTCCCTTTTCTTTGATTTTTTCCGATTGTAAGCCTATTTCGTCAATACTCTTGTGTGACTTTTCTGTATGGACTTGCGTGAAATCCAATCGTGTTTGTAATCTTCGAGCCAAATCCCGAAAATTTGAGAAATTCTATCTCGTTAATTACTTTTTTCGTACGATATGTTGACACCATGCACATTTTTTTTGTCTTTTTTTTAGAAACTTGACCAATTCACTGCTGACAAGGTGAAGATTTCTAAAAGCAGCAACAGAATCTTTGTACATAATACTGTCAACTTCATCAACGTCACCCAAAGTATTTAACTGTCAGTAGCAACAACTGCTCCGAGGAGTACAAGCAGCACCAGATATATGAATGAAAATTTAATAATAAAGGTAAGAACCCCATTTATCAGTATACATTATTAAAATACCATAACTATATTGAAAATGTCAACTCATATCTCTTATTCATCGCACAATATCATAATAATAATCAAAGACTCTTCCACTTGTGTACAAATTTGTCAACTCGTGTAGGTGGCTGTAGATCGAGGTTTTGTCGGCAACATGCATTATATTCATAGTTCAATTTAATTTGCCAAGTTCTCTCTAATTTATAAATTGTTAAGTTGAAAGTTGTCTTCTCTTGCATATCTCATCATCATTTAAAATGCTTAGATTGCAATTTAATTTTATATGATTTTGATGAATATGCCAATAAGTTATTGAATAAGGCATATCGGCTCAATCATTAATATTTTGCTTACATCCGTGTCAGTAAATAATGGTGAACGAGGAATTTCTTTCATAATGTCTTCCAGGTCACATTGCTGTCGCTCTTTTGATATCGGAACCCTAATATGTTTGCCCAGAAAATTATGATTCAATGATCCCTTGTGTAAAATAACAAATATGCTTTTTGTTTATATTTGACATTGCTCGGCAACATTAGGATAATCCAAAAGCTATTTCTGTTTTGAGCTCTTTAGGAAATTCAATTATTTTGATATAAAATCAATTACCTAATTAATTTTCATTAAAAACTTTTTTCAATATTTAAATTTACTAAAATAATAAATTAATATTATTAAATTTATTTTAGAAACAAAATGAATTATTTTTTTTTTCAAAATATGTATTTTAAAAATACATACCATTAAAAATATTTTTTAATTTTTTTGTTATTTATCATGTTCACAAAAAACCTTAAAAACAATTAACGGTTAAAGGATTAAAAAACTTAATAACAGATATTATATAAGAAATAGTATTTCAAAACATATATATCTAAAATATATTTTTTTTGATGAATATTATTGGGGAGAAAATGCAAAACAAAATAAACCATTGGAACGCCCTAAGACAGTTAAAAATATTTACGAAAGGATAATGTTCTACGAAGATTTTATGGGGTTTGATTGAACTTTGGCCATTAATAAAATGATAAGCATTGATTCTATTCAAGTCGATTAACTGCCATCATTTGATAAGTAATGACTTTGGTAAACAAATATCGTTATAATCGCTTACCTTCTGCTTATCTCTTGCTCCTTTCTAATCAAAGTATCTCCCAAAATCATCATGAAATGCATGAGAGAAATTTTTTATAGTACTTCGTTCTCACCTAAGTAAGACTTTAATACAAAATCTTATTATATAAGACATTAAATATTTACCGTGAATGTAGGAAAAGTTTATCAGTTACTTCTAATATACAATACTTACATGTGTTCCCACATCATATTTGTACAATACATACCATTTAACTAGAAAAGTTTAAACACAATCGCGTTAATTTTCATACACATGGGACATTGCATGTTACAGACACCACAAAACTGAAAGATATGACTTAACCGCAGAGGAACCACGTAAGAACCAAAAAACACTGAGAGAATTGCATTTAATTTAAATTTTATTTAAACATTAAATTTGTCATTTTTTGTTATAATTTATATTGAAAAGTGTGTAAAATGGCCATTTCGTGTTTTAAATGCATGTGAACTTACATATACGTTCTTTTTTTTTAAATATATTTAGGTATGAAGATAATTATGTAAATCTTATAATTTATCCTAAGTAGATTTTATATTTTTTATGATATCTGCAAAACCTGCTCTGGTACATTTAATTTTAAGCTATACTAAAACTAGCACCTCTTATGATTTTTTAAAAAAGTTTTTCAATTCATATTAAAATGCATAATAAATACATGTAGAATATATTAATTATAATTTTGTATAATCTCTCTTAAGATATTCTAGTTTAGTTGTACAAAACGCTTTTCGATAATAGACAATTTGAGGAAAAAATCTAATTTAAAGTACAAGCGGATGTACGACAAAATGGATAAATTTAATAATAAAGTTGCGTTATATTTCTAAAATTTAAAAAGAAAAAGAAAAGTAGAACCTATCTATGGAAAATATCACTTAATTTCAATTTCCTTAGATTTATTTTCCGATTCGCTGCCGTCTTTTGCTGCGGATGTTTGAGGAGAAACATACAAAATTTCTGCGTATTCCGTTTTGTCTGGATTTTCAATTAACTTTTTTCCACTTGGTCTATTGGTTTGCACAACAGGTTGGGTTTTGATATCCAGCTCTGCATAAATTAATTGATTGGGATCCTACAAATTACAAATTATGTATACATGGAAAATTTTTCACGGTAAATGTGAATAGAATAGGCATATGGATTAACACTATTAAGTAAAAATGGTGTTTATTTAGGGTTTTGACTCGACATTACACAAACTTTATGTTTTATGCAAACCCTCACGAAAACACACACTTGATTAAATAAACTTATATCCACATTAAATGTTGTACTACATACAAAACAGTATTAAATTAGTACAAATTATGGGTCATATTACCTTTTGCTCTGTCTTGTGTTTCGTGCCAAGTGCTGCGGTATCATCTTCCAAAATCGCCGTTTCTGTTGACATCTTTTCGTTTTCCTCGTCATTTTCTTCTCTGTGCTGCACGCCATCGTCATTTCCGTCACATTGCTTTCTCATTCCCCGGGCACGAGCAACCATGCCGAGCAACCGTTGCTTGAACGGCTGGATGTGTTGCCCGATCGTTTTGAGACCACCATTTTCTTCATCACTGGGTACGTGGCGAACGAGGTACGGTTTTGCATTGAATGGTTGTTTCACGGTTGTTAATTAAATTCGTATGTAAATGCAAAGTAAATCAAAAAGGGTGCAAATAAAAATGCAATTAAAATTTTGCAATTAATGTTATTATTATTATTATTATCATCATCTTTTTTTTTACTGTACAAATATATATGGCAAGAATTAAAAATGTATATAATTTAGTAGGTACAGCGAAATGTATTATTATTTAATAAAAGCTTGTATTGCAAAATTGTAGAGACACGGTTCAAATTAAAGTGAACATTTGTAGGTGGGGTGGTGCAAAAAATTGTTAGAAGCGCTGCATTGAGCTGTGAAAATGCACTAACTACAAAATGGGTTATAAATCCAAACCTAGAATTATAAAACGCTCCACACCGTATTTCGGCGAAAACTGAAACAATGAGTTCCGTACAATTATTATTTGTATAAATAATAAAAAAGTAAGTAAACCTTTTGTTAGGTGCAAAAATAATGCAGAGTAATAAAATCATCATTAAGCTTTAAAAATTATGTATACAATTATGTTATAAGTATAATAATAATGGTAGTAGTTATAAATATACTGCTGTTCACATCATAAGTACCAATTTATTTTGTACGCGAATATACAAATTTTATTAAATAGAGAGCGGCAGAAGCCATCTGCTGTGCGTGTACGTTAATGAATATCAACATTTTTTTTGTGTGCTGCTTTGATGGCAAAAGCAAAGCATCATTAAAACAGATTAAACACTGTTGTTACGAACACAGAGAGAATATTTTTACATGGATATATGTCGTCGTAAAAAGAAAAGCTAATTTAAAATCCGATTTTCTTATCGTAGCTTATACACACAAATAATGAGATTCACTTTTCTTTTGTCAATGGCCTAGAACGTTTGTTGGACTTTTTCTCTTTCTGAATATAACTTAATTTGGGCTTCCTTTCGTCATTATTACCGGAATCAGATATGCTAGTACCATCGTGCGGAGCATTATTCTCATCCCAAGTAGACGAGTGACGGCGTGGCAATAATTCTGGCAACATTGCTTCGTCAACACCTTCTCTACCACTTTTAATCATACACCACCAAGCAAAGTTTTTGTATGTACATGCGTTTTGTAGCAGACGGGAAAGGAGTGTATGTACAAGTTATATATATATAAAAGAAAATTAAAATCTGAATTAGTATCTACGTGATTGAGTGTATGAATGGGGATGATTTTTAAAAAATGAGTGAATGTAGTAAAAGTTTTGTCATAAAAGGAATGATCTGAAAGTTGGACATTTACAAGAGTCTATCATTAAAAATATTTTTCCTTGTTCAAGTGATACGGATGTATCAAAGCAAAAAATTTAATAACATTTTTTTTCTTACATCCTTAAATATTTCTGATAAATCTTGGAGCCTTGGGGTATTTACTTTAGACGTTATTTCATTTATCTAGGTATTTATTGTTTTTGATAAGTAGATTCAATCAGGAAAACAAATATGTGTAACTCACATTAATTAACCCTAATTTCTATCCCAAAAGCAAAAGTAGACAGAGAGAAGCAAAAAAAGAAAGAAAACATCAAAAAATTAATACGGTAAAGGAGAAGTTATGAAAAAGGACCCTATTAATTGTTTGCATAGCAATAATAATCTATGTACACATGTGATATCTTATAGTATCATTCAGACGGTATATTTTTACGAAATATATTGAATTTTTTTTAGTTGTTAAGGGATGTGCCTGATACACACACTTGATTGTATGTATTTATACTTACTTTATATTACTTGAGGCGGCATTTGAATTTTCTGTAAAGAATAAAACGAGGTGGATTAAAACAAAGAGAGACAATGTTGATGATAAAAACACATAATACACACACATCTCTTATGTTAGTACACACCAGTAGATATTTTCAAATGACAGGAAAAAGCCGGTTTTTGTTTTTTCAAGTTATTTCAAACATAAATATTTGTCTTTGTTTGTGCATATTTTAGTAACTCTAGTTTATTCATTTAATTTATTATCATTTTATATCATAACTAATTACTATATTTAATAAAATATTTGTCAATCCAGACATTTTTCACGTAAATTTGTCCATAACTATATAACTACAATTTTAACGATACAAAATCTATTTTTTAAGAAATAAGTGCCAAAAATTTACATCTATTCTATTTTTATTATATTAATTTTATGTTTTTATTTATTTTAGCTACTAAAATATATATGACGGTCATTTATTTATTCCTTTTCATTTTTTTACATAAAATTTTAATTTAAAAAAACCTAGTTGATATAAAAACTCTATCAATTGTTTCGTATGTACTTTTTGTATAATATAACCTTATATTTTTTTCTTTCTCTTTGATTTGTCTATTTGCTTTTTTCTTTTGTTTTACTATGTAAGTAAAGTGGATCTAATTGTTTCATTTCATTCGTTTGTGTCACAAATTACAGTCCTCTTTTTTATATTATTAAACATTTAAATGCATTTAAAATGGGCAGTTTCGATTGTTTGATTCATGGTGTAATACAAAAGAATAAAAAAATAAAAAAAAAGTAAATGCGAATTTTATTACATTTATCTTGAGACCTGTTGTATGAGCGAAATTCTACTATGTATAACTTTTTTTGTTGCAAAAGAGTAATAAAAATGCATTAAAAGAATGCATTTAAATGTTCGTATTTAGCATGGAGTTCAAGTATTAAATTTAACAATGAGATATTTAATACGTATAAAAGAAGCAATAAAAACCGTATGTGCTTAAAACAATGAGCGTGGGTAGTTTTTTACCGTTTCGAGCATTTAAAAGGATGAGATTCGTTTTTTAGCGCATAGACAATATTTTTTTTATATCTAAAAGTAATATGAGAATTTTATAAATTCATGGACGTCATTGAGATTTTGTCTTACTAATAAGTAGTTTTTAAATGAGACTTAGAGTTTTATCTTTGAAAATATAATTAAAAAAAAGTTAAAGCAGAATAATATATGAGATTATCTATGGGGTTTTCGTAAAACATTCTTAACATTTAAAGTACAACCAACATTTTCGGTTTTGATAAATCATTAAAAGTTTTTTCTTAATTTTTGGGATTGTGATGCTTGTTTGTTTAATTTTCGTAGAAATATATGTATTTCAATATGCATATTACATAAAGAGATTATTATTGTTTTTTTTATTGTTCGGATAACAACGAAATTTGTTGTAAACTACGAATTTATGTGTTTGATATATTGTTGTTTGGTTTGTTTTTTCTTGTTTAATTAGGAAGCAAAACAATGCATTTAAATAGTTTGTGTTCTGTATAATTTTATGAGTCTCACTTCAACACATTTTCAACTTACATAATATTTATTTTTCGTTTTCTCTGCTACACAATATATTATATTATTATATAAAATGGTAAAATTTAATTTGTGAAAAATATAAAGTTGCTAAGTTTATCACTGGCTGAACAGTTGTAGAGTCATCGTTGTTTGCGTTCAGCAGGATTAAAAGCATCGAGTGTGCATAGTTGATATATTTTCTTAACTTTATTAATTTGTTTTAAATTTAGTTTCTGCATTATAATGGCGTTTCTTTCTCTAAAAGTTAATAAAATAGTAATCGTACTATTTTCTTTTTGTCTTTTAATAATACAATTTTATCATATTTTCAAATAGTTCTAAAAAAAGGGGTTATGTCTTCATTTTTTCATTTTCGTTTCAATATTCAGACCGACGTATTCGTTTTGAGATCTTTTCCATTTTCATGTTTGCCATTTTCTTTTTTGTCCTCATGCGTATCTTCGGGTTGGTAGTGCTCGTGTGTTTTCTCATCTACCTCATCGTTTGGGGATATTTGTGCTTCTGAATCTGGCCCAATATCGGTATTATGAGAAGCGCCTGCAATTACATACAAATAACATATTTAGGATTTTTTTATTGTTTCGATGGTTTTTTTTTTCATTTTGAAAATTCTGCTTTTTCATAATTATCTGAAAAATTTCATTTTCAGATGAAATGGATTAGTCAACCTACGTCTGTTAATTTATTTTAGTTGATTCATATATTATTCAACGTCTTATATCATCATCATGTATAAATTAACGAGAACTCTATTTACTCTATGAAAATATTTTACATACTAGTCGAGTTGATTCACGCTCTGACAAAATATGCATGAATTGAATCGCTGAATCAATTTTTTTCGAGATTCTTGTATGTATGTAATATCGCGATAATTAACTTAATGAATGAATCAACACACTTTAATTTACTTTTATAGACATGAAAATATGTAAATTGGCTAATGGTCATTTTTTACAATGATGAAATACTAAGATTACCTATATCGATTAGTTGTTTTTTTTTATAGTGGATATATGTTATAAATATATAATATATGTATAATACATATGAACGTGATTTTAATTGTGTTAGAGCAAATTGTATATTTTTACTTGTATAAATCTACGAGTTACTTTGTAATTGCAGGCGTTTGTCATCGTTTTTTCTTCTAACAATTCTAAATGAGTTCCCTATAATATTTACAAGAGCTTTTTGATGAGCAAATTTTCTAAACTAAATGACATGAATCATCGTTTCGTTACTTAAGCATTATATTATTATTTGTTTTGTTTGTTCTATTTGAATGAACTGAATTGACAAAGCGTAACATAAATAGTTGTTCGTGTTATCACAATGCTTGATTAGATTAGTAAATATAATCTAAGTTACCTGCAAAGCACCATCGTCCTGTTGCTCGGGCAGCAATCAGCAATCCGAGAACCACAATTACCAAGATACAGGCAACAGCAATTCCAATGATGGCACCCATGTCAAGGTCAGCTGTGGAAATGACACAATTTTTGAATGAGTAATTTGAATTGAAGAAAATTACAATTTAATATGATCAGCATGCATGATATCGTTACTCATTATATTAGCATTGTTATCAGTATGTCTTTGAAAAGTCTATTATTTAATAAGTGTATCGATGTAAGAGCATATGTAGATTTTAGATTCCCGTTATTGAATAAAACAATAAATAATAATAGACTATTCATTTGATAAATTCTGATGTCATGCATGATTTATAGAACACGTTTTACGTACCAACGGGCGCGTCACTGGGGCTGATTTTAATCATGTACTCTTGGCGGCCTAGCGCATTATCAGCAATCAGCTTGTACGACTTGGTCGTATCCTCCAACGTGAGTTTGTCAATTACCAAGGTAACGTTCCATTTGCCTTCTCCCTAATTTTGCCAAAGAAAATAAAAGAAAAGGAAGGAATTGCTTAGCTTAAAGAAAATAAATAAATGCCATTACAACTTACAACTTCTCTCGGTGCCTGCGCTTCGTAGCGTTCCTTCGACTCGCCCTCGCTCATATGAACTTTATTGTCAATGCTCCAGTGTGTGTTTGGTTGTGGATTTGATTGAATTGTTACGGTAACGAATGCCGTTCGTTCTAGCTGAAGTCCGTATATAGTTTTGACTGGCTCAGGAACTGGAGCATCTGTAATCAATGATTCGTTAAAATATTGCTTGTGAATTATTTGTTTGCTCCACTACACTGCTTGTGTGCTATAAATATTCTGAGAATGTTCGTACTCGATTGCTCGATTGAAACAAGATGGATTGAACGAAATTGGAAGAAAAACCTAAATTATTATATGTGTTTTATAGGTTAAGATCGTAATTGAATCATTTATATCTCAGAACACTCATTCGTAACACAAGCAAAATTTGTTAGTAGTCGATAGAAGGGTACATGCATTATATATGAAACAAGTCTCTTACAATTTACTCGTAAATGGGCCGATACTTCTTTCATGCCACCGGGATATGCGAAATGCTCGGAACGACATGTCAATGTTTTGCCATTATGGAAGTCTTCAATCGTGAATGCAATTCGACGAACAACGTTAACAACTCCGTTTTGATTGTACTCTTCTGGATTCGAAACGCCATTAACGATCTCCTCGTTATCCAAGTAGAATGAAATATTCGCGCCTGGACGTCCATTCTCGACGATGCAACGATCTTCGAATTTGTTTCCTTTGGTTATCGGTTGACTGTTGAAGCTCTCGAAATGTGGTGGTGCTGGTTCGACTAAAATTCAAAATTTTTTTATCAATTAATACATGCTAATTTTCGTTTTTGTAAAATTGTTCTTACCTCCAACTACCAAATCAATTAAACCAGTATCTTCTTCTTCAGCATAGCCCAAGAAACATTTGACTTTTCCGTTGTTGCGAAGATCTGTTCTGTACAATTGCAAGCCGCAGTCTCCCGATTGAAATCCGTTGCCGTAATAGACGTAATTGTTTCCGCCTCGCTCGGATACACGAATAGCGGACTCCATGCCAGGGAATTCGAAACGGCAATAAAGTAAAGGATTTCTGCCTCGACACAGTAAGGTGACATTTTGTCCGTCCCGAACTGTGGCTACTGTTGGTTCTACGATGACTTGGCTTTGAGCAAAAACTAATCCTGTAAAAATATTATAATTAAATTAATCAACGATGAATCAAATAAATGAAAAAAAAATTATCTCATGAAAGATCAATGAAATTCGAAATTAAAAATACACTCGCTAATTTTAACGCATATTTATATACAAAAATTTATCATACATAAAAAAAACTTGTTTTGTTTTTATATTTATTTATCAAAGTAAATATTTTTTCCAGACCATGAGTCATAGTCATGTCTTTTTTATAATAAAAAAAAATTTACGGTTACAAATTTTTGAACTTTCATTGCATTTTAACCACTGTAAATATTGTGGAATACCTTTTTAACCTTTAATGGTTTTAGTTCTGGTTATTGACTCTCTGCAATGTACCAAAAACTGATTGAAATATTTTATGATCGATAAGCTCAAGTTGTTTATTTTGTAACCTGTAATAATTTTGTAAGTGGAACCACCAAAAATTAAACATTTTGAATAAATTATGATTGTGATAAATAACTATCTTATATAAATTCATTATAAAAAGTGTAATTGACAAACGAATTATTTTCATTAAGTGTAAAAAGCAGACAATTTCTCTTTCAATTTATATCTTTTTTTGTCATGATTAATATTTTTACTTTATAATTCAATTATTACTATCGAGAAAACCAGATATTTTTTGTTAAATTGTACAAGAGTTTTAATACAATTATCACAGCAATGTACAAAGCAGGATTTTGCTGCATTTTTTGTGCAAATTGTAATTTTATTTAACATGTACTGGAGAAAGTTATCGATATTTTTTTATTTAACACATTAATAACGGTTGAAATTGCCTGACAATAGAGAGAAGCTATAAACAATTTATTTAATCAAATATAATATATTTACTGTTGTAACGATAGAATATAAAATGATTAGGTTAGACTTTTTTGAAACTGTAATACGAAACTTTTTTTTAGTTATCTAGACCGACCGCCTTTCATCATTCACGCCGTTTCTGGTGTCTGTCATTCGTACATATTTTAAGGTATGAGGAAAGTTTATACGAAAGTAATAAAATATACTGAAATGAGTTTATTGATATGGGACGGACATGTCTAGAATTTTAAAGAGACACTTTTCGACCGTTACTGTAGTCAGCAGTTTTTTTTTTTTGCTTGACAAATCATTTTAGTTTTATACAATGTATGTATGATGATGACACTTATTAGGAATGTGTATTCGTAAAATGAATCAAAGTGTACGTGCTATTCAAATCTTGGCAGATTATCACGCTTTACTTTGCGAAATTTGTAGATTTGGATAAGATAATGCTCTTCTTTGTATCGTTGATTTTTGCCATTACAATACATTCCGTTTTAATTCTGTTCGTTTTTTTTTCTAACGTTCAATTCGCCTTACTCGAGTACATGATATTTCCTTCTGATCCGTTTTCTGGTAAGCTAATACTTTTGCGTGTTTTTTCAGTGTGTTATTTTAGCAACATAATGCAGAATCGTGATGATTAAATGTAAACATTTTTATTCCTTCGAATTTTTTGCACAATTGTTTATGTATTCAAAATAAAGTTTGAGTTCGTGTAAACAGATCAATGGAAAAAACGTTAGCGTTTCATCATGAAAAAAATAAAATGCAGATGGTTAACAAACACTTGTTTCCACTTGGCTTTTACAAAACAAAAAGACCTTGATACAAATTCATCACATGGATCACAAGTACTCCGGTTGAATATAAAAAGTCTAAGGCACTCCTCTTAAACTTTAACTTTTCTTTCATCTTTTTAGCACAAGAAGCGCAAGAAGTCATAATAAAGTTATTATGCTATAAAGCAATTCTGTGTCAAAAATTTTGCGTAATATAATGAAATTGAAGTTAGCATTCTCCTCCGAGTCAAAGTGTTGCTCGTAAAAGTTTTGCCATTCTAATCCTGCTTTGAATAATTCATGTAGTTTAATAGTGTAAACAAAATTTTTGTCATATTCAGCACACTTGTGTTAATGTTTATCGCATGGTGAGACACAAACGGCTTCTTTATTCGCCCCAAAAACATGACGATAAGCTTTTAGCACGTAGCTTTTGATTCATTTCATATTAATAATGATATTTTTTGACGAAACTCAGTTGTCACTTTTGTGCTTCTTCGCGTATAAAGTTATCATGAACAACGGTATATGTCTGTCAGCTTTAAATTTATTTGGTGGAATAATGTGTTTTATTTATAACAATACACTTGTTGCCGGAAATTCGAGCTTGTTTATATTTGCCCATAAACATTAGTGTCAGGTAAACTATTTGGAATGAACGCCTCCACGTTTGAAAAAAAAGAAACGCAAACTCTTTCCATTCGGATGAGACGAAAAATAAAATACACAAACAAGTGCTCGATTAAATTATCTACTCAAAGACATTTTCGAATACGATATACTCTGAATTTGTTTAGAGATTTCGTTTGCGTACGATTAAAGGCATCATACATATAGGTACTGTAAAAGGGTATAAATATTTATATATAAAATGCTATAAATCATCAATGATTCATGTGAATTAAATTGATTTTGCAATTTCGTAATGACTTAAAATTTTACCAAGAAAATAAATTAATTTTTCAAGGCAAAAAGCAAAGCAATAGATAAAATTTTGCACAGTGTATGGTTACTACAGGTTATATTTCAAGTCTGTAGCCGCAGGTATTTCATCTATCTTTTAACTGTACCCAAATAAATAGATAGATGAAACAAACATATTTCTACATTAAATACAAGTTTAAATGGACTTGTACATATTTTGTGTATATAATAACATTTAGTCTTTAACCTCAATAATTGTGCAGGTATGTGTATTTTGAGTTTAATTGTAAAAGGTACAAAGCTCTGATCGTCGTTCATACGGACAAAATGGACCAACAAATACATTTACTGACCGTGTAGTGTGCAATAATAACGATTATTATTATTATTATTATTTTGTTTGAAAAGTTTAATTCTATTTGTTTCACACTATATTCATTTAATATTTAGGCATCTCTATAAACACAGAGATCTTGTTTTAATATATAAATAAAAGTTTGTTGAAAAAAGCAGCAACAAACAAAAAACGCAACGTAACTTGTTGTGTGTCGGTAGTTGTATTGTGTAAATATTCGTGGTTGTGCAGAACGCAGTCATTTTAGAGCCACAACGTGCAACTAACCAGAAATACGACAATTGTTGTTATAATAATATTAAAAATAATCACAGAAAAAATATCTCCATACAAAATATTCACTTCTATTATTCTTTAACTGGACATTATATTTAGAAAAAAAGCTATTGTAAAATATATTGTACATAAAAAAAGGTAGCGCAGCATATAAAACACTGAATGCATGACTACTTTATGTATATTTATATACTACCATACTACATAAATGAAAATAAATGTGTAGATAGTTATATTTAAAGTAGCAACAGTATGATAAGTTTAAGTTTGTTTCTTAAAATGTTTTCTCTTTCCCTTCTATTTTTCGTTGTTTTAAAAACTAATATTTCAAAGTATGTATTGATTTGTTTTCTTTGTGTTCAGAGAAGCTGAAACAATAATTTATCAAGACATTTCAAGTATAACTTATTGAAAAAGCATTTTGACTACGAATACAAGTAGATGTTTCAAAGAGTGATGAGTCAAAAGAAAATTTCATTACCACAAAAATTTCAAATAACTTGTTATGAGCAATATTCTTACAAGTAAGAAATAGTTATCCTGTAATTGTATTTTGAGTTGAGTCATGTATTTTATTAAATCATCGTTCAACTGCAAACTTTTTTAGGAATGTATTTTTTTCTGCCACAGAATTCTTTTTAAATGATTTGTATTCTTCCAGTCCGCACTTGGCTTCCAAAATCGTGTAAAATCCGTTACAGAAGCTTCAATATTTGGATTTTTTTTAAAGTGCCTTAAATTCTCCAAACTTTGAAGCTTCTTATCTTTTAACAGTTTCGAAGGTTTTTTTTTTATTTTTAAAGAATACGTTGATAATCTTTTTTATTTGTGGCAAAATAATAAATTCTTATGAAAATGTAGTTAAGATATCATTGGTGAGATTTTTTCCCTTTAATATTTTTAAAAAAAAATCTAATCTACATGTTTAAACGATTATGATACAGATAAATTCAAACACCTAACAACATGTCAGTTTAAAATTTAAATTTGAAAAATATTAAATACTAGGTAGTAATAAACTTGTTATGATGAAACCACATAAAAAAAAAGAAGAAAAGAATATTCATTAATTTTATTTTGAAGTTCAACATCCGAACTTGATGCTTTTTTCTTGACCCTTTCATAGTTCATTCACATTGCTAGCCAACGTAACTTTTTTTTTTAATTTTACACTGCTTTATAGTGTGTGACTACAAACACACCAAATTATTACTCACGTTATAAATTATATATATGTAATGTAGGTATATTTGGAGAGTAGAGGAATGCTGTTTGATTCTAGTGCGTTGATTTGTACGAAATAGAATAGATAAATTAGCTGATTAGAGTTATTATGGAAACACTGATGGGAATTGACTTGAATAATCTCTCGACATTTGTATTTCAAAGACATTTAAATGGCTTAGAAATGCATCTTCAAACGTCTATAAAAATTCAAGTTTATATATTTAGAAATATTATTTCGTACAAATATTTGTGATAAATCAAACAATTAAGTTTAAGAGATACTTGAATGAACGTAGGTTTGTTTCTCTTATCTAAGCAAATAAATAAATGAAAATGTATGTTTGATAAACATAAACGCAGATTAGTTACATAAAGTTGGAGTATGTAAGGCAACATTCATTTGAGATGAATTAGCCACGTGTGTTTAAAACTAAGGCCTTTAAAAGTTTTTAATAAGTACAAATTCCAACGGATCATAAAAATTGAAAAATTACTTTTTTGGGGATTTTTTCATAATTTTTTTAAAAATATGTTAATAAAAATTATTTTTAATTTTGTTGTAATGATTATTAATATAATATTATTTTTGAACAAAAAATTTCCGCTTTAATTTTTTTTAACTATGAAAATATAAAGTGTTATGAATTACAAACAATAAAAAATCTAACGGTCAAAAATTGTTTATATTTAATCATTTTATATAAAATAAGAATTTTTCAAAAATATTTTACCCCTCATTTAAAAAAAAATGTAACACAAAGTTAAAAAAAAATTGAAGCAGCCTTACTTTTAACTAAAAAAGGTAGTTGTAAGATGTAATTTGGTTGTCACCATTACAACCAGTCACTTTGTAATTTTGATTAAGCAACACAAAAACGCAGAGAATTTTAACTAAAAAAAAAACAACTGGTTTTTTATTTCTACTCGATTAAAGCTTGCAAAATTATTGTTAGGTTTTTGACATATTTTTTAAGATAATGGAAGGTCATCCAACTACAACTCCCATGGTTATTCAAGATTGAAGCTAAATGTTTTACAGAGTTTGAATGTAGGAAACGTGCGGATTATAGCATACTGCATGAAACAATTGAATGCCAACATACGTTTCTTATACCTGTTTCATGCATCCTTTTGTTCTTTACATATTTTTTATGACACTAAAACAACAGTGTTTCTGTTTTTTTCTTTTTCGAATGAATGAAAGTAACTCGACAATGCTTCTATTGAAATTGTACAAACTTTTATTCTATTTAGAATACGTTTTTTCGTAATTTAAAGCAAGTAAGTAAGCAATTACCTGACAAGCATACATATTCAAATAGCGTGATGCAGGTAAAAACGTTACTGGTTTTTTTTATATAATATTCACTAGAAAACGTGTTGCATATGTTTCGTGCTACACATGTGTTTGAATATAATTCTCTTACGTTTTGCTAATAAATTTTCTCATAAAAATTCAAAAGTGTACACAACATAATATGTTGTGCGTAAAGTTGTACTTTATTGTAAATTTGCTACAACAGCGGTGGAATTAATAATAATAATAGTCGTAATGTTGATGAAAAATATAATCGTGCAATGATGTCATCAGTTGCCGTGTTCTAAATATTAAGATAGGTGTAACTGTCATGCGAGTGCATGCACATTTATTTGGGCTTAACACACCGAAATCAACATTTTTTTTTCAACATTTACTTTTCACTCGGTGTCGCCCAGCAGTTGATGTTGGCATTAAGTAGAAAGTTTAAAAGCAACATTAGCTTATGTTGCGTTGTAGGTACGCCAGAGCAAAATTTGCGTTTTTTATTAGCGAGCATAATATAATGAGGTGCCTAACGTACATTCTGCATCGTACATGGAATACAAAAAGCTTTATATTATATGTGAATAATATCCCCTAAGTGACCAACCGTTGATATTACTATATGTAATGGGCAGAAATGTAACACTTACCTATACATAAAGGTAGCAAATAGATGCTAAGTACAAGTTTTCTTTTATCCGCCATTATTTAGGCTTGGCGCTTTTTTCTGTTTTGCTCGAAAATATCAGTAAAATATATATTTTGTTGTATATATAAAAGTATCTCTTTAAGTCGTTATATTTGATGATAAATATTTTATTATATCAAATTGTTAAACGGATGTACTAATGCGATGTAACCTTTGGATCACATTTATCTCAATTTTTTTTGTACAAATATTTCTTTCAAAAAAAGTAAGATTGCTTCGGATGCTGGATGTAAGATTTCCTTTATTTTTTTTCGGTATAAATTTTTATTATTTATTATGTGTCGGTATATTTTAAGAGACCTACATTACTTATACATAAATAGGAGTGACACCTGTAGATTTCTCTTTCACATGCAATATCTATTAAACGCACTTCTGTTTTTTTTTATATATGTGTATTTTACAACCACTTCACATGCGTTATCTAATTTTTTCTTCGATTCTAATATTTATCGGCTTTCAATATTTTTAATATAAAAGTATCACAACTGTTGCACAGAAATTGGACGAAATTCTATTTTAATCTGAAGTATGTTTTACGGTTTACTGGACATTCGATTTTTAAATAAAATTAAATTGTGTATAAATCTTAAGCAACACGCTTAGTTTTTGCTTTTTAATAACTCGAAGCTTTTGACACGACTACAGTCACTACAAAATATAACGTTCGCTTTGACTGTACTTTTTTACTTTACTTGCTCATTCTACTTAACCATATAAGCGTTGTAGATTTTTAAATGTTGATTTTGTGTACTGTGAACGTACGGCATTTCAGTACAACATGCATCATCTCTCTCGCAGTTGAATTCGTGTGGAAATATTATACATGGCCAAGAGTTTAGTTGTGTTTGTTGGCAAACCTAACCGCACCCACCTTGTATAATATTCCACTTTTTATGCGTCAGTACGGTTAAAAAAGTTTATCTGTGTGCATGACACTACATCCATACAAGTCCAGCAAGCCAGGTACTGAAGGCAGTCCCGCGTGCCAGGTAAAAAGGGCTCAAAAATATATTTTTTATATGGAATTACATTCAAGGTACTCTAAAATGTTTTTCTGTTTCATGTTGATAATTGTTTAATTTTGATTCATTTTTTTCTTCGAAAAACATTATAAAAAAAACTAATAAAATTTTTTTTTTCAATATTTTGCTCAATTTTCTTTAAAAATAACTTAAAATGTGAATATTTTTATTATAAAAATAACTAAATTAAACTTAGTTTAATGAAAAATGGTCAAAAAAGTCAGTCAATGATTAAGAAAAAGTATTTCAAAGCCTATACATATAAAAAATTATATAAATTTTTGATAAAAATAATGGACCAAAATTGTTAAAACACGAAGTTTGAAACACCCTAACGTTGAAAAATTGTTGTAAAAAAATCATCCAGGTAAACTTCGAGAGGTACATCCCTGTTTTGCAAACAAACAATTGTGAAACTAGTTTTAAGTTGCTCTTTTTATTGTATTATTCATCTTCTCTTTACTTTTCTCTGGTAAATGACTGATTTCAGTTTGATTTTCGTATTGTAAAACTATCACTTTGTCTTCGTACACAACGTTCAACGAGATCAACTCTCTTCTGCATTTGTATGACTGTATGTGTGTTTCTGCCTTTTTTATGTTCAACACCATCACTTTTAAGAAATACACTACGAAAGACAGGTTTTCAAGTAGTATTTCTCTTTTACTTCTTCTTCTTCTTATTGTTATTATTGTTGTTACAGTGAAATGATTGACCCGAGGATGGTGTGTAAGAGTTTCAAGAAGTGACGAAAGTCATTATTCTCTTTTTTTGTTTCGTAGCTAGAAATAGAAAGTAAGCTCACAGAGCTTTAAAAAATGATGTAAAATTATTTGCTTGTCACTTTTCAGAAATTCTACTTTAAAATTTCGTCTTTCACACACATACACTCATGTACATTATATATGGCAGCGCGGCAGCTGTTCGTCACGCTGTCAGTTCAACATTTACCCATTTATTTAATATTCTATTTTTCAAACAGTTGAGCAATGTTTGTCAGCATTTATTTATCATAAACACGATGCTAAATACTCATGTATATATATTTATCGTGAAACTTATTAACAAACATTTCACAATTTTTCTCTCGTCAGAGGCTCGATAATAATTTTTAACAAGTCATCATAATCTACTTGTCGAAAATTTGCTTGTCCTGCGATAAAATGTAACGGATAATGATGGAGAAAGAGTCAATCGGATTGATGCTGCTTTAGTAACGTCTTTGCAAAAAAAAAAGTTAGACATTGATCTGAACGTTAAATATTTATTCAACAACTTTGTTCTGTAGAAACTTTTAAAGTAAACAAACGAAAAGGAAGTTGAAAATGCAAACAAAAGAGTTTTTTAACGAACCATTTTTATTCAGATACATGCTTGTTTAGGATAAAAAAAAAAGCGCAAAAATGTGCTAGTCTTTCGCTTCTGGACTCGTCAGATATTTCATATGACTTTTATTTGGCAAATCAATATTCAATCCATTAAAAAGCTGCTAAATACATCGGAATCATTGCCATTCAATTATCACTGACATAAAAATTCATAAATAAGAAATAAAGTTTCTCTTAACATTTTTTGCCAAAAGAAGCTGAACGAGAAGAAGAAGAAATTCTACCTGAACGAAATAAAACCTTTTAAATTATTCAATGAGTCTGACCATTCCTTTCAAGATCCTTGCTATTTTATTCCACCACGAATCTTATTATAAATGAACCTTTTCTCGAACGTAGGTAACGTACACGAGGGTTATTTGACAACGCATTATGCACATTAAGCTGGGAACGTGGCATGATGATAATATGCTTAAAACAATGTTTATTTTTTTTTGTATAGAGAAAATCGTAAAAATTTACATCTACCTAGCTAGGCAGAATTTAGAAACGGTAAAACACCTGTACAATTTCTAAAGCCTGTGTTATTTGCATTCTCTTCTAAATAACATGTGCGGATTTAGTACATGGGGAACCTAAATGTTGGTTCAAAGACACGCAACTCAAAATATTAAAATGTAAATTTATCAAGTAATTAGTCTTTAGTATCATTTAATTTTAATTATTTAAAGTATTAAAACGTGTACCATCTTCATTAACTCTCGGAAAAATAAACGTAATTCCATTACTATCCTCGTCGTTCATTACAAAGTAAATAATTTAATTTTGAAAAAGGGGCTGTAGATTACGTTTATCCCCATTGATTAGCTGATTTGCCTTTGATAAAAAAAAAATAAACGAAAAATGTCTTACCCTTCATTTGTTGACACGCCAAAACTTCCTTTTAATATTTCCTTTACCCATAATAATTTGCACAGCATATCTCTCTGTCTAATATTTTATTTTATTTTTTTTTTTCGTCATTGTATAAAATTCTATGCTTCTGTAGCACACACATGATGAATTTGAAATACCCCGAAATTGTGTCACTTTGCAAGCCTATTGTTTGTTTTATTATATTATCATAATAATATATAGCTTTACAATACACTCCAGGTTCATAATACCAGTTAGCTATTTAGTTAGATGTGGCGGAGAATTTTCAATGGAGTCGTAGATTCACTTTATCGAATAGTACGTGCGTTGCAGTTATGATCATGTTGATTATTATTTTCCATAACAGTTTGTTTAGGATTAAGTGTTTGTTGTAATTTTGATCCTTTTATCTGAGACACAAATTTTGATATTTAGGGATGTCATCGAGTTTCACAGGAAGTATTATAATAATGAAATATTGATGCTGCTAATTTAACACTAATTATAACAAAATGGCCTTTAGACAAATAGTCCATTCATACCCTTGATTTTATTTTATTTTTTATCTCGGTTTGTAAACAACCATTCGGAAAAAACATAACAAACATGGACCCCACATCATGTGTGATAAAATGTTTTGTGAGAACGGCAAAGTGGTGGAATGTTTGTTTCGCATCATTGAGGAATCATAAAGTCGCACATTGATAAACATTTTTCACGAAACATTGTGTTATGTGTCACACCATGACACATTTATCAGGAACGTAAAAAAATTGCAGCACTTTTACACTTTTTGAACGACGACTCTTGAATGATATGCTTTATGACAATGATGAAAGTGACATGTCAGTGCGGAGACAAAGCAATATTCAGGCAGTAGTCGATGTACTTTTTGTCGTACAATAAATAAACAAAATCAATATTTGTTCTCTTGAGAGTTTCGAATATATATATATTTGTTTGTTCATTTGTGGAACAGATAATAAAATAAATAAATAAATAGAATGTTTGGGTAGTTGTTAAAAAGCACATAAATTAGGCATAAATATAATAATGAGGTTTATTGTATTGTCGGGCGAAATGCTTAATGGCTGCTTCCGGTAGGGCTTTGAGTGCAAAGACGAAACACATTATCATTAACACTTATCTTTTTTATTGTCTATTTATAACTCGAGATATTTATGTCTTTTAGCACAATCTTTTTCACTCTCTCTCCTTCTCTATAAATAAATATATTGCCAACCCTTCAGTTTATCTATATCTTGTATTTTTTTCTGCACAAAATGCTCGGTTATTTGTTGAATTTGTGCAAGATTCTAAATTGAAAATTTTTAAAGTGCACTTTCTGGGACATCAGATGCAGTTAACTTACTCAAACTAACTTATCGTTGCTCTTAATGGATTTTCTTCTTCCGCCTTCAAAGACAATTTTCAGTAGGTTTGTGGTATGACATGGAAAAAATCAGATAAAATTAAATTTTTAGAGCGAAAAAGCGTGTTAGACACAAAATATCCTGTAATTATTAACGGATGGTGCCCAACCGCGATGCCTAATTGGCGGTAGAAATCATGTTAAAGTCAAATATAATAAATTAAGCTATTAAAAATTGCGTAGCACGAGGACACATTTTCATATGCGCATTCCACATTAATTTTGCTAATCATATTACTTACTGTTTTGTATTCTGTGTCATTACAGGATTTCGGATGGATGGATGGGTGTTTTTATTAGCGCTGCCACTCGCGCTAATTTCCAACAATCATGCAAACATTTTGCCTTTATTATCAACCGAGAATGGTACGGAGCTCGCATCATCATGCAAAATTTATGAATTTGCGTGTAATAACGGAACTTGTATATCAGCTTCCAAGTACTGTAACGGACATTATGACTGTATTGACAAAAGTGATGAACCAGATGGATGTTCTCGTAAGTATTTTTATTATTTTTGAATATAACGAACCATATGAGATGAAGCTAATTATCATTTTTTTCTGCGAATATCCAATAGCTTGCAATCGAACGTTGTACGGTGAAACGGGGAAAACGTACGAACTTGAGCTAAAAGCCAAACACGTTAAGCTTCCATTTGTTTGTAATATAAATTTCACTGCACTTGGTGGAAATTTGGGTGGTGACCTCATACAAGTGAGTGTCGATGTACTTTTTTTTAATTTAAACTTTTTAATTACACTCGTATCGTAATTCTGTTCAATTTGCAGATAAATTTTATTAAATTCAATGTTGGACGCTTTATGCTACAATCGGATCATCCTTGTGTCGATGGTTGGATGATAATTGAGGAGCAGGGCTTACCAAATACCAGTGGCAAATGGTGCGGACAAGCCTCGGGATATTCCATGTACTATAGTGAAACGTACTCGATAAATCTGTTGTTGGACATAGTTAGAGTTTATCAGCAAACAATTGGGAATAATTTTGAGTTTTATATCAAATACAAGTTTTTAACAGAAAAAGAGGCATCATTAAGGTATGTGAATGGGAAAATGAAAAATCTGTGGTGCCGTGTATATAAATAGCATGAAAAAAGTGAAAAATCTGTTCAGAAAATTATTTTGCACTGATATTTCAATTAAGAGCGTACAAGGCACGTTTATTTTCAGTTTTGTTATATAGTTTCCGTCTATCCAATGAAGTGTATGAAAATTTATTATTTTAATTGAAAAACTTTTCTTTTTTTTCTTCTTATTTTTACATGTTACCATTCAACGACGAAGAAATGAGATTGGGGTTTGGACAGGTGATTTAATTGAAAATACATATTGCAGTCGAAAGTTGTATGATTGTGACAGAAGGTGAGTTTTATTAAATTACAAGATTCAAAAGTGATTTTTCAAAAAGTTGAGCTTTATTGTCTCACTGTAACATGTTTTATCAATTAATTTTAAAAGCTTCAATGAACATGTAAAATCAACAAAGAACATTTATACCTATTCTTTGTATTGTCGAAACATTTGCATTTTCTTGATTACAAAATGAAGGATTGTTTGCTTTTTGCACTTGTTACAGAAAATGTCGTATCAGGTCACCCAATTATCCAGGACTTTATCCGAGAAATCTAACATGCAAATACTTCATTAAACATAACCAACAAGTGGCAAATGGTTTGCATGCTATGATTGTATTACGTCAGCCACATGGATTCAAGTTACATATCAAAGAACAGGGCGCGCCAATTGAACAATCGAGTAGGAAGCTAAGGTGAGAAATAAAACAGAGGATTTTTACATATTCATTCACACTTTTCCGTTTTTCGTGACAATAATTGTTTAGAACATGGGATCAATGTGACACGTCGCACGATTATATCTCCATCAAAGACGGAAAAACATCCGAAGCACCGGAGCTGGCTCGCATTTGCGGTGGTGACGCATTGCAAGACATCGTATCCAGCGGACCTGATATGGTTGTAGAGTTTCATACTTCAAAATATGATACTCCATTCCATCCCACGCCATTATCGTCGTTGCCGGGCTTTGAGTTGGAAGTTGATGTAAGTATCTGATAACGCACCAAAAAAAAAAAAAAACAAAAATAAATATAAAATTCCATCATTATTACTGACAAAACTTCTTGCCACGTAATAAAAAAAAATTTACAACAACGAACATAAACGGACGTTAATGTGTACTAATCACCCGCCATAAATAAAATTTACGCTTTTTCACACGCGCATGCAGGTGTTGTTCGTCAATTCCAACTCCCATTCGTACGTACGCAATCCACCTGGACGTTGTGAATTCATTCTGAGTGCATTCGAAAGTCAAACGGGGGAGATTGAAAGTCCCGCTCATACCTTGCCGCAACACAGTATGTGTGTCTATTACTTCCAAGGACGACGTCATGAGTAAGAAAATTTTATTTATGTGAGTCATTTTGTGATAATTACCTGCCTTTTTTCTTTTTTAAACAAAAATTAGGACGGTTTGGATTTCCTTTATTAAATATCATTCATCACTGGATCCTTCAGGCTTTGATAGCCAGTCAGATTGCGACACGCAGTTGCGTATTTGGGACGGAAGATGGTCCCCCAATAAGCAATCAGTCGGTACGTGGAGAAAAATTGGCTCATTATTATTTAAATTATCGTTATTATATATATTTCAATTACTCTCGCAAGTTTGATCTAATTTTGTACTTTTTTTCACAGGAGTGCGGAACGCAAGCTTAATTGAGCAAATATGTAGAGAGGAAGTTCCCCGTTTATGTTCCAGATCATTAGTAACGAAAGGCAGTAGACCGTGCTCTACACAAGGTAAATTTACGATTTTTATTAGAGCAATAAATTAGGAAGTACTGAATGGCGATAATATAATAAATTTATCACAGAGAGCTACTTGTCAACTGGTCCTGATTTAACACTAGAATATCGGCCAGGATCATCAGGAAACGCAAAAATATACGGACCTGGGTCATCATTCAAGTTGCGATATGAATTTGTCGATAATTCGCTAGGTGGTGCACCACTCGATAGATTTAAGGTAATTTTTTGACGATATTTTTTGTTTTGAAATATTTATCCAATAAATATATATTTTTTTAGGAACCTCATGCTCCTGAACCGGCTGCATTAGTTCAAGTTCACACAAAATCGTGTGACAGAGTTTATCGTTCAAGTTCATCCATGAGAGGTATCTTCAGATCACCATCGAATGTCTTTATGTATGGAAGGGGAGGCTCACCAAATATTTCCTGCACCATTAGATTTGAAGCAGCACCTACAGAATCAATAAGGTTTTTTTCTTCTTTTTTCAATTGTTTTTTTTAAATATCAATTTTGCTATTTTTTTTTTAGATTGACAATTACTCGAGGTCGTTTTGGTGCCAGACCCTGTTCGAGCATTCAAGATTATCGTACGGGACGATTTCATTGTAATCATTTGACAGGACCCAAGGCAGATTTGAGAATTAGTGAGGTGCCATGGCTAGACATTGGACCACTTCAACGAGATTGTTTATGTTCAGATGTGACGGGAGCTATAACACTGTCGCCGTTAGCTTCGCGAATTGTCGAAGTAAAGTTTAGTGCATCAGAGATGGGTGTCGATCAAGATTTTCGAGATTTCTACTTTGAGGGACGTTATGAATTCGCGAATGATGGTTGTGAAACAGACTGGGAGGATAGACGTCTCAAGGGAAGTCGCTTTGGCGATGGCGAGGGAATAATTCATGAGCAACCATGCATGCCTCTCATACAACCATATCTGATTGAGCCAGTGGTGTCAGCAGACAGCTTTCTGGTTCTGAAACTAAATGGATTCTGGATGCCTACTATTCTACATTCGGTCCCACCGTGTTTGTCCGATTACAGAATAACTGTATATTCGCCAGGCAATCCCGAGGATTCGCGTGATTTGTGTCCGGCAGGGCCCGAAGCCGTTGCGTATTCAGATGGTTGGGATAATGCCATGCAATTGTCGTCCTTAGACACTGTTAGAAGTCTTGTAATGGAAATCAGATTGCCAAAGACCCCCAATGTCGAACCTTTCCAGTACAAATTCTCGTGGATGGAGGTGTATCCAATGGGAGATTGTCCCTACAAATGTCCCGAAATACAGGCATGTATTCCAGCGGACTTGTGGTGTGACGGTATTCAACACTGTCCCAATGGATCAGACGAGAGTCCCGCAGAATGTTCTCTCTACAAGTATCCCGTGTCATTGTTGCATGTCGCAATCGCGGCGGCAAGTGTCACATTATTGTTATCTCTAGCGGTAGGATTAGGAGCTTGTTTACGACGAAAAAATAACGAAAAGAAATACCTTCAAAGACATCTAAGTGCAGGTGGAGTGAGGTATCCGGCAAATTTACCTCCATTACCGCCGCCCCATCATCATCATCATCACCATTTAGGGCCACATTCGTCTATGCCGCCACCGGGTCACGTTGTGCCACCTATGTATATCGAAACAATGACCAAGGATGTTTGTTGACAAGATGTTGAAACCTCTGTCTAGCACACGAGGTCAAAGGCCTACTTTTACTTGAGTAACGAGATGATCATGCAAAAAAGTGGGTCTCCAGAACACAATACAGATATATAAATATATATGATACTAACTATAAACTATTGATTAACCCAGAAGTAATTGTGCATAAATTAATGGTAATTTTAAGGACAATCATAGGGCATAAAAATACACAGAAAGAAAGTACGGATCAAAATGCTATAAAATTAAACAAAAGAAAAATAGTGATGAATAATGAAAATAATAATCTAGAGTTGTGAGTCAATTTAATTTAAAAATTATTAACACAAAGCCTTTGTTCACAGAACAATCTAGCAATACATCTAGCTGAATTTTAAAGGCAGTTACATATATTTACAGAACCTTAAGATAAAAAAAAATATAACGAAATTACCAAAAATAAGTACATATTATAAAAAAGGTAAAATATGTAACGTACATCAATATATACATTGTATATTTCATAAATAGGGTTGTGATTGCAAAAGAAACGTTAAAATATAGATTAGCTGTTTTTACATTAAAAATGCAATGAAGATACTAAAAATAGTATTAAATAGAAATTGGTTAAGAAATTGTACCTATGATCATATAAAAAAGATTGAACAATTGAATGTTCATTAATTATGTTATAGCGATCGTAATTTGACTTGAATGAAAACTTTTAGTATAAAAATGACAGTATTAAATAATTATTTTAACCGTAAAATAAATAATGTAAGTTTACAAAAAAGGAAAAAGAATATAAAAATACTACATTTAAGGAGAAAATTATTTATATAAGCTTATGTTATGTTTGATCGTTAGATACCAAAATGTAGAAAAAAATGTTTTATCACCAAATAACGCTTGAATTTTAACAGTTAGTTATATTTATTATGTTATATTTTTAATATAAATTTCAACGTGATATAATTGTTAAAAATTCACTTTTTCTTTTTAATCTTTGATTATTATGTAATTTCAATGCAAGAAGCGATCTATTTTTTCAAATCCTTAAATCGATGCATTTTGACTTTATATAAAAAGAGTTTCCTCATCAACTAAATTCAAGCAATACTATATGGCAGTGACTAGAAAAATTTAAATGCCAATGAAAAATATGTATTATTTTGTATACCTGAATTGAAAGTTTCCTCACATTCATTATTATTTTTAATTCAACTTCTACATTTTTAGAATTATCAAATCACATAGAGTGAGTTTGAGCAAAATTGAATTACTATACTGGTATGTTTTGACAATCGTAAACTAAATTATACATAAAAAATTGAATAAAATTAAAAAATTGATCATGCGAAATTGGATCTTCTCAAAATAATTTTAAAAGAGCTTCTGCAAAATTAACTGGTTGTAAATTAGGTTTCTTTTAATATATATATTTTTTTTGGAAAATACATTTTTATAATTCAAGTATCGCACATCTTTCTAATTCGCTCAATTAGTAAAAAATATATATATCCGATTGTATATATAAACTTTAAATGTTGCTTCCCGTCTCTGAAATAGTTCTTCGTTTAATTAAACTAAACACATTTTCCCAAAACAAGAATTCTGACTATGCACTAAATTTGGTACACATTGCATTTTATCATATGAAAAAGTAGTTTACCATGATCCTTTATAGTCGTAAGTTGGTTGTAAGCTTCAACGGCTGTTAAAATGTATTGATTAGTATTAATAGTCAACGGAAATAAATAATAATAAAATATATATTGAATTAGCATTTAAAAAACAAATATGAAGTTATATATTATATACATTAAGAAGTTGATTCGCGGCCTGAGAAAAGTCTCAATAAAAATATATAACCCGTAATAGTGTGCAAGAGCTACTATTAAAAAAATGAAGAAACTAATTGTATTATTAAGAATATAATGTTATACATGTGTTTGTATGTAAACCAAGATAAACGACAAATGGTGTGCTATGGACGTTTGCAAACACCCAATATATGATTTATGTTTAAATATACCACCACACCAATAATGTGATCCTTTTTGAGTGAGAAAATAAATGTAAATACAAACATAAACAAAGAAAACAAATATAACGATTTTGTTACTCAGTAGCTTTGTTATAAGTTGAATAGCCAAACACTAATGATGCATATTTTTATTTACTCTTCTATAATTCTATAAATATTTATTTAATAAATATTAACCATGCTAATCTAACGTCTCATAATAGTGTATCTTAGTCGATCTTAACGAATACATTTTATCATTTCCATCTATTTAAAATTAATTGTAGTCGAATATATACAAAAACTTCAAAAAATGAAGAGAAAAAACAACAAATACCGGTATATATAATAGTAATAATAATAAACATAAATATTCATTACAGTAATAGAACCATTCTTAATTTCTTTTATATATATAGTTGAAAAGATTTTCAAGCTTGAATTTTAATTAAATAACTTTTTACTAGGGACTCAAATTAGATAATTGCGATAAAATTATTTGCTAATGTATATAAAATATCTACAACGAATTAAATTTTAGTTTTAAAGAAAATTATGTGCAAAAATTAAGAAACAAGTATTATTTGCAAACTCAAAGACATTATAGAAAATAATGCATAAACGGTTGTGACCTATTATGAATCCCATGCAAAATAATAATTATTATAGTTAATTGTTCCTACCACATGATACAAAAAATATTAAAGTTTTAACTATTATTACATATATTTTTTTTTATTATTGAATGAACAAACGAATGGGTGAAAAAAACAAGACCCTCTATTCTATTCTCAGAAACATTTAACTTTTAAAAATAAAATACGGATAACAATTGAGAAAAAGTTTCAACATTGAATATGAGTTTAGATCTCTTTTATTTGCTTACTTTTCGATTAACATCTTATAATGTCTTAAAAAGGGACGACGCAGATAAAACAATAAGAATCAATTTAAAAAGAGCGATAAAAAAGATAATAAAATTATATTGATTGCATCCCCTAATACTATGAAAATGATGAAAACTAAGGAATAAAGAATATTACTGCCCAGAGGAGTTCTTTCAATAGACCGAAAAATGATTTCCGAAAGGTTTTGTAAATTTACTTACTTTTTTGTAGGAAAAAAATTAACTTGAGTTGGTTATTTTGCAAATGAAACGAAAAGAAATCGAACTTTTACAAATGAATTAGAAACAAGGAAGAATTTTAAAGTACATTATAAACCACAAAGATACAAAATCTGTATTTTCCAAACATGGTTTGTGTCATCAGAAGAAAATTAAAGAAACTCTTAATAAATTTTAGACTTATTCTAGAAAATAACTGGCTTATGTATGACTTTAAAAAAAAAACAAGTAGATCTTATATGATAAAGTGTTTGTAAATAAAGATGAGAACCATGTTTCTAATATCTCGAAACTTGAAATCAGTGTTTTTCATTCCTTCATTCATTCCTCAAAAAGAAACTAACTAATAATTATTTCTAATAATTTTTATTTTTTGCTTATTTTACAATCTATTTTCCTAATTCATACTGTTACAATCATCATATGTCTATTAAGTCTTTAATAATCAATTATGAAGTGTATTTCTGTAATTTTTTTCTTAGGGTAAGTACATTTTCATATTTTTTATTTAATTTTTTCATTGAATTTTTATTACATATTACTTTTCCGTTTGCCTGCAGAACATTGACATCTAAAAATGGTTTAAATTTATTCCTAAGAGACAATATGATTTAAGTAGTAAGTACACTAAAACTAGATTTTTAAAACATGCGTTGATAGTAATAGCAGTTTGATTTCCACTTGAGATAGAACTCATTACGTATTCAAGGTCGTCCAAATTGTATTCGTAGCCCCGTGTATAAAATTGATGAATATCACTGATCTGTAAAGTGGATGACGTTACGTTTAAAAAGGGATATTGTGTTAGATGAATTTTTTAATAAGGCCGATGGAAAAAATTACCTCGTTCCATCCGTACATATTCCGTGCCTGCACCATGGCCTCATACACTGAATTATGGTCAAGCTTGCGAATTAAGTATGACATGACAAAATGTGTTTGATCCAACCGTATGAGAGACGGTACCAATATGATATCATGCCATTTCCCAGGATGCTGATATGTGTCATTCATCATTAGCTTTCTGTAGAGCAATTTAATTTCGTCTAGCGGTGGAATCGATTCAATTGTCCAAGTCAAGTTGTAACGGTCGAGCGTATTGCTGTACGCGGGCGAAATAAACTCTGCAGGTCCTGGTCGTCCCGATACTTCAATATATTTTTTTGTGCGTCCGAGAGCGTTGTCTGCTACACAACTGCAATAAAATATCAAAGAAGAAATTAAGTTACAGTTTACGATAAATTGATGAAATTTTACCTGTAGTTTCCGAAATCAGATGATTGAAAATTTTTAATGCTCAGAATATACCGGTCGTCCTTTGAATGCATCGATCGTCTGTCTGTCGCATCCAATAAGAACGAGTTTTGATACCACAACATCTAAATTAATTAAGAGCAAAATGGAAAACATTATCAATACAAGTCCACGGTGGTGTGAAAAAACAATTAAAAGTTTAATTTTATATATTTTTTTTTTCTGTAGCACTGAACTGTGCCGAACAAAATACCTCAGAGTTGACATCGCCATGAACGATACAAACTAAATTAATGTCACATCCTTCGGCGGCATGGACCCAATTTTTTTCAACTGTGATATCGGGCGGAGCTGATGACATAAAACAATCAGACAGAATTTTAGTTTTGCGAATAAAAATATTATTCATGTGCAGTGTACGGCAACAGAAAGACGAGAGAAAAAGTGATGCGAAAAATAGAGAAATAACAAAAATGAAATAAATGTAGGGAAAAAAAAAGAAAAGTTACACGCAACACATTCGTACTATTTTAATTTAATATTTTTTTTTAAAACAAAAAATGGTAAATATTATGTTCCTCTGCAGATACTCTAAGGGATTTTTAAATAATGTCGACATCTAGATGCATGTTTCATAATAATTGTTGATTTTGACTCAAAATTTTTGACATGAAAAAAATTAATTAACAAAATGATATATTACGGAGCGAGTGGTGAAAAAATTTCCCTTTGAAATAAAGAATCTAAGAAAAATTCGCGAGTATGTTTCAAATTTTCATTAACAAATGAGCATCACGAAAGGGCAGAAAAAAATTCGTGGCGTTAAAACAAATTATAATTTAAAAATTATATGCTTAATTAGCCGAGCACTGTCCATATTAGCACGAAAGTATATGATAATTAAATGACACTCACATAATACTGTTAACTCAATGTCAGTATATATAGGATCCCGGACACCATTGTCAGCCGAACACCTGTGTGCAGAAAAAAATGGAAATAAAGATGAATGCATGATTATTTTTTATCCACAATAATGATCTGTGTGTTTCGACATTTCAGGATTGATTATATTCATATTCATTTGGTTATTTATTTTATATTTTATTTACTAGCACTTTATTTTTGTATTAAATGAAATGAATTTTGTGTGTGTATTTCAATAAAATGGGAATAAATTTGTTTATTTACCTATAAACACCAGCGTGATGGCGTTCTACCCGTTCTAGTACTAATGTTGAGCTTTCTGATAGATGCGATGTGGTTGGAAACGAATCCTGGGACATGTGATAAATATTAGGTAGATAAATCAATATTTTATTATCACATTTTTTTTGTTCCGTTTATAAATTTAAGTAATTATAGTACATTATACAATAATTTTATACAGAGGAAAAATGTATCAAACGTTCAATTCTTTCATAATGTGAAACAATTTTTCGTATGACATATTGTGAGGTAATTATATAGAATTTAATATACATACAAATGTATATCGGACTAATGATTATGGTAAATATTATAATAGATTAATCGATGTAAATAAAATGTAAGTTTTGTTGATTTTTTCGAATTACTAACGATTACGGTTATGTTCATTATTGTAGGTTCTATGTGTTTTTCCATTTTTTTTTTATTTTTATTTGAGGAGCAATTTTCTGTTTGGATGAACTAATGAAAATTAACTTATTTTTTCTATCAAAAAAAAAAGTGTGTGATGAAAACTTTTCGAATTTGTAAAAAAGGGGTACTTAATTAGACATCCCTCCTTTCCCAAGTTTTTCATAAAAAAGAACACGCTTAATTGCTAACTAAGGCACGAAGCCACATGTAACCGTGATAAATGTTTGGATTTTTACCTTCTTATGCCAATAAATTGTTGGTACAGGATTTCCTACAACAAATAGAATAAAAATAAAACAAATGAAACGATTAATTGTTATAGTGCCTCGAATTACCATGTAGAGAGTCTCAAAAATATTAATTATAGTTTTCGAAATACGTACCAGATGCTTTACATTCTAGCGTTACTGTGGATCCTTTTCTAGCAGTAACTTGACCGGTTTCAGGCACGGCACGCAATGTTGGAGGAACTGGAAGTAATAAAGGGGTTTAAATTATTTTATTCTATCCCTTGTTAAAGAAATGTAATAAAAAAAATCCAGTAACACTTATAAATAAATCAAGATATTTTCTTCAACCTACCTAATATTTCGAGCGTATGCACCTGATCTTTACTCTCCTGGTCACCTATCTGACAAACATAATCGCCTGCATCTTGTATTTTGACATCTGAGATTTGTAAATTGTAGCCGTCAACTAGTTTTAAACGAGGATCCCGAGTTATCATCAATGTGGCAGCCGTCAATACGGAACTACCTCGTCTCCAAAGTAGAATATAGGAACCTAATTAACAAAAATGAAAAATCATCAGAAAATATTAAATTAAAAAATTAATTAACGTTTTTATACCTAAATCCTGCACTTTGCACGGTAATATGATCGTATCACCAATAATGGCTTTGTATAAATGTCCTCGTGACACGAATTTGGGTGCCACTGTAGATTCCATATCAGTGACTGATATATATGCCTCTGAGAAGCTTTGACAAATTCCTACAAAAATAGAAAATACAAAAAGATAAACCATTAAAAACTGACCAAATATTTTGCTGATAACAGCAGTTAGGTGTGTTTTTTACTGTTATGCATAATAATTTATTTTTACTTTTTTTTTCGTAGGTACGTTGATATTTTTTTTTACTTTGGCGAAAAACTTTTTGAAGTTTACTTCAAAATCAAACTTTTCGTTTTGTACTTGAAAATCTTAATTATATTTTCATAAAAATTCGTAACTTTGGTGACTTTACCAAAATAACTTTTAGTTGTGTGTTGCCATAAAAGGTTATTACTTTATGCCAAAACGATACTCCCTCCCAACTAACTATTTATGAGTTTCTCCATACCTACAATTTATATTATGATGATGATGGCGGTTTTATCCAAGAATTTTACAACTGTTATTTATATCAAAGCAATAGAGTCGAATGTGAAATGAAATAAATAATAGATGGTTATAAGCTTTCACATGGAGAACCTCCTTTTTTTCCTAATGTACAATTGCCCCCGCTACACACAAACGACACCGCATTATAATTTTTTCAGCAGAAAAAGTGTGTCTACATTCTAACTAGAAGCCAGAGAGGAAAAAAGGCAGGTTGAAAATATAAAGATAATATTTCTGAATGTGAATTTGTAGCCAACAATGGCGCAAAGAAAGAAAATTAAATATGGTCAAAATGTATGTCAACTCGTAAAAGTTAATTGAAAAAGGAAATAGATCATGAACATAGATAAAAATAAAGAGGAAAGCAGAAAAAATCGTTTTTTATCCCACAAAATTATTTTAATAAATCAGGAAGTCGCCACGGAAGCACTATGGATGAAGTTTATGAATTCAGCTAAAGATTCTCTGCGCATACAAAAACAACACCACTAAATAAATAATAAGAAAATTGCAAGCAAGGCTTTGCAAAAAAACATCGCCATATATGATGTATGATGTTGATGGTGGCGAACAACAAAGTTCGACACAATGTACAAAGTTTGAGTAGTGCAAATATTTTTCTTATTATTTGTTCATATTCTGACTAGGCATATGAATGTGAATGTTTCTTTAAAGTGAACAGATAAGCATTTTTTAACGGAAAACTTTTTTTTTGTTTGAGATGAAAAATATTTCAAAAATAATGTCATTTTCTGAAAATAAAATAAGCAGTGACATTGTGAGCCAAATTGAATTTGTGTTGATCAAAGATTTAATCAAAAATTTAAATAATTTTTTCCATTGATTATAATGAATGAACAAAGGAAATTAGCAAAAAGACAAAAAAGGCGAGAAAGAATGGCAATATAAAATGTAAATCAAATGTTATTGTTCTTTATGTGAAATTAGATAAGTTTGTTGACATCGTGGGAGTCAACATCCTGCGAAAAAAACAGCGTCACATAATTTAACCAAACCTTAGCAGTTATCAAAATGTTCTATTTTTCTGCGTTATCTTCTTTGTCTTCTTTTTCTTGTACTTGTCGCCAAGAATAGACAAATATAATAAAAAAATTCTTTAATAATTTTTTACATTCTTTGCTTTTTCCTTTTTTTCTAGTAGAGGTACCCATTAAATTTAATTTAAAAAGAAAGTATTTTCATTCAAAACGACCCCTTAAAAATTTATTACATGGTACACGGGCGGGCAGCAGCACAAACCTTACATAAGGTAAAAGAAATAATAATATTTTTGTAGACAGAATTTTTCTATTAAAATATTAAAAAAAAAGTGTATGGGTGCGATTGTTTGTTGGATTGTCGACAGAGCCTGAAACTTGTTAAAATAATAACAACAAGAGAAAAAACGTTAAAAATCCATTAATTTCCTAAATTACCTTGAAGTAGAAATGATATGCGCGTTAAAATAGATTTGATTCCCTTAAATTAATAAGCTCGAAAGAAAATGGCCAACAAACACACAGTCTTACAATCAATGCAGAAAAATATTTAAAACGCTTATTTATGGTAATGGGCTGCATTATTACTTTTATTATCTCAAAATTGTTGAAATATCTAAATTGATAGCATATATCACGGAATTCAGTGTAACGAAAAAATTACAAGGAGAACGGACGATTATTATTTTTTCGGATCTGTTTTTTCTCTAATTTTTTATGAGAGGTGGTCTGTTGTTTGTTGCGAAATGATTTTTTAAAAGTACTTTTAAGACTTTTCCCTCATGTCAAACAATATTGTGCGTTCGAGTCACGATGACTCAATATCCCTGCCGTGTATCCCTATCGTGTCAAGCAATAAAAATTTTAATCAATCAATACTTTTCATATGCATATATTACATAATTTAAATTGTATTGCCGGTGCTGCCTTGTATTTGCTGTTATGGGGTGTTTTGTAATCATGGCAAATATAACGGGACAAATTTGCTATTTCGTAGTGCATATTTATATTTAGTGCTAGCGAGCTGGCGTGAGTATGTCATATTTGCATGTATTGAATGTAAATGTCGACAATATTGTTGAGCCACTGCTGGTTGCACAAAGTCAACATGCAGTAGCAAAAGCCATACTTTGATGATCGGAATGATATCATGAATACTACAAGTCCAGAAAGAACATTTCACACAGCCATTTTGACTATTCAAAGCCAATACAACAATCGAAAATCTTTTTGATTTCTTCCTACGTCATTTTTTGAGAAAACATTTTTCATTAAAAATAAAAAAAATAAAATTTTTAATTTATTTTTACGAAAATTTTTTATTATTTTAAATAAAATTATACCAAAATTTTTCTAACATTTGAGGTGCTCCTTGATATATCTCCTTGAGTTTTCACAAAAAGCGAGTAGAAGGAAATCTAAAACATTTTTGATGATTGTTTTGGCCTTTTGCTGCATATTTGACTTACGATCCTTTCGCAGGAAAGTTATGACAAACAACCTCGTTATTAGAAAAGCTTAAAGTGTAACGCCTGGTTGTTCAATTTAATCAATTGTCTTTTTATAATGTTTATTTTGAGAAATTGCTGAAGCAACATGACACGCTCACATAAAAACATCACCGTCGTCGTCGCTCGATAAGGTTCGATAATTTTTTACCCTTTTTGCATTTTATTACCACTTTAGTTCTTGATGACGAGACGGGTGTGAGTGTACGGCCAAGCATTTCAGAGTGCTGTGCTATAATATTATTGTTTCTCCAGTAGTGTTTAAATATCAACAACTTACAAACGATAATGCTCTCAATGGTAATATAAAAGTCTATGTAATTGATTACTAGCGTGATTAACTACAATTTGTACATAAATTAATCACCGTTTGTTGTATAATTATATTTCTATCAACGTGCATTATTATCGTTAGCCAGTATAAGTATTACAAATGTCTATTAGATGAACACCAGAAGGACTCTGTTGTATAATGTACGAAAAAAAATAGTAAATAATAAAAATAAAAAAAAGAATCAAATAAAACATGGTGATGGTGGGACTTTGCATTATCATAATGTAGTGTATTTCCAAGCATTGAAATTACTGTTTTTTATGTCGCCACATCATTTTAGCACCTTAATTTGATATTTAATGGTAGGTGCAACTGACGACGATGCCTACCAATGCCGCACGAAAAGCAACAACAATAGCAAGAAGGGCGCGTATAAAATTCACATTAGAAAGTGTGATTTTGTAGTCGTTGTAGGTGTATTCAATAAAATAAAGTATGTCCTTCCGTGAAGGGTTTATCAACGTTTAGATATTTTTTTCTGTCGTGCCAACTTATGAAACGCCGAATGGAGTTGCGTATTTTTCTTGTAAAAAGTTGGGGATTCTAAATGACGGTAACTTTAACGATCCCATGAGTATAAAAAGGAGATTCAAAGCTTCTGTAAAATTATTATTATTATCATTTTTTTAAAGAACTAGTTTTCTTGCAAAATTTCAGACAAAATAAATTGATATACTTTAAATGTTAATGAATATTAAGATTTGTTTAAATTATTATAATTGATAAAAATGTGTTTAATAATCAAAAGTGTCAAAAATTTAAACATTCCATAAATGGCATAATAATTTTCACTATTTTAAATGTTAAAAAGTGTATATCAATTATATTTTTAACTTAGTATAGGCAATCTAATGAAATTATATACTTTTTGTCATTCATTCAGATTTTGACAAAAATACAGGAAGAACCTTAATCTAAATCTTAAAAAGTTATATTGCCTTATATCGATTTTGACTTAGAAATTTGTCAATAACGTACAAGAAAATTAATTTAATGGAAAAAATCTACATGTAAAAAAAAGCAAGAAAATTAATTTTTATTTTATTATCACAAAAACTCAAATAATTAAGTTTAGTAGACCCAAAAATGATAAAATATCAAAAACATAAAAATATTAAGATTTTTTAATAAAATTTCATAATTTTGACAGTTTTTAATTAAAATGTAAAATAATTTAGCTTAATGATCAAAAGTATTTTTTCCTTTAGTTGCAATTTTTTTCAAATCTGTGAATAATATTCTGTGTTTGAAACAGATACAAATAAATGTATTTGCGTCAGTTATTGAAGTAATGTACAATTAAATGTTCGATGTTATTTTACGACTGTTTCTTTTTTTGAACATTAGTGTATGTCAACTGGTTTGAAGTACATTTGAATAGCAATGATAATAAAAAGAAGGAAAATAAAAAGAAAAATAACTGATAGTCGTACGCTCCAACAGACCCTAATTTGATTATTATATAATGGATAGTAGTGGAGACGCAAACAAACACAAAATATTTTACGTTTCCCCACCTCAGACTATGCATCACTTTGGTTTTTATGTTCCTTCTTTTCCTTGCGAAGTTGTCACATTGGCGAGGTGGAGAGTGAGTGACTCAGTGGAGCAGTTCGTATACTCTGCAGAAATTATGTTATGGTAATAAGGTGTGCTAAAATATATTTATGTGTGTTTGCTTGCACAGAATGGAGTGCGAGAGAGATGGTTAGACGACGATAGTAAAATACCATTGAAAATTTCTGTGACTTAAAAAGAATGATAAAATTTTGAAGCGGAAATATTTAGTTATCAATTCTTTTTTCTCTCCTTTTTTTTGTTGTACGCTGATTATGCTGGGTGGGTTGACGCCATCCATAGCAACATTTAAAATAGAAAATATAGAGAAAACAAAAAATTTGAGTATAAATGTGCTAATTAAATACGGGCACGAAGATGTCGTAAATGTCTCATGGATAATAATGGTATCCTTTTTTCTATTCCATTATTTTTTCTGTTAATATCCACCGTTCTGTCTTTAAATATCGTATCCAACGGGGTTAGAGCGGTTTAAAATGGAGCGCACAAAAAAGTTTTATGCATAACAGTATCATCGGAGGAAAACCCAGATATTATAATTTGCTTCGTGGCAGAAGAAATAAAAGAAAAAGTTTACTTACCATAATTAATCACAATAAATATAATTCGTAATTGTCTAGTGCTTATGTCGATTTTCATTTTGTTTTTTTTTATAAAGGGTCGCAGCTACTGTATATTTAATTGTATTGACTGAAATGAAATAAAAAAAATGAAGGAAAAATTTAATAGGTTGTTAAAAAAATCTTATTTGCTATTCTGCTTTTTTTGTGCATGAAAATTATTATAATTTTTATTTTTCAAGACTGCAAGCATCACACAAAACAAACAATTATATTTCATAAAAATATTAAATAACAAGAATTAAAAGTTACTTTTAGTAGCAAGGCAGTCAAGCAGTTGTTGACGGTGGTGTACAGCAGAACTTTTTAATAAGTCCACATAATTAATGAAAAGACGACAAAGTTGATGAATTACCAAAGAATGAAGGATCCTTATTCATTATCTTCTAGCAGCTATTCGGAAATAGAAGGGGCGTCGAAAGTTTTTAATTAATTAGTTCGCATCAGTAGCCAAAAATATTATTAGAAATTGCAACAAGTTAGTCTTCCGCCCGCCATTCGCTTTGTTCGTCGGTATATTCGATATGTGTCGGCAAAATCATTGAACTTCAATAATTGATTTAATTCAGTAATTTACTTTTTCCTTACACTTCATTTTTCTTCTATTTTATTATCCCTCAATTGCATAAAAGCAAACTCTCTTTCTGATTTTTCGTTTTTTTTTTCATAAAATGTAGAAGTAAAGATGATTTATTGAAATTCGTTTCACGTTTGAAAAGGAAATGCCAAACATAGAATTGAATAGAGTAGTTTTCCTTCCTCCTCCTTTTGTACGAAATTTAGTTTAAATTTTAAATCATTTTTGTCTGGATCGGCTGTGCACGAGAAGAGATTTATAAATGTGTGCAGATATATTGAAATATCATTATCATCAACTTTTAGTATTAATTTCAAAAGTGTGTATGCGCCTGCATGGAGTGAAAATTCAAGAGAAAATGCTACATTTGTGAATTTTTATATCCGTTCCGCACAGCGTACAACGCATTTCAAAATTGATTTAACCCAAAAAGAGATGAGAAGAAACGAATTGAATCTGCTTTGATTGAAACATAGTAAAAAACTTCTGTATTTGAATGGAATTTTGTAGTACGTACGTTGCTTGTTGTTATATTATATTCATGCAAATTGAATACACACAAAAGTGTTGTCTGAAAGTTTGATACTTAATCTGATTGAAAACAAAAATACTTTCAATGATTTTATTTACCGAAGTAACCATCCTGTTCAAACTTTTTACGTCGCTTGCTGGACTTTTCAACAATGATTATTTTTTTACTCGGTTCACGATGAACACAAACTAAAATGATAAACTGAAAGCACGGATTTGTAATTAGGTAAAATTTTTAAATGAATGCGTTTGTCAGGAAATCATAATTATGTTTTACCAGCTACAAAGTTTGTTGTCAAATTGATTGATTTTTCACAGTTGATTTGCAATACGAACTTATTAGCTACGAATAATACCAATGACTTTATGATATTAATTTTGTACCTATTAATTTAAAAAAAGTAAAATTTTAAATAAGTCCTAAAAGCCGATTCAAAAAACCAAAAATATTTTTGATTTCACAGACATTTAAAAATAGCAATTTTTATTATAAAAAAGAACATAAATTTTGAAAATTAAATAGAAGAATTAAATATTTTTAAAGATCATTTATTGATCATTTTTCTTTGAAAAATTTGAAAGCTTAAGGAAAAATATGGAAATAATTTTAACGAAATTTTTATTATTCTCGATTTTAGATATTTTCTAAAAAAAATATGTATAGGCGAATAGGAAAATCGAAAACATTTTAAAATATTCTATTGGCCTAAGACGAAACCTTTAATATTTTAAAATCTCTCAAAGTTTATCAATCCTAACTCTTTTAAAACTTTGACATGCTCAAACCAAAAGCTTTATTTCGTGTATGTATTCAAATACGCTAATTGTATATATTGAAGCACGTAAAATATTTCTGGCAATCGTTATACCCGAGGGAAATAAGAGATATAAAAATGTAACTTGTAGAAAATAAAGTTAACTTAAAATATTATTCAGTTTATGTTTGAAGGTACAAAACTGAAACTGACCTAAACTCAGTTGTTATTAAAATTTTATTGAAGAAACTTTTTTTTCGAGAGCTTGTTAGACGGATATTAATTTAGAAAACTGATAAAATTTCAATCACACCGGAAAACTGCTTGGAAAGGTTTTCACGCAGTTCAACATATTTTTATACGTCCATAAACACCCGCAGTTTTTGAATGAATGTCTTTTTTACGTGTCGTAAAAATAAGAGAACGAAGAGTTTTTTATTACCAAACCGAAACAAAGAAACACAAACGCAAAGGATTGGGAGTTTTCACCTCTTGAAGGTAAGTTTAGACTGAATTGAAGCTTAAGAAATTATTATTTTTTTTAAAAGTGTATCTTTTTAGACTACAAAAGGATGAGAAAAAATACGTAATTTTTATTCAAATTGATAAAGTTTTTCATAATGATAATATCGCACTGCTTCATATTCTAATACGCGAATGTCGACATGGAGAAAAGATAAAAACTTAGAACAACGCACAAAAATTTGGATAAAAAATAATGTGAACGGCGATGAATATATTACAAAAACAACAACAACAACAGCCGTCTTTTGCATGGAGCAGAGGTTCATGTTAATTTTTGGAGAGCATAATCTCAAAGTTTGTATTGATTTACTTAACTACCTCAGTTTGCTTACCTGTTTTTATTTGTATCTATGCAAAGAGTGTGTGTTGGTGTATATAAGGGTTGTAGGTCGCAATTTCGCCTATAATATACTGCTATTATTTTATTATGTATAAAATATGTAATTCAAAAATCCCGCAGACTTCCACAAAAGTATGGTATATTGCTCACTATTTTGTTGATGGCTTCTAGCTCGGTATGATATATGATGCGAGCTCGAGTGTGTGCTCAAATGCGTATCATAAATTTTCTTAACGTCTTATTTTTTGGTTGCCAAAATTCATACACACATCGGTTAGCTATCTCAAGTGAGTTTGGTTTTGTAAAGATCTCTAGCAATGGGACATTTTATTACACTAATAACATCCATTTGTTATGAATGGTGAGCTTTAGGAAATCTGCTTCGTCGAAACAATCTGCTCACACATCGCATTGTGCGATTCGATAAAACTCGTCATTTTAGCAGCACTGATTCTTATCGTCACTTCTTGCTTTTTATCTCGGAAATTCAGTCAGATTTTCTTTTAATTAAAAAATAACATGTACAAGACTAGTAAAATTCACTGCTGCGCGCGGACTCGTACAAACAATATTACTTTCTATTTGGAAAATTCACCATCAATGAAATGTTTGTTTTTTTCTTATCAATTTTCGCTTTAGATAAAGCATTTTTTCACTTTTGCTACACTTATTCTGATACTTTTTGTGCCTGTAAAACTATGTAACCTGTTTTGATTATCTCAAGTAATTGAATTTTTGTTTAAAATAGACATATTTTCTTTATTGAAATTGTTCGCTGTAAATGGAGCTCGCCACAGTGTTTTTTTAGCTACATCGTATGTAAAAGCTCATAGAAAACTAAAATCAATCGCATCGGTGACTCGGAAGTGAAGTAAAATTTTCGCCTTGTATCAAAATTGAAAGCGGACGTACCTTATTTTAATTTCGACGATTCGTAACTGCTCTGTATGCATGGAAAACGCATAGGTATATGGGTTGTAAGAAGAGTCTTGTACCATGGCGAGCGCACACGACTCGGAATGGTATAAACAGATAGAGGTGACTGATTTCTTCTGGCGCAAGCGCTCGCCTGGCCTTTCTCAGATATGTGGGTATGTATGACGGCGAGTTGTAGAACAGTGTAACCAGCAGCTTGTGTGGCACATAGGCGTGCTGCAACTAAATCTTTGGCTCTGTTTTATGTCTGTGTCGCTCTCTACAAATATTTTGGAGTGATATAATAACAAAGGTAGCACAGTAATAACAACATAGCAATAATTCAAATGGAACGAAGGAAAGAAACGTCTTTCTTCTGTGCTCCTTACATTATCCTTAGACCAAATATTTCCCACTTGTATTCAGCCGCGCGACAATTTTTTTTGTTATAGAAATTTATGCATGTAAAGCGTTGGCCTAACGATAATGAAACAGTTTAAATGGACCAATTAGACTAAAATAAACAAGAAAAAGAAGATATTGTAATATATGAATGTACAACGTTATTATCCATTTATCTAGATTGAGGATGGCATTATGCTGTTTAAGTTATTAAAACTTAATTTTTATTTTTCAATTATTTGCTTTTTGGATTTTCATTTGAGTTTGAAGCAAAAGTTTTTTGTCGAGTACTTTTTTGAGTCGAGACGGAAATGTGCCATTACTGAAATTAATTGAATGACCGGCACTTTTTTACGAATCAAATGCCTATGGTTATTTTAAGGACTTGCTAATTCAATATTGGTTGTATTCAAAGCTGAATATTCCAATCAATTTATTTTTTTTTTGGGAAATACATTTTCGGAATGGAAAAAATATTAAACAATTTATTAAATGAATAATAATTAATTTTTTATCTGATGAAAATCTGAGTGATTTCAAAGCAAATTTCTGCATTTAACTGCAGAGCGATCATAATCGTTAAAATTATTGTTAATTGAAATTGTTGATCTGAATTGATTTGTCATTAATTTAAAGTGCCCTACGTACAGAGCTCATATTCGAGTATGTCTAAATAAAGTCACATTATTGAAAATGGCATGCAGACAAATGATTTCAACAAAGGATTACATATTGAACATTAATTTTTTTTATTCTTTCCATCCTTACAAATGTAAATTGTTTTTTTTTATAAGAAAATATTAACAATTATTTAAACACATATTCGCATGTTTATACATCGTTTTTAAATTTAAAAAAAGAATAGAAGCTTAGCAATTAGGATAATCTTTATATTTGACGGTACTGTACAAATTTAATTATGTTGTGCTTTTTGCGCTATTATATATATTTGTAAATTCAAAATGACTTTTTAATTAATTAAAAAAAAAAATAAAGATTTTGGAAGAAAATATAAAATTTATAATATAGAAAATATGACTTTAGTCAAATTTATATGCTTGTATATAAACTTTGTAATTATTTGTTCATCGAGAATTTCGCAAGGATGCCGAACATTTAGTCTCGGCCTTTTATTAGCTAAGGAATACGGAAGGGCACCACCAAGTCTTCCTTGTGTTCAATTTTCATTTCATTGATTGCAGTCGCCAGCGATGACACACTCGTTTTTATCTGTAAATAATTTTGAAATTTTAGATTTTAATAACGCTGTCGGATCAAAAATCCTGCAAAAAATTTTAAATTTTTTACGGAAAAATTATTAATTTTGATTTTTAAAAAATTAGGTATTTTGAGTTTGGATCCCGGTTTTTGAATATTTTTTCCATCTCTAAAGTGATGCCTTTATGATACTTACAAGAAACAAGTCTTCATTTGAAATAGGCACTGATGCCAAAACTAATTGGGGATTGGGAATATCTTTTAAAAGACCAGAGTTTTCGGTTTTCGGATGGTTCACCGTATTCCATAATTGGGCAATTTTATGTTGGTACGCTACAACAAAAAAAAAACAAACATCAAAATAATCAACATTTGATAAAAATATATATATGTTTTTACCATTATAACGATCATTGTATTCTTGAGGTTCTAAAATGTGTGAGTCCATGGCTGCAACATCGATAATATTCCTAAAAAATTCCAGGGCAAATTAATTTTAAGTGACTTTAAGATGAAAACAAAAACTCACGTTGCTGTATCCTGTACAATAATATTTAAAGCACTTTGTTCTTCTTTTTTATTTTTAGGCAAGGAATTGGGATATTGATCCAGAAAGTCATCCGTTTCAGATGTGCGAATAGCAGGACTACTGTTGTTTATTGAGCCAGGCAACAAATGTGTCCTTTCCGTCGGTTCATTCTTTGAAAATGGAAATAATTTAATTAGTAAATATTAGGGCGTAAAATCATGTAAATGGTAAAAACGCATTTTTCGGTCAGTTAGACGTGTGCTTACCTGATTTCCTTCTTCCTTACAGCCAAAACAACATCCTAGATTGTTGAAAAAGTCCACCGTTTTGTGAAAACACTCCATAATTTCTTCCCTTTATTCGATTTGTAATGAAATGTTGTTGTTATTCACAATCAGCTGGCAACCCAATGCATAATGCGGTGATATTCTAGTCTGACCTAGTATACAAAGATCGTCATTCATGCATTTTGTCAACATTTGATGTCCTATTATCCTAATTATTCAATTATTTATCGACCGAAATTGATGTGAAAATGCATTTCATATTTTAATTCTCACCTATTTGACTGTCTGTATGGCGTGACAGACTTGAACGTGTGAAAAGTGCACTTTAATCCGTTATATTTCATGACGACTTTGACAACTTGCTAAATAAAAACACGTATTGCTGAGCAAACAAAGTAAACTTAGTCTAGAAACTAGAATAACATGCGATTTATGGGACTTTTGAAGCCGCAATAGCATAAGAAAATCTGTAAAAACATCACAATGAACTCTGAGAGTCTGTAAGTAGCAAAAAATGTTTGTTTTGAAATACAAATTAAAGTTTTTCAATTTTTCCATTATCAATTACAGGCAAAACTTTATCATTTTTGTCGGTAGTTTTGCGTTTTTTGCCACGTTAACGTTCTGCATTTGCGTCAAGTTGATTGTAAGATCACGACGAAAGGATGCCCGGAAGGACACGAACGTCAGTTTGCACGTCGGATTCTTCCATCCTTACTGCAATGCCGGTGGTGGCGGAGAACGGGTACTTTGGTGTGCCATACGATCGATTTTGAAGCGATACAACAAAGTTAAAGTAGTTGTTTACACCGGAGACGTTGATGCACCTCCAGCGAAAATTCTTGCCCGAGCTAAGAACTCCTTCAATATCGTGCTGGATGCCAAACGCATAGAATTTGTCTATTTGAACTACAGAAAATGGGTAGAAGCCGAAAAATATCCGTACTTTACGTTATTGGGTCAAAGTATTGGGTCCATGATGATGGGATTAGAGGCGCTAATCAAGTATCCGCCAGATATATTTTTCGACACCATGGGATATGCTTTCGTGTATCCAATATTCAAGTATTTCGGAAAATGTCCGATTGCATCTTATACGCATTACCCTACCATCAGCACTGAAATGCTAAAGAGAGTGCAAAATCGAGTTGTTGCTCACAATAATAGCAATTACGTTGCTACCAATCCCTTCCTGACCTGGATAAAGCTAGTTTACTACCGGATTTTTGCTCGTCTTTACAGCTTCGTGGGACGCAAAGCTAATGCCATTATGGTTAACTCAAGTTGGACGGAAAATCACATTTTGAATTTGTGGAATGTCCCGTACAAAACTCATCGCCTTTATCCACCGTGTGAAGTTACGCATTTGAAAAATTTACAGCCCGCACACTTGGACGATCAGATTGTCATTTTGACTGTCGGACAATTTCGTCCCGAGAAAGATCATCCACTCATGCTCCAATCCATGTACGAATTGAGGACGTTGCTGAACCATAACGAAGCCCTTTGGAGCAGAGTAAAACTCTTGATTGTAGGATCTTGTAGGAATGAAGCTGACGAAGAACGCGTAAAAAACATGAAAGATCTCACAAGACACTTGTCACTAGAAAATAATGTCGAATTCAAGGTGAATGTCTCGTATTCGGAGCTAATTCAATGTTATCAGTCCGCCACTATCGGCATTCACACAATGTGGAACGAGCATTTTGGCATCAGTGTCGTTGAATGCATGGCAGCAGGACTCATTATGGTAGCAAATCGTTCGGGCGGTCCCTTACTGGATATCATTGAGACATCAGAGGGTAGTCGGACCGGGTACTTGGCTGTAGACGCAATGGACTATGCCCATTGCCTTGCTGCTATTTTATACAATTCCAAAGAGGACAACGATGCAATTCGCAAACGAGCTCGTGCTTCAGTTGACCGATTTTCCGAACGTGAATTCGAAAATCAATTTTTACGCATTGTCAGTCCCTTGTTTGAATAAATAAATATTAATTAGTAAACTCTTGAATTTTACTGGAATTCCAATATTTACCCAATCCCCTTACTTAGTTTTCCAATGACATTAATGAACAGCGCCTTTTGAAATTTTGGTGCCCAGTACAAATCTCACATGCAGTCACACATCAGCTGAGTTTGACAGTAAACAAAGGACGCTGAAATTAAAATAAATAATCGTAAACATGAAATTAAACAAAAATTATTTGTCCTCGAACATGCATAGTGTGAACAACGACCACGGTTATCAAAAGGACTACAGAAAAGCTTGTCAAGCTTTGGCCGAAAGGTGTGAACAGTTGGAGAAGGATAATCAAAGATTGGCTTGCAAGTAAATACCGCATCATGATATCATTTTTTTGTGCTTCTTAAATTAAATTCTAATATTCAGACTTCAGATGGCTAAACAACTTACCAAACAGAAATCAAAAGATGTAGCGCTACTGAAAACCAGACTGGATTTCCACAGAGATGAATGGCGAACAGCGGGACCAATAAATTAAAAAAAATATGTTTCCAATTACCTATTTTGTATGATCTGAAAAAAAAATAAATAAATAAGTTTATAATATAAGGCCTCAATTCTTGATTTTTCTTCTCATTCCTCATATACAAGGAACGTTTTGTTTAATTAAAATGTTAGAGTGGTATGAACTCAGAAAAAAGATAAGAATTCTTATCGTAACCCATTAAGCAAACAGACACAAAAGATGCATGACCCTTAAAAAATGTTGCTCTTCCAAGAATTCTCCTTCATGCACGTATGAATGAAATGTAGAATATTTTTATTACCCTACATAAGCTAATCAAGCTACACAGAGGTAAACTTATCTATGTATGAAATAAATAACTATACTTGGTTAAATTTACATAAGACGTTAGTGTTGAAATTTAAAAAAAAATTGAATTCGAAAAACTGTTGCCAGTTCAAGAGTTTCTCACAAGGAGGAAACACGCGATAAATTGGTCTGTTCTTAAAAATATAAAATACAGTCACGGAACAAAAGAGCATACCTTTTACTTAAAACTACCATTATCATACGTACACGTGTTTGTGCAATTATTGAACGGTTGAAAAAGGAAAAAAATATTACGTTTATAACAATATCCTGGAACGTGAATTATTGAAGTTTTGTGAAATCTACCATTTTAGGTCGAGGCTATCGATCTATAAGGATACAATAAAAATTTAAAAAAATATATAAAATTCTGTCAAAGAATGATTTGATGGATTATTAAAAAAAATAAATACTAAAAGTGCAATCATTTTAAAACAAAAAAAAATAAAATAAAATAAAATGAGCAAAAGCTACACAATTTCATTATTAATTTTAATTTTATCCAAGTTTTTTGTCACTGGAAATGGTATGTTCTCTTATTTTCTCCTTCATTTCTCTTTAAAGTTGTAGATCGTAACACGATAACATGTTCTATGTCAATAAAAGATAAAATCATATGTTTAAGTACCAAACATTCTTTATCGCGTTTCGGAAGTGTTATCTATCTTTTTCCTCATATTTTCTACCAATGTAGAATCAACTCAAAGAATGTGTCTACCAAATTGACATTATTATGTGTGAACCGAACGACACGACAAACTAGACCTAATTACCTATATTGATTTTCAAGATCACTGCTTTAAATTAATTATAAAGTGAATTGATATGATATAATATTGGAGTAAATAAAAAAAAGAACTATATTTAGTAAAAGACACATGGTGACTTGTTGTCGTAGACACAATCGAAACCAAAAGTTTTAATTTATAATTCAATTTGTTTAATGACCTTTGTGACATCAAATAATAAAATTTGTAAACTATACTTATAACTATACACTGTGTGTAAATTATACTTTCGTGATTTATTCTATCTTTGCTAAATACCAGCGTCTCCTAATAGATTTATGCTTTCAAACAAGGAATTACAATGAGTACGATACAAATTAACATAAGTTAATCAAAATATGTTTCACATAATAAAATCATCATTAATTTCATGCGAATCCTATTTCGATGGTCATTCATTAAGCATTTGAGCCACGCCAAATTTATTTATATCTTTTTGTACCAAAATATTATTTATCTTTTTCTGAAGAGAAAATTAAAAAAAGTATTTTGAAATACTTTTTCATATAAGATGACCAAATTTAAAAAATTTTTGACTGATCATCAATTTTTTTTGTTTTTTTTAAGTAAAAAATAGAAATTTAAATTTTCCAAGGAAATTTTCAAAATTTGGGGCTCATAAAAAAAATATTTGTTCTATGTCCCCCCACGTTACTGTTCAGAATAGACCAAGTTAAAATAAAAATTTTAAAAACTCAGTTCGGTGTTAAAATAATTTTGGAAAAAATTTAAAAAATATGAAAAATTTTAAAAACCAGTTATTTTTAACTTTTTCTGCCCCATTGGATTTTTGAATTTTCAAATAAACAAGGGACAAAAATTAAAAAAAAAAAACCGAAGCGAAGATTTTTCTTTTTGGAATTCAAAGTATTATTTCATGCTTGAAGGAATTTTGTTTCTTTCCCAAAACGCATTGTTAGAAGTTGAAAAAGTTTTCACAAGAAAAATTACATTTGTTGCAGACATTGCAATAGATCAAGTTGTTTCATTATGCTGTAACGAAGGAGAACGGTGGGGCGTTGAGCAGAAACATTGTTCCTCATTCGACAACCGTGTAGATGTGGCCGATGAGCTACAAGGACTTTGTCTGTCTACTGTTGAAATTTGTTGTTCAAAGCAACATCAAATATTCCAGTGTGCTGCCGGCCAAATTGCAGCCAAAAATGGACTTAGTTGTTTGAGCCAGAATTCTTCTACCACAGGAAGTGATTTCTTCAAGGTTAGTTTTCCAGCAGATGAATTCTCTTGTTGCTACTATTTTTGTTGTTGTGTAAATTTGCAAACTCATGATGTAGTAAAATTTACATAATAATGCGACAAAGTTGTAAATTTTCCGTAATTTTGCATAAAATACATTTTGTAGTATTAGACTAATTTGGGACTTGTAACTAAATAGATAATGTTAATTTTTGATTAGAATTGTTGTGAGTCATGCAAAGTTGGATTATTGGTAGCCTCAAACAGCAACAGATGCTCCTTGGATCCATTCCATTTTGGAGCGCCTTGGGACGAAGCTTATTACAACTGCTGCAATGAAATTATTCCAGATGACGAATTTATTCTTACAGAGGAAGACGAAAGTAATTAAGTATTAAAAAATTATTAATTTATTTGTCGACTCTTATTTCATTCTTAATCCAATTTATTTCTGACAACTCTATCATTTGGAATTTCACTTGAACAAAATTAAGTGATTGAAGCAACATATCTCAAGATTGTTCTTACTTTGATTTGCAATTGCACTTAATTCACAGAAAACCTTTGTCAGAAATTCGATAAGCTCTGTACGCAAATTTGTGAGAATACGGACCACTCGTACGTGTGCTCTTGCTACGACGGATATGTTTTATTAGAAGATAAGAGAACGTGTGTTCCTGCTGGAGATAGCACCGAAGATAATGACGTTAATTATAATGGGTCTGAGTAAGTTCAAAATTGAAATGCTTTTAATAAGAAAAGTTAACACTTTGGTTTTGCAGTTGTCGCAAAGGTTACATGAGAGACCCGAAATCTAAAATATGCGTGGATATTGATGAATGTGCTACAAGTGACAACGATTGCAACCCAGAGGAGCAAGTCTGCTTTAATATAGACGGTAAGTAAAATAAAATACGGTAAAATATTTTTCATTTCGATAATTTTTCATAAAACAAATCCAAATTAGTTAAAAAAAAAATGACTTTTCAAGTGATTTCAACGGAAACTTTTATCAATTTTTTTTTTTAGGATCATACAAATGTCTTAATGTCTTGGAAGCCAGTAATTGCTCGGATGGATATAGATACAACGTGAAGGTAGAATTTTTTTTTATTTTAACTCACTTAACGATGCTTCTTATGCTAAATTTATAAGAGATAATTGTCTATTCATTATGTTTCGCGTTCTGAAGCGAAATATAATATTTCCGCAGTCAATTAAGTATTTTCTCTCGTATTTTCCATACGCTCATCAACATCGTTGCCGTACATTTCCAGACAGAAACATGCCAAGGTAACAAACTTTCACATACACATATTTAAATTTTAATTGTAAGATCCCGCTTGAACATACCGCATGCACTTAATGTTTAATTTACCATCTTTTACTTTCAAAACCGCTTAATACTTGTCGCAAATCATAACCATTTAACGTCATCACCGCTAAACTTTTAACATGCACTAACGTCCAAACGCATGAAACACTGTAGATGTTAACGAGTGCCTTGAAGAACTACATAATTGCGAGCATAATCAAAGGTGTTTGAACACGAGAGGTGGTTTTCTCTGTCAAAATAAAATACAAGAAACGTGCTTATCAGGGTTTGTGTACGACGCGACAACTAAGACATGTCAAGGTTTGCAAATTTTTCTTTTTACTACTTAAATAAAATAATTACTATTTCATTCATTGAATACTATTTTGTGCCGGTGTTTTCATGTTTTATTAAAATTACAAATAATACTTACACACTCTTTTAGATATTAATGAATGCGAGCTGGAGGATGCTTGTGATCCAGGATTCATATGTCAAAACGTTGTGGGATCATTTGAATGCATTAAGCGAGGACAACCAACCTCGAGACCATACATCAGTGGTCATCTTGCAAGCCACTCGCAAAAACCATGTGCTCTAGGTTTTCGTCGTCATAAAGATAAATGCATTGGTAAAATTTTAACTCAATATTTAGAAATTTTACTAAATATTACTATAATTATATATTTAATTTTAGGCCGCGCCAAATGAAACTATTAATAGTTTTGTCCGGTGCCCCATTTTATCAAATATTACCGTTTTTTGGTCTTATTTCATATAATTTTAAGAAATTTTGAAAAAAAATGCCCTCCCCCCTCATTTCTCAAAAATTTTGGACAAAACTATTGAATTTTATTTGGAGCGGCCTTAAGAATTTTTAAATTATAAAAGTTTCTTGAAAAATTATAAAAAAGAACAAAAACGGTCTTTTTCGAAGAAAATTTTTAATTCTTGTTTTGCCCAACTTACTTTTTGGATTCGGGGCATTGGACAAAACTGTTGATTTGCATTTGAAATAGCCTTATTTGATGATGATGCCTTATTTGATATTAAAATGTTTGCTATTAAATTAATTTTTGGTATCATTTTAATATTAATAAGAGTTATTTATGGTTCTGTAAAAAATGTAAAAGAAAAATCCATTTTTTTCCGTCAAAATCGAAAAAAAGTCAAATACCTAATTTAATTTAATCTTAATATTTTTAATTCTATGTTGATTAATTAACTTTTTTTTCAGACATTGACGAATGTGAATCGAATCCATGTGATCTCTATCAGACGTGCCATAATGAAATTGGGGGCTTCCGTTGTGTATGCAAAGTTGGATTTATGTTAGACCCGAAGACGAAAGCCTGTGTGGACATAAACGAATGCCAGATAAACAATCATGAGTGCTTGGAGTCGCAAAGATGCGATAATACAATAGGTAAAACCCTTTAAAATATTTAATAGCAAGTTCATTCAAGTTTTTGTTATTAATAAGGCTTTTCTTTAAAAAACAAAACATAAAGAAAGAAGTTGTTGCAATGTAAAGTTTGGTTTTTTTTTTGCAGGAAGTTATACTTGCATTCGATTGCAGTCATGCGGAACTGGATACACATTGAATGCAGAAACGGGTCAATGCGATGATGATGACGAATGTGCTCTTGGGCGTCACAATTGCCAAGTATAATCGAACTTTCTTAGGTTTTCCTCTTTTTATTCGAATATAAATTTTTTCCAATTTAGTTACCATACGAGTGTCGCAATACAAAAGGGTCATTCAGATGTGTTTATCCTCGAACAACTACGACGACGACGACAACTACCACTACAACCACCACTCGTAGGCCACCAACTGTTTCTACGAATTCCCGGAATACATTTACATCTTCTAGAAGTGCCAACAACTATTGGCCTCCTCCAACAACACAAAGATCCATCTTTGGCTTGTGTGATGTTGGCTTTGAACGAAATGCTGCTGGTGCTTGTGTTGGTATGTGTACATATTTTTAAAATTGTTTTTCCCACAATTCTTATTATTTATTTATCAAAAGACATCAATGAGTGTGAGTTACGTAAAGGAATTTGTCAACGCAATTATCGGTGTATCAATACGAATGGTAATAATTATTTCATTTAATTGATCGAATAAATTGTTTCACATTTCACGTTGCTCAAAAGGTTCATACCGGTGCACGCCATTGATTAATTGCCCTGGTGGTTTCATGGCTAATCAAGATGCTACTCAATGTATAGGTAATATTTTTTTTTACTTATTTTCAGTGGAAACGCCTGGTACTTAATTTATACCAGAATTGTTTTTCTCTTGCAAATTTTATCGTGACCTTTTTATTATCAGAAAAGAAAAAGTTGTCATCAAGCGATAAAAATGTACAATTTATTATAACTCATTTATATATGTTCGTTCAAATTGACATTGGTTAATGTTTCCTAGTAATTGAATAGTCCTCTTAGTTTTTATTTTATACGGAGGCATGAAAAATAATTTTATGATGATAATTTTACAACAAGCACTGTATATTGTAGCTAATTCAAATTTATAATATTTCTCCACTTTTCGCTCTTACATGCCTAATCGTCTTCTGCGAAAAAAAGCTCAGTAAACTATATATCTTATTTTTAACTTCCGTATGCCACAGAAGAAAAAATTGTATTTTATTGCCACATTTAAAAATGCATTAACATTTTCTCCTCACTTATCTTCGTGGTTTGTTGTTTTTTTATGGTGATGTCTTTACTCAAATTCTACCACTTATTGTCTCTTTTTCAGCATTAACATGGCAGAGACAGATTTTTAATATGTGAACTATATAAAAATAATAAAAACATTTTAAAACAAATGCATTAAAGTGCCTCTGTATATATCCACCATATTATCTACTAGCAAAGTGTTTCATAAAAAAATTAAAGGAATTATTCATGCAATTTGTTATTTTTTTTCTCCAGAGTTTTCTTTCGCTTTAGGGACTAAAATGAAAAATTATTAGAAAACTTTTTTTAAACTTTAAAACAAAACTTCAAGTTTAAAGGCACGTTAAAATTATGAATTAAACCAGAATTATTTGTAAATTTGGAGTGCTTAAAAATGTTTTAGCTTTATTAAATCTTTATTTTTTTGTTTTAGATATTGACGAATGCGCTACAGGTAATGAAATTCAATTCTTGTCTAAATTTTAAATAATTTTTTTTTACACAAAAAAGGAGAAGCAAACTGTGGACCAAATCAAATTTGCAAAAACAAACCCGGTATGTATACAATGACGTTATATACAAATATTAGCAGAACAATTAAGAGTGGATACTTGATATTAATGGGTTTTTATTGTTTTCTTTTAATCCGTTCCGAACAAAAGGTGGTTATTTGTGCAGTTGCCCTCCAGGACACGCTTTAAACAAAGATCAACGTTGTGAAGACGTCAATGAGTGTGAAAGTTACAAGGATACGGTAGTAAAAATTTCATTAAGCTATTGTGCAAAAATTGACCTTTTTCAAATATTAATTATATTTTTTTATGTGCAAGGTTTGTCCATCAAATGCTGTCTGTATAAATACGATTGGTAAGTTTTGGATAAAAAATTAATTTAAAAAAAAGCTTAAAATGTACTTGGTTCAACTTTTAGGATCGTTCTTGTGTGACTGTAAACTCGGATTTAGAAAGAAACATGCAGATGATAAGGTAATTTGTGTATTTTAAGGTTTTTTTTCTTTTAATATTTTTAAATTTTCTTTGTAGGTTTGTGAAGATATTGATGAATGTCGAGAGATTCCTGGATTGTGTCATCAAAGATGTGTATGTTGCTTTATTTCGTAAGAAAATATGCCTCTCTAAAATTAAAATTAAATGTTGCAGATTAATTATTGGGGATCATATCGTTGTGGATGCGAACCTGGTTTTAAATTAAATGAAAATAATCGCACATGTGACGACATCAATGGTAATTTGAATTTTAATCCTATCCTTTTTGTATTCGTTTAAAAAAAACGTTGCTGTATTAGAATGCGAGGTTCACAAAAGTTACGGTTTGTGTATGGGACTTTGTCAAAATACTCCAGGCTCATATAGTTGTGCTTGTCCTCCCGGATTTAATCTCGGTTCCGATGGAAGAGTTTGTGAAGGTAATTTGTTTTCATTATTTTTTGTTTTACATTTGAAAAAAAATTGCTCGTACACAACCGGAAATAGATATAGACGAATGCGCAACACACAACATTTGTAATCAACGAAATGAAGTATGCACAAATCTACGAGGAAGTTACAGGTAATACAATTTAGCGAAATAATGGTTTTTTATGATATGTACAAGAGATTGGTTTTCCCTTTGCAGATGCACGAGAATCGACTGTCCATATGGCTATTCAATCGATGCCGAACGTAAAAAGTATGTTGACACGAATAAAATAGAAAAAATGGACTCATCTTTTTTTTCTTTTCAGTAGATGCAAGAGAAATGATATTCGATGCGATTACGGTGATACAGATTGTTTCCGCAAGCCATCTTCCATCTCCTACAACTTTATTACGTTGACATCAAATATATCGGTTCCGCCAAAAGGAAGGGGGTTATTTAATTTGCGTGGACCAAATTGGTATGAAAATATTGATTTTGATTTGAAAGTAGTTCGGGTGGATGCACCACCACACGTTACCAAAGCTACGGAAGAATACTTCAGGTACGGCTTAGCCAAACAATAGACACCTTTTAATTATTCATTTATCCACCTTATACAAAATTTTAAATTTTCTGACACATGTTCCAGCATGAACAAGATGCAAAATGAGGTTTTCCTAAATTTGGTGAAATCGATTCAAGGACCGCAAGACATTGAACTTGAACTTAATATGACAGTTTTCCAGAACGGAGTTGCCAGTGGATCAAATTTAGCTAAAATTATCATTATGACATCGGAATATACTTTCTGATTAAATGATTTTTGAAATTTTATGAGTAAACTAAATTTAGTTTGTAGAGAATATTTTGATACATTTGACTTATCGAAATAAAAAATATGTACCTATTTTTCCATTTCATATAATTGAATTTAAATTTTTCAATTTTCAAACACTTGTTCCACTGCAAGTTGGATGATTTAAAGTTTTAACTCTTTTTTTTTAACCGGAACTAAAAATATGAGTTATAAAAAAAAATATATATATTTTTGTTGTGAAAAATATTCTGCAACGTCATTTTCGTAATTTCCTCTCACGTTATGGTTCATTGTAACAGAAATAAAGCATGTGAGCAAAATAATAATGTTTATCAAACTAACCATTAAGTAAAATTGTTGTCTTTTTACTTAAATTAAAGTTTTGTCTTATTTTCATTGTTTTTCACAGAAAGATATTTAAAGCTTGATTGAGCTCAGATGTTTGATATTTGTATAACTTACAAAAAAAGATATATTTAAACAAAATATACACATGAGATTTCGGTGAACTGCAAAAAATATTTTAGTGTCCCTTATAATTTCTGTGACAACGATTAAAAACTTACGTTTATTCATATCTTTTTTTTCATAAAGAAGCTGTTTTCAATTTTTCAAGAAGCATTTTCAATAAATAATAAAATAGCATCTTTTTTTAAAATTAATTAAAAAGATGTTTACTGCATTTCGTATTATTTTTCATCAAATACAATTTCACTTTTCTTCTTCAGTCTTCCATTAGGTAAGGTGGAAAATAAGTTTTTAGTTGCATTTTTCAATAAAATTTCCATTACCTAGCGGAAACTAAAGAGGAAATGAATTGAAGATTTCAACTAAGTAGATTGTAGCTGGTCTAATTTGTTGTGCAGGCCTGAAGAGATAAAAGAAAATCATAACTAAGTCAAGTGTCGGCATAGCACTTTATTTTCGACTAAATTTGTTATTATGCATGCCTTAAGCTAAAATTTACTTTAATCCCTAGCAAGAGATCAGAAATAAATTAAACTTTAAAGAAAGACAGTTCTCGCAAACAAAAATACGAGAAATTTACTATGTTGCTCTTCTTCCAAATAAAAAAAAAACAAACACAATTTTTAGCAAATGCAAAAACTCAAAAATTATTATAGTGGAACAACAAATATATTATATCATGAAAATATAAAATTGTAGGTACCATAACTTGCATAAAAACATGCCACATGCTGATAAAAGCTGAAATTCATTGTTTCTGATTTTTACATTAAACAGTTTTTTTTTAATTGTACGAAAAACGTTTAAGAAATATAAAATCTCAGCATTTTATTAGTTTTCTTTCAGATAAATTCACACTTTTCCGGCAGTAATGTAAGAGACTACAAATTTTATTCTAAACTTTACGATTATTATTCTTTTCTATTGTGATATATTTGTCTGGCTGCAGTGGTAAAAATTTACGATAACACATAAAAAGAGTAAAGACGATGAAAAGAGAGAGATCAGTAGATACAAACCATATTTCTGATTTTTTTTTTCGATTTTTACATTCTTTTGTGAGTTTATACTTAACGCGAACATCAAAAAATCATTATATTATACTTACAAAGAAAATATTCAATATCTTGAGGATATAATTTACATCAAAAAAGGATAACTAGTTAATGTTCATAGCCTTGCTTGATGAGTGACCCAAATTGCTGCTGCGAAAGATCAAAACAAAAAAACGTAGTCGAATTTTATTCTATGTGCGGTGACAAACTGGTTTTCGGTCTCAATACACTGTCTGCTACATTCGAAAGAGGCGTTTTATAGTTTTGTAAGTTTGCCAAAATTGTACATTTTTTTCTGGATATAGACGATATACTAAGAGAATAATGACAGTCCATAAATTTGATGATTTTCGGTTTGAATGTGTAATGCTGAAAAATAATGTGAAATTATCCAGGAATAAGAGCTTTCTCGAAATGCAATTTGAGCGGAAGCAAAAATAAATCGTATTCATTGAAAAATATGAAGGTAACAAATTTCCATAGATTTTTTTTTCACGTTAAAGAAATCACCTCATCTTTATTTTCAATTCGGATTTATTGATTATAATCTTGTTTAACTGATTTCTACCTATGACACTTTTTACATAAATTAAACATGTTTGTGCTCACTTTAGTTGTTTTTCGTTTTCAACTAGGGTACTTCTTTACCTCAATTTCTATATTCTAATCGGTGTCATATTTTAATTTACAATCTTACTACGTGTTACTTATCATTAAATTGTTTTTTTTTTAATGTGCTTCTTTATATATGCAGATTCGGAAATAGTTTAAGAAACAATAATGAATATTAAAAATTTGATTCTTATTAATTTATTAAATTTAACAAAATAATTTTGTTAACTCGAACAATAACTTTTTTTGTTTATCATATTTTTCAACAAACATTATAAAAACACCAGTTTATTTAAAAAAAATGGTTAGTTTTTTAAAAAAAATTTTAAAGTTTTTTTATATGGGTCATTTAATATATTTTTTTTTAAATATTAAACTTAATCTTTGTACGGAAACCTTTTAATTGCGAAACATTGTTCTCAGACGGTTCCTAGCATTTTTATCCATTCATTTTTTTATTATCTTTCTACACTTAATTTTCGTAGATTAATCATAAGTTCTTTAGAAATAAAATGAATGAAAGAGAAATAGGATTTGACGCATTCAAGAGCAAAAGTCAGTTTTTTTTCAGTTTAATGTTGTGCGGCAAACGACTCGCATTGAAAAGAGATATGGGTTGAAAGGAAAGAATGAAGGAGTGGATTTAATGTTGTGACGATTTTTTTTTAATGATTTAAAAAAGAGGAATGTAATTAAGTCAACTTCTTTTGTATTAAATGTCGGATTTGCAATTCATTGAATAAAAATTTTGTTAACATTTATCAATCAGAGAAAAAATGATGATCATTAATCAAAGTTTAATTGATTTTTAATAGCAACTGGAATCTTAAATTTCCGTTTTAGTATTTTTTTATGCTGAACTTCAATTTATTATGAATTATAATTAATTTTTGTGACCTTAATTGGATTCTTTTGGTTCCGGTCCAAAATCACGTCCATTATGTGGTACAAAAAGAAAAGTGAAAATCATATCCTGATGGAAAAAAGAGACTTACAATGGATGTCACAGTCATTCCGAACACCAATGTTAATGGATAACGTTTGTAAATCATCTGAATGTTGTTGGCGATGACACAAGAATTAAAATTCACGTGTATACATTTCATACAAACCATTTAATTTGTTGATTTAACAACAACGGATACTACATATCATCGTCGACACGATTGAAACCACCAAAAAATGCTCTGTTCTTGGCACAGTTGATGTCATGTAAATCATGTTCGCATAATCTCGGCTCGGAACACGACACATACCTCAGATGATTTGTATCGCTTATTTTTCCACTTATACTATCGATGTCACTACTTGTTGTGCCGTCATGAAACAATCTATGATTGGTATTTGTGTCGCCATATGTACGTTGCAGCACATGTAAACTGTTGGAGCTGACTGTGCGCTCTAAAATTTCGCCCCAGTACTTCTCTGCAAGTCCCTCAATGTCGGAACGCATTCTACAGGGTGGCTTCGGTGGCAGTGGCAGTGCAATCATATTGTCGCATTCGAAATTTACATTATAACATTTTTGGTGATCATTTGGCTCACCATAGAGACACTGTTGAATTAATTAATGTGAAATTTTCGCGGTTTATTACATGAGCGACTCGAATTACATGCTTGTTAATGTGAATAAATACCTTTGAGTGAAGCATATCCTTACATATTCGTCTAAAGTGCGCATTCAAAAGCCAATATAAAAAGGGATTCCAAAAACTATTGCTGATTGCCAGCCATGTGATCGTAAAATCAAGATATGAAGGAACCTGTGTAAAAGGTGTGTAAATATGCTGTAAATAATGGAGCTAAACTGTTACCTTTGAACCTGTGCACGCTGTTACTATCTCGAGAATGGTCCAAGGTGTGACAATCACAATGAAACCGAGCGATATTGCCGCCATTGTTCGCGATGTAGAGCCAGATGTGTGCAACTCCAATTCTGTAGGCTGCGAATGACAACAAAACAGTTTGCTTGCATGAGAATTTTTTTTTTTCACAACATTAAAAAGAAACCCATGTAAAGTCAACCCTTTTATAATTATTTATATTTCTATTCACAATTCTAGTATTCATTATATGCTGATTTCTAGAGAATAGTTTTTCACTAGATTTACATTCTTTTATCTCGCAGGCTCTACTTTGAATAAAAAATCCTTTCAAAAAGATTTTAGGACGCTCCTAAATGTAATTTTGTTTAATTTTTTTTTGGTTTCGACAATATTAAAAAAATATTTTTAAATACTTTTTTTTAATGTCTAAATTTCAAAAGTGAAAATTTTTTTTATGAAGTGTAAATTTTTTGCTCAATCAGATTTTAGACTTTTCAAGTTTAACATGGGAAAATCGGAGTGGCCTTAGAATGGAATGAGATGATGATTATACGTTGAATGACTAATATTCTAACTTCCTTCTATTTTAATTTTGAATTTTCAGCATTCTTATCGAATGGACACAGATATAGAAAATTGTATATTTTTCCGGAATCCAAAAAAATACTTCAAAATGTGTGATATTTATACATTTTTTAGACTTTATTGAATTTTAGATTCCCACTCTTTTTCGTCATTGGACAGAAATACACTTGCATTTGAAACTGTAGTAGACGATTTCACTTTATTAAAATTCTTCAAGATTTTTTTTTTCTAAAAAGTCGAAACCAGATGAAAATCTTATTAGTTTTCTATGTATCATTCAATGAATACAATGTTCTATGTCATCCGATGTGGAAACATACAACACTATACATCGTGATAACACTTTTCTTTTGAAACCACAATTTATCATATTACCACCTACGTATCATTACACAGAGCAACTCTAAGAGCTTAAGCAGCGTATTATCTGAAATAATGTTATATTTGCTAAATGACATGAATTTTTTCACAGTATCCTATTTGATTTCATTCATCCAGAATGGCATATATCATGTTGTCTACATATGGTAATAAAATTTGATTCAGTTTATGCTTCTTCGCTTTTCTCTCTTTCTTTTTTTGCTTGATCTGCTTCTCGATAGTATCAGAGCAGCCGCCGTGTATGTAAAATGTGTTTGAAACAAGTAAAATAAAAATACATCCTTAACATTTTTTGATGTGTATTCAATACCCGATTCTCTATCATAATAAAATGTTTATCTATCAATAAAACGAGCGAGCACTGGATTTACGATATATGTATAACTCAATATAACTACTACTATTAGGATGTCTAGCTTAGATTTTCCTACTTCTTTTTCGCATGTAAATTGATGTAATTGAAGTCAAACAAAAGTGGACAGCTTCGTGATTGTGATTCAATGCATGTAATAGATATTGGATAACTTAACTTTTCTAGATGGAATAATTCTTTTGTCAAACGTTACGGGAATGGCCCCAGAAGGAGGTTCTAAAATGTTTTTGCTGACTAGGATCTTCTTGTTCTTTCAATGTTCACCACAATGTTTAATAGGGTTTCTGTACTTTTTTGCTCTTATTTTTTCGTTCTTTATTGTTTTCAAGACTTCAGTGTCATTTGTCGTTTTCACAGGAGGTCTTGTCATTTTCTTTGTTTTATATATCAAACAAATCAACTTGAAAATCTTTTTCTTAATTTCCTAAATTTACTTTTCCGAAATAAATAATTTAAATGAAAACTTACCTTTTCATCTGATGACTGTAGTCGCTGTGTTGCGGTAACAGTTGGCGTCACAAATCTTCTACGATTCGCATGAAAACTCGAGCCATAACAATACATTAGTGCCATGGTGGTGGGAAAGTAAAATGCACAACTGGATAAAATGCGAAATGACGGTTTACTGTAAAATGGCTCACAAGCCAACAAACCAGTGCTGTTGAAATAATAACCTAATAATATGCGGACAAAAATATAATTATGATTGTAATATTAATAAAAAAGAATTTTTTTATTGTCGTAAAGTTACTTCTATATCTTTAGCTACAAATGGTAGATTTTGTTTTCGACATTTGGTTGAACTTACCTTTTGGCAGGACCAAAACACAGAAGAACGTCACGCATAAAATCCATGTTATACTGAGTATTGCTACACAACCCTGCGTTAAAAATTGAAAAAATAAAATAAAAATGCCCTCAAAGCAGAACTTAATAATCGATTAGTTCAACATGACAAATATAATCCAAACATAAAATGTGATAAAAATATTGATTTTCTCTGTCAAATTTATTGTAGTAGACCTTAGAAACCATATTGCGTTACAAGACGATTTTTGGTTACGTTTTTTTTTATCTATTTTATAATAAAATTGAAGAGAGGAAACATATTGATGAGATTGCATGTTTAGCCTTTTTCTGGCGTAAGGGACAAATTGTAAACATATTCAAGATGGAACAAAAAAAACACTTTTAAAAATTGGGTCACGATATAAAAACTGCTAGCTAATGTGCAATAAGGCGACTAAATTTACGTATTTCACTTTTTGGCGCACCCCCTTCTATTTTGGGTAAAATAAAATCGAATTTTGTAATTTTTTAAACTATTTTCGACGTCAAACGTTGATTCTTAACATTGAACTTTTTATTACATATTTTTAAAATTGAAATTTAATCAGAGAAAAATCAAGAAAAAATCGGAGAGGGGGGGACCAAAAAATAGAAACATAAAATTTAGTCGCCTAATACAATCTCGATTAAAACTTAGATATTTTTTTTTAAGTAACATGACCAAAATCAACTTTCTATTTTGGTAAATTTAAACTTTAAAATTAAATATTTTGTTCTTTATCCCCTCCTTGATGCAACAAAAAGTCAAATAATTAAATTTAGTCGCCTAGGACGTCAAGATTTTGAAAAATTAGTAAAATGAGCGAAGAAACCAAATACCGTTAAATGTATGGAAGACAATGGTCCGTCACATAACACATGAGAATGTGTTTGCGTTTGATAAATAGATAATATAAAATTTATCAACTTAACAAATCGATCAATTTATTTACGCTCACTAAATAAGAAATTCAATCAATCATTATTGATTGCTGTACTTGTCGTTTTGCTTTTTGGCAACTTAATGGTCAAAGGAAGCAATAAAAGTCATATTTGAATAAATATCCCATTTTCGTCCTACACATCATGTGCTAAACGCAATATTTTCTCCTTTTAGTAATAATGATGTATGTTATTCATAATAGTAGTGTCGCGCCGAATACAAATTCTAGTAGTACTTTACTGTCATTAGTGTTTTACTGATGTTACGAAGAAATGCACTTGCTTTCCAACACGGTTATTCTTGTTAAAAAGTGTAAAGTGGAACTTTATTTATTCCCATGACGCTAAATTTTTCATTTAATTTTGAATGGAAACTTGTTGCATCGTCAAGCGCAGGTAAAATGTACAATATTTGCATAATTATAAAGAACAATGAATACCTTTTTACTTGAATGCAGGTGATATCTCTTTGGATGAAGTGCACATATATATCTATCAACAGCCATGCAGACTAAAATTACTGCGCTTTGTTGTAATAAAGCACCACGTAATAATGCCTGAAGAGGGAAGTGTTAATATATTTGTTTAGTAAATTATATCAGAGATAAAAGGATGCAAAGTGGAAAGTTTTTACAAAGCTTACTTGTATCTGGCAAAATATTTCTCCATATGGCCAACAGTTCAATAAGGCAGGAAGTGCGGAAAATGGCGTGATGAGGAATCCGATTGCTAAATCATTCAGAGCAAGAGACGTTAACAAATATCGAGGCTGCAATAACAGTCAAACAATTAGACGTGCAATCATAAAAACAAGAGATGAACTGACCTGCGGATGCAAATATGGTCCGTACCGACGACTGTTAATTACAATAATTACCGTCAGATTAGCCATAATTATGAGAAACGTTAAAACTATCACAAAAAATGCTTGTATCGTGTCATTTGGTCCAATATTGTCAAGAATGTTGCCCGAATACCGAGGATGGAAGCAACTAACATTGCGAATTGCAGGTGGTGTCAGTCTGGTATTTCCTTTTGTATCCATTAAAACTACTTTTCCGTATTGTTGGTAAGTTTTTTTTTGTTGAATTTCTATGACGACACTGTCGTAGACAATTTTTTTCTCTTCCAAGCTATTTCATTTTGTTGATTGTGCAACATCATTGTGTGACATCACTATTTCCCCTGCGTCTTTTCATTATTTTTTCCTTTAAATAGCCACAAAATGGGCAAATATCCTGAAGCGATAACCAAACGTTTGTTTTTTTTTTGTATAGAAAATAAACACAAAAGAGTACGTAGGTACAGAAAAAAAGGAAAAGAAAAATCAGAACTCATTCATAAAACTGTATTTTATGGTGTTATGAATAAATGTCACAGAAATTGCATGTGGCAACAATGAAAAGATATAAAGCACTCGCAAGTCAAAAGTTCATAGAGTAAAAAAGTAAGAGAAAAGATAAAAAAAGGAAAAAAATTGTTTGTACACAAACATCACACACGAAACCTCAAGAGACATATTAAATAGTTCCAATTTTAATATATGTCTGAAAGAATAAAACGTTTGCTGATTTTTTTTTATTTTTTTTTCTGGAGAACGCTGCAAGCGATAGAAAAAAGAAGAATGGAAAAACTGTCCAAACACGGATATTGGACAAAAAACTGTGAATGCAATTGATGTTAAAGTTTCATATGGCCATAAAATAAACAAGAACATCTCTCCTATATCTATTTTTAATGTCAATTACCTTTGCACTTAAATCATAAATTGATGCTCTTCTATATTTATTGAACACATAGTATGTTTTTTTTTGTTTGTTATTGTCATTTTTAATGCATGTCTGACAAATATCATAAGCCTCAAGTAAAAAGAGAAGTAAAATATTGGCTTTAGATTTTTTCTGGACTTGTTTGGTTTTGTTCGATCATCACCCGCATTTTTTAAATAAGTACCTACTTGAGAAAATAAAAAAAAAATAAATGAATCATATTACACCTTTTTGTTATGAAAGCTAAAGACTTCAAAGAACCGAAAAGCTGGTTTCCGGTTAATTTTTTTATAATATAAAATATTGTAGAAATATTAAATTTTTTGTCCCATTAAAATTTTGATAAAGAGTTAAATTTTATGCTCTTATTCTTTTTTTTAAATTTTTTGATGTTTAATAAACATTAATTGCTTATATTAAATTAATTTCATTTTCAAACATTTCTCTTGATTTTTTTTCAAAAATTGTTAAAATTAATTCCATTTTATTTTTATTTACTTTCCCGATTTTTTTTTTTTTTTTGACAAAGATTTAATCACCTTAAAAATAGAACAAAAAATTATCGTATTTGTGTACCCGGTTTTGGTATCATCAACTGAAACTCATTAAATTTTTGCAAAATATGCATTTTCTTCTATGACGATTCAATCTAATTGGGAGAAAATAGTAAGTGGTAAACACCAACAGAAAGTTAATTGCATGGAAAAAATCACACTCTTATGGAAACAGAATTTACGTTGATCCAAGACACAAGATCAATAATAATAATTATCATAAAAAACTGATTAATAAAATACGTGACTAATTTGGCTAATATTTGTTATTATCACTTATTTATTATGGGAGAGACAATTGTTTTATTACTTTTCTCCCTTCCGTAATAAAACTTTATAGACTTGACTGGAAGATGATTTAAGAGAAAAAAACATGGCAGCTCATTATTTTCAGATGACCAAAATCCAATGGTAGGTAGGTATCTACTATTGTGATTTTGAAATTGTCTTGGATTACAGAAATTGTCTCTCCCATAATATTTTGACATGTTATGAAAATTATACGTTTTGAATTTCATCTGACTTCTATTGAAATAAGAAGAGTAAAATCTAATAACAACTTTAGAAATAGCACAAAAGACACATTCTCTCATTTCTACAAACTTAATTCAGACGCGTTGAATCGTTGTAAATCTACTTTATTTTGTGAAATGTAATAAAAATACCATTTTACACTGTCTGACTGTCAAAGACAACTCGCATGTATGCAAGAAAAAGTTGCAATTTGAAGAAAAACTGTCATCAATAGACTGAAACCATTGTCTATAAAATGTAGACAGGTTTAGATTCAATTATATATATATTTCATTTTATGTTATATTTTCGAAATATAATAATAAATAATGTAATACAACGACGAACACTGCTTTAAAAAGAAAATGTGAAAATAATTCAATTTGTGACATCTTAAAAAGTCAATAAAATGAGAAAATATCCGCTCCATTTTAGGCAAAGGTAGTTAGGTAGGTGACACGATGGTTTCACAGTGAATGAAATTTTGGTAGAGAGGGAAAATAAATGGGATTTATAGAAATTTCCCCGTATGTGAAACACATAAATTTAAAAATGTAATTGGAAAAAAGAATTGGATAATTACCTGCAAGAAATGAAACAAACATGTAGCTACCACATCCATGAATTTCTCTTAGTTAACGTGACAAATTGCGATAGTAGAAATAAATTCATGTACTTTTGGTAATTATCACGTTCCAGAGTATTTTAAGGAGCTCTTAATATGTGTCCCGATTTTTATCTAAAACTTTTTGCACCAAAGAAATCATAAATAACAGAAATAAATCCGACTTAAAATCTTTAATTTTTATGTCATCGTGTTTTTTTTTCCTACAAACGGTTGAATAAATAACCTCGTGGCCTTGCCAACATAAAATAAAAAGAATTATGTGTGGAAATTTGAAACCACAAGTGAACAAATACAAAAACATCAGAACATAACAAGCGAAAACGATGGAAAAGTTATCGTCAGTGTTATTTTATCTAACCGATGAAAAACAAAAGGACTTACAAACTGGTGCAAAAGCGTATTATTTCAAAAAAATGTCCCTAAGCTGCATTTAGCAAAGATAACAATGCAAGTAAAATACAATGTTTAGTACAAAAAAAAAATGCATTTTAAATAAATCTATGTGCCTTGTTTTCTTTTAGTCAAAGTGAAAAAATAGAATAAACATGAAATAGCTTTGTGCTTTTGCACGCTTTTTTGTAATAAGATTGCGATGGTTAGTGGACAAACAACCAGTTATATTATTTTATTTTTAATTTGCTGTCTTTTATGAAAAATTCACCACGCACAAGAAAATCTCTTTATTTAAATGCAAAATTATTTCAAAGTTGCAGCACATGACTCGTTTGTTGGCTTATTTATTTTGCTTATCAAAAACTTTATTTGTTGCATTTTACAGAAAAGAAAGTTTTACATGCTCAATAAAATAAAACAAATGCATGTAAATGATTTCTGGGATTATCAGTAAACAGATCATGGTACTTTGCATTATTACAATTATTAGGTGTATTTCATTTGTGTATTTTCTGTCGTCGTGCAACGGGATATGAATGCAAAACTATTTTAAACTTTTTAAAAGTTGCATCTTACACCATAAATGTGATAATATGTGCATTGACTGGGATTTTACTTTGTATGTTAGGAAACTTTTGTTGTTTTACATTTTATTTAAATGTTTTTTTTTAAGTTTGAATATATTACAAATAAGTAAGGGTAAACTTTCAGAATATTTGCTTCGATTGGTGAGTATCTGGGTAAAATAAAAATTGCTTTAATCGACGATGAATATTTTATGGAAAACAATTGGATGCATTTAGGAAGTTAAATAACCACAAACGATTGGTCTTGCATGTCAACGTATTTAATTAAAGGAATTTTATCAGCATTGGCTATAATATGTAAATTTTTTCTTAGTTTTGAAATTCATACTTTATTAACAAAAGTTTTGTCCATTTATTTTTTTAATATTGTTAAGAATGTTCTTAATTTAAATTTGCTTTTTTTTTTGTCTGACAAAAAAACTAGTTGAACCGTTATTCAAACTTTCGTGAAAAAGTTTTTTTTGTTGTGGGAGGCACACAGATGTGCCTCATGTATATACTGCAGATAAAAATCTGCACTGCTGAGAGAATGATATCATAATTTTGTCATAATTGCTTTCTAAATTAAATTATTTATTCACCATCGCTTTGGTATAATCAAAACTTTTTACTAGTAATTTCCTGCAATATTTTTTAAAATAACTTTTTTTTAGCTAATTAATATAAATTTACATAAACTACTAGATACTTAATTACTTGGAACACAAGGACACTTAAAAAATATATAACAATATACATGTTAGTGCAAAACAGTAATCATTCCATATTTTTTTTTTTTTAACTAAAATATAATCATAATTTGCTATATATGTAGTAGTTTCAATTGCCTCAATCCTTGCACAAAATGAAAACCATCATAATATTTAACATTCCATTTAAATTTGTACAGAATCAAATAACAATTTTACCAAAAGCACTTTTATAAAAAGTGTTCTTAATTTTTATTATAGCTGTGGTTTAATTTTGGCATGTATTTATCTGTTCACAATTTTGTCTCTTTTTAATTTTAATAAAAAATGACGTTGTTCACTTTCAACAAATCTATTCTATTCTTTCTGTTTTTTTATAATTTTTGTTTTGATAGAATATAATGGAAATTTTAAATGTTATTTTTCTCTTATTGCCTTTTACGACGAATAATTGAATAGAAATTCTTTGTTTGTGTTCAAACTAATTCGTTTTGCACGGCTCACTTTTTAACGTTCTTGCATCTGAGTTTTACAATGTCTAGATTTGAACTAACGTCTGATGACTTTATTTGTATGCACAATAATAATAGAATGATACATACACGGATGAAAAGGAGAGAAAGAGAGAAAACTCCACGTTTATTTAATACTTAGTGTAGCGGTATAAATATCCTTGTAAAGGACTTGTAACTAAAGTTCGAGTTCTCGGATTTATGTTATAAGAAAACTTTTTTTTTCCAGAAACTTATCTTGCTTATCAAAAGTGATGAATTTATAAAGTACATATGCATTTATGGTTTTGAAATATTTTTCTTTACTGATTTTAATATTATTATTTGAACCCACATAATTAATTTATATATTTTAAATCAAACATTTTTTTAAGCTTTTCTATAAAAGCTGGTCAAAATAAAAAAAAACAATTTGAAATAGTTAAACGATATGGTAAAAATTTCTAAAATTAAAAGTATTAAACAGGATATAAAATTTCATTCGGTATATCGAGATGCCATGAAATTGAAATCTATCTTTTTTTGCGGAGAGAGAATTATTTTTTCATTTCTCTCTCTTTTTCCTCAATATGAGAAACGTGTTTTTCCATCCTAGTAAATAACATTTACTGAAAGTTGTGAATGAATTTTACTCTATATTCATAGGAACTACTTCATATGTGTTGAAGTTGAAGTGCAAGCTGTTGTTTACTTATTGACTATGAATTTTAAATCAATCTTCACACAAAAAGTACTTCAATACACTATTTGTGTGTTTAAATAACGCAAATATAATTGTTTTGAAAATAAATTTAAATATTTTGTTTTTTTAGTATTTCTTCAAAATTTTTGTTGTTTGCATATTTTGTATAAAAATACATATCAGGTATCATAAAAACATTAAAAACCAATAATGTTTGACTAATTTTATCATTGAATACAATATAGGTATTTAAGTCTCGTATCATCATTGTAAAATTGTCGATTGCACATTTTCTGTTAATGTAATAAATTTTTATGTGTCTCTAGCGGAAATGTTTTATCAAGTCTCCGTCTATGAATGGAACAGCATTTTCTTTTTACATGTGGTGTAATCTTGTTCTAATGTGTCTACATGAATATTGTTGTTGAGAATGCTGTTCATTTTACCGAGTCTTAAAGATTTTAAATTGTCTGCTAGTCATAGTAATTATTAACAGTCTTATGTGAGCATAAACTACTTAATTTACAAGTTTAGTTTCAGTCTCTTCTGCTATAATCTATATTAATTATAACAAGAATAAAGTTTTCGTTCTGACTAAATAAAAAAAAACTCTCGATACATGGAAAAATAGTTTGTCATATGTAGTTATGTTTGAAATACACACACAGAAACAAACCCACTTTTATGGCTTGAAATATCTCTTTGCGAAACAACAATGACAATTTTTTTCATAAATAATATACTTACATTGAACCGAAAGAGCTAAAAGGCTCACATTCGAACACAAGTCAATTATTAGTTCACTAGTGCCTTGCCCCTTTGTATTTTTTTTAGTTTATCAACGTTTTTCTTTTCATGCAGTTCACAAAATATTTTTCCTGTTTTTCGGCGTGTCTATTTGTTTCTTTTTTAATTAAATTATTCTTAACACATAACCTATATTATTTTGTGTAATTTTGGATTGAAAGGAAAAAAAACAAGATGAAGCAAAATTTTCATCAAAAATATGTTTAAAATGTTAAATGAGTTAAATTTCATTATATTAAATGTAAAATGGATCAAGAATATCAAATTATCTATAAAAGTTAAACTTCATATAAAAACGTAAAATTTAGTATTAAATAGGAATGCTGTAAAAAATATTTAGCCTCATGGTGAGTTTTTTTTGAAAAGTGCAGTGAAAACAACAAAATAAAATACATAAATTTTTCTGTTCTTAAAGTTTAAAAAAAATTATAGTCAGTAGTTGTTTAAAGCTTTCTAATATCATTAAATCGACGTTTTCAAGTGTTTGTTAATACATACGGAGAAATAATGATTCTTTATAAGCAGGTTTTAATGATGTGCTTGAATACAAACTTCAACATTCAGTTTTTTTAATTGTCCTTATTAAAAATCACATTTTAACAATAAAAAAAATATGAAACATCGAAACAACCTGAAATACAGAAGCTTTATATCCTATAACTTAACTCATTAATAAGGGATTTTTGTAATACTCATTCTTTTCATGGCAGCTACTGTCAATTGTTTCAACGGGTGACATAGCTGTAGGCGCAAAAACTCTCATTTTCACCTACTTTTTTTTTTACCCACATTTACATTTTTTATATCCAGGAAAGTCTAATGACAGTGTATATAAAAAATAAATACCTAGAATGTATAAAAAGTTTTTTTTTCTATTTTTTGTAGAATAGTGAAATATCGTTTGAGTATCCAGAGCCCAAGCCAAGTGGCAATTATGTGATATCATCTTTGGATTTGCATGATGGAACCTTTCTTTTTTCTTACGTTTCAGCGTTTTTGGCATATGTCACACCTCAAGAACTGCCAGTAGGTGAGTTACGTATAAATATATCATTATAATGAAAAATCTAATTTTCAAGTTCTCATCAATCACATTTTAGACCTTTTAAATATTTCCAGCACTTTTTTTTTGTATTTTTTAAGTAAATCTATCTTTAATTTTGTCACTTTTGAAAAATGTAAAATACAAAAAAAAATTATCATGCATCAGGGTAAAAATCCATTACACTTTTTTAACTTGATTTTTAAGTCTATTGTATTTTAGAAATTTTACGCGATGCCATCCACGCAAAAGTTTCGATCCTGCGACTTGTGCTCGAGGTAAATATATATTAAAATGAGAAAGTTTTAATGAAATTGTTTGTCGTCCTTGCGTTTTATTACATTGGAATATCATAGAGTTTTTTTTATGGTGAAAACTGATTAAAATAAAACGTAATTATTAACGCTTTTGCGTACAAGTCAATTGCATTTTTTTTTGTTCGTCATAAAGTTAACGTTTTCATAAAGTTAATGATTTATAGGAATTCTAACCTTTTTTATATATTTCAGGCTCTCAAAGTGGAATCTGGTTTTATATGTTTGATGGTTCTGTTTTTCATGATTTCATTGATTCCATTAGGCTATATAATTGCATGGGGCTGTGCAAAGACAAATGACAAGGAAGAGAGAAATAATGAAAGTAACGACCATAACGGCATGGATAATTTAGTGCCTACGGAAAATACGATGCTTACATCTTTAGAATGTCGTCGAAAGTGCTTAGTTATCACATTACAAATAATTTTGGTGTTTTTTGTGTAAGTTTTTTTTCGACACTGTTACGACGAAACCAATAAATAAGACATTAAAATGTCCAGATTGTGTGTCATTATCATGTTTGTAACGAACGAACAAGCATCATCAGCAATCGACAAGACACCCCTGCTGATACGGTCAGCCTTGAAGGATTCCGAAACATTTTTAAAGGATATTCATCATCAAGCAATTTTTACAATTTATGAAGGACTAAATACAGTTAATGACAGAATAAAAATTGATCTAGAAGGTAGGAAAACTTTTTCTTAAACTTTAATAAGTTTTTTTCGGAATCAATTTCTTTCTTATTGTGTCTGAAGATATTGATAAATTGTTGGGAGATCCAATTCAACACAAGTTGCTGGAAGACACGGATTTAGATGGAATTTTTGAATCATTGTTGGATATTTGTACAAGTAATTTTTGTCATTTGTTCGTCTACGTTAAAAATAAAATAATTTTCTTGGAACAATAGGCAGTAATAATTTATCACATCGGATATATCTGCTACAAGACACGCTAAACCGTGCCACAGCAATTGTTTCTGAAGCCGAAAGTCGTTTGGATGAGATATCAATACAATTATCGGTTCTCCAGAAACAGTGTACATATCGTGATCGACCTTTGTGCGACACAATTCATATTAAAAACATGGACGAAAGCGGGTTAAACCTTAAATTTAAAAAGGTAACTTGTTTGTTTTCGCAAATTATTTCGCATTAAGTAGATGACAGATTTTGATAAACCGTAGTTGCGCAACGACGTCTTGCTGAATAAACTCAAATTGATGGGAGACATGACCAACGAGAGCATATTGAAAAATTTCACAGCGGAAATCAAGCATGCAAAATCTGCTTTTAAAATGTATCCACAACGCGTCGCTCAGGAGACAGCAAATTACAAAGAAGGTCCGTGACTCTTTGAATTATGGCACTTTTTAAACAATTTATTTTTTTCCGACAGAAACCTTGAATGAAATTATTGCAATGAGAGATACAGTTCATTCACAAACGCGTGTTTTTACATCAACTATTCGGTCACTCGTGGATCGAATCGATCATACATGGGGTTATGCCGAGCCCTTTTTGGACGAATTGAGCAAAGCTGGATTTATTCTGTGGATTGTGGGATTGACAGCATGTTCCCTCGCATTAGCTGTGACACTTTTGTACATTCTAGCTCTCAGCTGTGATTGTTGTCATGCGAAAAGTAAAGCCCGAATCACGTTAATCATAAGCGCAATATTTACCTCGATCGCTGCCATTTTTTTGACAATTTTTCTCATTTTCGAAATGATTGTTGGTGGACATACAGAGCTGTTTGTTTGTCGTTCCTTTTACGAAGCTCCTAATTATACAATTTTAAGTAAACTAATTGACAAGCCTGGTTTGATATTTGCTACGGAGCCGGCGAATGGTATCCTGGGCGAACTCATTAAGTCTCCCGAATACACGTATACACAAGCAGCTGTTAATGTGTCAATCAGTCAAGCATTGAACGAATGTGAAAAGGGAAAATCGGCATACGCTACATTCGATTTGGATTCGTTATTAAATATCAGCACCTCATTAGACTTTCGAAACTATGACTCGTTGAACAATGCAATATCGAAGATTGTTGCCTCAGAGGCGGAATTTTTAAGTATCACACAAACGCTGCAGAAGTATTTGCACGAAATGATGATTGATTCTGAAGTAAATTTAACATATCATCGCATGGAATTGGTCCAATTAACGCCGGAAAAGGATATGATTACATTTATCGATCAAATGCAACGTGTTTCTTTGCAGGTACAATCTTTTATACAATTTACGAAATGCAAGTTTTAATTGTTTATTTTAACTAGATACAAGATATGGCAACTGCTGCCAGAATGACCACATTGGGAGGTCGAGCAAGGCGATTGCAAACTTCCTTATTGAAACCACTGGAAAATTTACGTTCTGAAATAGTTTATCATCTGACTGCTCTGGAGTTACAAATTAAACCGTGGGCACAACAGGTGAACAAGAGTCTCAATCAACTTAAAACGGCGCAGATTTATCTTGATGGTCAAACCACAAATATTTGTATGGATGCTTCCGAGACTTACCAAAACAGGTAAATAACAGAATATTGTAGATAAAAATCTTAAATTTCTTTTTACTTTCAGATTAAAGAGACATTTGAAATTTTATCGCAACCATACAATGAATATTATTGATGGACAGAGTGGATCATGCCGCCCAATGTTTGATATTTTTGATGCAATCAGACAATTATTTTGTCGTCACATAGTTGATCCTATAAACGGTTTATGGTTTTCTTCGTTTATTTTTATTGTTCTTCTGGCTATCTCGACTCCAGTGTCTCTGGTATTATCAACAGTTTTCAAAAACATTCACATTCTCGATAAAAGACTCAAGAGAACTTCTTCGTCTTATGTGTAAGATTCGTTTTTATGAAAAATTTACTTTGAGCCAAATTAAACTCAATAGATTTGTCCATTTTTTCCAGCTAGAAATCTTGGATAAAAAAATTTAAAAATTTAAATGAGTTTTGTTTGAAATGCTATTCCAACCAACAAAATTTAACAAAACATATATTTTTTCAAAAATGTTTTTTGAAATTTTATTGACGATTTTTTATCATATTAGGTATTTTTTAAAAAACGCTTAAAAATCCGCGAAAAAAGATCTTTTTGGTCATAATCTGGACAGTGTTTAAACTTTTAATTTATTTTATCTAGGTTTTGAAATACTATTGAGTTTCATTTGAGGGACCTTACTCCATTTTTTTTATATATTTTTTAGGGGAACTGATGACCAAATCGTCATATCACAACAAAGTAATTGGGGAACACGTTCCAATATCGCTGCCGATATTGATAGGTCAAATTGGTGATTCATCATTAAAAACATCATCATTATCACAGTATGATAATTCTCATCATTGTGCATTAAATGTTAAAAGCCTGTAAAGTTTAAACAATTGATAATTACGTTCATAGTTAAAATGCTACGTTTTTACGCTGTGCACTTAATTTTATGCATTTTTATCAAAGTTTTAAAAAATGCTTGTTGAGCACATTCTACAACATTAAACCACATTGTCCGCATTTTCTTTTTGTTTCTAGATAAAGTCATTTTATGCATGAAAGATTAACAATTCTTAAAAATTGAAAAAAAAAATTTTTTTTTCTTTAGAGATACTAACGACATTTCACTTGTACGACGAGGACCCGATCAAGACGGAGAGATAGTTCAAATAATTTTTGATGATGAAGATTCAACTGAGCCACGAGAAGCACTAATTTAACTTTAATAAATAGATTCTATTAAAGCGAATGAAATGTATATTTTGTGTTTGCTTTTTTTTCAACTGCGAAAGCTATAAATTTTCCGCACATGTTTTGTTCTTCGGCACTATTTTGGATTAGACAGAAATAGCTTGGAACGACAATTTACCAAAATGATTTATTTTCAGCGCCTCATGCGAATCTCAATAATCAAGACGATAATAAAAGTCATTGTTTTGCGTAAATAAATATTATATTCTTTCAACGACGAAAGATAATTTGATTTACAAAAAATTGTGCTAAAACAGTTTCATTTGTTTTACCAGGCATAGTGGGCGATTGGGCTTTCGTATGAGAAGTGGGAAACAGCGCTGGCTGGGCTGTATGAAACTGTCTTTGTGGAGTGAGATTCCAAAACAGGTTGGACAGTTTTGACAACGGGAGCAGCTTGGGTATATTGGACAGCAGCTGGTTGATGGTAGGCAGTTTCGTAGCTCTTCAAAAGTGGTTGGGCATGAACAACGGGCTTGGCGGCATAATAAGCTTCTGGTTGATAAGATTTTACGACAGTGGCTGCGGGTTGGTAAGATTTGACAACAGTGGCAGCTGGTTGATAAGACTTGACAACGGTGGTGGCTGGTTGGTAAGATTTAACGTATGTGGGTTCTTGGTGGGCATAGTGAACTTGAGGAGCGGCATAGTGGACTTGGGGAGCGGCAGCATAGTGAACTTGAGGAGCTGCGGCATATTGAACTTGGGGAGCTGCGGCATAATGAACTTGTTGAGGTTCATAATGATGGTAAGATGGGGCGGCATAGCTCAAAGTCTTATATCCGTCATTTGTTACGGTTTTCACGCTCTTTGTGACATGAGAGTGAGGTGAAACTACCTGCTTCGAAATTTGCGAGACAGTACCTCCATGGGTGCGGAGGATGTCTTGGCTCTGGACACCATGCGAATAATCTCCATGAGAATATTGGACTGCAACTGCAGGCTCTTGCAAGAGACCGGCGTTAGCAAGGGCGATGGTTGAGAGGAGAGCGATGAACTAGATACGAAAGAAAAATAACAATAATTAGAAAAATCCTGCCATATTTGAGTTGAATAAATTTTGAATTATAGTTTATGAATTTTTACTTACTTTGAAAGCCATGATGTTTTTACTAAGACGTTAAAGAACTTAATGATTTATTTTCGGAGTGACCCACTATTTATATGGTCGATAAGTTTGTTTTAACCTCCGTACAAGATATGCTCTCGACATATACAATCCGTATGATACAATTTTTTTACTCTGTTATTTCATTCATCATTTGTAGTAGGGAGGTAGGTACCTATGCCAAAAAAAAATCGGTTACTCTTTTTTCTCTCACTTAAGGTTTCAATTCATTTTTGATTGAATTACGAATAAACATATACTGGAGTAACCTTTTGTGTACGATAGTTTGTTGATAAATGGGTGTCTGTACCTTTAGGACATTATATCATATTTTTATTAAATATTTGATACAATTTTTTCAAATTAAGGGAGATCGAGTATGGGTGTTTGTTGGCACATGACTCTTGATATTGTGTAATATACTTACTCATGATTGTTGAATGAACTAAAGACCCTCGAATTGGCATGCGAATTTAATTTAACTTATCCATTAAGATTAACGATTAATCATTTATTCAGATAAAATTTACAAAAATCATAATTAGAAGGACGCTGTTATAGAGAAAAGTGTTACATTGTTATCGAAATTGTTGCTAATGGTCGAAATTTCAAAGTACAATAAAATAATAAAGCGGATTTATGAGTGATGAATAACGCGCGTAATACATGTGTTATAATATCTTTATTATTGTGGAACGACCCTGGAACGTACGATATTGCAGTTGAGCTAACAACACTTAAATATTAAAGTGTAATTTAAAGATCTTTAGAAGGAACACCTTCCTCTTGATGTATTAATGGAGTTTTATTGAGATTTAATTATTACATTGTTCTATATTAGATGACTTTTGATCTCTCCTCCTATTACATGACTGACATTGTAACTACTTCCGATTGGTATTTTGTTATTAATTGCTAATGAAATTTCATTTTAAATTTTTTATATTTTGTTGTCCTTGAAAAATAGTGTTTGCAAAGAAAACGGATATGCCAAAAGTGGAAGCATACGAATTGAACAAAATAATAAATCGCACAAAAAAATTATCCACGAAATACATTGTCCGATTTTCGTCATCTTGACCGAATTAAAGGTTAATTTAGGCAATTAAGTTTATTTATTTTAATTTTCAAAAGGGTGACTTTCGATTTTGTCTGCAAATTTCAATTTTTTTTTTGTTGAAAAAACATTTTCATATTTTTGTCTAAATTAATTTGCTTTAGAAAATTATTGAAATTTAGATGAAAAAAATTTGGGTCACACGACCAAAATTTAATGTTTAACGTCCCTCATAAGCAACAAGAAAAAATATTTAATTTTTTCGCCTTATTAATCTTAAGCTAGTACTTCACGCAATTGTTTACACGGATTGCAAATTAAGAAACTTAGACATAAGAAATTGCATATTTCTCGCACTTACATTTCATAAATACTTCAGGGGATTGTCAAGTATTATTTTTGGTTTTTGTATTGTTATTCAACTAGACATTCCTGCATCTCACTAGCCGAAAATTATTTTAACCGATCAACTATGGTTATTAAGTATATTATACTGCGGTCCATATAAACACATGATGAATGACATAAAAAATATTATTCAAAAAAATTATTGTTGTTGTCATAGTAGTAAATAGTTTATCGGAATAATATTTATATTCATGTTACGTTCCATGGCAGGTACCTAGAGTAATTATTTCGCACAAAATGTCTTGTATCTCACGTGCACGAAGATTGAACGGAGAAACAAAAGTGATTTCACTTGCAATGTCAACCTTGAATTTTGCTCTTATTATTATTATTATATACATCTTGAACGACTTAAGATAATCGGTTCGAATTACTTATCATTTGAGTTTTTATAAATAAATTATGACCGTGATTTTAGAAACTCCTCAAGGAATGTCCCTAGAACGAGACAGCGGTTATAATAATGAATTAAAGTAGTGTGAAAGAAAACATAAAAAATAAAACTAGTTATTATGAAGATTTGTTTATAGTCTTGTATAACACTAAAAGAAAAGGGTAAATCTTTTTTGTTATGTGTCTGTCTAGTACTTTGATTTTCAAATTCATTAACCTCTGTGCATTTCAAACTTTTACAAATTAATTTTAATTGATATTCATTATATCAGGAGGTTAATTTACATATTTTTATTTATGAAATATGCCGCATTAAGCCAAAATGCCGGAACTCAATTTTATTCAATTGAACTTTGGTAAATATTACATAATACGAAATTACAACTAAGATGCAGTTTTAAAAGAAAACAGAAAAAAAATAAAAATCCTTCACAAGTGTTCTTTACTTCCTTTTATTTTACTAAACTACTGCAAACTTGTTCAACGAACATGTATACAATAATGTTTGTTTACTTTTTTTCGTGGATGCAAAGACAAGAGACACTGGCGCAGAATATAAAACGCCGAAAAAAATCGTACAAAATTTACGTCACCTTGGATTGTGTTGAAAAATTTGCAATAATTACATAAATTTTTATTATCATTGTAGGAGATAATAAAAGTTAAGCATAAGCAAATGCGTAAACACGGCAAAAGAATTGTCGAAACTGGTCTGCTTTTACTTTTCCAATTTTTGACGATATGATGTTCTTAAAGGTGATCATGAAAATTTTTCGTATAAATAAGTTGATTTAAATTTTAGCAAAACATTAAGTAATATTCGTTACAACATTCAACATCATGGCATTCAAGGTATAGTTTTGCTATTATTCCATAGAAAAATCAACAATTTTATTAAATTTTGAATATTTCCAATAGTTTATCGTATTTGCTGCATGCGTTGCCTTTGCTAGCGCTGGATTATTGCCAGCTCAACCACTTCACTATTCATCTGCTGCTGATGTCAGCCATGTGTACAACTCTTACCATGCTCCCCAATTACTTCATCATGGCTCGTACAGCGATGGTCATTTGGCTCATGGAATTCAACAACAAAACATTTTGAGAACACACAGTGGAACTATTTCTCAAATCTCCAAACAAATTATTTCACCCCACTCTCATGTCAGCAAATTCGACACTCGCATCAATAACGATGGTCTCAAAACCATTGCTTATGCTGCTCCCGCAATTTCTCATGGATATGCTGCTCCTGCAATTTCTCATGGATATGCTGCTCCTGCAATTTCTCATGGATATGCTGCCCCAGCAATTTCTCATGGATATGCCCCAGCTCTTTCACATGGATATGCTCCAGCTCTTTCACATGGATATGCAAGCCAACCAATTGCCATCAAGAGTGCTCCTTTGATTGCTCACTCTGCTCCCTTGGCTGTTGCCCATCACCAACCAGCCTTGGCCTCACACGGATATGCTCAATCACATGGATATGGATATGGACATGGTCATGTATCCTATTCCTCCCCCATTGTTAACTATGGTTGGTAAATAACCAAAGATCATGTTATTTGTAATCTTTGAACAAAAAAATAAAGATTACCTCTTGTGCAATAACAAAAAGTTGTTTTAATGTTATTTTGTTTCGTCATAACATTTTTGATAAAAAAAAATTATGAATTTGGTCTAAAAAATGCAAAAACAGGTTTTACAATATGTCCTAAGACTTTTCTAAAAATTAGCTTTTGAATTAGTTTGAAATTATTGATTCAAGAATTTAACAAAAGGCATTTTTACATTACAAGATTCAATTTAAACTTAAAACTGAATAATAATCTTTTAAATTTAACAAAATTTTCAAAGCTTTTTTTAAAGAACTGTCAGAATTAACATATTAAAATCTAACTATTAAAATTTGTTTAGAATAAAATTAAAAAATAAATGAAATTTAAACATGTACAAAAAAACTAAAAGTCAAATGAAGAGTGAGAAATGAAGTTGAGCTTAAAAGACTTTATTTAATTCCATTTGTGTATTTTCTATCTTAAAAATGTTAAAATTATTTCATTTTCTTTATTGAATCACAGCTTTTTATTTAGTTTAATTTATTAACTATTCTTTGATTCTTTTCTAGTTCCCTCTTTATTTAATAGCATTTTTTTTTGTAAATTTTCTTAAAATTTTAACTGCTCTTCTGTGTGGCAACATTAAATTTAACGATTTTTTTAAAGAAAAATTTTTGAAATACTTCATCGGTGGCGTGTCGAGTAGGTACAGTATTGAATGTCTTTCTGTCAACTAATCATCAAACTTACGGCCACGTAATGCCAGAGCAAAAGCATTCGTTGTTTTTATTTAATTTTATATAAAAAATGTTAAAAATTTACTTTACTAACCTACAAATAGTAATATTTATAAGTTTAACTATCATCCTAGTATCAAAGTTCGTAACTGGCGTTAGAAAATACACAAGAGAAGATGTGATAAAATTTAGGTAAATTCGAACTCTTGTTTTTTTTTTGTTTTATTTACATTTTTTTTCGTTGAATTTCAGAGAAGAAGTTCGAGCCGAGTTTCAACATGCATACGAAGGATATTTGAAGTATGCATATCCTTTCGATGAACTTCGTCCATTGAGCTGTGATGGTGTGGACACATGGGGGTAGTGTTTAATTTCGATTTTTATTCAGAATTGAAGTTTAACATTTTGTTTTGTATTTTAGGAAATACTCCTTAACACTAATCGACTCCCTTGACACACTAGCTGTTATGGGAAATTACTCCGAGTTCCGTAGGGTAGTGAATTTATTAAAAGAAAAAAAGAATTTCGATGCCGACATCAATGTTTCAGTTTTCGAGACTAACATTCGAATAGTCGGCGGGCTACTTAGTGCACATTTAATGATGAACATAGCAGGCGCTGAGCTGGAACCAGGATGGCCGTGTAACGGACCTCTGTTGAGACTAGCTGAGGATGTTGCAAAGCGATTACTGCCGGCATTTAATACGAGGACAGGAATGCCATACGGAACAGTGAATCTGAGGCATGGTGTGCCACCGAAAGAAACAACAATTACATCTACAGCAGGCATTGGGACATATATCGTCGAATTTGGGACGTTAAGTCGTCTCACTGGTGACCCTGTGTACGAAGAAACGGCGTTGAATGCGTTATATGCATTATTTAATCACAGATCTCCCATAGGATTGTTCGGAAATCATGTAGATATACAATCAGGTGTGTGACAAGTTACCTTTTAAGACGAATAATTTTAAATAATAGTTTTTTTTTTTGTATTTTTCTAGGACGATGGACTGCTCAGGATGCTGGTATTGGAAGTGGAATAGATTCGTATTATGAATATTTGGTGAAAGGTGCTATTTTGTTGAATCGTCCGGAGCTGATGGTGATGTTCAATGAAGGAAGAAAAGCAATCGACAAGTACCTGAAAAAAGACGACTGGTTTGTGTGGGTTAGCATGAACAAGGGTCAAGTAACGTTGCCAGTATTCCAGTCATTAGAAGCCTTTTATCCAGGCGTTTTAAGTTTAATAGGAGACACCAATGCAGCAATGCGTAGTTTACATAATTATCATACGTAAGCTTTTTTGAACCATATATACTCACTGAGAGTGGAATGAAAACGGTTTCTCTAATTTAATTACAGTGTGTGGAAACAGTATGGATTCCTTCCAGAATTTTACAATATTCCAAATGGTGAAGCTGCCAATGGGAAAGAATCATATCCACTAAGGTAATTATATTACTTTTTAAGACGACCAAATATAATCATGTGATTTTTTTTCAAAAATACAAAAATTTTGACATCCTCTATATTTTTTCTTACAAAAATGTCATAAAAAATATCTTTTGAAATTTAGATGAAAAATATTTTTTCAAGTCACGTGACCTATATCATCTTTTTAAAAAATCCATTTTGGCTGATTTAATTGCTTTATTTCGATTCGAGGATTGCAACAAAAATTCAAATAATTTAATTTAGTCGCTTTTTAGAATAAATATATTTAATAGTCATACATCAATATTGTTTCAGGCCAGAGCATATTGAATCAGCGATGATTTTATATCGAGCGACGGGTGATCCATTTTTACTAGAGGTTGGAGAGGATGCTCTCAGAAGTCTTCAGTACTCCGCGAGAACTGAATGCGGCTATGCTACAATAAAAAATGTCAAGGATCACAGAAAAGAAGACAGAATGGAGTCATTTTTCCTAGCAGAAACACTCAAATATTTGTATTTGCTCTTCGATCCGGATAACTTTTTGCACAATGATGGAAGAGAAGGCACCATCATTAATACCCCGAATGGCGAATGTATCATTGAGTCCGGAGGCTACATTTTCAATACTGAGGCTCATCCAATGGATCCAGGTAATTTTTTTTCTTTCACTTGTTATAGTGATAATAATGAAACTTTTCTTTTAGGTGCCTTGCGTTGTTGTCACGAAGTAAGTCACGAATATCCGTTGGAAGGGTACGATCCAGATGTGGTGATTGGCGAAAAATTTGTCGAACGCCCACGCCACAAAAAAGTAGAGAAACCAAAACCAGTACAACCTCCACCTGTGGTAGATCAACTTGAGATCACGATCGAAGAGCTTCAGCAGTTCTTAGAAAATGCCAAAAAACTTAGTGAATTAGAACAGAAGACGGCAAATAGTACGCAGAATGTGTCGAACGACGACAGTATTATTCTTGCTGTCGAAGCCCAACAAAATGAAAAGGAAGACCCAAATATTCAGGCACCAAATATTCCAAAAAGTAAAAATGGCGAGGATGCATTGCCAGAAGTTTTGAAAAAACGTCTCGAAAAAATGAAGGAACAACTGAAAAAGGTATCGGAAATATCTGCCGAAGCAATGCAGAAACAGAAGAACCTCAACACCAATGAAAAGACTGATAATATCGTGAAACCCGATGAATCAGATGTAGAAATAGTCAAACTTCCTAAAGAAACTGCTCGCGATGCGGACGATCAAAGTGCCACACAAGCAAAACGTTATGCTACCGAAAGTGCTAAAACAGATACTCAGCAAGCTGCAGCTCAAGCAACCACCACCACCACAGCCAATGAATTTAGCAACAACAACAATAACAATAGTGATAATTACACAATCATTTACAAGGAAAATCTGTCGAACGGTGGCGTTGTGATGGACGAAAAAGTGATGATGAATAATCTGATGAACGACTCAATTACCAACAATTCGGTGTTTCAGGAATTTGTACAAACAATTATCAAAGTCACCGGACGATCTAACACATTCGATCCTCAAACGTTCTTAGAACACATTCGGACGCATGGTGTCTATCGTAACGAATCGTGGAGCCAACAATATCAATTATTGCGATGTAAAGCCCAACCGTTCTTACAGCGCCTCTCAGTCCTCGGCCAATTCTTCTACTGACATTTCCTCAAATTGTATATAGGCAAATAATACATTTAATCGATAATTAAAAAAAACTCAAAGTACAAGAAAAAATCGTTGTTTGATCTAAACTTTGAAATTTGCTCCTGCTTATTCAAACAAACCAAAACAAATTGTATGCCGGGTTCGTTTGTCAGTCTGACAGAAATTTAATCGATGTCGGTCAGTGAAAAACTTGCTGCAATTTTCCAAAATATTCAAAATAATTAAATAGTTGAAATTTTTCGAAGATTTCCATAGCGATGAGTAGCTTAATCCGCTTACCATCATTATTGGCTAAAAATACTGCGGCATCTGTAAGTTGAACACTCTTTTTAATAAGTTTGATAAAAAACCGACTGATTTTCTATATGTATGCGAGTATCAAACATTACCTAACAGTAGGTACGATATACATACGTTCAGAATGAAACTTTTTATCTTATTATGGTCTTATATAACCATAAAAATATTTTTTGAGATGGAAAATATAACAGAACCTTAGGAAAATTCTGACCCAGTAACGGTTAGAACGCTTAAGCGCGAACTGAAGAATGTCTTTTGAGTGCAAAAATGTTCGGAAAACTAGCGAAACGACCTTGATTTGATATTAAAATCGCGAGTTTTTCAAATTGGCGTACATGATGGTTCGGTGTGACGTTGAAAATACTATTACTACCTACATGCTGATACTCTTACTATTATTTGATTTTCCATTTAATAAAATTTAAAAGTTGAAAAGACGCTAAAAATATTATTTATTATCGCTTATTATCGAAAAGCAGATCAAATACGAATTATTTGTGCGCATTTTCTATTTATCACTCATTGTATTTCCGACAATGACGATATTTACTTTTTCTTTTTTTTTTCGTAGTTGAGATGCTTGGCAGGTGTTCCTAGCCGTAATCTTCACTTCACTGTCGGACAAAATAACGCAAAAGCTAATCCTGATGCGATTTCACGTGAATATCCCGTTGTCGACCATACCTACGATGCCGTGGTTGTAGGTGCTGGAGGTGCCGGTCTTCGTGCTGCCTTTGGTCTCGTCGAAAAGGGCTTTAAAACGGCTGTCATTACAAAATTATTCCCCACACGGTCGCACACTGTAGCCGCTCAAGGTGGTATCAATGCTGCATTGGGAAATATGGAAAACGATGACTGGAAATGGCACATGTATGACACCGTCAAGGGATCCGATTGGTTGGGAGATCAAGATGCCATTCATTACATGACACGTGAGGCACCCAAGGCAGTTATTGAACTCGAAAACTACGGAATGCCGTTTTCACGTACGCCAGAGGGAAAAATCTACCAACGTGCTTTCGGCGGACAAAGTTACAACTATGGAAAAGGTGGACAAGCTCATCGTTGCTGCTGTGTCGCTGATCGTACGGGACATTCTATGTTGCACACGTTGTACGGACAATCATTGAGCTACGATTGCAACTATTTCATTGAATATTTCGCATTGGACTTGATCATGAACGAGGGTGAATGTGTTGGTGTACTTGCAATGAACTTGGAAGATGGCAGCATTCACAGGTAAGAACTGAAAGTTTGTAAATTGAAGTTTTAAAATTGCCAAAAATTATTTTGAAAATATTTAGTTAATGTCAAAAAATTAAGAAAATTTTAGAAGGCCAAAAAATATCAAAATTTCTTTTGAAATCAAGTTTGTAGCAGAAATTCTTATTTTTTGAGTCCAAAATAATTTTATTTGCAAAATCTTAAAAAAAAATATTCATTAATTGATATTCTTCTTTTCTAATATATAAGATGCGTATTAAATTCAAAACATTTGCGATAATTGATCTCCCTTAATTATTTTTATTAGAATTTTATTGTACATTTTATTCCGTCTATTTAATTAATTCGTGCGATGTAACTATTGCTGACGAAAACTTTTTGTTTTATGTATGACGCGACTATTTTTAACTCCATGCTATAAATAAATTTTTTGATTATTACCCAATTTTTTATAGATTCCGCGCAAAGAGTACAATCTTAGCGACTGGTGGATACGGACGTGCCTATTTCTCATGTACCTCAGCTCACACATGCACGGGAGACGGAACAGCAATGGTTGCGCGTGCCGGACTACCAAATCAAGATTTGGAGTTTGTGCAATTCCATCCCACGGGAATTTACGGCGCTGGATGCCTCATGACTGAAGGTTGTCGCGGCGAAGGTGGCTATCTCATCAACTCTCAGGGTGAACGCTTTATGGAACGTTATGCTCCAGTGGCCAAAGATTTGGCATCTCGTGATGTTGTCTCACGTTCAATGACTGTCGAAATTCGCGAAGGTCGTGGATGTGGACCTGAAAAGGATCACGTTTACTTGCAATTGCATCACCTTCCTCCAGAGCAACTTCACCAACGTTTGCCAGGTATCTCCGAGACTGCAATGATCTTTGCCGGTGTCGATGTAACGCGCGAACCTATCCCAGTAATCCCCACGGTCCATTACAATATGGGAGGCATTCCCACAAACTACAAAGGCGAAGCACTTAAACTTGGCAAAGATGGAAAAGATCAAATTGTACCTGGTTTGTATGCATGTGGCGAGGCAGCTTGCACATCGGTTCATGGTGCGAATCGATTGGGAGCAAACTCCTTGTTGGATTTGGTTGTCTTTGGACGTGCTTGTGCTCACAACATCGCAGCTAAACATAAGCCCGGTGAGAAGATTCCAGACTTGAAGTCAAACGCTGGCGAAGAGTCCGTTGCAAATCTCGACAAAGTGAGATATGCCGATGGTGCCATTCCCACGGCAGATCTTCGTTTGGAGATGCAAAAAACTATGCAAACGCACGCTGCTGTCTTCAGAGATGCCGAGACATTGCAACAAGGTGTCGCCAAAATGGACAAAATCTATCAGAAAATTAAGGATGTAAAAGTAAGCGATCGCTCCCTCATTTGGAATTCTGACCTTGTCGAGACATTGGAATTGCAAAACTTGTTGCTTTGCGCAAATATGACCATTGTAGCCGCTGAAAACCGCAAAGAATCACGTGGTGCTCATGCTCGTGAAGACTTCAAAGATCGAGTTGATGAATATGTAAGAACATTTGAAAAAAAAAACTTCTAAAAGAATCATTTCTAATACACATTTTTTTTATTTTAGGATTATTCCAAACCAATTAAAGATCAACAAAAACGTCCAATCACTGAGCATTGGCGCAAGCACACTTTGATCACCATCAATCCAGATAACGGCAAAGTTTCACTCGACTACAGACCAGTTATTGATCAAACCTTGAGTGACGAGTGTGCCACCGTTCCACCAGCAATTCGTTCATATTAATTCTATTTTTTCTTCAACGAACGACAAGATCACGAAATCAAAAGCACATATTCTTTTTTTTATTGTAAGATGAAAAATATCCAGTGAAGCTTTATTAGGAATCGTCTGGTACAAAACTCGTAGATTTTTTTTTGGTCTCATAAAAATTTTATTTTATTTTAAAATCAAAATTGTGTTCAGTATTTTTTGTGTTACAGGAAACCAGTAACTAGTTAAATAATCTCTATTTTATTATTTTATTTATCATTATTTATTGAAATTGGAAGTAAAAAAAATATATAAAAAACGCGACGCCAGATGTTTCAATTGTAAATCCTTATAAATATAAATAAAGACTTCAAAGTTGTAAAAACAGCACTTTGTACGGTAAAATTAAATAAAGCCAATTTGAAACATATTTTATGGATTTTTTATTTTCTTCATTACAATTATTCATTTTTTGCAGAAAATTACCATTTGATTAGGTATAATAATAAGTATTTAAGCTTTTTTTAAAGAAAAATTTTCTGAACTCACTTTGCTTATCACTCTTGTTTTTAAAAATACATTAATCATATTAGGCCGATACAAAAATTTTATTTTATCGAAAATTTTTATCTTTTAAACTGAAGTAATCTATTTTTTATATCATTAAGGTATCAAGAAATTTTACATGAAGCTTTAAAATGTAATCTAATATTCTATTTTTTAAACTTCTTATAAACATCTCCAGTTTCAAATAAAAAAGTTTTTCAACTTTTTAAATACTTCATCAAGATATTGTAAAAATTTAAAGCTATTTTTACGTTTTTCAAGAGTTCGGCCAAACAAAATTTTTCACGCATTTGCCTGCCAAAGTTTTTCAGTCAATCATTTAAAACTTAATCATAAAAACGATCATAAAAGGAAAAAAAATCTGAACCTAACATTAGAATAAAATATGTTTGAATGAAACTAAAATGAATAAACAAAATCCTTATCGGAAGATAGAAAAATGCGACATTCAAGTTTCAATTTAAACATAAAACAAAAATAAACTGAAAAAAATACTTTTTTTCACCTAGAATTGTAGAATTCCTCGAAGACCGTACAAAAAAGCGAGAAAATCAGTGTGAAAACAAAAATGAAAAAAGAAAAAGATAAAAAAACTTTTAGCAATAAAATTAAATTAGGAGTTGCTTAGACTACACACATTTATTTTTATGATCCAGGTGGCCAGAAATCAATCTTGAGTTCATGCCAAAATTAAATTATATTTTTTTATCTGTTTTTCTTCCTTTTCAATTTCAGATAAGATATTTTATTGTGTGATTTACACTCTCTCAAAAGTAATGGCACAGACTTATGAAATATGATTATCAATAGAGATGTACCTAATATTTGACAAACTCATTCGGCTAATTATCCCTGAGAGGCATATCAAAATCCAATTTCTTTTAAAAAGGGGCTTTCACAAATAAAGTAGATGATAATGGGTTTATGGTTGTGTATTTAAGCATCATTTTAGCATTATGCCTCCGCTTCTTCTCTACCTTGAATGCCTAAACATAATGATAATTTGTAAAGAACGAGAGAAAAATTGAAAAGGGTACTTAAACCCGACTCAAAAAGTATTATAACGGAGGAAATCAATGACTTTCAAATTGGAAATCTTCATTTTATTGATTGACATTTTCATGGGAAATGTTTCATTGGTAGGTATAGTCAATTAATTAAACATAAAATTGCTCTTCAAGTCCTGTGTTATTTTTTTCTACTCCACTTACAATTTGAGGATGGTATAATATTATCGTGAAAATCATTATTGTGAATCGTAATACCTTTTTGTGTATCAAAGATCTGATTTTTTACACCTACCTACAATCTACATGTAATCGCATTTAAGGTTTTTTTTATATAATGCTCTTCTTGCAATATTCAACACTGATAAAGAAATCACATATATCACCACAAGATTATAGCTCAAATATCCTTACAACGGCCATGAGTGCGTGACGGAAAGAAGTGGAAAAATATTTTATGTGCGACGGCGGTAAATATTTCGTTACATTTCATTTTTAGATGGTTTTTCTTTTCATATTGAAAAGTAAGAAAGTCTTCAAGAGAATCACGTTTCTTGCTTGATGTAATTGTTGACATAGCGCGTAAGTGAACGATTTTTTGCCACATGACGACTTTTAAGAATTTTAATATATTTGGCACACGTAAAAAACATACCAAAGATCAAGAGGTGTAGAAAGCGTTCGAGCTTTTGTGGGGGAGCAAAAAATGTATGTATCAATAAAATATCTTCATCATGTTTTTTATAGCGTGAAAAGCTCAGGGGAATAATATAGCATAAAACGTGACAAAAAAAATATCGTTTGATTGTTATTAGTCAAGCGTATAATACCAGTACAATACTCATTTCATCCAATTTTATTATATATTTTTTTTCTCTCATCATATTTCGGTGGTGCTACATCGCGTGGCTTCTTGGTTTTACACTTTTGGTTAGATATATGTCTGTGTGCTAAATTATTTCCCATGACGTGTTAGAAAATAAATAAATAGTCGAGTGTTCGGCACGGGTATCAAAAATAGAATGAAAACCTAAAATTTACTTTTAAAGTCAATCTAATATACAAACGAACGAAAGTGTATTGACACAGGTTTTACTTTGCATAATTTAGGATTTTTATTGACATTGACATCGTTTATTAAGATTGAGTTGTTTACTTTTGAGCTTTACGTCGATTTTTGTCGTCTCCAGCGAATTTCTTATCTGATTTCACGCACACTGTGAGTGACACAAAATATGATTGATTACTTGTAATGAATGTTAATGAATTGCTTGAAACAGATTTTCTCCTCTGTCACAGTTAGACAGGCAACTAAACGTTTTGAAATATTTTTTTCATGTTAGGTCATTCCAAATGGAAATCATTTTTGAACTTATAAAAACTAAAAAAAAATCATGTTATGAAAAAAAAATGAATTTAAAAAAAATTATTTGAAAAATTTTATTAAACAAATCAGATCTTTTTAAAGACTTAATTAAATTTTCAAGAAATTTTTTATGATTCATTAATTAATTGTTAATTTCTTCTTATATGAAAAATTTTATATATTAACGTTAAAACAGTTTAATAATTTACTGCTAAAAATCGATCATTTAAAAAGTTTAATATTTTTTTGCTTTGCTTATTTTGTTTTTTTTTTTGAATTCTAAATTGTAGCATTTTTCAACTTCTTTTAGAGCAACTTTCTTGTAAATAAAAACAGCTTCAAAAATGATAATTTTCCTTCATTGATTAATTTTATTAGCTACATGTAAAATCAATTTCCACTCGACGATGTAACTCAGCGTTTTTAAATAAATTTGTAGTAATTGTTTAACAGCAGCTGTGTGTCATCATGCAACATTTTCTTATGCATTAAAACTTGATGCTGCATCAACATATTTGTTTATATGTTTCTCACGATTTACTAATAAATATAAAACTGATTTTCTTCCTTGCATATCCTGCAGTTTATTTGTGTGCAAAAAAAGTCAACGTGTTCACAAAGAAAAGCATGTACAAAACGGCGATCATATGGCGTAAACAACAAGAAAAAAAACAATTTGAGTTACCAACACATTTCATTTTTTTCTGTAGTATGGAAATGAGAATAAACAAATAATGAGTGCAAGAAAAGCTTTTCTCGCGCACGAAAGCTCTGGCATTGTTATGTGTGTGTGGGGGAAAACTGTGTATGGTTGTCATGACGATCAGCTACGCAACTGTGGTATAAATGACGAAAACGTAAAGGAATTTGATTCAGTCGTGTTCAGGTCTTCGGTTTGTCCACTTCGCTAAAAAAATCACAAATAAAAAAGAAGAGAAAGAAGAAAAAACGGAAAATACGATGTGTGTGTAAAGTGTGCATTGCAGTAGTCAATTGAGGAATAAATTGGGCCAAATTTAAATAAATTATTTGTACTAGAGCACATGGTGTACAAACATACGTAAGATAATCAAACGAGAGACGTGTTAGTGACGTGAATCTTACTTGTCGGATTTTATTATCCACCATACATACACACACACACAATTTATAAAATATTAAGATTAATAATAGAGAAATATACAAATAAGTTATTGTGCAGTGTTATAATTCAGTTGATGTGAGCAAATTGAAACATAAAATATTCAAGGAGCAAAAAAATCTGAAGAAAAGGGCAAAACCACCCCAAAAAAACAAATAAATATTCATTATATTATACCGAAAGTGCGAAACAGGATACATGCTGTTATAATATAAATAATTTTAAAAATATTATAATGAGTTTTTGGAGCTGAATCTCTGCATAATTTTAATTTTGTGTTAGAAAAGTGGAAATAGATAAGACGTGTTAAACATGTTATCTAATTTATATTATATAAAAATTGATGAAAAGTTGAAAATATGGGCACAAATATTTCTATTTATAATATTATTTGCGCTTGTGCAGACAACATCATCGCCGAATTCATCACCACCACAGAAGCGAGGTATGCCAAATTGTTTTTTTGTCGTATATTTTGTTGTAGACAGCCGAACTTTTATTGTGCGAGCTTACATAGTTGAGAGTGTCCTTCGTAGATATGTCGAGCAGCGTGGCTGATTCGTGCTCGTTTAGCGCTGTATGAAGAAACGAAAATGAAACACAATAAAAAGTGCTGAAAAATATGAATAAAATGAGGACAATAAAAAAAAGAAGAGCGTAATTTGAACGATACAAAGGATTTACGATAATCACGACTAAATTTCTGTGGTTAATTTTTGGGACTTACTTTTGCATTTTTGATGATGTTATTTGAATCCACATTAACTTGCATGTACTTAAATTTGTGTAAATTCAGTTCTTATCGAAAAAAAAAAATATGGAGTTAGATTTGAATACAACAATGAAAAAAAAAAGGAAATTTCAGCACGGCATGAACGATTAAAAATTTAAGCGGAAAAATTGCATTTTAATAATGAAACATTTTCCAACGCAAAAGTATAAAAATATTCATTTGAAATGCTAATGAATATTTCCATTTCATTTATCATAAAAATTGTATTCTACCGGTGCGGTGTTATTTGGGAGCTTTGCATATAAAATACACTATCAAAAATTTTCGTATAGAAAATAATTATAAATATCATGTTTTGAAATACTATATAAATTTTTAGTATAAACTGTAACAAAATATAATTTTAAATAAAAATTTACCATGATATTATGTTTTAATGTGAACATTAACTTTAGGCTATATGATAGATTTCATTGATATTAAGCTATTTACAAAATATTTGCGTCATAACTGAGAGAATTTCTATAATTTTATCAAAAATTTATTTTTCCCTTAAATATTTGATAAATATTTATAAATCAGGATTTTAAATCAATTTTTTTTCACTTTTTTTTTTACTTTCTGTATATTTAGTTTAATATTTGAAAGTAAATACTTTTTCAAATTGTATTTTTTTTACTTTTAAAATAATTGTACTTCTTTCGAAACTTAATTTCTAAAAAATATAAAGGTATATAAAAAATAATTTGAAGCCTGCTATGAATAATAATAAAAAATCTTTATAAAAAATTATATTTATTTTGTTCGTCTAACAAAATCTAACATATGTCAAATGTAGATAAACACCTTATTATCCAAACATAAACAAACTAACACAACTATGACTGATAAAAATCCTAACAAAGCCCGTCATTTTCTATTGTGTTGTCTGTTTCTATCCTTGTTTGGTTTACGAGACCTGAAAGTTTGAAGAATGGCTCAAAAGAAAATTAGCATTATCACTCATGCATATGTTGACGAAGAACAATGGGGTTTATAGATTATATGTGTCTTTTGCATATTTTAGACGTTGAAGGATTAAAAGAGGACTATCAAGATCCTCTCCGACAAATATTTAATTTTCAGCTTATTGAAGTACGGATGAACATATTTGATCGACGGATTAAGAGAAACCGAAAGTTTTGAGCCTATTTTGATTTAATAATAAATCATATACTGAGATGCTAAGCTCCAGTCTGTAAAGTGGCGAGTCATTAGAGTACACAGAACTGCTTTTAATCTATTTTATTTGATAACACACATTTATTTACGTTAACCGAGCTTTGACAACGCTAGGTACTGCTATTAATCCATAAAAAAATATTACAATAACGATCCAACAAGTTCTGTATCGTGTATACGGGTAATTGATTTTTATTGGTCAATAAAGGAAAAGACATAAATTTCATCCTTTTTATTACATTGTCCGTTCAAATGGCACTTGTGTATTAAATCGTTGCGTTCGCATAAAATGCGTCATATTGAGTGGCAGGCTTTGCTCAGAATTTAAGATGGTTTATGCTGATGTTTCAAGTAAAATCTGTGCACTGTGCAACAGCAGGAAGTATTAGAAATATTAAAAATGGCTATTAGTATATGTCAATTAAATGACATGAACTAAAAGTGCACTTCTGGTTAGAGACATTGAAGAACATATCTCTATTTCAACGATGCACAACAACAAGAAACTAAAAGCATCCGCGCTTAATTGAAATTGTGTGTTATGTCAACCTGAAATTGAGCATGTTTTCGCAAGTTCTTTGTCTCTCGTCATTCGCAAAAACGAAAAGTACACTGTGGTTGTCATTTTTTCGTATCGCAACAGTGATGTACTTTGAATTTAACTGCGATATTTTTTGAAGAAGGATTATGTTATAAAAGCGTAGATTATGTCATGCATTTCATAGGTTTTATCTAGATCTAACACAATGATGTGAAAAAGTTTCTTCAACACACATTTTTTTATCAATTATATTTTCTCATTTCAATTAAATCTACTTGAATCAGCATTTTTTTTGTTTTTCACTTCATTACGTGATAATGCTGATTGTAACACATATGCGCTGTAACATATTTTATATTCTTATCATCGTCGATGATTACCAGTATTCTTAATCGTGATTATCCAAAGAGAAAATAAGCAACGTGAAACATTCGTGAGATTAAAATTTTCTCATCTTTTATCGTACACATAAAATTTTCACACGCATGTAGAAGCAATCTTTGCGTATACGCTACGTTTCAGTTTTATGGATCAGATGTTCCTATTTTTCTTTATAATGTTGGAGGAACTTTTTGTATTATGTCTTATCACTTTGGAGGTCTTATACCCTCGAGAAGACAGAGAAGTTTTTAAATTGCCCCTAAAATTAAATGTTTCTTCATTATTATTTCTCACAGATTATTCAAATAACACTGATAAGTATTCAGCTTCTTCTTGTCTCTGAACTTTGCAGATGCCTTGCGAAAGATACTAAAATTTTTCATGGATCGCACAATGGTAATAATAAGTACTGTTTATGATAACTAAAATGAAAAGGGAGAAAGCACGTACTAAACTGTAATTTTCTAATCTCTGTCTCTATGTTATTGTCTTCTTCGTATTGTCTTTCTTCGTTCCAAGTTTTTTTTTGCCGTTTTTTCCTTCGAGATTGTATCCATTGGAATTTTTCTTTTTTTCATTCTGCTTCGTATTTTTTTACAATTTTATTTTTCTTGTATTTTTTTTTTGTGTACAAATTTGCTCTAAAAATTGATTTGTCACGCTCATGTTAAATTATCAGTTCATCACAGCGCAATCATCATTTGTCCGAAGAATAAATTTGGCGTCAGCTTGTCTGTAATCCAAAACATTTCATTGTATCAATTTCTTGCGATTGTAAATGCTGTACAGTACACTCTATGTAATAATGAAGATTGTATTGTAGTCTAAATTTTCTGTTACAAAATGTTTTGCGCCAAGTGTAAAATTCGCTAATGAAATATTTCAAAACACGCGATGATGGAACAGGAAAAATATATTAATCGCAACCTCTTGCTGAAACACCTCCTCCTCTTTTTTTATTATTTTCATCATGATTTTTTCTCTATGATTTTCAATGAAATGAGCTGAGAGTAGGATGTCCCTATACAAAAGAAGAAAAAAAAATACTTACGTGATGCATAAAATAAACTTTTATAATTTCCTTTTCAAATAAAACGTACGTAATTCTGACATCTTACGTAATTGAGTTTTTGTTGAAGATTTTCTCTTCCTCTTCGACGTTTGCTATAATGATGCCGTTGATGTCGGTGAAAATGATGTTGGATTAAATCGCATCTAGTTTTATCGATTTATATAGCTATTTTACCTCCATGCCACTTCGGTTATGTGAATCAATAGTGAAATTGAAATAAAGAAAATTCCGTACACCAGCTTGTCTGTCTATTGGATATTTTAAAAAAATATCAAAACAAAATTTAGATTGAACTGAATTATGAAAAGAAAAATATGTTTTATCTGTTGTAGTGTAAAGAGTGAAAATCCATGTCTAGCAGTGGCGTGACGAGACGTAGCATAAGACTGTTTTTTGGCATTTTTTGTACAATGGCAGGTTTGCGAAAAATTATCTACTTGATACAACAAATATTTTTACTAAAAAAGGAGATCGAACTTATCTTTTATAAATCTTAAAAATAGCCCAAAAATTTAAAGTTAGATGGATTTTTGATTTTTGAAAGTCAGAAATTGCACTGCTTGTGGCGCGAAAAATACATTTTTATTGTGAAATATTCCTAAATTGGTTCAAAAAATCTAAATGAAAAAAGATACTAAATAGGAGCAAAAACTGCACACCTCCAATAAATCAAACAAACCCATTCAATTAATTTTCTATTCACGTATTATTCATCATAGTTGTCTAAATGATAATAATATCTGGGTACAGATTCCCATACATCGTCATTTTGATATATATGATTAGAGACATGATACGCAAAATTTGCTTTATTACGAGAAGGCATGTAGACAGTTAAGCGTGCATGTTTGTAAAAAACAAATATCTGCCGTATCTACGGAATAAACGATGCCACGCATTATTAATTTATTAATCCCCTAATGATAGTTTTGTACTTCTACCGATAATTAATGTGATTTAAGCTGATTTCATATCGGCACAAATTGATATTGTTCCGTTAATCAAAACATAGCACATAGCACGAGATAGACAATATATGATAAGGGTGTTGCTGACAACAATGTTTCATTTTTGTCTGTTGAATATTCAATGATAAATGTTTTCAGATAGAGTTTTGTATGGCACAATTCAGTTTATAGTGTTTATGGTATTTGTCAATTTAGAATTTTTAATTAACGATAAACTGTGGACATTGATTCGATGAGCTTTTGATTTTTGCTCTTTTCAATTAATTAATCCTATTTTCTTCTCAAGCTCAAATTTCATTACAGTAATTGAATGCATCTCATGGCTTTGTTCTAAAAATAGCTTTTGAGATAATTTATGAAAAGCTAGATTTGACAAATTGGAAACCAAAACTATGCAAACCTTTTATCCACACACAAAGTTTGTAACCACAATTTTTCCGCTAATACGAAACATATTTTATGATGCTACATTAAAAAAGAGAGGACAACTTTTAGTACACGAGCTAAAAATATTTTATGTTTTTTTGGGGAATTGGATTGAAGTACATAGTTAACAGTGCAAGTAAAAGCATGTTTAATGTTTGTGGACGTATTTTCGCATATGTACAATGAATCATTCGGAAAATAGGTTACTGAAAACTTTTAAAAGTTGTATATTCGGGTCTTTTATTTTTTTTTTCATCTTCATATTCATGGACAATTCAATTACACATGAACAGTTATCGTTCCAACAAATTTTTTTCTTTTTCGGAAGGATCTCTAAGAACTCTATCAGTTTTTATATAAATATTCTTTATCAAATTTTGAAATAAATAATAAATAATTTAATTTAATTTAAAATTATGATTTTATTCATGATATTGCTTCGCCACCATTATCTACTATTGATTTATTTTCCCTTATTATTTAATGCTTTAAATAAATGCAGTGATTTCTCGAAATAAAATGTAGTGCAGATACTGGTAAAATTCTTAAACTAAATCACAAATTATAATACTGAACATGTTTGTACGTTGGAAAATCAGCTTCTTCAACTTTGTCAATCACTTTAAATGACGGAAAGAGTCCCAATTGATGTGTCCGCTCATTTTCTCCCTTTGAAAAACCATTCCAATGGTTACCTGCAATACCGATTAGATCCAGGGCTTCAAAATACTTCTGATTTTACTTTTACTTTTACTTTTTACTTCCATGAAGAGTATAAAAGTAAATTGATTTTCCTATATTACTTTTAAGAAAAGTAAAATATATTACTTTTTTTAAAAAGTACTTTTGTAAAAATATAAATTACTTTTACTTTTCTAAAAAGTAAAAAGTAAAATAAAAAAAAAATAATTTACTTTTTACTTGAGTAAAGAGTAAAATAAAATTTTTAATGTTCCTTTTTACTTAATTAAAAAGTAAAATATTTTTATTTATTTTACTTTTTGCTTTTCTTAAAGTATAGAAAATAAAAATTTTATCGGTATTTAGATTATATATTTAAGTTCTATCTGTTTTTATGATTGATTTGTCCAATGTGACTCACTAATTGTATTTATAAAATGCAGTTTTATATTAATCTGGATCCGTTATTGAATTTTGTCAAAGAAAAAAAATTTAAGAAAATTGAGTATTTAAGTATTTTAAGAAAATGAAAGGGTAAAAATAAAAATTATTTTTTTTCACATTTTTGACATTCAACAAATTATATGTATATTTTGATAAGGCTTGTCATTCTAAGCAAAAGCCAATCGGTCATTTTGAATTATGACTCGCGAATTATTTTCGCGTGAAATCTTAAATTGCCAATACCTTCACAACTATAAGTCTGATTTTAATGATTGACTTTGAAAAAAAATATTTTTTGTTGAAAATAATAAAGTTATGGACGAAAAAATGCAAAATTATGGCTAACTTTGAGCCTCCATAAAGTATATTTTGACTCATAGTACAGATTTCAAACCTATACTGAATTATGGATTTTTTCACAATCACGATTTTTTCACACGCGAAAATCAGGACTCACTTAGGACTTTCGAATAATCCAGAGAGACTCGTATGATGATGACAAGTTCCCGAAACGCAACCAAAACTTGTGCTCGTATCATATTTAGGTATTATTTAGTTCTGTATTTACTTTACTTGTAAAATTTTATGAAAATTTTCAATAAAAAATGTTAAATAAAGCAAAAATATGAGTAATTTTTAATAAAAAATAAATGAGGAATAAATGAACGAAAAATGAACCGTTCATTATGCAACTGAGAAAGTTGGGACATTTTCAACTGATTTCTCAGCTGAAATCTCAGCTGAGTTCTCAGTGAGAAATCAGGTGAGATCTCATCTGAAATCTCACTGAGACAGATTACAGGGTCAAATATTGTATTCAGTTTTATCATCGCCACTACCAATAAAAGTGCATTTTGTGCTATCTAAAATGTATTTCACCTGTGTGTGAAAATACGTTCTCTGTGGTTCTCCACAATATTATATTAAATAATATTTTCCGGTTCTTCAATATTTTGAAAGAAATAAGTACATACTAAGGATATGTCAATAGAGGAAAGAATATAAGATGAGATCTACAGAATTATGATTTCTGGTCATGATAAAAAGAGAAAAATCTTGAAGTAATTTTCTTGCATGGAATAATAAAGTTTTATGTAAGTCAATATTACATCATCTGTATTACATAATGAATCTATTTAGCCACATAGGTTGTAAAAATTGATTTTATCGTTCTACTGGTCGGAAAACATTTTGTTTGTATAAGATCAAATGACTTTCTTTATGTTGTTATCATATTTATTTTGTTATTTTTCTTTAACATCAAAATATATATGAAAAAAAAAATAAATAATCTGTAATAAATTGACAAAAAGGAAAGAAAACATAATGTCTGGGCCGTAACAAACATATAGAATGCCAAAGGAAAACCAAATATGTCACTTTGTCAACAAGTCTAACAAAACCTAATAGGACTATGAGAAAAAAAACGATTTATCTTTCAATATAATGATATATGACAACGTTGGTAAATGTTGTAAAATATTGTTTTTTCAACTATAAAACTTAGAAATGAAAATAATAAAATTCCACCACACTCAAACATTTAGTTATGACTTCCAAAAATGTTGACGACCAATGCATTTCGTTTTTAATATTAATTGACGCATCTCATCAAAGGCATTTTGTTCTCTTTCATTCGTATTTTGTGTGCTAAACAAACTGATTCCGTATAAATATGCGCAATTTCACATAAATTTTTTGACAACCGCATTTTAAGGCAGAGGTCCACAAAATAATATATGAACTGTTTTGTACAATTTATATATTGCACGAAGAGAATATAAAACACAGCCATTAGAGCCACAATGGCATTTTGTGAGTGTTATAAGCTAAATTGGCAAACATGATCAAATTATGTTTTATTTGGTGCGTAATAGTATATCATACAAAAGTTTCAAATTGGCCAGAATAGTATAAATATATGTATAAATTATATTTGAAAACCACTACCTAGGCGGACACATCTGTGTCACATTTATTCACTCAATTTTCGGAAACGGACAGCCACAAAGCGAACAAAAAAGTTTTGCATATTCAGTGATCTTTTAAATGTAAGCGTATTCCTCTTTTGTGAAATTCCTTTAGGAAAACTTTAAAATTGAATGTTAAAAAAGGAATTAATAATTTTTAAATATTTTTCTTAGTCGATAAATTTAAATAAAATAAATAGGAACAAAACATGATAAGAGATTTTCTTTGCGAATGTGTCTGGAATTGAGGTTAATTAATAATAGTATGTTAAACGAATTATTCGGTGGTTGAATATTTTCGCAAATTATAAGGCCGTACATGTATTGAACACCGTAATTAAATTCCATGTTGCTGCTCGCACTAAATAATAATTATAAATTGTTTAAAATTAATATTTCTACAAGTGACAATATATTAGGCATATTGTTGTTTTATTATTAATTAAAAGAAAAGTTCATTGAGATTATTAAATGCACTAAAAATACTAGTTTTCGACGGCATCCAAATTATCATAAGCAAACTAATTAAACTTTGTTTCCAAAAAACATCCAAGAACACAAAAGTTAACTTGAGGGTATTAGAAACGGAGTATACACAACAAAGTTTTTGTGAAAATCATGCCATTAGCACTTAAAAAGGAGAAAGTAGTTCGTTATCTTGAAATATATGTTCTACCACACGGAAACAAGAAGACTAATTGTGCAGCTGAGATAGAAATTTACCTCTAATTTATATTCATTGGAGGTTAAGTCACAATTAAGGTAGTTAAACACTTGAGTTCTACCATCCCAATTCCCAGTAATTACGTATTTGGAATGATTTTGTGCTGTATCATCACAATCTTTCCATTATGAACATTATTGTTTGATGAAGACAAACCGTTCAAAGGATACCGGAAACATTTAAAAAGCGATATTTGAGAATAAAAAATCAATTACCTAATATATTTTTTATACGCGATGGAGTTTTATAACAGCTGACTCACGAAGCTCCATAAAGCGAATTTTCAATTATTTTGAAATACCTTTGATTATTACAAAGTTTTCCAAATTATGTTTCGTATAATTTTAATGTCAGAATAAAAACGTGGATTGCAGAACGAGCTTCTTCGTATGTTTCTGATTGAAAAGGTATGAGAATAAACATTAAATAGTGTTTCGTTTACAAAAATTGCGTCATTACTCATTGTTCAAAGAAATATATGCAGAAAATAATTTCTTCGTAGGTGTACATTTAAAATATTTTTTCTCAAGTTTATTTTATTTTTACTTTAGAGCACAAAGCTCCTATTTCATTGTGAATTTTATTTCATTTTTGTGAGCTTATGTTTTTCAAATTGCCTCGACAAAATTTTTGGGATCGCTACGCTCCTGAATACAAAACGCCGGCATCCTGATGTTTGATTATGTTTTTAGCTCTCAATTTTTCTTGTCTTGTAAGGGTGTACGAACATAATAAAACTAATTTTCCCGAGATGTATCGCGGGTCCTTTTTTTATAGAAACTAAGTTTTTTCCTCCGTTATAAAAATTTAATAAAAAAACGGGACATTTTCTAGGTATTTAAAATTTTGTATGCACTAGTTTGTAGAGATGTGAAGTTTTGAACTAAATTTATGATCTAAGTAATTTATGCAAGGCAAGTCACATATTAGATGAATGGCTGTATAAACTTGTAATTAAGACAAAATTTAAAGATGTGCGAAAAAACAACTTTAATTCACAACGGTAATTAATGTAATTTTCCTTTGATATTATTTTGCAGCTGGAGGAACGGAAACAATAAAAGACCATTGCAACAAGACAGTTGATATATTTGAAGATGTGACATCTCCGGAGTTGACTAGTTTAAATAGATACCGTCCAATGACATGCTCCTATCGCTTTAGAAATATTCGCGGTACTGCCAGAGACTGGGTATTGCGATTGAGATTCAAAAAGTTCAAAGTCGGCTCATTAGTAAATGCTACGTACTGCGAAGGAGGGTATTTACAGGTGAGTTATTTATACCCATATTTATCAAAAACAATACTGTAATTGAAATCGAATGTTTTATGGTCGAAGAGATATTTATTTACCATCGTAAATATTTTTTCTCTGTGCTTCTCTTTCGATCAACCATAAAAAGGAATTGAACTATCGTAAAAACACGAACGAATATCTAAAAACCATTAATAAGCACATTTGATTGAACGCATAAAGTTTCATCGCTTTTATGATTCTATTAGGAAATACAAGTTTCACCACCCAATATTTTTCACAGGATAAAACATCATAAATCGAAATATAGAAAATTTATTTCCTAACCTAAATTTACTTATGCGCCACAATCGACGCAAAAAAAATGAAGTATGTGTGTGGGCTTGACTTGTATTGTCGCCTTTTCATTTTGATGCCAGAGCAACCAATTTGACACCAAATACGGGAAAAGTATTAGGTAGTCTTATTTCCTTTTTATATGATTGCCACTCCATCAATAGTCATAATCATGCAAAATATCTAAAAAAGTGGTTATCCTTAATAATGGTGAAAAATTTTTGGGACCTATTCTCTGAAAATTGCTTTTTTTAAACGCGTTAATGAAAAATATAAATTCTGGTGATACAGGCACTCAACCGAATATTGACGATACCTATAATCATATTGTTTGTCGTTCCTGTCCTTGTCTTTCGAAGCTACTATACTACCATTTTAATGTTGTGTTTTTCGCTTTTTTTTACCTTATTGAAAGAACATCCTAAAATGATACAACAATTGTTAAAACGGTCACCACAAATTATTTCGATTTCAAAGCGTTTGAAATTTTTTGGAATGTGAAGTTTTTGAAAAATTACAAAAAAAAAAAACATTTTTGAAATACTTCATTTCAAATTAAAAAAAAATAATAAAAAAACTTATTATAAACTTAAATAATAAATATTTTTAAACACGAAAAATAATCCATTTAAAATCCAGAATCTAATATATTTTAAAATAAATCTTTGCAAAAATTTCAATTTTAAAAAAAATTTATTTGATAAGTCAAAGTTGTATACCTGTATATTTACACCTTTTATTTTAATTTCAGATTGTTGATGGAAATGCCAAAACAGATGTGTCAAACAGACGAGAACCAGGAATGTTTTGTGGTGAAACCGAGCAACCACAAATATTTATTAGCGAAACAAGCTATGTTAAAATAGTGTTTCATACAGACAACTTTACAGATCAGGTAATTCTCAAATGAACTAAAAGCTTGTAACAAAAAATATTCAATGTTTCATTTTTCAAGAATATTTGATTGAAAGATTAATATCATATAGATTTATCGCATTGTTTGTATTCGCAGAATATTTGTATTTACAACAAATATAAAAATTCTTTTGCAGTTTATGGTTTTTGCTACATCTCTTGTGTACTCATACTAATATACTACTGTTGAAACCCATCACGAATATGTAATCGCAGAGTGACCAAAAAAATCTCTAATGTTTTACTTTTAAATCTATTTAAATGTTGAACATTTATTTTAGCTACAATTTCATGTCTAATTTGATAAATAACAAAATAATATAAACCAAAGTGCTTAGCATTGGGAAAAATACATTTATTCTTATCTCACCCTATTTTTTTCCTATTATAATGTTGGAAAAAATAAAACACTTTTTATCTAAATTTATGCATACAAAAAAAGTATGTTTGCAGAATATAGACTGAAAGTTTTCATGAGTAAATAATCTTAAGGAAAAGAATAAAAAACACATTCCAATACATTCAGTTCCTCCCAAACATTATGAAACCATTAGAAAATAAATTTGATAATGGAGGAAAAAAGTCTGCAAGTCTTGCCATCTGGAAAACAAGATTTATGCATATTTATTTGGTAGCAAACAAATATATACAACGGTGAATTTACTCGTGTATTTTAGGATTAAGTTGAACATTTTTCTACAAACACTGTTATTTCAATATAACTATGATGATGATGCGAAATATTGTAAAGTGGTTTTATGCTTCCAAGTACTGAAGTAAAAATACATAGCGAAAAAATCAAAAAAATGAAGTCATTATGGCAAAGCATACATGCGAAGAGTTTTACACGAAAAACTTTGGAATATAAAACGAATGAAATAATGATGCTGTTGCAGGTTAAGTGTCCACTTGTACATATTAAAAGGGTTGCTCGACTATTACGTTACATGTTTAATATACTGTTCTGTTTCTTCTAAAACACAAAAATAACAACAGTTCACGCTTTTTAACGTCAAGTACATTAGAACGCATTTAATTTTCTTCCACAAAAGAATGTGTGGTTGAACAATTCTCGGTTAGTCTATATTATCACTACAACAAGGTGTAAATTGCTTGAATATCGTGTATGTATTTAATGTTGGTTATGTCAAATGTAAATGTGAGTTTTACGTTGAGCTCAATTTTCAATTTAAAAAAGGAAAATAACAATAATAAGATTGTTGACCTAGTTGACACAATTTTTGACATGGAAAAATATTTTAATCTTTTCATTTTTCTTGTTATTTTTAAAATTTCGTAAAGAGATAATATCAAAAGTTACAAATTATGTAAAACATAACGACCTCCAAGCTTGCCAAAAAATTGTATTTCAAAACGTAGAAGAAATATTGTTTCTTGGATTACTGTTGAATATTACTCCATTTCTGATTTGGATAACAAACAAATATTCTTGAAAATATTAAAATGTTTTTCTTGGGAGATATTTAATATCGCAGGTCATAATTTAATTTTTTTCTCTACCATTAAATTTTATATACTATTTTTTATGGTTACAAGCTCGTTGTAAAATTTAGTCTCTCTTATATACATACATATTTAATTTGTTAAAATGCTTTTCCTGTCTTTTTTCCGTAGACGTACTTCTCTTTTGATTCACGAGCTGAACAACAAATGGAAGTTTATTTAAGATATGGACAGCATCCAGAACTCTATCCGAACCGAAGAGGTGAAGTTGTTTCAGGGTAAGTTGTTTTGTTTCATATTTCGTAGAAAAAAACATCAAAAAGAAAAATACAACAACGCTTTAAAAAAAACCGGAGAGTGCATCGTAGATATGTGGAAGGATGATAGAATAAAAATGTTTTTTGCGTTTAACGTTAGATATTTATCCAGACAATGCATATTGTTGGTAAGCCGGTTTTCAACGTGGAACGCTTGCTTTTATAACCTCAAACGTTGTTGGTTGCTTGACATATCAAATGGCAAATGTCCCACATATTGTTCAGCAATAAATCAGCATACAATAAAGGTCTATTCATTTTTGCAAAGTAGGGTGTTCTGGCAGCAGCAACTACATCTCTCGTACGAAGCAAATCGTAAAAAAAGTTTCCCACATAAAATAAAAATGGAGGGACAACCAAATCAGTTTTCGTTCAATTTACCATTACTTAAATTGAAAAAGTTTTCATCGTTTCAAAATATTGATATTTTATTTAACACGTTAAAAAGGCGGACAGACATTTATTCTTTGCATCTATTCCACATATTGATCCAAACAGTGGTCGGATCTGTTAAATTTAAAAATATTTTTTGTGCTGTGCGAAAGCCCAAACTTTGAGAAATTTATTGAGTTGGAAACTCACAGAATGTTTATGTGAGAAAATAATAAATGACACAGCCGATCTCCGCTGTCTAAAAGTAAATACTTTGTACGTGTTTCTAGCTATAAATTTATAATAATCTTGCTGCACACATTCAAGACTACTGCTAGGGTGTAGTGCAAAATAGATGAATTCAATAAATTTATTAGATATGAGTTTGAACCGGTAGTGGTTGTGTGAACACGAAAATAAGTTTTTAAATTGCATGAAATTCAAATGGAAAACTAGGAGTTTAGGCAAAATGAATTTAAAAAGTTTTTCTTTGCTATGTAATAATTTTTTTCCTATTTTTTTCTTCTCTTTTTCTCTCTCTAGGTCCTACTGCGAACGAGAATTTCGAGACTGTCGCCTGCAAACTTGTTATGTGCAGTCACCTGCATATCCTGGTATCTATCCAAGAGCATTGAAATGTCGTTACCGTTTACACACAAGGCAACCATTTATCAAACTTTATCTACAAAATGAACAATTCTCCGTTGATGGACAAAGGTAAGTGTGACGGTTGCTATTTGCTGTCATGTTGTTCATCTCGACTATTATTATCTAAATGAAAACTATTTTGCCGTATTGTTTCGCACAAACGCATAAACAATCAGACAAAATGTTTCCCTTTCAAAAAGCAATCAGGTTTCTGTTATCAGTAGCATATGATCATTACATATTACAATTTGTCTGTTTCCCTTTTGATAAAAGTGCAAATACGTTGTTAATTTATTGCTGTCTATCATTCCTTCAGTTCGGCATGGAGATTCTGAAAAGTGATTCATTACCGTTTGCCATCATTTCTGTCAGATTTTTTCCCTTTCTTTGTGTGTTTTTGACAAAAAAAGAGCCAACAAAGAAAAGCCAAATAATCTTGTATTTTCACCTTAAACTTATCTCTATTTCTCTTTGTATTAAATTGCTTCTAATGTGTTTCGCACACAAAAACAATTAGAGCAAATGAAGGCGGAACGGAAATAGAATAACAAAATGTTCCTGTCGACTTCTATTAGTGTTTGATTTTTCGATTTTTTTTTTGTTCTTGTTTGACAATACGGAAATAAAAAAGTAATTTCTATTTTTATTTCACGTAAATTAAAGCTTTTTCTATCAATTAAAAAGAACTAAAAACAAAATAAAATAATAAGTAGGAAAGTTTTATCTCGCTCGTTTTTGTAGTCTTTTACTTAAACATAGACAATTAATTTAGTTCTTGCCCATTTTGATTACAATTATATTAATGACAAGAGCAATAAAGTGTGTGCACTTTTATCAATAAAATCGACAATATAAATCTGTTTACAACATATTATTAAATCCTGATCAGAAATATGTTCTTTCATTTCGATTTTTACTATGATTTAATTGAATTCCAACTTTTTAATTAATTTCAATTATACGTGTGAAAAAAATGCATTCAGTTCCTTGACTCTTACTATGACTTTTTGTTCAAAATAATAAATTTAATTTTATTTTTTTTCTCTGTCCATTACTTGCGCTTGTCAACGAACCTATCGTCATCACCATCGCCATCATCACCATAAATAATGGAATAAAAATATAGGTGTGAGAATATAATGACATGTCCTATGAAGGAAATTGGATCGGGTTCTGAGCATTGTCCATATGACTGGCTAGCAGTGTATGATGGACGTGACGAGCATGCACCTCCAATCGGAAAATTCTGCGGAATGGGTAAATTTCCGTTCAGTATTATTGGCACGTCGCAGTACATGTATGTGGAATTTGTATCATCGCCCGCTGGTCCTCTGTTGAACACCGGATTTCACTTTAACGTGGGCAACTGGCCAGGGCATGTTGACACTGCCGGTATCAAGCACGGAGCATGTGACTGGCTTTTGTCATCTGATGCCTTGAAATTAACAAGTGCCTCTGAAGGTATATTTTTAAGTGTGGCGCATTGGTATCCACCAAACACATCGTGCAGCTATCATATCCAAGGTCATGAGGGAGAAATAGTTCGTTTGTATTTCCCAAGGTAAGACAAAAATTTGCTTTATTTGAAACATTTTTGAGAAAATTTAACGGAAATAATCGCGAAACTCGCAATATTTCAGTTTTCGCATCAACCGCATAGAGGCACCAATTATCAAGCATGATACAGATTGTGCTGAATCGTTGACCATTTATGATGCAGGACATCCTGATCCTGCTCGGATAATTAAAACGTTCTGTGATACATTCTCGCGTCCCATGGAAAAGGTGGATTTCGTGAGTACGGGCCGGTCGTTGTTTGTTAAATTCGTTAGTAAGACCGGTTCCTACAGCGGCAGTTCACTGTATTACTGGGCCCACTATGATTTCTTCAACAACACAAAGCACGGAGATGCCGTTCCGGGCACAATGTGTGATGAAATATTTCCGGCATGGAAATATACAAAAGGAAGATTAAGATCGCCACAGAATACATTAATTTACAAACGGGCAGCTGGCAGTGATATCAGGTGTCAGTACAAATTTTCGCCAGATAAGCGGTTGTTCGCTCGTGTTGTCATTGAAGTAACAAATATTTCATTCAAAGTTGATCCTTACTCTCCCGCTTCTTGTACGAAATGTCACGAGGAACGCGTAGATAAATTAATGTTGTGGGAAGAGAAAAATAAGATACAACACAGAATGGCATGTTTCTGCGACAATATTCCACGACCGATTCGTGTAATATCGTCGGGAGAGCATTTGAATTTGGAGTTGATGATTCAGGGCCAACATGCTGTAAGTAGTTACTTCAAAAATCCAAATACCTTATTTGAAGCATCTTACGAGTTCGCGCACGGTCCCATCTGCGGTCCAACCGTATTGGGACCAGCTAGCAAGGGCGATCTCATATTTCCATTCAGGAATGCTCTGGGAATGCCACTAGTAACAGAGCAACGTCGCGAAAAATGCATTTGGGAAATAAAAGTGGCACAACAAAGAGATCTGTGGTTGCACTTGGAAAAACACAAATTCGGTGACAGGGGATGCGAAGGAGCAAAAATTGAAATTTTCCTATCGGGAAGACTCGAGCCTAAATACGTTATCTGTCCTGAAAATGCCTCACTTGCTGCCGATATTCCAATTTTGTCTGCAGCTGAATTAGGTGCGACAGATTTGACACACGAACCGCCCCCAGTAATTATTCAATACACCGGAGATAATTCTCCGGGCAAGAATATTTTCAAAATTCAATGGAGTGAGTTGTACCATCTACCACGGTTGGATCCCAGTTTGACACCAGCGCAACTCGTCGATGGCTGCGACTTCCACTGCCCTGGCGACTCAGGTATTTGTCTGCCACGCCATTTGATATGCAATGGCATTATTAACTGCCCCAATGTTTCATCACACACATTCGACGAAATTCTGTACAATGTCGAAGAAAATCTCGATCGTTTAGGTATTACAAACAAGAAGATATTTAAAAATATTAGATATTTAAGTGACGAATCTCCTGAACTGTGTAATTTAACAGAAAATGATTTAGTTCATGACAATGAATTCACTAAATTGTGTCTTTTATTCTTCGGAATGTGTTCCGTACTCGTCATTTTTATTATGGTATTATTTAAAATGTGTAGGAGAACTAAAACTGTATAGAATAAAGACTAACTAAAATTCATAAGTAGAAATTATATAATAATTAATAAGAAATTATAAAATCCACAAAAGTAAATTACTCAAGAGATTTATTGTTTCAAACTTTTGTTGAAATAAATTCAATCATTTGATAAAAAAAATCTTGTGATTTTGAAATAATCAGAAAAAAATGAAATTATAGCTATAAAACATTAATAAATAGAAAGAACTGCACAATTAAATAAAAATAAGCACATTTGTTATAAACACATAAAAATATTGTACAACTAGCATACCAATGTGGAACACGAACAAAATGAGGAAATAGAAATAAATATAATGAAATAAAATAATAAATTAAGAGTTTCTGCCGGAAAATCGCACTGTGTGCAAAACTCAGCAAAAATGTATTTATTGTTTAATATATTAATTAGCCTCGATAATTCTTTAGCACTACAAACTCATCGCAAACAATGAAGCGGAAGAACCGTTCTTTTATTATTTCCAAATTGATCGAACGGAATGAGCACGAGTGCACAACTCATTGTTTTTCTCAGACTACCTTTCTTTCGTGAGCACGGAGAAATAAAGGAAACAAAATAAATTGCGGTAATATAGAGGAGATTATGCATTGTGATTTTTCCCACTTTCCGCTGATAATACATTTTTCTCAATGTTTTATTTTTCTTCTGTATATTTCTCCAAGTGAATAAAAATCTCAACTGGTTTATTTTCCCTTTTTTCGGTAAATCAGTTTTATAAATTCAATTATCAAATATGTGTAAACTCCAGTGTTACAGACAGATTTTATGGAGCACCTGCAAATATGATGATAAAAAAGTATATATTATTGGTTTAAGTTTTTTTTTGAGTAATAAAAAGATACAGCTTATAACTTTTCGTATTTATTACTTTATTTTATTTTGTTCGACAGAATCATAACCGAGCATAAAGGTTCAGGTGTATCAAAGTGTATAAATAAAAATAAATAAGGTTACTGTAAAAAATAAAATACAAAGCAGAAAAAAGAAAAAAAATACGATGACACGTTATGAACAAATCTTATAATAATATTAGAAACCCAGCTCAGAATATAAGCCACCCAAATAGTGAAGTTATTATAGAGACTTAGGACAGTAATCTAAAAATGAATATTGACTCAAAGAAAAACACAAAATATAATAGAAAGTTTACAATCCGTGCCCTTCCAAGATATAAAATATGAAGCATTTAAAAGTGTAGGGAATATTTTTTTACATATCAAAAAATTAAAAATTAATGATTGACATATAAAAGATACATAAAAATATATGGTAGTGATAAAAATAAAAAATTATTAAAAAATGTAAGCAAAATGACAGAAAAATATTAAAAATTATCTAACAATTTTTCCAGACATTCGACAGATTTCAAACAATAAACGAAATCTTTTTTTTATTTATTCAGTCTTAATTTTTTGACAAGGAAAGTTAAGAATTATCTAAAGAGCTATAAAATAGCATTATTTACCATCTGCTCATATTTATTCCATTGCAAGTAATTACAGTATTTCTGATTTGACGATGCCTTCCAGCTGGATTTCACTAAACATAATATTATCTCCATCCTTATTAAGCCTTTGGTGATCATCCATAGCGCACAGGGAGGGCGTATTTCACATCATTGAATACAATTTGCGTTATGAAAAAGCGAAATATATAGGTATGAAACTTTTCCATTTTCTCATTCTCGCCGTTTCATACTTTTTTTTCCATCTTTACACAATTGATTTTTTTTCGCTATCTCAACATTCATGTACAGATACAATTGTAGTGAATAAAAAAAGGACTGCACGAACACATTCAAAACTTTTTCTGTACACTACTTCCATTCTCTCAATCTGAAATAAATCTAAACATAATCATTGTGCTATGATGATGACTATTACGTGGCAACCACGCGAATAGAATAACAATAATATTGTGAAGATAATAACCTGAGAATTGTAAATTATGAACATATAAAAAACTTTTACTATGGTGGATGAAAGAAATTTCTTTTTTTTTTATGAAAAGAGGACTTTTGTGCAACACGAAGTCAGATGGAAAGAACAGAATTCTGAAACAAAAGAGTAAAAAACGTAAAAAATTATCTGATGTGCATTTAAAGCTGAATGACAAAGCTGACTGTATTATACACAACACAAAAAAAAACAATAAAGAATTTATATAGTAACTTTTATCACTGCTGGACTGTTAAACTGAAAAAATAAAACAAAAAAAAAAGTTGTTAAGTTTGTAAAGAGTTTAAAAAGATGTGTAAAACAATGTTTGTACGAGCTTGAAAAAATATGAAAGTTGATTATAGTGTTCGAAAATTATTGTTTAATGCAGTAAATAAAAAATAAAGAAGTTTGATATTTTGATTATACTAGAGATTATATGCTAAATAATAAATATAAAATCAACTCGTTTAATGATACTCATGCAAATGGAGACGTCTGGTAGTTTATTTTTCGATCTTCTGTTCTGAAGCAAAGTTTTCATAAAATTACGATAAAAGTTTTACCTTCAGAAACACAACAGATTATTACAAGCATTAAATCATTTGAAAGTATTGTGTTCGTAATACCGCATGCTTAAAGTTCAGATAATGTTTTTCAACGCAAAACTATCGTAAAATAATGAATAATAAGTTTAATATAAAAGCAATAATGAGAATTTATTTACATTAAACTATTTTATTATACGCAGAGCGTTCATCTTCTGGCTTAATAACGAATTCTCGTGGGTCGTAACTGAATAAAAACAGAATCTGTTGTTTAAAATTAGACGAAAATTATAATTTACTACCCTAAGAACCGTTTTTAATTTTCTTTATCATAAATATACAGTTTTACAAAAAGTGTTTTATGTTGCCTTCTTAAACATTTTTTTTTTCAATATACCAAAACTTTTAATGAACACTATAAGAAAACCGTGATTTTGGTATTTTTTAGAATGGAATGCACCAAATATACAGTTTTACAAAAAGTGTTTTATGTTGCCTTCAAACTATAAGAAAACCACAAAGTTACGCGCAACAGTTCTTATTTTTTGTTTTCAAAAAACAAGAAACTAATATAAAATATAAATATTCAACTTTGAGATCACTGCACTATGACAAATTTCATAATAATAATCTAAAATCCTTTTCTTGAGAAAAAAATGTTAAGGCACATTATAATATAATATAGCGATAAGCTGAGTTCAATAAAAAGCTAATATGCAAGAAACGACATAAAAAAATGGAAAATATAAATACACATGAAATTCTAGTAGAGAAAAAGAATTTAGTTATGTAGTACCCAACAAAGGATAAGAAAAAAAATGTAGAAAATTTTAATAAATAAATCCAATTACAAAGATTAACATAAAAGTCATTAATCTTTGTATTCTTAAATACATAAGATAGTTTTTTTTATTCCGTCAAGTCTTAATCAAGTCATTTTACTGAGGTAAGTCATGAATTCAATTTCGTAGGTACGTAATTTTTCTCTGAATAAATGTAATATAACACAAACAAAAATAAAACCAGTGTTTATTTTAACAGTTTGCTGATGGGATTATAATAATGCTGTATGACACATCAGATGACATGTCTTCCTCTTTGTAGGCAATTAAAGGGAAAATTTTACTGTCCCTTTACGGTAGTCATCATCTCTTTGAATGCATGTTAAAGATGTAAAAGACATACGTATGTCATCTTATTCAATTTTATATGACTTCTTTCTCCTTTAAAAGTGTTATATATTGTGCTGATATACTCAACTTAACTAGGTCATTATTCGAGCAACTATAAGGCAAAACGGAAAAAAATAATCTTATGAATAATTTATTTGTATATTATCCGGCTTATATTAGAACTTTTAAAAGCATCTCGAGATACAGACACTCTTTGACTCTTTTGTTATAGTATCTCGTGAGTTATGATGATATGTATGAATAAATGTGTCCCAACCATGCTTTCTAGCACATGAAGTTTGAAAAATTTACATATTCTCTTATTATAACATGTATTTGTCTGTGCCGAGGCAGATGAAAATGATGCTCTATTATTTCTTGTCCTACCTTCACCCTTGACATCATCATTTTGTGGTTAAGGCAGAAACGGTTTTCGCTTTTTTTTATTTTTATACGAAACACGGCTAATTTTAAAGAGTACACTTCAAATTTAATCAATAGCTCGTTGATCTTTCAAATGAATAGCAAAAATATCAGCTTTTTTTTGCGTCGACATTCTAATATTTTTTTTTTATAAATTTATTCATGCATAATCCAGATTCTGATAAAATAGCAGGTTATTTTAGGTTTAATATTTTCCAACTTTATTCATGAATACGTATTTTCATGTGTCTGCATCTGACCATATTGCCATTCATTTATATCTATTCACCAGATATTTTATAACTTTATCGCATTCGAAAAAATAAGAAGATATGTTCTCTTTTGTTTTCTCCACAAAAATATATAGAAATAAAATGTCCTTTGCACTGTATAAAAATATTTGATATTCATTTATTCTCAGTGTTTTTCTTTTTTTTCCTCATGCTCAATAAATAGAAACAATGCAGACATATAATTGAATAAACATTGTTTTACGGCATTATCTTTTAGTTTTATAAACTCCTGATTTTTTTATCGGTACAAGTACATAAAATAATAAAGAGATATCTGCATTCTAGGAATAAGCCAAAATCATATAATTATATTTTACGAAACATTAACTTTATCTTGATTACTTTTCACTAGCGATATATGAATTTCTTTTTTTTTTTAAAGGAAAAGATGAAAATATAAAGTACCACATGAACAATCTTTGTTCCGATGTGTGCTGTTTGTTAACCATTTAGTACTGCTTTAAAGTACTTAAGCAATAACTTCTTCCCATAAATTGAATATTGATGTGAATCTCTTACCTATGGGAGAAATTATATCATCATACATATTTAAAGAAGCTTGTTCACAATGTAATGTCTTGATTTGAGTGATCTGCTATTGGTTTAATAATTGTTATTCAAAGATGATGTTTGTGTTGACGTAGGATGGTAAATGTTTTGACTTTAACTTCAGGTAAACAAAAAGCATTTCAATTATATAATGATGAGAAAAGCTGTACATCTTGCCAAAATTCAAAGTTATAAATGTTTGTGTTTGCTAAAATAAAATAAATTTCATTTGCCTTCCCAATATTTGCTGGCAAAAACAAAAAAGGGAACGTTTTTACCGTTTTGTCATAAAATATACGGTATGTAAAACCTTGCAAAAATAACAGATCAACAAAAAATTTAAATTACTTTCGTTCGGGACACCGTTTCGTTGTTTTTATGTGTAAAATTTTTGTCAAAGGAGAAATACATTCCATTCAAAGTGAGTGAATCCGCATACCACGAAATATAAAATAATAATAAATATTTCTCTTATGCATAGAGGTTAAATGTAGTCTGGTAGACAATTTAAACAAATATGTACTTCAAGTTGATCCGCACGATAATAATATGAGCAACATTTTCATTTTTTTCTTTGTTTTTTTGAAACAATAAAAAGAAAATGGGCTCTTATGATGTAAAAATAAACATAGTACCTTTACCTACATGTTTTGTGTTATAGTGTAATGTTGGGTTTTTGTGTCGTGCAACATACTTCATGAATATCCCGTCCAAAAATATTTTTCAAAGTGGTATAATTTAGTTTTTCCTTTAAACGAAAAAAAATCCTTTTATCGATTTTTCTCTGTGTTAAAAATATTTTTATGCGTCATATATCGATTTTTTTTAATTGATATCGTCATTATTTGATTTTATTTTCCTTTCAAAATATTTTCATGTTGCCAATAATTTTACTTGTTTGCTTTCAAAATAATTCAATTTATATTCAAAAATCTTTTTTTTTTCGAATCATCAATAAATAAAAATCTAAATGGGTTTATTTTGTTGAGCTTCTTACCACATTTTCCATAAGCAATTTATTCTTTATCATATGTGTGATGGAAGGTTTTATATTATTAAAAAAACAAGTACTCCGCGCCAGAAATTTCATAAAAGTTTATATATATAAAAAAAAAAAACATATTTTTATGAAAAAGTTGTTTGTCATCTTTTTTACATTTTATTCATCTCTGTACAATCTGACTATCTAAAAAACCTGAACCATATAAAAAAATAAAATTTACAAGTATGAAAAAACTGAAAAGGATTTAATTTGGCAAAAAAAAACTAGCACCTTTTGAGTCAAGGATGTTTAATTTAAATATAGTTGGTTTGCTTTTATCATTAATATTTAAATACATCCTTCTACTGGCACTTCATTTTTTTTTGTTTTATTTTAATCAGGTTTTATTTTCTATAAGATTGTATTTATTTTACAAAGTTTTAACCACTTTTTTTATAAATTTAAATAAAAAAGACAAAACTAATAATTGTGAATTATTTATTTTCCAGGGGTTGCACATTAAATCTGAGATCAAGGCTATGGTCATTACACATAATGTAACAAAGAAGGATATTATTATTTTAAATTTATGCAAAAATGTTATGATATTTACTGTAAGGTTGATAGCGGTCTTTCGAAAGTATATCCATTAAATTTATTTTTGTGATACATTCAACTGTGTTTCGATTTCAATTATTTAGAATTAAAAATATGTGCTGTAAAATGTTAGATTTAAACTAATAACAATCAAGTAGGCTTCGATTTAGGGTATTCAATCATACATCTTAAAAATTTTACGTTTTTCTGTCCATCAATATAATTTATAAAATTGATTTCTCGTTTAAATCCTAAATGATTTTGAGTAATTTTTAAACTCCAAAAATTCCTTTAAAAAATTAAGAAAAAAAAATGCCAACGACACGCGGCGTTCCCAAGCGGTCACCCATCCAAGTACTAACCACGCCCGATGTTGCTTAACTTCGGTGATCGGACGAGAACCGGTGTTTTCAACATGGTATGGACGTTGACAAAAGCAACAGAGATAAGTTTCGTACTCATTCATGCAAAATCGCCAAAAATTGTATGAAAATCTAAAAATATCTTCTAATTTTCTGTTCATCGAATATTCATCATTAGACAAAATTTTCACCGATTTTATGGGTTAGATTCTCGTCGGGAACGACATTGGAATTTTTTTATTTAATTTTTTTTTTAAATATTTCTTATGATTTTTAGAACCAAAATAATCATAAAGCTCCAAAAATTTTTTAAATCCTTTTGTTCTTTTTTATATAAGAGCAATATAATAAAATGTTGAATCATGGTAAATGTAAAAACCATACTTTTAAATCTGAAGGTGTTGAGAAAAATTTCCAACATGATTAGCGTAAAAAGGTTCAACTCATAATTTTCATCATTAATATTTAAATACAACTTTCTGCTACCAGTTTCATTTTTGGCTTTATGTTAATTAGGTTTTTATTTTCTATAAAACTTCATGGAAATGTTTTTTTGACAAAGTTTTGTCACACCTTTTTTACATCTACATAAAAAGACAAAACTAATAATTGTGAATTATTTATTTTGCAGGGGTTTCACATTAAATCTGAGATCAAGGCTATGCTCAAAATGTAGCAAAGAAGGATGTTATTTTAAATTTATGCAAAGCATGCAAAAATGTTTGGAAATTTAGTGTGAGTTGATTTTTTTAGTAACGTATGTATAAAGAAAATTTTTGTTTTGATAGCGGTATTTCGAAAGTATATTTACTAAATTTAATTTTCCGGTCCATTCAACTGTGTTTCGATTTCAATTGTTCAGAATTTACAACATGCTTTACAACAACAACAACAACGGTTTTATTATTATCGCCATCACCTTTGAGAAACATTATCAGCATCCCTCTTTTATTCGTTTTCGTGTTTTTTTATGTGATATTGATTATTTTCAGTTGTATTTTTTTTGTTACAAGAAAAAAATTTTGCGACATGGTAAATTCAGTTAGGAAATGAGTTTAAAAAAAGAATAACTTTTGATAATAATTGTGTTTTTTACAAGATTTATTTCTCTAAATTTGTAAAACTTGACAATTTTTGATAACTATTTGTTTTTTTAGTTGAATTCTACACTAGAGGTTCGACTATTTTCAATGCTGTCAAAATCCTGATTTTTATCGCTATGATAATTTTCTTCTTGATTATCATATTGACGGCGATCAAGAATTTTCTCAGATATGACTCCTTGAAGTCCCGGCTTTGAACGCATCTGTTCATTGATTATGAAACTTTTTTCTCTGAGGAAATAAACTTTGCCGTTTCCATCGGTTTTAATTGGTAATAACTCGGTGCACACGTTCCGTGAAGTGTAATAATCTTTTTTATTGTTGCGAAGTAATGAGTGATGACTAGATGGTGTGCGTGGAGGTGCTTCAGATGAAGAACTCTCATCGACTTTTGAGTTATGATCGAGACTTTTGCTGGTTTTCAAGTACCTACGACGCCGATTTCTCTGATAAAACGGATCTTTTTCGCTTGCTTTTTGATACTGTACCTTCGGAATGCGAACTCCCCACTTGGGACGATCTTGAATGCTGTCAAATTTCTTCTCTTTCTTTACGATTGTAGTTGTTGTTGTTGTCATGGTTGTTTCTTCCTCGGTCCTGCCATTTTCATACAGAAATTTTTGACGTTCATTCTTGTGATTGACTGAAGAGTGACACATAATGCGAGTTCGTTCATGACTGAATTTAAAATGACAATATTCGCAATCAAATTCTGTCTGTATACCGATTTCGACGGTTGGTTTTTTAGAAACTTCCTCAAGAGTCCTCACTGGAGTCCTCATTTGATATTCCACTACTGTATCAATGGACTGCAGATCATCATTTGTTGAAGTAGCGACATCGAGTTTGGTGTCGCATGGAAGTATTTCCTTAGTAAATGTGCCTTCATGCGGAACTACATGAGTTTCCTTTTTGGGTAGCTCACTGGAAGCTGAATCTGGGCGGCATTGGTCATCTTGTGCGGCTTCTTTCTTAGTAATGATGCTAGCTTGGGAGATCTCCGAAGGTTGGGGAGACATCGAATTAATATTGGCCATGCCGTAGTTGGGATACATTGTGAATGGATTCGGTTGTGTTGCTAACATTGCGTTTGGTTGGGCAATCATAAGCAATTGTACATTGCCAAAGTTGCCCTGAGGTGCAAGACCGAAGAAATTTTGTGCAAATGGCATTGGAACGACTGGAATCACACTTTGAACTTGCAAAGAGATCCCATCAATATCCGTTGCTTCTTGTTTTTCTGGCTTCTTTTTGACGGCTAATGCGGACGAAGACTCGTCTTCCGTAGATTCCTCCGTTGTTTCCGTTAAATTTTGTTTTCTCACGTGCTTCAGATGTTTCTTCTTCATTTTTATTGGCGTCCCAATTAGAATTTTCTCACCGTCAGCATCCACTTCTGTTCGATTCACTTCCGAATTGTTCTTTGATTTATCATCCAAACTAAGTTGCCTTTGTTGGGAGATACTATCATGTTCCTGAGAAATATGCGTTTGTTGAATATCAGTGGGAAGACTAGGAGATGGTGTTCTAATTAAGTTGCGTCCTCTTCGTTTTTCCTTGTCCACCTTGGCCTCTAAGGCGGCCTTTTCGATGGCTTTACGCATCAATTCTTGTTTTTTCAGCTCATTTTCTTGTCGTGTCCGTTGAATTTGTTGCTCAAGTTCCAATCTTTCTTGTTCCTCTTGCAATTGTTTCAATAATCTTTGCTCTTCGATTCTTTCCTCCATTAACTGCTTTTCACGCTCAATTTTCTTTATCATTTCCCTCTCTTCCAGTTGTTGCTTTATTGCATCTTGCAGCTCGAGCGCTTTTTTCCGTTTCATTTCACGTGCTGCCAATACAGATGGATCAAGAGGAGTATTTTGTCCTCGTACGAACGAAAATGAGTCAATGGATTCCGTTTCGCAATCTTTCATATTCCTTTCTAGCCATCCCGGGCCATCTGAGAGATTTTTTGCCGAAAGATCTTTATAAAATGGGTCATACAAATTCCATTTGGCACGCTCTTCTTTGACGCCACGACTGTTAATGGATTGTGGATATGAGAGAACTGACGCGATTGACTCTGGTGTCATTGAACGTCCGCAGAATGATCTAAAAACAAATTAAAAAAAGTTTTAATTTTAAAACAAAACCTCCAAATTTTTACTTACTTAAAATCCGTTTCGTGTCCTAAATCAGAATCAATAGACACTGGTTTTTTTGTTTGTCCTTGAGATAGTATTTGTTTTTGATTTGTTAAATTTTCGCCGGAATTTCCGCTTGACGGGTGAAGGTCATCACTCGTAAAACCCGAATCATCAGATTGCTGTAGTGATTTTCTGTCATGATATAAATAAAAATTAGCATAACAAACAATCAATACTATTACCGTTCCATATAAAAATCTAAAATTAAAAGTTTTCAATACCTATCAATGGGTGGTAATGTAGGATTTCGTCGTTTTATGAGCTGTTCTTGATTGAAATTCGAGTAATTTTTATATTGTTTTTCGCTTGAAAATTGACTTTGATATGATACATTGTTTTCATGATAGCTTTTCGTTACATCAATACTGAGAAAAAAACAAAAAAGCACATAAACACATAAAAAAATACACCGGTACACAAAAATAGATAATACTGCAATTTACAGTATAATGGAAAACATCAGCATCAACATAAAATAGGTTATTTACCTAACATTTGTCATTTCGTGATTTTGTTGCGAGTATATTTGATCCAGTTTTGCCATTTCGTCTGCAAATAAATAAAATTTAATATTATTTATACATTTAAATATTTTTTTGCTGTATGTTTTACACAAAAAATGAGAATAACGGAATAATTTTTACCATTTTTCTAGAACAAAGTGAATTTTTCATACTCCTTAAATAGTAAAAATAACTATTTTATTTACACACGCATACAACCACACTCATAAAATAATTAAATAAAAAGTAGGTTAGATCACTCACCTTTCTCGCGTTTCCACTGAAGGCGTTTTCGATCCAGCAGAGACATTTGTCTGAAGCCCATTTTGTTGTCAATAAAGTAAAAATCAAAATTAAATTAAGGTTTTTTTTTAATTATTTAATAATATTTCACTTTAATTCAACTTTTGGAAGCACTTTGTCCAAGGAATAAAAAAAATACTAAAACTCAAAATGCCTGTACAATCTTTCACAGTTGAAAAACGAATGGTTGGAAAATGCTGAAAATATTGGAAAGAGCAAAAATGTTTGAGGCGTTACTAAGCAATCGAATACACAAACAAATTATTTAGAGTCTTTTGGCATTTTTGTATGCCCATTCTTGGGAGTTCGATTGCCCCAGAAAAAAATTTAATGTCAATGTTTATTCTAATTAATATTTGTAATTAATATGTATGTACTGTGTTTATTGTAAAAATATAAAGTAACGTACGTCTATGTCCTCATTTTCATTTGTATTGTCAAATTTTTACTTTACTTTATGAAAAATGAAACGTTGGAAAATAGTAGGGTAGTTCTGGGATTTTTTAATATTTACGCGAAATGAATAAATAAAAAATTACACATTTCAATTGTTTTATTTTTATATATTAGCACATCTGTAAGAATTTTGAATAAAATTTATTTAATTCGAAAATTTATAAAACAAGATAGGCGATTTAATTTAATAATTTCATTTTTTTCACCATCAAGATTTTTATGAGACAAAAATATATTTTGTTGTTCGTTAATATTTTTTATGTTTTTGCATAATAAAAGATGATTTTTAAATTGAATTTTTAATTTAGCTTAAATTCTTTTCAAAATTAAAAAAAATCTTATTTTTAATCTAATGATTCATTAATTCTTTTTAATGGACATTAATTTAAAAAAAAATATTTTTATAAACGATCTTTAGATCATTTTCATGTCATTTTACATTTTATTTCCGTCCCAAAAATTTTTCGATAAAATCGCAGAGGGGGTAACAAAAATTGAAATTAATAAATTTAATCGCCGTAATAAACACAACCGTTTGTACAAGAAATTTAAGCTAATTGTTACGAATTTTAAAATTGTACATTTTGATTTAGTTTTTTAAACTAGGCACTCTTTGAAAGGCGAGTCTCTACTTCTCACTCAGTTAATTTCACGTAGACTTTCACTCTGGAAAATATACGTATCGATTCCTCAAGTTTTGTCAGCTCTTTCTCTATTTCGATTTTTCTGTTTTTTATTCGCAAAGTTTCCGAAGTCATCGGCATCTTGTTCAGTTCCCAGATCAAAGTGTCGAATCCTGTTTGAAAAAATACCATTTTATAATTAAAATAAATAATAAAACTACACTACCTACTTTTTTTCGCAATATCTAGAGCTCTCAGTCTATCTTCATCGGGAAGTGGAATGTGACCCTCGGGGCAGTTTACATCAATTACTTCGGTTTGTCTTATTATACTAGCTAATTCTTCTTTGCGATCTTGCAGATATTTTGGTACAACGCCCATTTTGTAATCTAAAAAAAATTACAAATTGTGAAATAAAAAGTGAATTTTTACATATTAATATAATACTTACTTGGTGGAATGTACAAAGTTTCACGTTTTGGATAATCGTGTTTCATGCACTTTCTACCGTCCAGCACTGGTGACTTTATAAGACGGCCTTTTGCATCCGATTTGGGATCAGAGAAATGTTTTCGTTCGAACTCAATATCGTTAGAGACATCTCCATTTCTGCTTTCTGTTTCAGACGGTATTTTGATACTGACAGATTTGCCTAGGGAATGTGTACTTCCTTCTTTTTTTAGAGATCCGACCAATGGGGCACTCTCCGTAGTGCGTTGCTTTGGACTAAGATTCGTACTTGAAGGGTATCGTATGATGGTGTCTTTTAGAAAGCTCTCCTCTTTTGTGTCTTCTTCAGTCTGTATTCCCTGATCTCGCACAGTTAAATTCGACATTGAACTTGAAGGCCTAGTATCACTGTGTTTTGCTGGCATCTCTGTGAAATTCTGTCGTCTCGGGACTACGAGTGGCTTCCGCATTTGTGGTTTCTTTCCAACAGGAGGCACTTCCGATTTAGCTATAAACTTGTCCTTGTGTTTCGGATTCACTGTTGTAATGAAATTCGGTCGTTGTGTAGCAGAGCCATTTCGACTCGGGGAACGAGTGGACAATTTGTGGATGTCATCGCAAGACTGTTGCATCCGTTTGATGTTGACTTTGTTCTCTCTCAGGAAATTTCTCCGTGGAACCACCTCTTTAATTATTAAAAAGACAAATCAATAACAAGCGGTATGACAAACAAAGATAATTAACGTACTTGGTTCGGCAAAAACGCCTTTTAAAGTTTTGTGCATGTTTCTTAATTCCTTTCGGTAATAACTTAAAATTTACGCTATAAAACCGTAAAATTAGACAAAATGCTTCTGTAATCTAACTTTTGTTTGACATTATTTGAAAATAATTTAATACTATCCCATATCCCTGTCGTTAAGTAAACAATTATTCGACTGACGGCTACGATTTTGGTCGTAAGTTTTCGAATTTGCTTCTTCTGATTCTGATAAGGTATTTATTTTTGACTGAACGAACGAGCTTCGTTCAAATTTTCAACACTTTCTAGACCGTTAAATATATTTTTTTATAATTACTTATTTAACGGCTTGCTCGACGTGAAGTGATTCCGAGCTGCATCTATATAGTGCATAGACGATCAACAAAAATTTTCCATCTGGATCGTCGGGAAGCCATGTCATTCATATCCAGTATGTTGTTGAGCTTCCAAGATACGTGAATTCTGTAACGGTGTCTCCGATCATTATCGTATCGCATGTCTTGCTGCCGAAGCTGCCCACCGGGAACTGAACGGGAAGAAGCGTATTGATCTTTTCACACATTTGTCCAGCCTGTTTTACTCACATTGTAAAGCTTTTCGTTCGTTGACTGTTCTTGCTGAGCTGATTTCTGCTGAGTTTCGACCTTGTCTAGGAATAGGGATTGTTAGGGAAGGTGATGATGGCTCAAACCAATACGTCAGTAAATATTTTTTTATGAATTTCATATTTTTTATTAATACATTACATAAATTCCAAAATCACTAAACATATGTTTGATATCTTTTGGAAGAATATATTTTATTTATTTATTTATTTTTTTTTGTTAAAATACTTGAAATAACTTTTAAAATAAAATACGAAAAATATTATAGGAAAGTTCAAAAATTTTGTCGGTTTTGAAATACTGAAAATTTATGTAAATATGTATTTCAAAACATTTGGTGCAAAATAACAATTGCATTCGTCTCATTGGAAACATTGGTGTTCGGAATGGAAAAATCGGTGTTCGGAATGGAAAAATCGGTGTTCGGAATGGAAAAATTGGTGTTCGGAATGGAAAAATCGGTGTTCGGAATAGAAAAATCGGTGTTCGTAATGGATGTGTTTATTTTGAATAAATAATTGTGTTTATTTAGTATTATTCTTTACTTGACCCTTTGCCCCAGTTTTTCATACGTAATTGGTTAATGTTCATTCATAAGTGCAGTTATTACTTTATAACGGTTAAAATCCAAAGATTCAAAACATCCCACGCATCACGTATAGTATCGTTTACAATATAGGTAATGATATTTATTGTACGTATAGCTAAAATGCATTCAAAAATAAACCAATACATGTGCAATGTTTATTATGTACGAGAAATTTTGAATTAGTTTGTGGAGAACTAAATTAAAAATGCTTTGGTCTACGCGTTGTTTAATTCGATGACGAATCATCTCTTGTCTCCATTACCGCTACATGCTAACTGTCTACTCTGAATTCTGAAAATTAAATTCTCATTTCTGTATACGACGGCATGGCTTATACGGAAACTCACTTGGACAGCAGCGAACACATTGAGTAAAAGTTTCTCTGATGCGGTGTATTTTGCACGCAGCTATGTGTATTGTTTATATACTCAACAAACACATGTACTTTATTTATCAGTGTAGTCTTTATACATAAGATACGATGTAAGCTTATGGCAATCACACAAAATTTCAACTAAAGTTAGTTCAGTTCTGACTTTAGCCGTGTTAACATTATATTTAATTTAATCATCTCTGTTTTTATTTTGCTATAAATATAAAAAATAATAATTTTATTAAAAAAAAACAGTGCATAGTGTAAAAGTAAAAATCTTTTTAAATGTACAAATGAAAAAAAGGTAAAAGCAAGGTACAATTTTTGTAAAGTTAAAAATAAATGTTAATACATTAATGAAATTGCATTAATATTTTTAATAGCTTAATTTTAGCTCTTAAAAATAAGCTTATAAAAATTAAAGAAATTCAAGTAATTTTTGTGAAAAATTAAATGATTATATTTTTAGCTGCTTTAGCCTTTTAGTGTAATTAACCGTAAAATACCTGATATCTCTTTATCCTTTTGATTGAAATATATTTTTTAAACTCAGATTTCAAAAAAAAAAAAATTAAGTTGAGATGAACACAATCGCCTCGAAAATTTCTTTTTGTCAAAAATAATATAAAAGTTATTTTTTACTACTGTTTATAATATATAAATATATAACGGTTGTATGTATTCAAAATCAATACAAAACCAAATCGATATGTTTTCATTATTTTTATACATACCCATTTGTAAAATTTTATTTGTATATTTCCATTCAAAAATTTCTCCTTTAATACAAAAAAAAAATAATAATTCGATTTTATTTTTATTATCCATTTCAGTTGACCACTATATCTTCGTATCAAATCAAGATGAGGCTAAATTGAAACTCGAACAGAAAAGGTTCAAATAGTGTTAAAAAATATTGCAAAATATCAACGTAAAAATTCAAATCAAAAATCAAACATTTGATTTTATGGAAACTATTTAGCAACAAAAAATTAAAAGTTTACGTTAATAAAGCAAAATAAATAAAATAATATAAAAAAAAACAATATATTAGTGCCTTTTAAGTTTTATATATAAAGTGCATAGAATTATAATTATTGTGATGATAAATATTATATTTTAGATAAAAAAGCACAGTCTTTAAAAAACATTGTAAACAAGCATTTTCACATCAATCCTAAAGTGATATTTTCGTTTAGATTATAAAAAAAATATTAATAATAAAGTTTAGTGAGAGATACCTGTGATTGATGAAACAAAACAACTTATTTTAAATATACGCTAATAAATGATCAAAAAGATAAAATTATACGCTGTTGTAAGTTTGGAAAAGGCAACAAAAAAACAAAATATTATTTGAGGCTGCTGGCCCACTGCCATGATTATTTCCAAGGATTTATTTCTTCTGGGTGAACAGGATTATTTGAGATTGCCAAAAGAAGAAAAAACGAATCGCAAAAGCGCTGCATGCAGAAAAAGCATGCCCCCAAATGATTCTCGGTAAGTGTTTAATTTGATCATTCATCAATGGTAATGTTCTTCTTATAATATACACACAGACAACATGGTTACTTCGAGAATTCTGACTAAAATATATATACAAATGCGGCATGCACAAAATATTAGCAAAAAAAACCTATGAACACTGTGATGCAGACACAATATTTTTTTATAAATATATATTTTTATGCAGACATAACTTTATTACTGCAATCGGTTTTGAGCTTGTCCAAATGAGACTCCTCGTTTGAGTTAACATTTTTGTCGCCATACAATCAATAAAAAATTTTAAAAACAATTTCTTAAATGATTAAAAATATAAATTATCACAAATTTTGAAATTAATTTATTAAAATCAGAATTCGACGTGACTTTTAACAAAATATTCCAAAATGTAGTTGCAAGATTGTTCTTCGACACCATTGTTATAACTCTATCATTTGGTTTGTGTTCGAACAATAATATATTTTAAAAAAATGTAAAAAAAAACTCCATACATCAGAGTCCTCGTGCATGTGTGTGTGTTTGCGTTTTTTTGTACTTATGTCGTCGTCATCATCGTCGTCGATTTACCAAAACGCTTCAGTATGCTGAATAAATTATTCACAAATGCTGTTTGAACGTATATTAGTAGTATCTTTATATATCACAACAATATTTTTCAAGTTCACATGAAGAACATCCATAGATCATTTTTGTGTTTTAAGTATTATTGCAAGATAATTATGCATTCCTCAATCAATTATACGCGAATATCAAAAGAAGATATAAGCGTTTAACATGTAACTGTGTGTACGAGTAGATATGATACGAAAAAAAGTGTAAGCAAAAATAGTTTCATTTTGTTTTCTTTATGTCTCGATGCAAGCAATAAAAAAAACGTGAACAAGAAGACAAATGAATCTTTTATAAATTGGGCCGCCTAATTACTTCAGCACCTCAGGGCACCGCATTTTCTAAGGTTGTTTTCGTCAGTTCTTGTGTCTCTTTTGATGGCCCTCTGGGCATTTGAGTTTGTATATCCTTTACAATAAAAATGTTGTATCGATAGAATTTGTACATTGTTGTAGCTTGCAAATATTTCAGACTAGAGTAATTATATTTAGGTCCGTCTTTGAATTGAATGAACAAATTAAGAACTGACACAACATAAGATATTACCCTTTTTATACTATTTCCGGTTTAATTTATAATATTATCCTTCTTCGCCACATTTTTGTGCAGTTGAACATGAAAACAAAGTGAACGTCTGCGAAAAAAAATACGCAAAGTTGTCGCACTTTTGTATTTCCTGTTTTCATTTTTATTATTATTATTATTATATTGTATGTTTTTTTTTATTTTATTATACAAGGTGCATAAAATACTTTCTTATAAAACCCGGGTTAAAATACAGTTTAAATGTGTATTAAAATAAAAAAATACTGGGTTTTTTCTTTGCTCTTGAACCCTTTGAAACAGGTCATCTACCCTTTTTCCTTATTTTTTTTTTGTAATATGTTTAGGACTTTTGTTTTAGTTTGACTTGTGAACGAGAAAAACAGTTTTTGTCTGGGAAATAATTTAATTTTTTGTTCATTTAAATTTTTTACACACTTTTAGTGGTATAGTTGCTGAAAATGTGTTATATTCGAACTGCATGTTAGTCATTTTTTTTTCAGTATATCGAAGTATGCATGTGCTACTACTACAAACACTAACGAAATATTATATTGGAATCCTTTAGAAAAGATGGTGATTGTGTCTGTAGTTTGTTTATGACGTGAAGTCAGCAGAAAGGTACTTTTGTACACTTACACAAAACATGAAAAAAAAACATACGCAACTATATGAATGAAACAAATGAGGTATACAAGAGAATGGCAGTTATTTTACCATTAACAATCATCATCATACAACGCAAATACAACACACTATATACTCCCATATGTATTTCTTCTGCATGTTTATTTGTGCATTTTTCAATATTTTTAAATGAGTATTCGTTTTACTTTGTACGCAAAAGACCTGCAAACGAGAATTTTCGGAAAACAAAATAAACTGAATCATTTTTTCATTATTAAAAAGGAAGTCACCAACGTTAGACAAAAGATTTATCTTATCTTACATGTCTATAGATATATTTTATGCACGTAAAAGCACTTGTTGTGTTGTGGTAGCAAACATATGATCACCAAATTACGTTCTACCTTTTTTTTTTGCGTTTTTATATAAATTTTTTAATATCATGTCGAAAAAAAAGTAAAACAACCTTATCGTCTACATTTTTTTTTGTATTAAAAAATATACGTTGTATGTGCTTATAATGTATAATCTCAATTACATTCACACATAAACGGTGTACAGAAATATTTTAAAGTACAAAAATCGCCATTTCATACTTACTTACACATTTACTTACTTTAATTTCGTACATATGCATGTGTTTTACATTTTTTAAAAACGCAGCACGCGCTCACGTCTCACACAAATACAGTATAAAAAATTACAGTGTCAATGACCCATCTCTTCTGTATTTAATCTGTACACATATTTGTTGGTATATATGAATAATACAAATATATTTTTGTGTGAATATAAAAACTATAATAATAAAGTATATGTTTAAGTGTTTATAAATACGATCGTGCACTGTATATTAAAGAAAACGTTAATGATTAAAAGTGAAAACTATCAAAAGTTCTTGATCTTCACTAGAGCTTAAGAATTATGTCATTGGGTCAGATATAAAATAATAAAACGAAATACCTTTTCTTTATTTTTTGTCATTTTTTTTTTTAATTTATTCTTGCTTTGTGAGTCAAATATTTGTAGAAAATTTATTTGAGTTGACAGTAATTTGATATCTAAAAAAACTAAAAGTAAGCATTGAATATGAAATTTCAGGAACACAAAATTCGGAAAATAATAATTTCTCAGCTATAGGCATACCTATTTAATTTTTTTTTGTAATTCGATAACCTAAAAGAAATGTTCAATGCTTTCATTACTTTTTGTTTTAATATAATTTATTTTTTAATTGTTTCAATAAAGATAAGAATAAAATACAAAAATTGCATTCCTAGCAGATTTTATTTTTTAACCGGAAACAGAAGAACGTCATACTTTTTTTTTAATATTTTATACTTTAATTTAAATCAGCAAGAAAAAAAAACAATTTCCCCTCTATTGATAAATTTGCAAAAAAAACTTATTTAACGCATCTTTTGGTAGAAATAGTCAGCATTATTTGTTTTTTACAAAAACTCTTTGTTATATAAAAAATTAATAAATCTACATCAAAAGAATTTACAATAATTATTGTTTGTGTTACCAAAAGTTGCAAGCGAAAAAGATTCAAAAATAATTTCAAGGTCAATATTTTTAATATGTGTTTGAAAAGAAGACAAAAACGCAGTTCGACAGCCACGCGTGATTGATGTTCTTTTTGCTGGTCTCATTTTTTTTAAATTTTCGTACGCTTTTAATACTGCATCCATTAATTTCGTTCTCTTTAGTCAGCATCTTTGTTCTGTAAAAAAATATATTTAGCGATTAAAATTTTTACACAAACTTAATATGCTTGCTCTTCTAAGTGCTTCGAAGATAAGGAAATCAAGGCTACTAAAAAAATATATGACTATCATTATCAGTAGAATTTTAACCAACTCTATATTAAACTGATAACAAGGCGACTTTTTTTAACAAATAAGAATTTTTGATGACTTTTGATGAGCAAAAAAATATGATGCTTAAGCTGTTCTGTTTAGGAGACAAGTTGTTTTTGTATTAATTTTTAAAGCATCATAAAAGATTAGTTTTACACTATGTGATTATTAAAACAAAACATACAAGTATTAATATAATGGTAATGTGCATATATATTTGTGCAATACAAACAGAACCCATATGTGTGTATCATATACAATAATAAAGTACAATATACCCTTGCTCACTGTCACATGGTTTTTATATAAATATTTTAAAAGTATATAAATATGGTATAGTAAGTGGAAATTTGCACAACAACAAAAATGTCAGTGTCATTGAACCTTTCAAGGACCATTATATATTTAGTATTATTATGTTTATTATCATAAAAAAGGACAAAAGAAATACAAAGAACATCAAAAATTAGGGTCCTAAAACATCTAAAAAATAATTCCAATGTCAAATAATTTCTTTACAATTAGATTCCTATTCTTTTGGAATTGGTACAACTAACACACAGTACGTGTATTATATATATGCAAATATTCTAAAATAACGCCAAAAATTGTACCGTTAATTTTATAGTATTCATGATATTTAAAAAAAACATGCAGATCATTCTACATTTTGATATATAATAAAAAAACAGATAAAATATTTTTTTTTATATAAAATTAATAGATTAGTATAGGAAATGATTTTTTAGCAAGGTATTTGGGTTATTTGGAGCTTATACCTATTACAGTTCGAATCGATATCTCTTTTAAAATGTATATCATGACTAAATTTTTATAAAGATGTGTGAATATTTTCAGTTTAAAATAATAATTATTTTTAAATATTTTTAAGTAATTAACACAATTATTTTTTAAAATTATTATTATTATATTGCATAATAAGAAAAAAGTTTTGGAGTTGTTTGTGCTTAATGTTCGATGCGAGTGCGAAATAATGTGCTATTGTCTTGCCCCTTTGCGTACTATTGTATTACGATGTTAAAGTAGAGCAACAGCAACAACATAAATGAATATAGTATTACAACATAATAATAAAAAAAACAGATTGAATACATATTATGTTCGCGCACATAAACACGCTCAAAGGGCTTTAAACTAATTCAAGTTCATACTATCCCTTTTTAGAGAGAAAAAAAAAAGAATGACAAAACAGAGTAGTTTAGATTTACCATTTGGTCCAATATGTACACCGCAGTTGTTCATCTACCTTTGCCAACTCAAGAGGTAAATTTCGTTGTTCATGGAAATTTTCGTTTGGGAGATTGTAAACAAAACAAGTGTCAACATCGAACAGTGATATTTATAAACGAACTAAACTGGACAGTCAACGACCATTGAAAACACCATTAAACGATAATATGATGTAAATTTTCTTAATGCTTTGTAAAAAAAAACATTCAAATTTATTTTGTATCGGTGGTTTTATGTTATATCTATAGTTTTTTTTTATTTCTTATATAAATGACAAAATGCATATATTTTAAACGTTTTACAAAAACTTTCTAATCCAAAAGTATTTCGTAAAATAAAAAAATATGTATAATGAAATTTTCGACTCCTATCTCTCTCAAAGATGTTTTGATAACTTTTTTCGAAACCCAAGTTGTTGAAATATAATAGTGTTACGACTTTATTGGTATAAAAATTATCCTTGACATGTTGTTGACACAACATACGCAGTTTCGGTTTTATAAATGAAATAGTTGTTTATTTGTTTTGAATTATAGTTGTTATTGATAGTATCGAAAATATTTGAATCTTTTTGAAAAAAAAACTGAATGTGGTTAAAAGTCACAATTAAAAATTGAAGAAAATTGTTAAAACTTGTCTTATAACTGTACATATGAGCAGCGACCGGATTCTTACTTTTTACATAATACACTCAAACGAGACAAGTTAAGTTTGGATAAGTACGTAATTGTGAAAATTATGTACATACAAAAAGAATGTAGGACATGATAATATTGAGTCTCACAAAACACATGATATAACATATAAAGTAACTTTGCTTACATGACGACTGGAACGTAGTACATGCATATTTTTGAAAGAACTTAAAATCGTGATTGTTATAAGAATATAATCATCTTATTTTTTTTTTAATATAGAGCAGCGTACAAATGCTCACCACAGACATACATTTAAATATTTATTTATAGATAAAGTTCTTTGCTCTTTTCAGATGCTGATTATTATTTTTTTCGTCTGACTCTCACCAATATTTATTATGGACGACTCAAAATTCTGTCTAAAACGTAATTTTTATCGGGACAAGTTCAAGCAAACAAAACAAAATAGTTAAGAAAATAACACGCATGCATTTTAAATTGCTCAATTTCATCAGGCATCCATTCGAACTTGGTTTATTGTTATAAATTGCCAACAGGGATCTGTTTGGATAACAAAATGTGATTCAATTCTAAGAATTACACGATTCATCGTCAACTTCTGCTATTAGTTCATAATAGTTCATTTATATTGATATAAATGATATATTTACGAAAAGATTATCTTTGAATGTACTTTGTCATTTTGATTTAATCTTCCAGAAAAATTGGCGATTCTCGCGTTTCGCGAGTTTCGACAAACTTGTTTGTTTTCGTTCTACGGACAGACGTGTAGTCTCTATGACTAAATTTTTTGTTTAAATTACTTATTTTACAAAATAAAGCTATGATTGTCAATTAGAAAAGTGACCTTAAGGTCAAAAAAATATACAAACAAACCAATTTTTGAAATGTTTGCCGCACATGTATCTATCCCATAAAGACAATATTATATAAGCAATTGAATTATTTTGGTATTAAAAACAACCCAAGAAGATAGTAGAGTAATTTTGTGCAGAGATGAGTTAAAAAGTATTCAAATATTAACTACGGCACACAGTGCATACCATTGTGGCAATATGATTTACGGAAAGTATTTAAATAATTGAATTCAATAAAAAAATATTTTAAATTGTATCATATCGAATAATGTCGATGAACTGATTGTTTATGTATTAATTTAATTTTCAAAAGTTGAATATTCTTTCGAATCAATATTTAAATGTAAAACTTTAGAAGAAATATTTTATTGTATTTACTCCCAATTTTGTCTTGAGTCGTAATTAACTTATCGAGTAGATTTTTGACTGTAAATCATTGGAAGGAAATTTCCAGCTAAATGATCACGAGAATGAGCGTTTATTGTAAACTATGCTATAAAGAAGATTTGTGCTGCTTTATAACTATGCGAAAAAGAAAGAAAATATTGAACGAATAAACACAAAAATAATAAAAACAACATCTAATATAATTATAAAAGCGCAATAGTAGTATAACTTGTAGACACTTGCTGACACACTAACCCCGTGACGTCACGAGAGCAATGAACTCTGTTTTCTGTTCATGCTTCGCACACTACTTTTTTAAAGTTATACATATAATATTATTTCTACATGATTGTAGACGTGTGAATTCTTCCTACATGCATAAGTCTTTTTTTGATACCATGCCGTAGTATCTATATTCTACATACACTACATCAGCAAAGGTATGCACAGTGGATTTTCTTTCGTGTCCAATGTGATTTTTAAAAATATTGATAAAATTACTGCATTATATAACATGTACATTTTCCTACAGACACATCAACAACAGAAAGAGAGAGAGAGGAGTCATCCATTTAATTAATATGCATTTGTGCTAGATAAAATTTCCAGTTTCCAGCAAAATGAGAGCTGCATAGTTTTCGCAATCTATTTAGACTACTGAAAGTAGACATCTGAAATGAACTTGAAACATAGTTACGTGATGGCAGACACTTTTTTCATTATACTTGTGATTCGCGATGATAAGTTTGTTATTGTTTTACATCAAACCTATTATTTCTAGCATATTACATATGCTCTAAAACTAGTTTTGTGGAGAAAAAATATTAATATCAACTGACCGACTTTAAAAGCTGTATAAATGCGCGCATCATCATAATAACAACAACAACAACAACACATCTTGTTGAGAACTACACGCTTTTTTCCTTTCGATTACATTTGGTGCATTATTTGTCAGATCACGAGTGAATGGTATAAAACTAATTATATTTGTGTACCCTAATTATGCGAATTAGCTTTCAATCGCTGGAGTCTTTTTGAAAAATACAAAAAACACATCAATTGATTGTGTTTGTTTAATGCCACACAGCAGACACATGCACTGAAAAAAAAATAAAACGACGTGTGGGCATACTCTATATCTCATATGTTGCTTTTTTCATTATAACTGAATTGCATTTTGTGTATAAAATTGTCTGTTGTTCAATCAGTCTAAATTTAGGTCTTGTTGGTCACGCGTATACATGCATTCTCTTTTTATTATAACATTTTTATGCATGTAGTAGCCAAATGTGTTGTACATATGTATATGATTAAATTTGGTTACTACGTCAATCAAAAAAGAGCGGAGCACATTTTGAATAAAGTTTTATCTTCAACTCGAAAATTGTGTACTTTGGCTCGAATTTCGTACAAAAGGACAATTTCGAGGTGAAATAAATATTTCCTGTGAAAGTTGACCCAATTCTCACCGTCATTTGCATTAAATAATAAAAATCACTGCATTTATTCGCAAATGCAAGATGAAAAAGCCAGATATACAAATTTATTATTACAATAATTTTGATGAAAATTATCATTATTATGGTACATTTAGTTCATTATCAAAATCTCAATTCGTAAATTGAATAACAAGACCTTATAACAACATACAGACCCATTTACTGCAGACTCAGCTGGATTACCCACAATTGTATTTTGTTGCAAAAAAGTGTGCGTTTACACAATATAGGTCACTCAATATTTGATATACTTAGTATTTCTTATGTGTACCTAACGGTTGGAATAAAAAAAAAGTTGGAATAAAAATTCAAATCAAAAATTGTAGATGATTCGTTGGTGGTGTATCTTGCTTACTGAATGCCTTTCCAAAGTTTGAAACTAAAATTGCATTAGCGTCGCATCTTTTTTAAACTGCTGTTCATACAAATGCAGATAATGTAGGTCAAGCTTTAATTTAAAACTAATTTGTGTATTTTTGAGACGTCTCTAACTTTTAACATACTTTTTTGCATACAATTTTTTTTCATGTTTTCAATCAAGTTAATTAAAAAGATTTCCAAAATCTTTCAAATATTTCTTTCTTTCAAAAGTAAGAAAACGACGGTGATCGAAATGGCAGCTCATAAAAGAAATTTTTATTTTCACATTATGAAATACATTATTATTCACTTACTGGACTGGTCGTTATAGCTATATTGTCTAGTGGTTGTTGTTACACATGCTCTTACAACAAATTTATTTATTATTGTAATTTCTATTTAAAATAAGGAAAATATTAAAGAGAGTTCAAAGAAACTGTTAATCTTTCCTACATGTTTGCTACATGCATATTACAGTATTAACAAATAAGAAAATATATTCACATTGTGTAATTTACATGATATGATAAGAGTTCGTTGCACTGTCTTGTTATTGTTGTTGTTGTTATTTCGCACACAAATGCAATGCAATGGCTTTTTTACAACAAAGTGAAAGGTTTTCTCTGTTATTATCATATTATGAGAATATAATTTCTTCCTCGTCACGGTATGCGGTTTTCATATATATTGTCGCAGTTGCTTATGCAGTCAATTTATTTTATCGTGTACCACACATGGTCACTTTATTTGTGCATATTGTTTTATTATATTTTATCTTGTTGGCAAATGGCAAAAATTTAACTATTAAACATATATGAGATTATTTACATTTTATTTTGCGTTCTGATAGACTGGCGATTATCCAATAAATCTGCGGGGCATTGAACGAGGTCCCTTTTCAAGGTCAACAGTTGTGCAAATAAGGTTGCCAAAATCGAATGAAAAATACCAAAAAAATAAACTAGATCTTTACTGCACTTTTTTAAATTTTGCTTAGCTCAGTCGCATAAAAGAATTAAAAGCAATAAAACGTCTTCAATATTTACACAAAGATATCACTTGATAATTTTTATGATTTTAATATCAGCGTAAATTAGTGAAAACAAAAATAAAACAAATTTATGTGGTGGAATCATCTTTCAAGAAACCGAAGTTTTAGATATCAATTGAGTTTACCGAACGACGGAAAAAAATAAAAAAAATATAAACAAACGTTTGATTAAACAAAGATGATTGAAACAAAAATGTCAAAGTGTTTCAAGTTACACATAAATATTTTAAAATCAAGGAATTAGTTTTCAAATAGTGCTCATAAAAGTTGATAAATGATACTTAATAAAAATATTTTTTTTTGTAAACAGTTTTAGATCGATCTAAACAAAAATTTTTATTCAAAATATTTAATATTCAAAGGTTCTAAATTTAGTATACCTAAATTTGATTTTACATCAACAAAAACAAAAATATAATCATAAATAAATATAATAAAAATATAAAAATTGGAAAAAAAACTTCGAAATAAATTTGGAACGCAAATTTTATAAAAAAATATTATTTCGTTTAAAAAGATGTAAAAAATAAAAAGCAATGAACACACCGAGTTTTATGTGAGTAAAAGTTTATTAATGATAGTGTTCTGATTATTAGGATATGTTATGTGTCCAAATAGCAATTCAAAAAAAAAACAACAATATGAGTAAAGCAGATTGTTTAATGACAAATATTACACTCTATCTTGTTTATTATTAATATACTTATGTACATACACACACCAGTTAATAATTCTGAAACTCATTCATACAAATAATTTAAATAACCATGCCAATGACCTCTTATCAGTTCTATACAGTTTTTTTTTGAGTATTGAACCTTGGACATGAAATCTAAAACAAGGTTTAATGACTTTTTATTGTTGTACGTTGTGCTCTCATATATTTATAGCACTCTAATTATTGCTATATATAATATCGTGTACCTCCATATCATATCTATTCATTTAGGTATTAGTACAAAGTTTTTTTTGGGTTGTAAAAAAACTATACTGTTTTCAAGGTCGCAGTAATGTACGAACTAGGTATCACAAGTATTCGTATTATTAATAAAATATGCGCGCTACCACAGTTTAATAACCGAATTGAAGAAAATTGTGTATTTATCGATTGAGGACTGCACGCCACACACATGGTAAATGTACATTATTACCTAACTATATGTGCCTATATTTATAAGAATAACACAAGTAATGTACCAATAGATGCCGGCTTGCATTTTGCATTGCATACAGACATAGCCGTGTGTAGAACAAGGTCAGATGAGTGCACGCTTATAGTTTCCTGTTTCGGAAAATATTGCATTTACTCATGCATTTTGTCAATTTTTCGGCAATAGTGCGCAAAATATGTATGGTTATCAACGAAAATAATTGTTTCGATTTTTTTCTGTTTAAAAAATTATTCTACAATTAATACTAATCCAATATTTTTATTTTTTTATCATTACAGAGTTGAACATACAGCTTTGACGTTTCCATGTGAAGCATCACGTCCATTGCAGTTACTTTTCGAAAATATATGTGTAAGTGTACACAAAAAACAAATATTGAAAGATGTGAGCGGCATTGTAAGACCAGGCCAAATGCTGGCGGTGATGGGACCGTCTGGTTGTGGTAATATTACAATAACATTCTTAATGAAGTGCAAAAAATTCAAAATTTGGTAATAATTCTAGGGAAAACAACGTTGTTGGACTGTTTAAGCGGACACCGACGGCTTGACTCAGGCTCAGTACGCATCAATAGAGAAAGACTGTCGAAGAAATGGCGAAGACGAATATGCTACGTGCTACAGCAAGATATTTTTTTCACTGGTCTAACTTTAAGAGAAACTTTAGATTATACTGCCATGTTAAGGTTTGTTGAATTTTTTCCCAGGATCGAAATTTATTTCTTAAAATATGATTATCAAATTTTTTCTCAAGATATTTTTAAAAAAATCCCAATTAAAATCTAAATTCAATTTTTTAAAGTTATTTAATAATTTTATTTATTAAAAATACAAAAATTTTTTTATCGTGATATTTTGAAATTTTCCGGAAAATGATTCCACTTTTTCCATCACCGTGCAAATCTACTTTTGAAAAAGTTTTAATTAGCTCATTTTTTTGCAGATTACCAGAGAATATGCCTAAGTCTGAAAAATTAAGATGTGTCGATCACATTTTAGAAGTATTAGAGTTAACATCGTGCCAGCACACAAAAATAGGTGACTACATGAATCGTGGGCTATCTGGTGGCGAGAAAAAACGTGCGAATATTGCGCAAGAACTCTTGACGAATCCATCGATTATGCTGTTAGACGTATGTAGAACGTAATAAAAAATAAATTTGAGTTGCTGATTTTTGTTTTTTTTTTTTTTGTTTCATAGGAACCAACATCTGGACTCGATTCACATGCCGCTTCCGAAATAATATCTTCTTTGCAGCGATACGCAGCGCAGGAGAACAAAACGGTTGTTATGACAGTTCACCAGCCATCTTCACAAATGTTCCATTTATTCGATAGACTGTTGCTGCTATGCCGAGGTCAGACGGCATATTTTGGCGATGTGAATAAAGTTATTGACTTCTTTCAAGACATTGGCTTTCAAATGAAACCTCATTATAATCCTGCTGATTTTATCTGTAAGTCTGATTTTTTTACAAGCACATATTTAGTTACAATTTTTTTTTTTTTGGTTCTTTCGTGTGTCTGTCTGCCCACGTGCACAGTCATGCATAAATTAAAATATAATTATTATTGATTTGACAGATCTTATTGCCTTCCACTAAATTACTTTCTTTTTTGCTTTACTTGTTTTTTTATTGCTCGCACACCAACAACTACAGTGGAACAAATTAAGTCGTCTCCTGAAAATAGAGAAAAAATATTAGCAGCGGCACGCAACACTCGTGTTTCCATGATTCCAAATGATTTGAATGAAATGAAATTTTATTCAAAAGAGCATAACAGTATAGTAGTAGATGAATTTAACAAATTACACAACCTGATCAATAAAAACGATCATAAAATTATGACTGGAGGTAAAACCTTTTCATTTTTAGTACATATATAGTGTTATGTATATCAAGCTTTTATTTTTCATGTTGTTACAGACGACACCGGATTTGAGATAGATGGGAAACATCTGTGGGTCGAAACTCATTCGCATTCCAGTTCGACGTCGAGCGATAGTCAAGACAATGAGTTTCCATTTGGATATCCGACTGGGTTTGTCACGCAGTTCAAAGTTCTTTCCAAGCGGAATTTCAAAGATGCTCGGCCTCGAATGCTTTCCAAACTGAACTGGCTACAGACTGTGGCTCTGGGTATTATGGCAGGCTTGTTGTGGTATCAATTACCTCGCGATGAAGCTTCCTTACACGACATACAAGGATGGATGTTTTTCTCGCAAACGTATTGGATGTTATTTGCCTTGTTCGGAGCACTGAGTTCATGTAAGCTGAAGCTCTTTTTTGACGTGGTCCAAAAATAAAAAGATTTTTTACAGTTCCGCCAGAACGGGAAGTTATTTACAAGGAGCGAAGATCGGGTGCATATCGACTCTCAGCGTACTATATAGCTAAAATGGTTGGCGAATTACCACTTGTTATTGCACTTCCGACCATTTACCATTTAATTAGTTATCCTATGATGGCATGCACCGAGTAAGTACTCCAGAACCACATCTTATAATGGCATAAAAAGACAATTTTAGTAATTTTCCTAGTTTTAGACCCGTCTTATTCCTAATGATGTTAATGTTCTTACTTCTGAACACAATCGTTGCACAAAGTGTTGGCTTTTTCATTGGAGCTGCGTGCATGGATATGAATTTAAGTATTACACTAAGTGCGATTTACACACTAGCAACGCAGCTCTTTGGAGGTATATTATTTTCTTGAAGAATCTTAACTAAAATAAAATAAAAAAATTTAATTGACAGGATATTTGTCCAATCGGTTTCCACCGTGGCTGGAATGGGTTCGTTACACGTCGATGATACATTATGCCTATCAAAATATGCAGATTCTTGAATTCACGAACGGCCCTAAAATAACGTAAGTTGTCGTTAAAAGATTTAAAGCTCTGTACTTATTCACTTATACTTTTTTAGATGTGCTGAGCACAGCAAGTTTGAAGAATGTACCAATGGAACACGCTACATACCAGTTGAGGCTATCCTAGAAACTAGTGGCTGTTCGTCACCTCTGTGGTTCAATACGCTAGTTCTCATTGGTTTCTTGCTCGTATTTCGCATGTTGGGGTATCTCGTTTTACGATATGTTAGGTGTCCAAAGTAAACTCCTGATATTTTAAATCTAACATACTATAAGATAGTATAAATAAATTACTTTGTTATAATTTTTTATTATATCAATTTTATTATTACCTTTATTATATTGTAACAATTATTCGCAAATACACATAGTATATACCTATTAATTATGATATAATAATACTCCTTTCCAACGAAATATGTTGAGTTTTTTGAGAAATTTTAATAAAATAATGTTAAGGAAAAATTTATATATTATACATTGAAGTATACAAAAAATCCATAAGTTTTATTTTCATTTTCTACATATGGACCAAAAACTGTTCCTTAAATTGTATCTTACACATAAATAAAAATTCAAAAGACTTAAATTTAAATGTTCGGCCTGAAGACTTTCGATTTTTCATACAAAAGAGAAAAAATAAATTATTAAATTTAATACATTAATTATTTTAATTATACATATATGTAGAAAACGGTGCTTCCTGTGATCAAAACATAATAAATATATATACAAGATTGACTATGAAAACAAAAAAAAAAGATTAAGACAGCCTTTTTCAATATCAAAATACAATCAACGCCATGTTTCTTGTTATCAATATGATGATACTGGCTATGTTAAATTATTATGATAATACATCAAATTAAAAATATGTAAACTAAGTTAGATGATAAAATTTAAAAAAAACACGATTTTACATTTAAAAAAATAACTTTATATGTAGGATTAAAAGTTAATTATTTTTTTATTATCTTCGTCAATACTTAGTAGATTCGTTTTACATTTTATTTTATACCTATAATGTAAATGATAAGCATGTGATTAAACAAAATAATGAAAAGATATATAATGAACAGAATATAGCTAATAAATAAAATTTTAATACGACGATCTGCTTTTTATATAAAAACTATTGAGAAAAAAATTCATCCTTGTCTGAACCGAGCTTTAAAATTTGTATGGAATTGAGTTAATTTTTTATTATATTATTAATGATCTTTGGTAACAAAAAAATTAAATTTCGTGAGTAATAGAAAACATTTAATTTCTAAAAGATCGAATGCGATCCCTCTTTGGTTGTAATAGTTCTATTAACTGCAGCTTAGGTGGGTTTTGAAATATATTTTGAGATCGGCCAATGTCTTTAGTCTGTTGAGCAATGAATTTCATACTAGAACTAAAATTCATACTAAAACCAAATGTTGTCAATCGCGGGAATTCTAATGAAAAAATCGAAAATGTATCCGTAGCAAGCGAATTAACGGCTAAAAAATTCAAACGAACGCCATCTGCAGCTCAGTAGAAAAGTAAATTTATCAATTTCAACCAACTCAAAATATAATTAAATTAGCTAAAAGGCGATTTTACAAAGTGGGAACGACCGGTAGTTTATTAGGAATCAATTAAGATTTTTAAAATTATTTATATTTAATTTAATTAAATTGCGTGGGTTCTTACTTATCTTTTTGCAAAAACCTTAAAGTCCTTAATTTAATGGCTGAAAGGATAAATCTATTATCTCTTTATTCTAAATTCCATTTCAGTTATATTAAGAGTAATAACTAAGACAAGTTTTGTGAGCTTTATAATAATGATCATAATGTTCAATGATTATAATATAAAATCATTTTGTATATTTTTTTTTCTTATAGGTTTTCATTTTTTCATTTGGTATTTTTTTTTCTTTTAATAAAATACGAATTAAATGTATTTGATCATTTATATAAAAAGTATAAATTTAATAAAAATTAAATTCCATTCAATTTGAATTCATATTCAATTAGTTATAAAAATTTTGATACATTTTATAAAAATTAACGATCTTAAGACTTTTAACTATATTTAAATAGATTCGGAAATGATACATGAAAATTTTAAAAGTGCTCAGGAATTTCCTTTAAGGTCTTATTAAAATACTTAAAAGAAAAGTAAGCAAAACATGATTTGATTGATGAAATACTATCCATTCCATTGAATGTAGAAGAACGGAAACATTAACGATGAATGTCATTAAATTCTCCACATTCCATCATTTTACTCAAATCAAAGCTAATAATTTTTGTTTATTCGAGTGTGTTTTATAAACAATAAAATCAAAACATAGGATTCACATGACACCACGCTTTAGAGTCTTGCGATTCTCTTTCATACAATAAAAATGCTTATTTGAAGCGAAATTTGATGAAATGCAAAAAGTAAATAAATAATGGAGAGCTCAAAGTGCGATAATAAAGTTATGGTATCATTTGAGAATTTGAAACGAAAATGATATTCTGAGGAGCTGCATAAAAATTAAACAGAAACAAAACAAACACGTAATATAATAATGATAATAATAATAATAAAATATACACACACAGTGTTCAAATAAATTTATACGGTAACCAAAGAACAAGCTTCAACATACATTACACTTCTTCATTATTATTTCTTCTTCTTATTATTGTTATTACGAAAACGACGCGACGACGACGACGACGGCAATACATTTTACATTACATTATATATGTGCTGATGATGCATAAGATTGTATAAAAAACAACAACAACGTCCATAATATTATATTATACATATATGTGTGTATATACAGTTTATTAACGAGTTTGACACAAGCCAAGCGGCACAAGCCAAGAAAACCGTGGGAAAGTAGTCTTTGTATAAATCCCAAAACATACTATACATATTTATAAGTCTTCTTGTATTATTATTTTATGGTCGACAAGCACAACACTCAATATATTAAATTCAACGTGAGCCGTACGCTATGTGGATACTGCATACGAAAACGTGGAGCATTGAAGAATTCAAGTTGCGAACGATGGAGTCTCGATTTTATTTCATTATACAAAGGAATGTATTTATTATTATAGTGGGACATACCCACATTATGTGTACGATCTGCTCATGGATGGAATATGTTAAACTACTTTAAACACCAGATATTTGCACATCTAAAGTAAAAACAAATAGAGCCATTACAGCTTCACGAGGGGTAGTGACGAAGTACAACAATTTTAAACTCATAAGTCTATTTTTTTATTTTCAATAATCAGTTTTGTATATTGTTTCACACACACACGACACATGTTATGCGGTACATTCATAGAAACTCGTAGGTACACTTGTTGATTTTTTGTGTGTTTGAATTATGTTATTCGACACTTGTTGCTACCACTACTGCTACTTTTATTACGCACGTCTATGCAAGCTCATTTGTATAGAGACACTTGTTTATATGCTTTGTGTTTGATTGAATAAATAATAATAAAAATTATCATAATAATTTTTATGGATTGTATCAACAATTTGCCATATCATAATGCTTTGTCATCACTTTTCTAGTTTTTCTGATGCGGACATGATAAATTGTACATATCGTGAAGCTTTGGGTTCGTAAAATATATTTTCTTTTTAATGTTTCTTGGAATTTTTTTATCATTTTTGGCTCTAAAATTCCTTATCTATGTTTTTATCTCATTTTCCTTTGTGCCTTTGATTCGTCGTCAAAATATTTACTGATTATCATATAGTTTGTTTAATCAGCTACCGCTTGTCGTTTTCTTCATTTGGTATAATCCGAGTTTAAATTAAAATTAAAGATAAAACATGCAATTAATTGTTTAGCATAAAAATCAAATCAAAAAACATACATATAAATTAATATTAATGAAAGCGTCAATAAATAAATGATTGTTATGAATTGCATGTTGTGAAAAAGGAAGATTGCAGGAACAAAAGAGAACGGAAGATGATAAAATGTTGCAGTTTTTTGCAGTTACAAACAATACATTCAAAGAACAATATTTAAAAATGTATAAGTCATTCATGAGAATATTTTTTTTGTTCTGTAAAAAATAATAACAATGAATTTACATCGAATTTCAATTAACTGTAACATAAATAATTGAATTAAATAATAAAGCATTTAGGTGAACAAGTAAAAAATCTAGATGAAAAACGCAAAGAAAATTTTTTGAATTTAATTTTTTAAGCAAATTCTCTATACCTGAAAAATACGTTAATAAAACCTCCGACTGAAATTCAAGCGACTGAAATTTTACGGAAAAAGTCAATAAAATACAATTTTTCTTTGAATTAATATTATATTTTTTTTTTAATTTTATTTCAATTATAATAATTAATAAGTTTATCTATAAAAACTATATAATAAAAAAATTAAGGAAATTTCAAGCTAAAATGAACATTTCAACTTTGAAAACTTTATATATTTTATTTAATCACAAAATATAGAGTAAAAATTTTTAAATCACAAGAATCCTTAAAATAAGAAAAATTATATTGCAAAATTATTAAAAAGTAGAATATTAACTAAAATACAATAAAATAGTACAGAAGAGTAATTTTCGGGAAGCTCAAGAAACTATTTGTTATTTCTTTCTAATGCCACTTATTTATCTATTTTTGGTTTAATTGACATTTTGGGAAATTTTCATACAAAATCTTAATATAAAAAATAAGTCTTTGTATTTTTAGCATAATTAATATTATTTGCTTCGTTTCACTACCGTACGCGTATCACAAGACTATGTTTCGTTTTGTATTGAAACCTCCTATTCAATAAGGAAAATATGTTTAAAAGATAATTTTTCACTGGAAGACAGTTTGATTTTGAAATTTTACATTTACACTGATAGTCAAAATTAAAATTAATATTTAAATAACAATTAATAGATGTACTAAATATATATTTTTTTTTCGTAGAGAAATATTAATTTTAGTTTTTTCATCACACAAAAGTGTTTTTTTTTTAGAATATTTTAATGATTTTAGAACATAAATCACCATGGACGCCATACATCTCCACTCTGTGGTTCCTCTTTAGGTGATTTATTACCATTATTTATTACTACTACTGGCCGACTATCCAAAATATTGTTATTACGGCTACTGTACATTACCCGTTCCGGAGTGATCAGCATGTGATTGGATTGTTGTTGTTGCAAATAATGATTATTATTGGCGTTAATTGGTGGAGTATCACTTTTTAACACATTATTATTATTATTAATATTGTTTGGATTATTGTTGTTCATGTTAACTGGATAATCCTTTGTGTAAAATTGTGGGATTTTATGAGATTCATTGATGATTGGACTCGCGATCCTGTTGAGGTGTGATGTTGCAACTGGCGGAGGTGGCGTTACGATGTCCACTTTTTGTATGCATTCGCTCAAGTGGCGCATTAAATGTGCATTTGCATTTTGATCGATTTTATTCAAAAACTGCGACACCTCGATTGCACAATGTTTGAAGCCGGCTTTGAAACGATCGGCATACGGTGAGTTTCCGTTCCCGTAAAGACGGTCTTTGCGCTTTAATCCATGCAAATAACGAACAGTCAGTTCGAGGATGTCAGCCTTTTCCAACTTTGTGACATTTTCACTGTCATTCTGTAATGAATCAATAAATAAAAAAAAAATCTTTAATTAATTTTATTTTAATTTGATTTATTTATTTTTTTTTAAATTAAAAAAAAACTAATTGATTGTTTATTGTGCGAAAATTATTTAATACTTACGTTTTGTAAGGCGCCGGTCATTAGTTCTTTTAATTCGTCGAGACATCTATTGATTCTTGCACGTCGCTTCCGCTCGAGCATCGGTTTCATAACTTTTCGGTATTGATAAGTCCGTGACACGGGTTCGCTCATATGTTCTTGTGCCATTATTGCAACACTCGGTGCCATTTATTATCACAACAATCGAAAAATATTGGTAAAATATTTTAATTTTTTTAACACTTTGATATTGTCATCAATTGATAAATATTCAAAAATATTTTTTTATTCAAATTTATTGCAATCTTGATTAAGTTCATTCGCTACGATTATCCATTTCACAATGATCTAGTATGAAAAAATACAGTCTTATTTATAAATTTTTCTACTTGGATCGACATCGTCTTCTGTCAGTCAGTCAGTAAACAGTATTGCTTGTAGCAAGATCAAACATAGAATGTATGTCTATATCACTTACAAACGACGTTGGAACGATCGTGTTTCGCTTCGTAACATACAAATGCATGCCGCCGTCTATGCAGAGTGAAAGAGAATTGCAGAATAAAACGGAGAGGGGACTTAATACGCAGCGCGTTCCTCTACGTTTGTCCGTCCCATTCATACTTCTGTGTACAAGCAACGAGTTAAGCCAAGTAGACCCAACATTTGATATTTATTTTATTATAATTTGTGTGGATCGTGTACTAAGCTAGGTAGCGCGGCATGAGATATCCAGACCGTGTGTATAAGACAAGAAATTGTTTCACACACTTTTCGATAAATTAATGTTTATAAAAAAAAAACTTGTGGTGCCTCCACTTGATGTTATAATGATGGGATTGTTAGTTGTCTCTACGCTACAAATGAAACGTTGTTTTTGTGCCCATTGAACACACAAACACACGAGAGACACAAATAAAGAGAAATAATGTGAAAGAAAAACAAAAAAAAAATTAATATAAACAATTTTCATTCATTCATGAGCATGTAACCGACCACACGAGCAAACACAACACACAAGCATGCATACATAATGTGGACCAATTGATAAAATTATCGCATTTAGGAAGTGTGTATGCTCGAATATATGTGACCTATATGGCTTCCGTTCAACGTTTATCAATGAACGACGAGTTAACTCTTTCTTTACTATTTTTTTTTTCAATGCTTATGAATATGCATATTAGTCTGATATTATTGTTATGACATGTTGTTTTTATTTTTCTCTTTTTTTTTCTCACAGTCCCATATAATTCTTCGTATTTCTTATCGCAATGTCCGCAAGTTCAAAACCGCAATATCCCATGGAGCTGATAAGTCAAAGAACGGCTTGAGATTAATTTTTGTGTTTGAGGCATGCCGAAATTCGTATCCAAGATATGAATTGAAGGTTAAGAAACTTGTGGAACAGTATTTGCGGTAATTAGTGTCTTGGTTGAAGATCCAAACGAAATTCTTGAAACTAATTACCTTTAATTTTATACAATTTTATACTTCAATGAGATGGATTTTTCTTAAAGAAATCATCATGAAATGCATGAAGCATGCACAAGAATCGAGTAAAGTATTTCCCATCAACTTAGTTAGCATACAATAAGCCTCTATACGTGATATACTCGTCGTCATCATTATTATTTTATGAAGGTATTGAAAATATTGGCTGAAAAGAGTTCAGAGGAAAAGCTGAAAACAAAGGAATTTCGAATGTTAGCTGCTCTTTAATTTCATTCAATAAATATGGATGCACCATTTCACTGGAGAACAAATTCAATTCTCAAACATAAGCAAAAAACGGCTTTGGTTTGTAATCAAAAGAAACTAAATCGCTCGAGTCGGACACGCGGTCATGATTTCTGTCGTAAGTATATTGTTGTTATTTTATTTTTCTCTTTCATTTTGTGCCATACACAAAAACACAATTGTATCGACAGTGCGGTCTCGATATGCCTACACGATCGAATACGGTGTTGTCGAGTCTCCAAAGCATCTGGCAGCGACTGTAAAATTAACAACAAAAAAGGAACGGAGAAAAAACTTCTGCCATACGAGTGTTCATCGCGTGGGAAAATATAGTTCAAAATTTTAAATTCCCACACTTCTCTTATTCATATTCTTTGCTAGGGATATACTTTTTTCAATATAAATACTTATAGACACGGCAGTACAACAGCTACCATCATGTTCTTTTTACTTAGTTCGCTTGTGTCGATACGAGAAGTGTGTATCGACGTAAAGTGCAATGCATTTATAACATAATAAATGGGTCTTTTCAATACAAGAAGCACAAAGAGAATCCTACGATAGACGTATGCTCTCTCCCTGCACATCATGATTATTATTATGTCTTCACTTTTATTCGTAGGAACGATCGCGCGTGTGTTGTACGAGCTATGTGCAACTATTCAGAAATTATTAAACACAATGCGTCGTCTTAACAAGAGGTAAATTGAAATGCACATACACGTTACGAATGAAAAGACAAATAATGGGGTGACACTAAACAATTTTTATAAGGGCGAATACCTATACAATGTCTTGTGTTTGCAATAAAATACCTATACAAGCATTGTCTTGTTTTTCCAATTTAATCAAACTTTGTATGGGGATGATTTTTTTTTGTTATTCAAAATGCATTGCATATGTTTGATCAGAACCGTGGGAACGATTTACTTTTTTTTTCTCCGTATCGCTTGACGAACTGATGCCATACATGTGCTAGACATGCGAGGATCGCTTGAGTCTAGGCATATCGGAAGGAACGTGGACATTTGACACAAGTATGGCACAAGATATTCTAATTCTGTCATTTGGTGTATTGAGATAGGTGATTGAGTAAGATGACTTTATTCATAGGAATATTTATTTATTTATTGCATGAATGTATTTTTGAGTTAAAAATGAGAAAATACGCGAAAAGGCGGGATTTTTTAAAAAGTACATTGACAATTTTTCAAAAATTGTTCAAAAATATGCAAATATATCAGATCACACAATTGCAAAATATGTACATATTATGAATCGTTAAAAATATATATTTCATTATGTTTTGTTCTGAATTTTTTTTTGCATAGAAATTTAAAAAATTAAGAAAATCTTCTATTTATAAGACTTTAAATGTGAGTCAATTGTGCGATCGGTATTTTTTTAGATCAAAAATTGCCCAAAAAGACCCTTTAAAGTGCAAATTCTTAATTATTTTAGCTTTTTGATAATTTAATGGGATACAAAAAATGGTAATAATTTTTTTCAGCTTAAAAATCGTAAATTATTAAAATAGCTTCTTCAGTCTGCCAAAAACTTATCATATTCATCAGTAGAATTTTTTTTAGTTGTGAACTGTAAGAAAAATGATTGATTCTTATCTCAATAATAAAACCATAAAGTCTGTTGAATGTCAAAAAAAAAACACAAATATAAAATACAAAAGTAACACAGGAAAATACGTGGAAACGCTAATTTTTAAGTTCATTCTGAATACGTGTTCGAAGCCAAGAAAAAAAACTCCATTTTTATGGTATCACACGAAAGACCATCTTCGTCAATTCAGTAGTTCGTAGCTTCACGCAGACGCTGCTTCTAGTGGCTTTCGAAATGAATGAAGAGGAACGAGTGTGATCTTTAGCTATCACTCGAAACACGTACACTCGACGAATGACTACAAAAAACGAAAAGAATAAAGTATGCATAAGTATATTATAATAACATGAAATGGAATGATTATACTTATTACGTATTCAATAAAAAGAAGCAACCGAATGCCAACAAAACAATTAACACGCGTGAGAACTGACGACTACTTACATTCTCAAAACAATAATACGAAAGAGTTGCGGACGATTATACGGTAAGCACATAAAAAATGCCTTTACGTAGTTTAACGTACGAATACCGATGATGACTATGTTGTTGATGCATAAACGCGTTAGAGTGTTTATAACGCTGCTGATTCCGTCGTACCAACAATAGAGCACCAACAATATTTTTGACCCGCTCTAATATTCCGTACAAAAATAAATAAAAAGCGAGTACAGTGAAAAAAATAGGTTCTTCCGAAACATTTGTACGATTCGTGCAAAATTGACAATTTTTTTCAAACCACATGAAAAGCACAGTTAAATTATTATTAATCAAAATAGTATAGTCAAAAACTACTAAAAAGCTACCTTTTTTATTAACATTTAAAAACGTAAATAAAATAATATCAAAAAGAAAAAACACTGCAATATGGTGAATTTCCAAAAATTTGTTGAATTTTTAATTGAATATTCATAAAATGTTAATGATCTGCTACTTTCATCATGTCAAATCGTGTGAATTGACATTTAAGTTATGCGAAGAGGAAGAGCTGATCTCATTTGGTCATGGTATACCATACACTATACAGGAATGAGAAATTTTTTTTTATTTTTTTTTGGCACGTATTTTGTTCATCCCTAAAAGAAATATATATTTGTAATACATCTATAACTTTATTTGTAACCACACAAAAATCTTATCAAAAATTTACTTTAACAGATGGAAGAAAAACTCAGAAAATCCACTGCCAGAAAATTTCGCTAGAACAAAAGTTTCTCACTTTTTTATGATCTAGATGGAAAGTTTCTTAGATTTTTGATTTGGCGAAGTTGTGATTTTCCGTGATTCCTCGTGAAATGACCCAGATGTACCTATCGAATAGCGAGTTATATTAAAAACTAAGCTTGTCAAAAGCATAGATACTAAAAGGAAAAAGTCGGTGAGGAATCAATAAGGCGATAAAATAATTCATAATTTCGTATAATAAAAGAGTTCCGGAAATACATTTTTTTATTCTATTTTAGGTGATTTTAATCATAAATTTAGTTCTTAAACATATTCAATAATATACAAAATTATAACTTCCTATTAATTCATTTTTCCTCATAAGATTAAAAATCAATAAAATTTAAGTAATTATAATTTTTTGTATGTGTCAACGCCTTTAAGGAAAAAATATAACATAAAAATGATCTGTTATGCCCGTTTAATCTTTGTCATATAAGTATAGAGGCTAACACAGTAAAGGTATTACGACACTTTTGTATACACAACTACGCACTTTTTGTGTACCTGATATTTTTCCGTTCGTTTTTTAAATCGTGGGAACAACAGACAGGTGCACGCATGCCACATCAAAATAAAAATAAATGATAAAATGTTGTACTTAACGTAAGTATATTTTTTATAATGTTGGTTTATAAGGTTTTAAAAACCTTTTCTTATTTTTTTTTAGGAAAGGATTCAACTTATTAAAGAATGATGAATGTTTCACAGGAACAAATAAATACCACAATGTTTAATCAAAATATTAATGATTAAGCATTTCACTATCCCTTTGGATGAACATTAATTTTATTAGTTTAAAAAAAATAATCGATTAAAATAAAAAGGAATCCGTTAATGACTATTTAATTTTTTTTTAAATAGGCGACGAAGGATTTTTGAACAATCATTTGAGCTACATATATTTAATCCGTTAAAAATAAAAATCTCAAATTCAAATTAAATCAAATAAAAAATTAAAAAAAAAAAATACACAGCACGACATGCGTGTGCTTTATCTGATGCCTAACATCATCTCAAATATTTTCTTAAACAAAAAAAAATGTATTCCTATCTATTAAATAATGAAAAAAAAAATCATAAAAAAAGAATCATATAACACCAAACACGACCGTTAAAACACAAATATACCTGCCTTATTCAAAAATCATAAAAAAAAGAAAGCATAAAAAAGTACGTTAAAAGCACCAATACAAAAGATTTTAATACAAATCAAACTAGAAACCCTTGTAAAAAATCTACGAATCCCTTTTCTAATAATGACACGTTTACAGGTGTGTCCTTTTATTCGAGACCCAATTTTAGTGTAACGATTTCCAACATAAAAAAGGAATTAATCCATCCTACATCACAATACAATATAGTCCATCCGTACAAAATTGTAATAACAATTCGTCTTGCCCTTTCTTCAAATAACGTTCCCTCTTGACCATATTACCCACATATAAAATATCGGTTCTATGCTCATATTGATCGACAACAATACTACACACGCATGAGGAAGGATGAAATGTTGCTGCTGTTTCTTCTGCTATAATTGTTGTTAAATTTATTTATTTTTTTTTTCTTATAACACTAACCGTATAGAGAAACACACGTTCCTCTACATGGCATACGATCAAAATGTGCATGTAAAATAAAAATCCTGAGAATATCAAAAGTTTCTGTTCTCACGGTTTTATTTTTGAAAAAAAAATCTTTGTACACACATGAGCTACCTGTGTATATCTTCATGTATGATGAGCGTCTATTAGTTTTCATACAACAAACAAACAGAAAAAAACGAAGGATAAAATCGAAAAATTTATTTATATATTTAGTTACAACATGCACCTGGCGTCAGTTAAAAAAACTCAACATGAATATATACTTCCTTGCCATCCAATAAACCTACGCTTAACTTTGTTCATTCCTTTGCACACGATCTATGAGTGTCGTCGTCGTTCAGAAGTGTGTTTCGTATGATTTCGTTCCATAAATGATTAATGCATTCATACAGGATTTTTTTTTCAAGAAAAAAGCATGAAAAATATTACTTCATCTCTATTTTTTATTGTTCTAGATTCTTATTGTCATTCGTTTAGAACTTTCTACCTGATTGGAAATTCGAGAATTTAACGGAAATTTTTTTTTTTTATATCTTAAAACTTTCTCACAATATAAATTTTTTTTTTAATTTTAAAATAAAAAGATTTTAATTAAATTTAACATTATTTTTTTTTTAATGAATTTTTTTAAGAAACGTCTTCATGGAAAATTTAAGCCATTTCTTGTTTTTTTTTTATGTTAAATGACATCATATTCAGTTACGCAGCAGCTAAATTTAATGTTACCCGCGCTGCCGGCATGCACAACAAAAAAATCTGATAGCAACGTGCCCCGCACGTATAGTACACGCTTTTAACGTGTGAGATCAATCTTATTGGTTTTTTTCTTGCTTTATTCATTATTCGGGTGCTGGTTATTTGAGCACGCTACATAAGCATGTCGTGCAGTTACGAAGAGGAGAAAAAAACAGAATGAAAGAATACGACGTACACACACCAAAAATGCTACTGCTGCAGTAAATGTACGTTTTTCCGTATGGTTCGTGTGTATTATTTTGTTTACATCACATTAACGTATGACGGAGAAGAAACAACAGAAAGATATTGGAAACATGAATAATAAGAAAAAAAGATAAGAGTAATAAAAAGAGGCAAAGAGAAAAAGCAACGGAAAGAAGATATTATGTTTATGGCTTGTGGAAGATGGAAGTGTGCCTGGCATGGGTCAAAGACTTTCACTTTTGATTGCTTTGGTCTCGGGTTATAATGTTAGTTTTCTGGATTTTTTGAGGATGATCGGTCAAGTTAAGGAGATTTTCGAATAAGAATTCAGTTTTGGCGGCTAAAATTGTGTTTTGACTTTTAGATGGATGTTTTTCTATCGTTTTTTTTTTATTAAATTAAATTATTGCATCATGTGAAAATAAACTTTTCTAAATACAACGATTAAAAAAGCCGGAAAAATACGTAAAAATATTTGAAAATAAAAATAATGTAAAACTCTCGTAAGGGTCTATTTTTTATTTTTAAAGTATATATATTATTTTTAAGTTTTTTGTATAATTTTTAGGTTTTCTTTATCAAACTCTAAATTTAGGAATTTTTAAAAATATGTTTATTCATCAAAAATGATATCTTCAAGAAAATTACTCTATATTTTAAGGAAAAAATATCAAAAATATCATTTTCTGCTTCAGCAAAATGCATTTAGTTCATTTTTTGCAGTTAAAGCTTGGGAAAAAGTAATTCAAAAAATACTCCTTATTCTTTTTAGTAGAAAAACATCAAAATTGTTTCTAGAAAATACAAAAAATAAGAAATTAAAAATGTACACCTGAAGAATAACCTTAGTCTCCCTTCCTATTTTTGAATTTCAATGAATTTCGACCCTCTGAATTACTTTTAGAACCTGTTGACTAAAGTTATTCAAAAAGGCACCCCTTGCATATTTCCCGCACCCTCATGGAAATGCCAGTGAACCCTAAAAAGTTAATTTTAGTGAGAAGGTCAACTTTTTTTTAGCAAGTGCATTTTATTGTTAATTAAATTGCAGCCACGATTGATTTTGGAAAAACTTTTAAGATTTTGATGTTTAATTTTTTGACATTATGTAAGCTGAAATTAATCAAATAAAAAGTCCTTTCGAACTATTTTCCCCTCAAAAAGAGATATTTTGTGTATTTACGAGCATACGTTAGCCTTTTCATAAAAGTGTTAGTACCTGAGTCGTCCTGTATGTTTGCTCGTAATACCATAACACTATACAACGCACGTGTTATATTCCTGAGTGGGGGAATGTATGAAGGCGGAGAAGGAACTAAAAGTGCATCAAGTGTATAAAAGCAGACGTAAAATTCAGAATATCTATAATTCAATCGTTCACCTTCGAAGTGAAAGGACATAGAGTTTCAAATAAAAAAACGATATTTTTTAACGTTTCAAAAAAAAAATCGAGAAAAATGTGTAGACCACAAGCCGTGCCTCTTTCTACCAAGAAAAACATTGAAGAGCTGCAAGCACTCAGAACTTTGCGCAAGGTAAGGATCGTAATTTAAACGCCAATCTCAATATTTACACTGGTGTTACACAACACTTAGTTATTTATTATGTTTAATATAAAAAAAAAACAAATACTTATAATTTTTTTCTCTTTTACAGAAATTAAAGCCAAAGTTAAGCCGTTTGATTGTGCCATCAGCAAAAATCAACTTGAATGTTTACTGGAATGTATTTGAAAGTTACATGGTGGAGACTCCTTCGGCCTCGCCTGCATCAATACATCAGTAGATTCGGCACGTTGTTTGTGCAAAACGAAAATCCATTCGTCTTCCAACTTAATTTTTAAAAGACCGCATCATGGGCGCGTCAATCAGCTTTAATTAGTGGTAATCATAATATAAGGACAACTTTAACAGTGATGAAAATCTACATGTTTTTTGGAAACTGTGATACTAACATGTAAGACTGATGTGTGATATAACCTATACACTAAGGAACAACAAGATGACAAGCTTTATTAGGATAGAAAAAAACATCTCAAGTGCAATTATTAGTCGTAAGGACAACGGGCTTCCAGTTCAATGTTAAGTTTTAGATTTAAGCAAAACGTAAAAAACCACCATCGCATCGCAGAAGGATGGATAAGATAGGCCGAATAGTGTCAATGTACTTTGAATTTAAGCTTTAATTGTTTTACGATTATTACTTTATCAATAGGAGTAAGATAAGGATCTCAAACTTGTATATAAGAAACCTTTTTCGTCTTATGCAAGTGATAATCGTAACTTACTTTATAATACCTTTTTTAAAAACATTTTATCATTTTTGTTGTAAGATGTTAAGATTAAGATTTTGTTATTAATAAGTTTGTTTTTGGTATCATCTCATGTTTTCAATTAATTGTTTATCTTTAGACTTAGGAGTGTTTGTAATTAGCAATAAGTTATTTTTAAGTTGGAGTGTGTTTTTTGTTTGTTTAAAAAATAAAGTTTTTTACGTTCATTAAACGTAATACTATGTTTTTATATTCTTTAATACTTGTCCTTTCTAAACGTCTTTGAAATTGAACCTTTGAATTATCTGTTGCACCCTTTTTTCATAGCATAATTTTGATATTTGAACATAAATTACACAACAAAAAAAATTCTATCGACATTAAAGGTCAACAGATTTCCAAAAATATACTAATTATAACTTCAAATGAACAAATACGAAGAGATAACTGTTATAGAAAAAGACAAATCAAACCTAAGTTAAAAAATATGAATATTTTCTCATATTTATCTTCTATACATTCATGAAAGTAATCTATTGTTCCACATTCATATCCAGATTATTTAAATTAATACACATGTCTGCTGGTCAAACTTGCGATTTAAACTTTATTGATGATAAAGAAATGTTTGACACGTGCGTTTGATTTGTTCGCTCTTATTATGAGAATTGATTTTTAAGAAAATTAACAAATCATTTGAGGCTTGTGTTTTTTTTGAAGACGAAGAAAAGAGGCCTTGTTCAATATCATAATTTTTGTGTTATTAAATTTCATCCTTTTAAATATTTATATTTTGGTTACATATATTTTAAAATTTGGTGTAAAGTCCTAACTTTTTAATATAAATAAACGTTTGAAAAGGCAAGTAAAGTGTATTAAAGATTTAACTATGATAATTTTTTTATAAGGGTTTGGTGTCTTTCTATCAAATATTGTTTAGAATCCAGTTACAAAAACAAATATTTGTATAAACATCATGCTCATATTTGATTTGAAATATAAGAATGTTGTTTTTTTTTTTGATATTTAAATTTATTTTTTTTAAACAACTGCCAATAATTGAGCAATCAATATATTAGTGAACTTGATCGGTAAATGGAACAATTATATAGATTATACTATCCAATTTCTGCAAAATCAGAGAATATTTATGATGTTTTTTTTCAAGAGCTGAAAGTATTTGTTTATACAATTATAATAAAATATCGAATTTTGTGCCTCGATAGGAGATTCGTGGTTTACTCTAGATCTCATATAAATAAAAAAAATCTAAAAATGAGACAAAAAGCCCATGTGAGCTGGTCATCATGATAGGCCAGTTTTCCTTAAAAACCATATTTAAAAAATCAACGAAAATGGGTGAAAATGTACGAGATCATAATCTCTTATATTCAACTAATGGCTTATTCGAGTTGTATCAGGCTTTACGCATACTTTATTTGGTCAATTCCAGTTGTTTCTGGTTAAAGTTTCTGAATTTCGCGCTTTATTATCTTCTTAGCTAGTTTGAAATACAAAAATCATCAATTTTTGTGGTCACTTTATGCTTACATTTTAAGAGAGACTTTATTATGGAACATCTGTACTCTGACCTAGTAAAGAAAACTATGTTAGCAATTAAAAAACATCCTTCCTACTATTTTTTTTCTAAATTCCTAGAATTAATTCGCAAACTAATGATCGGCAGTATCCAAAAAGAGCTTCTAGACTTGTCTTCAATGTGTGAACACACGAACATTGTGCAATCATTGTTGTCAAATGAAAAAAAATGTTCGTGTGCGATCTGTTTTTTTTTTTTTTTCAATAAAATATCAGCCGGATTTATTCAGAAGTGTGTTCACAACATCCTGCAGCATTCTGCCGTCAGACTGTCCGCCTGGATCTTCCTATAGAAAGAATCGTCTTACAGTTTTGTCAAACGTGTGGCCTTCTAAAGAAAAAAAAAGAAGTGTACAATAAAGTCTAAAGCCAAAGCCTGTAGTCATATTGTTATGTCTTTCTAATATAAACAAAAAACTACATGACTCCACAATGGAATAGACATGTTGCAATTATTGTTAGTTTAGACATCCCATACAATTATATTGTCAACTTCCTATGGTTTTTAATAATTGAACGAACGTGCTCAAGATAAAACAAACAATAATATGAAAACATCAGAAATTTTTTTGACTTTTGATGCATTTTGTTAAATAAAGAATAAAATCGTATTCTTGTGTTGATTCTTTGCTTCTAGCCTACAATATAAGAAAAACCCGCCAAAAACAATGCCGACAAAAATTTATTAAAAATATCAAATGCAAAGTAACTTTTGTTTGATTTTTTTTTTATTTGACTTTTCGCAACAAATCTCCTTCCTGGACTCAAGCTGTATTTTTAGCGGATTAATTCAATGAAAAGGCTCTCTTTTTTCATATAAACTTTTGAATTATTTTTGTCAATAGCATAAAAATTTGATTCTATAGAAATGTGATAATTGAAAATTTTCGCGATTTTCAACGCTCAGTGAATTTAAAAAAGGATGAAATTGAATAGGGTCAAAACTAAACATTTACAAAAAATGGTTCCGAGTTTCGAGAAACCTGAGATCGTCTTTTTTTTCAAAATTTCAATCATTTCCAATTTTAAGGGTTTCTGTTTTGTTTGAGCACAAATCTTTTAAAAGACCGATCTAATAGTGAATGTCCATTTTTGTATATTTTCTTTCCAAGCTATCCTTTAATTTTTTAAAAGTTATTGTTATCAGGTATAATATTTTTTCCTCACTTATTCATATAACAAATTATTGCTACCTTTTCTATTTCTTTTGTATACCAATAGATGAATAGATGTGCATATTGCACGGAATACAATGAAAAACTATATAAATCAGTATAAAAAAATAATTCTCAATAGATTTTTTTCCTTTTTATTACAGATTTTTTAAGGAAGAATAAATGGAAGAAATAAATTTCTAGAAATTTGTTGCGCATCAGCTAATTTGTATTAATTTTCGATAATATGCGTAACGAAGATGAACTCCAAATGCCAAAAGATTTCGGATTCGGTATGTTTCATGCTGGCATTAATAACGAGACTAGCATACAAATTTTAGTTTATTCAATTTCTGTAATTGATTGTTTTCGCGATTTGAAACGCATGACAATTTTCAAATAATTTGAAATTTGGTGCATATGCCCTTTTGTGGCACCACTAAAATCATCTGCTTGTCTAAAATTACCTAAATTTATTGGGAATTCTCCTGCATTTATGGAAACAGCGGGCAAGAAATGTTGCTACTTTAAAATAATTTTGAGTATTTTGACTCATTTCCTACAAAAAAGGAACTAAATAATTAAAATATGTATTTTTAAGAGTTAAATACTTGCTTTGCATAATGAGTTGAGAAACTTATCCTTGTGTACTAATTCTAACTTTTTACCTTTTGACGGTTTCAGACTTGATTTTTAGCACCAGATTATTGTTTTTCGTCTCTTACGTGGTAAAACATGACACGAGGAACATCGTCTGGTGCAATAATGAGATACTGACAGGAAAAAAAAAGAATTTGTTAGATCTTTTGGGATGACTTCCGAAGCAATATTTGGATGTTATACTTACAGACTTGAAATTGTCAATATTTTTAGTCTTGTTCCATAGTATTCCGTGATTAATATTCGGTAGTAAACACTGAGTTTTTTTAATTTGCCTAAAATATTCGCATTTGCATTAATTTTAAGAATATGTAATATCGTCCGCTTGAATCTCTTCCACGAAATTTTCGGTATTTTAAAACTCTAAAACAAAATTTAGAGAAATCTGAATTAGATATTATTTCATGTAATCAAAGATGTAAAAAACTCCGATTTTGGTAAGTGGCTTACGAAATGTCCCTATTTCCTAGTATCACTTGAATATCAACTAATTTCTACAATATCCAACCTACTTTTGTTTATTTGATTTTTCTATTTTACTAAAACAAAGAATACCGATGAGCTCAAATTTCAAAGAAATCATTTTTATGACATCAAAGTGCCTGCTGCGGTAGCTATGGTGACAATTGACACTCGGGTAAACCCATAAGTGTCATCCCATCATCTTCAAAAAGTAACGTCAATAAATTTGATGGAGATGGTAACAGCCCATTATTGCCCCAATTTCCGAGAAAGACCTCTGAGCAGCACACTTCATCATCGTTATAAAAATCCTTCCATAAATTTGAGTGCAAATTCACGCTGTGATGTAGTTAGTAGAAAAGGTTTCATATTTTTGTAAACAATAGAGCTACTTTATTATCTGATCAAAATTAAGGTAACAATTTTTTTCTATCTTTTTTTAAGTTTAAATCATCGGAATTGTGCGACGAAGTGTAAGATAAAAAAAATACTTTTTTTTTTTAGATGAACATACAATGATCTACCTGCTGTAATTTTAAGATATATGTTGTTTATTTTATTAAAAAACGAAATGATGAAGGTAGTTTTAACGCACAAAAACGCCTCAATTTGAATTACAACTTTTGGCATTAAAAAAATAATATTCTGCCTTTTCTTGTTTTAAAATGACCAGATAATGCACTTTACAAGAAAATAGAAGCACATGCCAAATCCAAATTTTTCTTTTGTTCTCCCAAAATTACTTTGGTCCAGAAACATTGGCACAAGAAGCGCATAATGACTTTCTTTTGTTCCTCCTTTTTTGGTTCTAATTTAAACAAAAGAAAAAAGGCAGATAAGATTATTTCCAAATAATACAAAGGGAAGTCTAATTATTGCATTCCGTGTAAGAGCACACTTTCGACCGTGCATGATTTTAAGACAAAGAGGCGGAACGCATCGGCAGTCTTTAATTAATTATTTGCTTTAAATATGAAAGAAACTTGCCGCAAAACCATACAATATTCGTAAAACACATTTTTCAAATTTCCTCCTAGTCGTCGTCGGTGGAAGGCCACCCCAGATTGACTGAATAGACAGAAAAGTGAACTTTGATAGACACAATCATTATGTAATTTTGCATTGAAGACCTCCAGGACTGTAAAAGTAGTTAAATATAAATTTGTGCTCAATCGTTTGGCTAACAAAGTCGAACTCTTGTTTAAAAATTTTTGAAAATTGGGAAATTGCTTTTATTGCCAAATAGAGTTCATGTAAAATTTTCAATATTTTATAGCATATTTTGGCTACTTCTAATCATTTATTGAAAAAAAATAATAACATTAAAACAAAAGTTTACAAAAAAATTAATACCTAATTTATATAATTATAATTATGTTTTACATAACTAATTAAAAAGTATTTTTTGAAAGACCTCTAATTTCTTACAAAAAATAATAAGAAACAACATAAATAATTACTATAAAATTAATTAAGTAGGTACAATCCAATTAAAAAACTTAACAAAAATGACACTAAAAGAGGAGTTTTGTTTCTCAATTTTCAACATTTCATAGAAAAAATGTAAGCTTTAATTTAAAAAAGAAAAAATCACCCATTTCCCTGAATTGTCACAGCAAGTCGCGGTCGATTTGTTTGACGGTGATAGTTTATGTTCTAAGATTAATTGTTCTTGATATTGAATTCAATAAACATGGCCAAAAGTCATCTGTTCACAACTCTTTTGTAGTGCAAAAAAATTAGAAGCTCTAACAGTAAGTTCGTACACAAGCTTTCTTCTGACGACACAAAAAGTTACCAAAAATCTTTTATTATTTTTTAATAAAAAAAATATATATGCTGAGTTATTCATTGAATTGTTACGAGAATAATCAAACACAAAATTAATCAATGGCACATAAAATCCGAAAACAAATTAAACAATTGGCTAAAAATCTTTTATCTCCCATTTATAGGCAATAAAGCATTCAATACGTTCACACAAAACACCCTCTATCCTACCAAAAATTATTTACCATAAAACAGTCCGAGCACATATTCTTAGAACTGTTTCTTTTGATATTTTAGACTAAATCGATTTCTCATACCTACGCTTAATACACAAAAAGCCTACACATAAAGACAGATTTTGCCTTTCTGCTGCATGTACGGCTTTGACTGCATGTAATTCGTACTGATTGTGTCGGGGTTGAGTGGCTTTTGAAAATTATTTACAAAATATTTAATTCAATATCTTTAAAATCTCCATTCTTTTATGCACATCCAACGTACATGCACACAAAAGACGTGGTTTCTTATTATGTCGATATCCTTAGATTTCTTAACTGAGAAAAACACAAAAGTGATGCTTTGCTTTATCATCTTTCAATTTTTTAAGGAAACGTTTATATTTGTTGTACGTGCCATTAAATATAAGATTAGACCTATACGCTGCTCAAAGCATTCTTCGTCAATAATAATAACAATTTTCAAACAAAACAAAAAAAAAACGAAAGAAACATAATATAATAATAAGGACGAAGAAGCATTTATACAGAAGATTGCCAATGAATATACTACTTTGTATTCATTGAACAATGAAAATCAATACAAAACAATAATAAAAATATAACTTAAAATGTTTAACAATGGCTCAGTATGAAAGAATAAATAGTTGGTTTTTTTCTGGTTGACAAACTTAATTTTGCACAATATAACATGCATACGTTGTGTACGTTGACAACAATTAAGTTCGAAAATAAGCCAGGATATGCCAAATAAAAACTTATTTTTTAGTTTATTTGTTGATTTCTATTTTGCTTGATCATCTTTTGTCAACAAAAACATAAAACTCATTTTTTAAGGAGAAATAAAGGTGTTTTATTGTCATAAATGTTTGCGATACCATTTACAGATTACGTTCTCTTTTCATTCGAAGAAACACAAAGGACTCTTCGAAGGACTTGAAGATCTAAGTGATATGTTTCGTAATTGGCTAGCTAAACATCTTATAATTGTACTTTTAGCAGTAATTATACGAGAATCAAGATGTTGAATTTGATTTTTATCAACTTTTCAAGAAAAACAAGATTATATTTGCCAATTTTGTTCTTATAAATTTGTTTCTGGCTCTCGCCTTTCCACCTGGTCAGTCTCAGAAGCTAGACAGAAAAAAATACTAAAATTCAGTCGTTATAAGATAAAAATTCAAAATGTGGCTAAAATAAAAAGGGAAGTTTTTTTTATCAAAAACAAATTTGAGTGCTAGGTATACAAATAGTTATCTTAACTTTTCTACAGGTTGAGCATTGTGAATCTCTGATATAAAACACATTAATTACTAAGTAAAATAAAATCATTTAGTAAATTTTGTTCTTAGCTAAAATCAGGGGCGTAATTTTTATCTAAGAGTTTTAGTGTTCTTTTTTTGAGAGATATATAATTATATTGCAAGGTGTTTATGGCGATTATAAAGAACTATCATTTAAAAGTGGAATGGACATTGATTTAAAAAATGTTTAAAAGCATTTAACAACATTTATGTGATAAGATATTAGAAAATTATAGCCTAAGAAAAATGATCTGTTTTACCATAAATTTAAAATTGATCGTTGCTCTAAAAAGGGATGAACAAAAAGGAAAAAACGTATACCTAATAAAACTGTACATTTCAATAAAAGCCGCACCAGAAAACCAATGATTCGGTTTATCGTAACATAAAACTTAATTTTATTTCATTTTATTGTTGGATGGATAGAAATTGTTAATTCTATAATGTAGGCGGGAAACAATTCCTAGTCCTGAAGTCCAATAATTAATGAAGATTGGTGTCTGACTTGTGTGCCCACAGCATAAACTATACGATCGTCATAAATATTAACTATCGCGCACTCCTTTACCTTTCAAAAAAAAAAAAGGTAGGTCGAATGATAATCATAAAATTTAACATTCATCACCATTCATTCCCCATGTTATTTAAATAAAAGTGAAAAAGGGATACATATTTGAGAACGATTGCCTAGGATGAAATAATAATAAAAAAAAAACATAACAAACATTTTATCTAGAAATAAATTTTAACTTACAATATTGTGTAAATATTTCCATAAAAAATATTAAAGATCATCCACTTGTTAAAATAAAATTAAGGAAAAAAATGTACCTGCACTTTGCTGCCACAAAGTTGGTATCTTCAAAAAACATCCTTGCGTTGGTATATGCGGAGAAAAGAAACCATTTATGGCAATTTATCAGGTAATTTGAGACGATATATGAAGAGGGAAAATTATCTTTATCTTGAACACATTCTTCTTTATTTTGTTTTCTGTTTTATTTTATTTTATTTTGGGTTAATATGATTTTTTTTCCTATTTAGTTTTGTGTATATGTTTAAGATCAACAAAAAATCCATTTATAAATAAGGTCAGTAAGATTTTTGTTGAGCCTGTTCCCACGATATTCCAACACGTGCATCTTTCTTCTTCTTTGTATTTCTTTAAAAAAAAAAGGTCCTTTTTATAAGGGTTTGAACATACAAAGATAAAAAAAATATAGATGCATAAAATACGTTGTATTGTATTGAAGGATGCCAAAATAAATACTGTTAAGTCTATGTCATTTGTAAATATTTAAGTACGGTAAGTTATTAGGTATGTATTTTGAATTTGTTATAAGTATTATGTTATATGTTGACAGTCAGGTTAAAACGAAATTGATCAAATTACAGTGATCATACATGGATAATAAGTATACTGGTTTCTTAAAAAATGTGTTGTTGCATACCATAGTATCAAGTTCACCATAGAAAATTTAAAACATTTTTTTTCTGTGAGTAATTAATATAAACCATCTTTGTCATTATATAAACTGTTAAATCATTAATATTTTTTATGCACTTGATATTCGAATCCTTTTGGAGTAGAAACAGAAGCACGTGTTCCACAAAAAGCAGTTTCATGTTTTTTACGCTTTTCACTTTTGATCCAGAAAAAATATTTTTGAATATAAAATAAACATTAGAAACATGCGCTTGACAGATTTCACAGAATTAGTAGCACTTTGATATTTTTTCTCAAATGTGCCTTATGAGAACTAACAAATAGTTGATTAACAAGTGTAAAAAATCATTTCCATATTTTAATGGCACTAAAACCAGATTTGTTTTCGGCGTCTTATGTTAACATGTCTTTCATGCTTAAGCGGTTTTAAGGCGATATTCCTTTAATTTGAATTTCACATTAATTGTAATTGGAAACTACAAACTAATTAAGTTTTATTTTTAATATGGATCACTTAATCTAGCATAAATCCAGGACATCAGATTCAATTTGGAATATTTTTTGTTGGTACAATACGCCTATCAAGAAACTTCAAAGCCATTGATCATACCCCAATATCTTTTTTGGTATTTTTTTCTCTTCAAATACAAATAAAAGTGTAATAAGAAAAAGTGATATAAAAGATCGAAAGAAAAAATGTCGTCAGATATACTGTTTTGTTCAAACAGTTCTTACGAAAAAAAAACGATACCTTTTATATAAATTTTATAGATAATAAAAGAAAATCGGACAATTTTATCAGTAAAAGGATCTTTGAAATGTCCTATTCAACTCTATAATGTGTCCGATTAAAGAAATGAAATAGAATAGATTGAAAAAACAGATAACAATGGTACTATTCTCGAATGTGAAGGTATTAAAAAAATCAGAGATTAAAATTTTATTGTTACACACAGTTACCGGTTAGAAAGATATGTTATATTGTCCTTCGTCCACAAGATTTATGTGCAATCACAGTTAGGGATGTTGAAATATTTGTTCAGCTCCTGCAAGAAAAGTTAGAATTTCAACGAAATTCGACATCCCCTAAGCCATTTCAGATTCACACATATCATACATTCGGTTTGGCAATCTCATGTTTCAACAAGAATAACCTTGTTCAGAAAAAAAGTATATTTTTTTACAAAAAAAAAGGACGATCATCATTGAGAATAAGATAACACAACAATAATCAATTTCCTTTTCATATTTTGGACCTTTTTTATTGTATTTTATTTTTACTTTTTATAAAATAATAATAACATAGTCTACACTGTTTGAATTAAAGCAAAAACAGAATACTTTCTCACAGTCTAGAATAGATTTCAGGATTATTGTTGTTTTGTATTTTATACAAAACTGAAAATGCAACCGTTAAAACGGAATGCATCATCATAGAAAACACCTTTATTTTGTATACAAGAATAGCTGGATATTCCTTTTTTTATACAATAATACTTTGTTGAAGGCATTAATTCTCATACATTTTTTTTTACCTAAAATATATGGTTAGCCCTTAATTATGTTCCAGAAAAGGTCTTTTGAAAGCAAATCTATGACCGAGATGATTTTTAACATTAATTTAATTAGGTATAAGATCATAGTTTGATTGATATTACGAGATAATATGAGAGGAAGTTGGTAATTTTGTGTTATATAATGATGATATGATAATATAATTATCTTTATACGAGCTCTTGAGGATTTTTGACAACTTATCAAGTGCTTTCTAGATTATTACTTTTGGAATATTTGTTCTAACTGGTATAAATAAATAAAATCAGAAATAAAATTTTAAAAAAGTTGTCAAGACATTTTCGTCATCAGTCAAACAATTCATAACTGCATAAATTTTATAATAAACATCTTAATGGTAGGTATGCTAATTAATTTTTAGTAAAAATATTTTTATTTAAATGCATGGATAGGAAGATATTGCTCAAGCCGTTCAAACATATTTAATGCAATTTTTAAAACGCTTTGATCTTTTTTCCTACTAATGACAAAATAAGCTGATATCAATATTTGGTATCTGTATTGTAAACACCCAATTATATCTTTAACACCGAATAACCCTTTTTTATGTGCACTCATCCGACACTTACTTTCAATCATATATCAATAACTAAGCTCTATAGAGAAAAAATACCTTTACACAAAAAAAATAAAATACAGGTATTGTTAATCCTTTCAGTGAATCAGAAAAAAATAAAACGATAAAAGTATTAACAACACAAACAACAATAAGTAGCATAGAAACACAATTAGTTAGCTTACCCCTTTCAACTTTTCATATGTGCAGTTACCTGTCTTGTTGTCCTATTAGATTTTATGAATTGACGCTTTGTTCGAGCTTTTGTTGTTTATTGATGAAAACTCCTTATCCAACACCTCTTAGAAATGCATATAAAAGTATGATTTTTTGTTTGCGCTTTTGTGCAAATTTTAAAATTGGAATTCTATGAAAAATAATTCATCAAAATATTAATGCAATTTTAATTTTATTATTTTTTCTGCATAGTAAGACTAAATTGCAAAATAGTAATGTTAAATTAATTTGGTTAAAAATCCATCATTGTTATTAAATTATGTTGATTTTTTCAATTTTCGTTAAAATTAAATTTAATTATCAAAATATTTCCATAGGGAAAAAGAATGCGCTCGTGCCCACAATCAAATTAAATACAAATAATTGCTGCACATACGCAAGTGGAAAACACCGTAAAACACGGATAATCAAGTGCAACACAAAATCACATTATTTTTTTTTCTCACATTTCTCCCCTAACATACATTTAACATCAATTGGAAAAACAAGTGAACATACTTGTGCTGCAATAAGTAAGGTCACTTCTCATTTCCCCCTCGAATAAAATTGAAAATCACTTGTTCTATGTGTGCATTATGTCCCCTATGTGTGTTACATACAAAACAATGCAACGATACCAACGTACCGAGGTACCAAAGCAAGTGCATTTTCTAATTCGAACTCGTCGATGTAATAATTAAGTTTAAAAAAAATAACGATCCAACGCTCATTACTCTTCATCCTTATCCCGAATCAGAGTCCAAAATATATGGGAACGCATTAATGCGACAATACGGAATTTGTTTGTGTTTTTAATGTCATCTAATGCATACCTACTTTATCTTATTCATATAAAAAGAGGATTGAAAAAGGTTGCCTATCATATAAACACAATATCGTATGAATCCTTTTCACGGCATGTATGGAGCACTATGATGTGTAGTGTTATTATTAAATAAAAATCACCCTCGCTTGCCATCTGCCTTCACTTTTTGATAATTGTGTGGGAAACGAAAGAACATTTAGGTTCTCACGATATTTTGATTTCAACACAAAGTGTACTCTTTGTGGAATAATCACGGTCACATTTTTAATACACCTATTGCTATCCTTATTCATCCGCCAGAATTTCGTTACGAGCAAGTAACGCTGTTCCTTTCTTTTTTATTCAGGTCTAAACTTTAAAAAATATTTTTTGAACACCTGCCCTTATACGGTGTCCTGATTCGATGAAATTTTTATTATGTTGTGCATGTATGTTTGAACTTTATTCATGTTTATTTCATTCTTCGTACGCACACACACACACGTTTTTCGGATTTTCTATGCATTGCGTGGGCACACATACATACGGAGCGTACTAAGCCGGCAAGTGAATCTCCTACACAACATACGTACCGAGGGATGTTGGTGTGTGTAGCTCGATGCAACCCCAGACCCAAAAAGTATAAATACCGAGCACATTCGGTAGATTAAGACAGAATCTCACTTACTTTCGAAGAGAACACAAGCAACTAAGTTGTTCTAAAAAAAAAAATATTTTAAAAAAATTTCAAAACAAGTAAAGCAAAAAATCACAAGTGCCAAAATGTTGTACACAAGCGAATATTTGATTGCAAGCAACAACAGCATCAACGACAACAAATACAACGCAGAAAAAGTCTCAAAAACAACATCATACAAAATCAAGAAGATGTTGAAACCCCTTTTGCGCTTATTGAAAAACAGCAACAAGAGCCAAAAGAAGATGCACAGCTTCGATGAGGACAGCAACCAATCGGATTGCTACAGTTACACCACCGAAGAATGTTGCAGCAACTACTCCGAAATGGACGACAATTCCGCCAACGAAGCCTTGGAAGCCAAATTAATGAACGAAATCAACAATTGCATGGATAACGCAGCAATTTACGTCTATGGTGACAACAACACATGCGACTTGACACCAGTTACCAAGGAACAAACCTTCGTGCCAGTTCACTTCTACCGCAACGAAGCCGGAACCTTTTTCTGGACAACCATGCAACGACCGGCCGATTGTGACTTAATTGAGCCTCACTGTTTCTCAGATCATCAAGTTCCACAAATGCAATATGGTGATCGTTGGGTACAAGCATAAGTATTGCAAGTAAACAAAAGTAACTTAAAAGTGCCATAGCTTTAATTTGATCTCAAATGTCTTCCTATTTTTTATTAGAGTTAGGGAAAAATGATGTAAAAGCTTTAATTTTTTCATTTTTTGATATTACTTGTGATACTTTTTATTATGCTTATGCTTAGGGATAGAAACATTGTGATTTAGAATAAGATTTAAAAAAAATTTAATGTCTTCCATTTTTCATTAAAAATAAATAAACTTTAAAACGAACTTTATGTTTTTTTATATTTATTACATTCTTTCGAATTTCTACCTGTTCTTCAACAAAAAAGCATTTCCAATTCATTTTTTCTTGTCTATCTTTATCCTAAACAATGAAAAAATCCTTTGTCATCATCCTTCTCCTTTGTGCGATATTCGTTAGACCTAATCTTTTATTTGTTAAATTCCGATCCGTTTCTCTTGAATAACTCGAACAATAAAAAAATATTTTTCTAGAAAAAAAATATAATTATTCTTAGTCAAATATTAGAATTCCATTCAAAATGCACTTTCAAAACACGTTCTAACATGAAAGTATGTGTGTTCCTGCAGATAAGATTAGAAGTCCATCCTATGTTTACCATAAATAAAGTTTAAACGTTTTTTTTACTTCGTTAGAGCTAGAATCCATAGGAATACTTTTTTTTGTAACGCTCATAAAAAAATCTAAGACAGGTCCTTTTTTGAACTTGTTCGTCCAAAAACAATAGATTTCTAAGAAAACACTAACTAAAAAAAATCCTATTTCTTTCCAAAAATACATGTGTGGTGCATGCATATTTTAAGACAAATTATAATGATCATTTGCATATTTGGTATAAACTTCATTATTTGTTGATTTTTTTTTTATTTTTATGCAAATAGATTTAAGTCATTTGAAAATGTTCCCATGACACAAGTCCGCATTTTCTTTTGTGTTTTATGCTAGAAAGCTGGTGCTTGCTTTGCAGGTACCATTACTGCAAGTGAAATATTGAAACTATTTTTTGAACTAATATGCATGAAAAAAGAATTTCAGTGAGAAAAAAACGAAGCAGGTACGTTAAAATTATTATTTAATTCTATTGATACAAAAATGTACAAGTTAAGCAGGTACTTTATGATGCACCAAACCAAAATATTTTTTAAGCTTCCTAGAAAACCTGTAACAGAATTACTTACACATGTGCGAATGCATTTTTTCACTTGTAAAATTCTCACTCTTCTATTTTTGCCATAAGTCGATTTTTTGAATTTGTGAGAATTTGTCGAACCTGCACAATAGGAGATTGTCAGACGTGTCATTGTTTCTAAAATAAATCCTTAAAACGGTAATGACGTACTTTGTAAATGACTGAGCAGACAGTCTTTTTCTTTGCAAAAGATTTTAGGATGCAGACAGACGACGACGACACGGATTTAAAAGTCCAATATCTTTTTTCCATAAATAGTACCGATTTGTTTTGTTCAACTTTTTGCTTCTTTCCGTGGGAATCAGCTGTCTGTTAAAATTTCAAGATAAAAGTTTTCAACAGATTATCTTATCGTACAACAAAAAGTTGTTCCGTCTCCCGAGATTTCTTATCCTTTTAATATTCCATAAAATTGTTTAAATATTTGAATAAAAATTGAAACAAATAAAGTTATTTAACGGTACATCTATCGTGCAAACACATCATAAATAAATGCAATTATTATTTATTGCCTATATACATACGTTAACTCATGTATCGCATTTATGTCATGATTGGACTTGTTGATGCAAGTTGAGTCACATGTGAGGAAAACACAACAAAAAAATAAAAACGCGCGTCTTTTCATGAATGGACGAAAAAGAGTGAATGAAAACTTGTTTCAAGCTACATTTCTTCACATCGAATGTCTTTAAAATTTTTGTGCAGGTTTTTGAAGCTATACATTTTTTTTTTCTCTGCAATTTGTGGGACATGTTTCAACAATTCATTGCTTTTTAAAAGGAGTATGCCTCAAGCACAATTAAGCAAAGTAGAATTTGAACGTGTCCAATCTTGTTTTTTTTCTTCTCATGGCTTGAGAATCGATCTTTCATCTTCCTTTAAACATTAAATAACAATACGAAAGATTGTTATTTTTAACAAAACGTCACTTAAAAAACCAACATGTCCTTTTCATTCATCGTTGCACGTAGAATTTCATGCTATTTCTCAAGTACAATATAAACTTTCTTAAGTGCAACAATAAAATAATGCTAAAAAATAGAAACGTTTTATGGTTAAAATTCATCTCAACTTCCTGTCCTTTATCACAAAAGCTTTTATATGTTCTGTGAATGTAATGACAGTTACATGTTAGATGTTTGTTGCAGATAAGAAAAAAACGAGGTTTCTGCCAAAAAAAAATTAGTTCGTGAGTAATAGAAAGACAAGAAAAAAAAATCAAAAAAGTCACAAGATTTATACAAGACGACAAACATTATCTTTTAAGCAATTAGGACCTTCGGAAACACAGGTCCCGCTATACATTGGAGACACATTTTTGTGAATGAAAGTGATGACTCATTGATGTACTTCAAAGATGTTGTCTACAGACAGTAATCTTTTAAGACAAAATTGTATCCTGCTCAACTCTTAGTCTTACCTCGTCGTGTTTGCAAACCATTAATGTATTGGATAAGATTAAATAAAAACAAAGTCAAAGGCGCCACGACATTTTAACGTCAGGATGTGATTTTATCTAATATTTTAGAAAAAGAGGTGACTTTCGTACAACATCCTATGATAACTAAAGTAATAAAAGATCGGAAACAAGCATTATCGCAAAGTGTGTACATTAACAAATTTTAAACATAACCAAACTTATGCTCATCTTGATTATTTTTGTTTTGTTTTAATAGACACGCGTTTCACACATTATATGAATTTTAATTATTTTTTCTATAAATGAAAAAAAAAACTCGAATTATTACACATTTTGTTGTGTTACCTGTTGCATGTGTATTAAAACATTTATATATATGGAGGAACGCAAATAACCTGCTTTTCGATCTCAATTACCATCAATTAGCATGGTGCTTTGACAAATTCATTGGGGGAGATTGTACTATTTGTTACTTAATAGTTTCCGGCATTAACTTTTTTGTCACACTCTTACATGTATAAGCAAAATGTAGAACGCTGGATTTTGTTTATTTGAGTCTGATCATTCCAAAAAAATAAACAAAATTCTGTAAAAAATATCCACCAAGCTCACTTGGGGGTCTATTTGTTTATAATTATTAAAAAAATATTAACATACGCATTTAACACTGTTTATTTTTAGTTAAGAAAAAAGGATCTGTTATTTTAGGAACGAAAATATTGGCGTCAATTGATGCTAATCAACGGTCAACGCTGATGATTCATGTTATTTCACAAAAAAAAAATATCGTCTTGTAAGTCCAACAAGACAACGTGCTCCGACTTATTCCCAAATAAGAAAAGACACATTCCATGCACACTTTTATACTATATGAATCATATAGGATGCACTTTTCAATGGAATAACATACATAATAAAAACAGAGCAAAAAAAATTTAAAAAGATATATGAGAACCCAAAAAAAAACATCATACATTATCTGTCGTCATTCGTATGTCATGCACACTTTCGTATAAAAATTCGTACACTATTCATTTAAAAAGTAACAACGGTCATGTTATAAAAAAGGCACACATGCCTGATTTTCTCGTGAGAAAAAAGACAGATGCTTTTATATTTTTGAGGTTTATTTTTTGATAAATTCTTATAACATAGTTTTTAATATACCGTATATTGAATCATTATGTGTATTAAGTGGTATAACTATAATAATAAAGAAAAGTGGTAAGAAAAAGGCATTGTATTGAATTACGTACGTAGGTAAATGTGAAGAGAAGAAAAAAAAAATGAAACGGTATGTGATATGTTTTGTTTGCTCAATAATAAACAATTAAGTTAAAAATTGAAGGGCATAGGATAGATAGGAGCTCACCGTTAAATGGATTCAACGTAATAAGACATTTTTTCTTTTTGTCTTTGGCCAGTATGTTGTAACGTATAAAAATTATTGGATTATCTACTTTTTTTTTGATGAATCATCAACGTGAGCAGGATTATATTAACGGTTTTAATATTTTAGTAAGAAGCGGAAACTTTCGGATGAATATGAGAAAATTTTGGATTATTAAAGAAAAAATTCGAAAATAATAATTAATTTTGATTTTTAAAATAATTTAAAAAATTTGACATTTTTTTAACTATTTCTAAGAAAAACATTAATGATATTTAATAAAAAAAAAATAAATAATTAGTAAAAAATAATGTTATAACCACAAATTTTAATCCTTATCACGCATGATTAGCTTGTCAATGTTTACAAATTTATTGGTTTAGATCAAAATTTCACCTCTAGTGTTATTTAAAAAAAAAAAATTATCTCGATTTAACAACTAGATTCAGATCATTAAACAGCATACGATTGATGATTTAATAAGTACGTGAAAAGGAAGATGATGTGACCAAAACAATAATTTTGTGTTTGGAAGATTCGGTAATCACAAGACTCTCTTGTTGTGTTTTCATCTACCTCAAAATAAATATGTGTTTTGCCCGAAAAGTTTTATTTTTTGGCATTCTTACGCCTTTTTGTTAACTTTCAGTTAACGGCTACCTACCTACCAGTAGATAATGATAGGTTTCAACACAAAAAGACAAGCAACACGTCACAAATATGTTGCTTTTTTGCGTATCTTCTTTTTTTGGTTAAGGATTTTCAAGATTTTATTTTGATTGTACAGAAGAGTGAAAAATGAAATGTTAGTACACACGCTATGAAGTGTGTGCAAACCGTCGGTCGCTCGTATACCGTATAAAATAATAATAATACCGATGATAAAATATAACAAAAAGGCAATAATAATAATGTAAGTAAGCACGTAGAGTAGCCAAGAAATGTGTTTCCACCTGCCTTTGATTCCCACAGTCAGTCAGTCGACAGGAAGTACACGAGAATACGTATAAACTGGATTGACTTGTTCAATAATAAGGAGAAGAAAAGATAAAGCATAATGAAAAAATGTGATGCTAAAAGGTACTTCTGCGCAAAAAAAAAAAAGAGTTTAGTATTATTTGTCCGTCCATTATTTTCATGATGACAGAATTCATCGTTATTGACATAAAAATCTTAAATATTTAATTAACACTGGGGTTGTTTAGTTGACCTTCTTTCCTTTATTTTTTTTTAATTTTGTCATAAATGTTGAAATGCGCTTTGAGATAATTTTTATTTTTTGCTCACACGAATATAATAAGATAATTATTATCACATAGCCCGCATCATCTCACACAAACTGTAATTGCGCTTGCTACTATAATAATAATAAACCAATATTAATAGCGATGGTGCACACTCAATTTACGGCAAACACACGTTAGAGCACAAGTACCGCGCTCAACATGACATTTATACGACATACTCGGAAATTATAAACATTTTGCACTCTTTTGCGAGTTTGTTGCATTCACATGCATGATTATCATGATAATATTAATACAACGGCACAAATTATAATGGATCTGTTACATTTCATACTTATCCGTGGTACTATGTTTTGCATTTAAATTTTTTTAATACGTTGAATTGAATTGCCTTGCCTCTGTATTTCATGTTGAATCATGCCAAGCCATAATACTTCGCTGATACACGAGTTCCATTAAATACAAAAAAAAACATCAACAGCAACAAAACGACACAATATAAAAAGTACATACCGGATTGTGTACAATAAATATGTACACATAATAAAATAACATGCCTTTAGTAATTTCGTTGAATGAACAACATATGTAGTATATGTCTATATAAAGTATGCGAACATGTATAAAAAACACATCGAAGAACCGTGGGAACGAATTGACTCAAGTTTTCTCGAGCACGTGCTTCGCTTTTAAAGACGCTTTGTATAAATATATTATACAGCTGCTATTTTATAAATTTTTATCTTATTAAATATACTGTTTATTTCTCATTTGATTTCTTTTCTGCTTATTATTCTTTATGTTTGTGTTTAAACGCATTACTATCAAGTTTTATTTTAAATACAATAAAATATGCAGATACTCTGTCGCTAAGACTGTGAAATGACTTTAAACATTATTCAAATCTTATCCATTGATTTAACTCGTGGCCGGTCGTTTGTTTTGCTTATATTATTACTCTTTTCAATTCATATTAGCACAAGCCAAGTTTACTGTTTCTTGTACACATAAAAAACATTGATTTTAATATATTTTTTATTAATGATTCTCTGTTTTAAAAATTTTTTTAAAACTCTTTATGAAAATTTGCTGAGATTCTATTATTTTATGAAGATAAATGTTCTAAATTACAAGGCTACAAATCAAAATAATAAATTAAAAATAAATTATTATTAGCTTCCGACACCAACTAAAAGTGAGGCGGGATTCACCACAACACAAAATTTAATTTTTAATAATTTAAAAAAAATATATTAAATTAAATTGTTTTATATTAAAACTACATAATAATAAAAAATAATTAATTATATAATAATTAAAATCATTTGTTTTTTTTTAAACATAGTCTGAATGGTCAAATTTTAAAATTATATTTTTCTAACAAAATATAAAAATAAAAAATATCGTCTAAATATTTAATTACAATAACCGAAAAATCATGCTTCTCACTTATTTCATATTTCAACTCCATCAAGATAACCTAATAGATCTCCTAAAACATCAGAAAAAATTACCAAGTCAATAAAGCTAACCTCATGCTCGGCGCTCTTCTACACGAGTACGCAAGGCGCAGCACAAGCTATGTAACAAGTCACTTTGCTCGTGTTAAAAGTGTGACTATCTTTTTTTGTTTAACCATTTAATATATTACTGAGAAATCATAAACAACATACTACTACACGAACCTATGGAGCACGCTATGACGCACTCCCTTCCACTGGCTAAACCCGTGGCCGTACATCAGCGTATTGAATAAAGCAAAACAATTCAGAAAATAAATTTTTTCACATCAAAACCAACATTTTCGAAAAGCCAACGGATATTGGTAAGAGTGCGATAGCGATATCGCTTTATATTTAATATGATTTTTTTTATTATTATTTTAAAAGTGTTTATCAACAGAAAACTCTCTCACGTATTGTACGGTCACACAATGCTACACTGAAACACATAAATGCAATTCACGATTTTATTTCAACAGCAATAATATAATATAATAGTCATGAATGCATGCTTAATAATATGTAGCGTATAATCTCGTATGCCCATGCACATTGATGACAGGATGTTGAATTGTTAAAATTCGACTATCCCATTCACGCAACTCGATTATTTTATTCATATTGAATACACGGAACATATAGGATCATATAGTTCCCCTATGCAACGTACTTGAATAAAAGAGAGGGTACACTCTACAGACATACATTCCGTAGAGAAAACGGCAGCTGTAACCATTAGAGAACCATCACAGGTGGCCGCAAAACTCGTGTGGGAAAAATTTACTTACAAAATTTTTTCTCACGGATAGAATGAAACGGGAAAGGTATAAAAGGCGATACAATACGACGAGAGACCGTATTCAATGTTCAACTCTCGTGCAGTTCAGATCGTAGCATTTTGAAAAAATATTTATAAAATAACGAACGAAGAGATAAAAGAAAATAAGAAAAAAATTAACAACACATATTTCGTAGTTGATTTTTAAAAAAATACGTAAAAAGTGAATTTTTCTAATAAGAAAACGAAATAAATTGAACAACAAAAATTAAAATGGCTTACACAAATATTATGGATGAAACCAGTGCATTACGCATGCCAGTGCAACAACAAAAACAAGCAGCATTCGAGCCAGTCTCGAGAACTTATCAATACCGCAAAGTGATGAAACCCATGTTGGAGCGCAAACGTCGTGCGCGCATCAATCGGTGCCTCGATGAATTGAAAGACTTGATGGTGACAGCTCTTCAGGCTGAAGGCGAAAATGTCTCGAAATTGGAAAAGGCCGACATTCTTGAGTTGACCGTCAAACATTTGCACCGTCTCCGCAAATCACAACAACTCACCAGCAGCCCATCACTCGAACAAGACAAATTCCGTGCCGGATTCATTAGTGCCGCCAACGAAGTTTCGCGATGCTTGGCCTCGACACCCGGCGTCGACATTCACCTCGGAACAAAGCTCATGACACACTTGGGACACCGCTTGAATGACATGGACAAAGTTACACCTTTATCAATCCAAGTGTCATCGCAATCTTACACACCTCCCTCGTCGCCCGCCTCATGCCACAGCAACAACAGCAGCATGTACTATCAAATGCCTTTGACACCCACCTCTTCCGCATCAATTTCGCCAAAACCAATTGATTGCACATCATACCAAACGGGCCTCTTGAAAGTTATCCATCCAACTGGAGACAAAATGTGGCGACCATGGTAAACAATAACAAATTCTGTTTAAACGGAAAACCAGTGTGCAAATAATGACTTTAAAACATTTTTTATTTGTTAAATTTTACAAAGTTATCAATTAATTGTTAAAATAGTTTTTTGTTTGAAAATCGCACTTTATATTGTAAAACGCACAGTTTGATTGTTTTTCAACAATTTTTAGTTTTCGATCTCAATTGAATAATTTTTTGATCTTTGTTTATTTTTAAGTTTCATTTTACAGTTAAGTTTAGACTTTGCATTTATAGTTAAGAAAAAAAAATGCGCGAAAAACTCAAATAGCTTTAATAGTTTGATAGAAAATTGTGATACAAATGAGCATTTTATATGTAATTTAGCAATAAGAATAGATTATAAGAAAAAAAACATATATTACTGTATTACAAGTAAACTGTGATACAAAAACCCGACAAATCAATATATTGAAAAAATAATAAAACAAACATCTAACGGCCGTTAGATAAAATTTAATACATAAAAATTTGTCTTTCTTTTTCACTTCCATTTGTTCCGTCGGCATTTAAACTTGAAATAATTCTGAAAAACAAGCAACAGGTATTTTACGTTATGTACAAACATTTGAATCACACTTAATTGTATTGTAAGTATTGTATACACGAGTTTCCTTTATTTTTGTTATATTTATGATTCGGCTTCCTAATTTTTTTTATAATAGGTTTAGAATATGTGTGTCTTATGCAAAGCGGTTTTGCTTGATTTTGAAAATACAAAAAAAAACGATTTTTTTCAACTTTGATTTTTCTTTTACTATTTTTTTTATTTTATTATTATTTTTTTTATTTTTTTAAAAGGAGTAATCTACAAGCAAAAAGAAAAGACGTTGTTGATTGATTGAAAAAAAAAATTAAATTAAAAAGAATTTGAAAAATAATAATTTATTTAATTTTAATTAAATCACGACGCACCCTCCCATGCCAGTCAACCACCATCATCTTCAATAATCGTACATCTCTTACAAACCATCATAAGTCTTAGCTACAAATCGTCCTGAAAATCTATAGGTCGCCGAAACCAGTTTATAGCTGAAGTGGGATGCACCTCATAATTAAATCAATTCTCTTTAATTTTTATACTACCTACATTTTGAAAATAATAAAAAAATAGTCAATTTTTTTAAATATCACAAGTTAATCATAATTTTATCATATTGCAGTTTTTTAAGTACTTATTACTACATGTAACGTTAGAAAAAATTCAAAATATTTCATGAATGCTGCTAAGATTTTTTTTATCAAATTAAAAAAACATCATTAAGTTCTTTAAGGATATCAAGGCACTAAAAAACGGTTTTAACATTAAGCTCAAAAGTGATGAATTACAAATGGCAAATTAAATCACTTATCTGAAAACGATAATTTTTAACACAACTTACTACACCTCAATTTAAGCTTACAGAAAAAAAGCTCAACTTTGAAGTTCAAACTAAACGTTAACATTGTATAACAGTTTGGAGTTACGAATCCAAGGTTGTAGAACGTTGACTTTATTGTTAAAAAAAAACTAATGCTTAACAACGAAGCAACTGATACCCGTCCCTGTTTAAATTTAAGGGTGTTTTTAAATGTTTCATTGTATAGATATAGCTTTTCGCATCGATGTACACACAAGTTACATTAACTTTCGAACGGATATACACAAAAAGTATGAATACCACTTACATTCGTATATTAGCATTCAACACCTTTTATTATATTTTGTATAAATTTACAGAGAATTGTACAGAAAATATATTGAGGCAAGTAAGAAGCAACAACAACAAAAAAAACAACATCATCGTAAAAAAAAGGAAAAATGTTGAAAATGAAAAGTGCAAAATCTCATTAAGAATTGTATTATGTATAAAGTGCAATAAAATAAGTTTAAGTGGATGCTGGAGCATACTATGTATCTGATATACGAGCTGCCTTTTGCACATACAGTTATACACGTCAAACATAATATTTTAAAAAGATTAAATAGTTGTACATTTCCCAGTCAGTCTTTTTAATTGTGTTTGTTTTTGCTTTTTAACTTTTTCATTTTTAATTAATTGAGAAAATAGAAAAGGATAAAAATCGCACAGCATACCGAGAACAAAAAAAGTGAATAAAAGGTACGTTTTTCCTCTGTCTTCAGAGGAGACATAATAAATAATAATTTACACGAGTATTGCTCCCAAGGGAAAATATTAATAAAGAACTATTATTTTTTTATTTCTTTGGGATAATAAGTTTTAATTTTTTCAGCTATGTATAGTTTTTAGAGCGAATTATTTAAATGTCATTCAAAAGTAACCATGAAAAAATGAAAAAGAAATTTCACATTTATATATTTATGTGATTAAAAAACTGCATAGATGTGCATATTATAATTATACTATAATATAATTACTAATAACAAGAAAACTTTTGAAGCAGAACTGCAACAATGGAGACAGACCCATATGCTTGTGTGTTAGCAAAGGCACACATTTTTTACTAGAGCGGTAAAATACACAAAAGTTGTTGAATTAAATTATAAGCTATGATTACGGAGAAAAAGCATATAATTGTGTTGCAAACTATTTGTCATAAAAATGAAACATAACTACATTGAAGCACGTTAGTTAATATAGGAGAATAATTCAAATTTTCAGTAGACAGTTAAAAAAAATTTAAGAGAAATTTAATTAAATTTTAAAAATTTTCTTACTTTAAATTTAATATTTAGGCGAATCTTGGAAATAATAATATTTCGATTAAAATCCTTTACAAGTGACAGTGATAGATCATCATATTTTTTTTATGTACGAACAAGAAAGTAAAGAAAGCACAGTAAGGAAGAAAAACAATTCGTATAATCATATCATTTAAAGTGTAGACATACTACAAGAATGTGTTATAATAACGGAAAAAGGAAAATGAAAAGATAACATAAATGTATAAAGGCAAAACCTTAGAAGTTTTTGTATCACAGAAAAGACAACAGACAAGTAAAAATATGAGCGCCTTTCGACTGAACAGTGTGTATGCCGTTATATTTATGCTCATGAATATGTTGTGAGCTTAATTTGCGGTCGGCTTTTTGAGAGATGCAGTACGCCGTACTACCCTCAACGACAAGTACGTCGCCGTGCGAGAAATAGCATCAAAACAAATGTGCAATACTTGTCTTGTTGTTGCTGTTCGGAGAGATGATAAAGTTCAACAAGATGGAAATTCAAGTTTGCTTTGTGAAAATTGCCACACACATACGGAGAGCATCCATTGAGTTTATTTTCACAGCTGTACGTGGAAAACAGCGCATGCTTGTTATTCTGACCAAAATGTGTGAGAGTGCATAAAATCGTAGTGATATAAAATTAAGAAGAGTCTGCTAGAGAACGACTGCTTCAGTTTGTCAGAATACGTTGTTTTGGTACGAGCGAAATTTTCGTTTTTCTTAATAAACAAAATACATACACGAAATGTTCTAAGAAAAATCAGCATAAAGTCACATTAATAAAAAAAGATAAATAAATAAATTGAACATAAATTAAAATTAAATTTAAAAAAATTATTAAACATTTAAATTTGAGAAAAAAATTAAACAAAGCAAATTTTATGAAAATTCATTGTATCGGGCCCTGCTTTGTATGCTACAAACACATTTATAAGTGTGGGATCCTCTCCCGAAACGACAGACAATAACAGAGAATATTTCATTCACAGACAATTGTTTCGGCCGTACGAACGAACGATGATAGTAAATGAAGAGAGAAACATGTACGCAGGACAGCTGAAAAAGAAAATAAAAAATACTCCTCGTATGTGTCTCAACGTTGAAAATGAAATTAGTTTATCCGCGACCGTCTGCACCTTCGGTTTGGTTCTCAACATATTTAGTCAGGTGTCTGTTGAAAATAATAAAATAAAGTAAATATGTGAGGATGATGATGAAAACATCTTAAAATAAAATAAGCAGTATATATTCGTACATTGGCTCGTGTTGTGTACACAAAGTTCATACAGAGTTGTGCAAAAAATATATATAATTGTGTGAAAATTTTTTCTTGCATGTGGCTGGCAGTCTGTATCTTCAATTTCGTTCAAAAAATTTTCCAAATAAAATAATACGAGGAAAGTTGAGAAAAAAATAAAAATAAAATTTTGAATCATGGAAAGAAATAAAAAAGTAGATCAAGACTTGTGAATATTTGTGGTTTCCGTTATCTTTTTCCGCAAATGAAAAGTGCAATATAAATGAAAACGGTGGAAAATGTACGAGAAAAAGAAGTCATAAAAATTATTTATATGGGCAACAGTTCAATTTTTAACACTGATATTGTGCTACTATCAAATATAAAGTAATATCTTTACCGCAATACTTAAAAAATATAAATGTATATATAAAATTTTCAGAATTTGTATAAAGTTTCTCAATTATCGTTATATATAATCAAAAAAATCGAATTTATCTAAATAACATATTTGGAAAATAAAAATAAATTTAAATAAAAAGTATTTAACAAAAGTTATGTGGTGCAGAAAAAAGTGTATAAAAAACATATAAAAGAGGTTTGATAAAGAAAAATCAAATTTTGCACCATACTTGTTTGTATTTTTTATCAAAATACTCGTATTAGAGAAGCAACATGAGACGCGACAGTCACTGAATAACGTTAACCATCATCCGCATTTAAATAAAATTTTCACTGGGTAGGTACTATGTACTAGACACATACACCAAAAATAAAATTTTATACATATACAATTATATCTGTTTATCTGGCTGTTTGTGTAGCAGGAGTTAATTTATCTTATTTTGCATATTTTCATTATTTTCACTACTACACATTCACATATACATGCGAAAAGTGACTCTGAAAATAGAGATACGTTTTCCGAAAATTATATTGTAGACACTCGAGCATGAAGGCAAAATAGAAATAATAATTATATATTCGCACATAAATAAAAACATAACAAACACATCCGCTGAGTTTTCATCCAATTCCATATTTTTTTTTTCTTAACAATTTTTTTAAATTTTCACGTAAAATATTCTTATTCTTTTAAAAATATTCGTCGATAATTTTGAAGATTCTTTAGTAAGCAAATTAAAACTACCCCTTAAAAAATACTTTAATTTGTTAAGAAATTCAAAAAATCATTTTGCTGACAAAAAAAAATTAGACTTATGATGATGGTACGTACATGATTTTCTTCACTCTACCGCATCGTAAAAATGTCTGTTATGTAGCAAAGACTTTTTGCTGAAATTTTGTTGAAGAAAATTCAACGAGCAACAAAAAAATCACAAATGGAAAGTTTTAGACGACATTTTTTGATACACGAATGATTTCCTTTGATACAAGCCAATGGTAGAGCGAATCTAAAATTAGATTTGAATACCTATATTTAAATCTTTTTGAGGAAAATTATAATCGATCAGCGTTGACGAAAAAATAAAATTTGAAAAGAAAAATTAATGAACGGTTCTAAAAGGTCATAAAATACAAAAGATCAACAAGTACCGAAATAATTTTCAAAAAGTACGAAATAGAATTAGTAATGGGATTTAGGATTTTATTTTGCATTTGTCTTTTTTTTATTGCGCTTGCCGTCTTTCAAAGATAGAAAATGAATATAAAAACACAATTTTTAACCATATTCAAAATGCTATGCCACCTTTCTTTGCATATTGGGGTGCATTTTACTATTTTCACGTTTGCTACTTTATGATGGCACGTTTCACGTGAGGGTGTATTAAGCGTATCTAACAACTAGACCATTTTACCCATGCTAACGCGCACACACACTGGCACAGCATTATTATGCGAATAAGTTTTTAGCCTCTCGTCTGAGTGAAATGCAAAAACGCTCGTGAATACTTTAGTGGCATAGTGCTAGTTGAGCTAGCTGTTCAACCCCACTTTCGTGATGTGTTATAAATATCAGTTCAGTTGCATACGTGGCACATGACAAAGACATGTTTTCGCATGGAATGAAGGCGATACATGTGTGTATAATACATACTAATGTGACCAATTCAAATCAACAGCTACCAATAGAGGTTTGTTAGCAAGGATTATAGCTCGGTGTACGTTGTGGAAGCCATATAACCTGTTTTAATCTCATAATATAAATTTTCTACCTCTCTTTTGTTTTTATCTCATGACACACACGTTTTATTGTTGTGCACGCTACTCCACCAAAACCAATAAATACAAGTATCTAGCAAATATGTACCTTAAAATGCATGTGCACGAGCTTTGGACGAAATTCCGACACACACAATTATTACTATAAAATATTCATGGTGCTAATTGTTGCGACTAATTACTCACATCAATTATCTTATACATCCTACTAAAGAATTCTATCTGCGTTTTAGCAGCATTTTACATCTCTTCATTCTTCCCCATAATTTTTCACTCCCGTTTTATTATAATATGTCAAACACTTTATTAGACTTGTGAATTGTGCTTTTGTCCTTCAAGAGAAACGTATTTTGCCATTCAAACGTCTACTTAGGATGTGCGGGAATAATAAAATAAAACATTTTCTGATTTTTCTTTTTTTATAATTTAAAAATATTAAACATTTTACGAAAATTTAAAAAAATATGTATTTTAAAATTGCAAAAAATTCTACAGTCATTTTTTTCATATTTTTGAAAAATGTTTAATTTTCGTAAAATATCAAACAGAACATCAACATAATTTTTAAAAAATTTTCATTTGTTTCCCGCATCTTCCTGAGCAACGTTTGATGGTAATAAAACTGAGAAGAAACACACATCAAATTATTACCGCTGACTAAGTGAAGTGTTTAAGAGGAAACAAAGAAAAATAGGAAGAAAATGTACATGACAAGCAACCAGTTGTTGAAAGGCAATATGGATTGCAAAAAGACAATGACGAAGAAGTTTCTTGTCTCAAGTACCTCCAGACGACGACGTATAACCCAATTCTGGGTATTTTATTATGTAACTCTTATGTTCATGACGGCACAAGTAGATTAATTAATATAGAGAGGAGATTCATACATGCCATTGCACACTAATTGACTTTATGTTTTTTTTTCTATTCACACATTTTCCTAACATTCTCGCCATGGTTCGCACACAAACCATCAGGAATATCATCTAACTATAGCTAACAACCACCTTGTGTACTCATCCGTCTTTTGTTGAAAAGGGAAGCTAAAATTCATACATTCATTAGCACGTACAACAGCCATTTATTTAAGCATAATGGTAGACAGAGCGTCTTTTCCGCTTTCTTTATCAATGCGCTCCGTGAAGAGGACGTTAAAAGTGTGAGAAGTGATTAGTGTTATAAAACTCCATCCAATCTATTCAAACGATAAATAATTATTTTTGTGGTTTTCAGTTCCGATATTCGTACGACGACGAGGACTCGACGTTGATTTTTCTCCTTATCTAAGGATTGAACAAGCAATTTTTCGGTGAATTGTGGTTTGAAACGTCATGAAAACTTGTGGTGACTTCACACCAAAAAACAAAGAGCCAAATAAATTCTTTTCAATTCTTACAGGTTTCTGCAATAAAATAAATCAACTCTCGCAAGCGTGTGTGTCTATCTATTCAATAAGAGAAAACTCATAAAACGGCATGAACTAATACAATGCGGTGTCTAGTATTGAATCATGTGTATTACAAAATTCTATCTATTTTTCACATTTACCCAATTTGGTTCTGTCAAATTGAATTTTTATTGTTCTTTTGACGATCGACAACAAGATATACATTTAAATATATTTTTTTTGCAATGCTGTCCCTTAACGTAAAGTCACTTTAACATTATTTTATAAAGAACAATAAAGATTAACGCACTTGTATTTTTTATAGAGCAACACTTTTTCAAACAAAAAAAAAATCATCTCACGAGAACTTGCGATGATTTTAATTTTTAATTCATTCGAAATTTTAGAGTGACCCTCACAACGGCATAAAAGACGAAAACCGCATACTGAAAATGAATAATTAATACTTGTCTTCCGATTTTCTGTTTTTGAAAGGTCGAAAATACATTTTCATTTATTGTTTCCAAACGTACACTACCACGTTGATGTTCATTTTGAAACTTTATCCACACATGCAGTACGCAATCGGTCGGTCCATGCTAACACTTGAAAATCCAATGAAATATCAATATACTCCATTATATGAGTCGACTGTCGAACGAATCGAACAATTTCCAGACTACCTAGTTGTGTACATGCCGAACATTTATTCATCAATCGATAATTTAGGGATTTTATTCAATGGTCATAGTCTTGCTGCTTTCATTTTATAAATCATTGTGACAAATTTATTCGAACGATTTTTTTTTGTATTTACTGCATTTGAGTTGGATTACGATAGGAAAACTTTAAACATGTACGCATGTTGTACGATGTTAATCTCCTATAAAATATTTTATGTGACATGTAAGTGGAAAATCAATTGTGCTCTATAATTAAAAATCATCAATATTGGTTTTAACTTTTTAAAAAAAATGTGTAAACTGTTATTTTTGACCAAAATTTATGTATACAGCATTAAAGCCTACTTTAAAAGGTTTTTCATCAACATAAAATTAAATATTTGCTCGAGTTTTCTAAAATTTTATGACTTAGTTTATTTATTGTTATCTTGTCAATTCCATGAAACTGATATAATTCTCATGTATAAAGAGGAAAATGCAACATGACTTAATTAACACATGCAAAATTTAAACATTTTACCAATAATCGTTAACTTAATTGGCATAATTGGAATAATCGGCATTACTTGCTTTTAAACTGTTTTGTGTAACTAGCTATAAATGATCAAAATCAAAATAAGTTCACTCGATTAGTTTTTTCGTTTCTTACCAAACGTAATTCTAAATTTAAACAGCTGCAAGGCTACATTATTTGAAATATTTTTATTCAAAATGAAAATATAATTTTTCTATATTTTTGAATGAAATTATAAGTTGCAAAACTCATTTTATTATTTTTTCAAGATAAAGCATTTCGTGGATAAAGTGAACAAAATCGTTTCAATAAATTCTCAAATGTGAGGCTCACCAATATGTACCACATTAAACCACATCATGGCATAAAAACAAAAATTTCCTCAAAGTCAATAAAACTGGTTTTTGACAATTTTTAGAGGTTTTTTTAAAATTGAACAAAAGTAATTTTTGGCATCGCAAATTACATTGTTGACTCCAAAAATACATTGACGTCATGCGAGACACCAGAACAAGAATTCAGATGTAAGGGTTAAAGTACGTAAACAGGTGGTAAAATATAAATCATTCTTGATTTCTTTCACATACACTCCATTTCAATTTATGTGTGCATTCACATTTTGAAACATGTCATCTAGCATCACCTCAACTTTGAACTTTATCATGTCGAAAAAAAAAGTAATAAAATTGCGAAAAGATTAGGTTTTGCTACGTGCAAGCAATAATAATCATGATGATTTTTGATCAAATTGATTTTCGTTGAAATATCAAATTTTCGTTTGTCAGTAAAATATTGTTTTATGCATTACAGCGATCATTGACCACAAAAATATAAAATATTATATTTACAACTCAGATTTGAATTTTTTCCACCTAAATCCTTTTTTTAACTGTTTTGAACAGATGCATCGAATAACATGAAATATATCACCTCGGGTTTGAATAACCAGAGGAATCGACCTATCGATGCTTCTCCAATGTGTTTTACAAAGCAGAGACTATAAAATTCAATTAACGATTACATTCTGAGCGAAAACATGATTTAATGCAATTATGTTACATGAAAAATGCTCTTGGCCTCTTCATCTCCATGTATCGCCGAATGAAAAATATGTGCTTCTAAAACATATTCAAAATATATCTCATTGTTTGCAATTTCTAAATTACATAGTTTTACGAAAAAGTTTTTAGGTGTGCATGCATATGGGAAAAAACTTTTTTAATATTACATAAAAAAACTATTTTAGCAAAAACAAATGTAAAAAAAAATAAATTGCAAAAAACTCGCAGATTACAAAAAAAAAATAGAAATTGAATTTAATTATTGAATAGGTACATAACGAAAAACCAAATGTAAAATGAGTTATTTTAGGGTATTTTAAAACCTATATTTGAAAATTTAAATCATGTCATTCTGAGACTATGGTACAAATTGCATTTTATTAAAGTTAAGTACAACAAATAATGAAAATTCTCTCAGTCGGTAAAATTATCGTACAAAATTTTTGCTTTTACAGATTTCAGTAATAAATAGAACGAGTATACTATTTTAGTTTTAATTATTAATTAGGAATGCAAAAACATGATAAAATTTTCCCAAACACTAAAGCAATAAGTTGTTAATGTTAGTTGAGTAATTGAAATTAAATATTGCTCCAAAACATATTCTTCTGATGCCATTTACATAAATATCTAATTCCATCATCTTTTCTCATAATCGTGCTTTTAGCGCATTCCAAATTTCTGTATTTGTTCAGCATGTACATGAAAAGAAGATTACTTATGGATTATAATTATACAGAAAAAACTGATACAAGCATATATTTGAATTCATTACTCTTTCAGTAACTATATCACTATTATTTTGTGACGAAAAAAAAACATACATTTGTATTTCCACATATTGTTGCTACTTCTCAAAATCTTATTACAAAGTCAATGAGCGGGAAATGATACCCAAAGTACATGGTTTAACGTTGTTGTTTCCCTAATCTTTATTCTCGACCGAAACCATAAGTAGCAAAAAATACTTCTCTTTCTTCTCTGTGAAACTATTCATCTTCTGCACAGTTTTTTTTTGTTATACATGTGGCATCGTTGAGCATTTGTGAACGCAGAAATGTAAATGAATATAAATGTATACATGTATTCTCGCATGTTAGAACGAGTGGCAATTTCTCGAAATTCTCACCATTTATTTTATTTTCTTTTTATGATTATATTAAGATTAAAAGGAAACGAATTCAGAAAGTAAAGAAATGTGTTGATAGCTATTGTTGGTCACAGATATGTTTCATCGCACCACTTTTTTTTTGCTTGGGTAGTAACCGTAGCACATGTTATCACTTTATTCGGATCTAAGTTTAGCACATCATTTTTCGTTTTGTATTTTTTTCTTTGGCTTTGTAAGTTGAAGAAATGATAAAGACTAGAAAAAATGAATACACAAATTTAGGATATTATTCATGTATGTATTCTTATACTTTTATTAAGTCATCAAATAACTGTAACAATAAATAAAACATATTGATAAAGAAAAACTGACAGTTAAAGAAAAAGTATATATGTTGAAAAAAGATATCAAATTAATTTGATGAATAGAATGAAATTCCCAAGGAAATAACGGGTTCAGTCATTGTTCTCTGTATAATAATAATCTTTTTATAAGCAAAACCAAGTATTTTTACTGCTATAATGAGATATTTTAATGTATGTTTATTTTTTTTTCTTCTAAAAAAAACCATTGGCAAACATTTGATATATTACTATGGGTGAACTTTTATCATATGTATTAGGATTAAAGTCTAGGAATTTTACCGTTAAAAAAAAATATGAAAAATAGTAGAACGAAATAATAATTCATTAAAACCAGGTAAATAAAACTCACATTAAAAACAAATAAATAATATTTTTCTACGTCCCTTTCTTGTTTTATTTGTTTTTTGTTCGCTCGTTCGACGTCTAACTTTTTGTAAGCTTAATTTTTTTAGCTTTTTAACAAATGTGCTGTTTTTAGCTTTCCTATAAATAATAATAAAAGCTTTTGTTGTTTTTTCTGAACAAATATACAACATTTCTATAATATAAATGAGAGCGTGTGAAGATGAATTGAGTTTATAGCTTTGCGCTAAATTGTTTAAGCTGATGTTGTTGTATTTTTTTTTTTGTTTTTTCTCACCCTTTTCTACAGTATTCTTGCTATTTTAATTGTGAGTATTGCAGTTATAATGAATAAAAACACACTTGCTTCCCCATTTTTTATAGAAGAAAAGAAACATTAACAATACAAACAAATTTAAGTGAAAAGTAGCCTAGAATGTATTTTCATTTTACGACTTTTTATTTAAAACAGAATTCATTCATCCACACAATATGACTTTAGTGGTTCAAAATTCATCAACATATAGAAAAACAGTAAAATAAGTGCAGACAGTTTATGAAAATACTTGTCGTTTTTTAACTTTGAGTACATATTTAAAAAGATTATCACAACATTTAGCGGAAAAACATTTTTTTCCAATTTGTTCAAATTATATAATTAGTCAGACATCAATACATTCGGGTGTCATGTATTTATATTTGAATTCATTCATAGTGAGCACGATGTGTTAGAAAAAAAAAGTTCTCATAATTTCAAAATGACATAATTCTCTCATGATGTAACGCACACTTTTGATATTTTTCCTGTCAAAAAGAAAAATGTGCTTTGCAAACAACCGACCTACTGCGTTGTGATTCACAAAATGAGAGAGACAATATAATCACGGAAAATAAAAAAAATAAATCAGAAAAACATGCAAAATGAAATAAGTTTCCCAAAATAAACTCAAGCTGAAGTGAATGAGATTTTAATTATATACTGCTCAAAATACTCATTACAACAACAACAATAACAGGATGATGATGTGATGGTTTTCTAAAAATTATTATTTCGCTACTGCTTTTACTCACCGAAAAACATGTGTGCTTGCTCCCACTTTTGTTGATGATTCTTTTTTTTTTGTTCATCTTTGCACGAATCACCGGCATCGCATCGGTATAATCATCATTTCAGAGATATTTTGTGTATGTAGAAGACATGTATATAATTAGAATATACGGTTATAGCAACAAAAATAAATAAATTTTGAACGAAAATTAAACTTCATAATGTCGTATGTGAGAATTTTTGAAACCTCATAGACAATCACATAAAGTACCTCGGTGATCATCATCATCATTTTAAGATTATTATATTGTCTGCTCTTCATGCGATTCTCTTCTCGCTATAACGTATATGTTTGTGTACATTGGGGAGTTGATAAGTGGTTAAGGAAATCGTTCTTATGATGTTCATATTATGTATGATTCAAAAGTTGACCTTTTTATCCAGACCTTTGTTGACTACTAAAATAATATACTCTAATAAATAATACAAAATTATAATTCTCGTGTTTATTATAATAAACTATATTCCATATGAAAAAAGTTAAAAAGAATTTATAGAAAAATTTTCCATATATTACTCAAAATTTTTTTAAGGTCAGAAAAATTTAATGGCCTGTTGAGTTATAAAAAAAAATAATATTTATCAATCAGTTATATTTATTATTTCTCATTTTTTCAAAATGTGACATTGATATCATGTCCCTCCAATTATTTAAGTGAATGACTTTCCTTCCATTGAAACCGGAACAGGCACCTTATGTTGCAATTTGTCTGCTCTCAACCACAAATCATACCGTTAACAACTGTTCAAAAAACTATCTATAAGGACAACGACAAAAAATTATCATATAAAAAGAGGAAAGATTGCAGGTGGCATATAAAATTGAAAAAAGATTATAGGTCTTGTGCGTTACACTTAACTTGTGTTTTCCACTGCAGGTGTCATCTTTTCATAAATTGAACATATAACCTTATTATCATAAAACAATTTCCACATCGAAAGTCGCAACCCGTCAGAGAAATAAAGCCTTACGAATAAAATTGTCAAAATAGGAAAGAACTTCGCCTTCACATAAAAAGTTTTATTTTATCAGCGTTGCTGTGTTTTATAAATTTGTTGTAGAGGAAAATTAATACCAAATATTGGAAGACTATTAGCTGACTCTGAAGTGAAGACTAAAGGAAAATATATTCGCCGATTTTTTGGCATTCGCACATTTTGGGTACTTTTCTAAATATTATGAATGTGTCTTCAATATAGACGTGTACTGTCGGCAAACTGATAAATATGACAGAGTATTATAAAAGAATGAAAGCAAGTCAAAGCACAACAGCCAAGTGTTAAAAAAATAGAAGACGTGTGCAAAAAGGATTTCTGCTCAAAATACCTGACTGCTGGATTTTTTCGTACATCATAACATTTTTTCGATGTCAAATTTTATGAGGGATCTTTTGTGAAAGACACAAGTTGCTATTTTATTTTTCTCGTTATTCGAAAGATACATGTCCCGAACAAAGCATTAAATTTACTGAATGTGTGAATTGAGGTTTTAGTCAGGTTCAAAAACGTGATATATTTTATTCCAAATGTAGCACAATACGCCAACAATAATGAAATAAGTCAAATGTTATATATTTGACGCTAATTCCAAACGTTCATTTTGAACATTCAAAATCGCTTGAATTGTACTCATGATTCTTCGAAAATTTATTCATGAAATACCTTCCAAATTTTACAAAACCGATTGACTTTACAGGTGTTATACATTGTAATTTAAAATACAGGCCCATTTTTTACAAGAATTCAATTGAATTGTTACAGGATAAATTTTTGATGTGATTTTATTTTCCCCTCACAAGAAGAAGAGAAAAAACACTTTTTACACATAGGTACAATAAAGATTTGTGCATGTTTTCCTTTCTGCCAACTTTAATACACACAAAATCCTTTGAAACAAGTCAAAAGCAACATTTTATAAAACACAAATATATACCTACACACATAAAATATACATACTACACAAATATAAGAACATACATAATGTAGTCAAACACAGTTTTTTTTTGCAGAATATTAGCATACTTATGTTACACTCAAAATACTTGTAGCAAAATACATATTGAAGGCATGACAAAAAAAAAGTACATAGAGTTGCAAATGAGATGAGAATTTAAAAAGTGTTTGTTTTCCCTCTTTCATACATATGTAAGTAACATGTTTGTAAATAAAAAACAGTACAAAAGACGCGAAAAATAAACAACAAAAACTTTTCTATTGATTTTTCGTATTTTATGTACTTATTGCATCGAAAATTTATTAATTAAGCGCTAATTGTGTAACAAATTCTAGATAATATATTTTTGTTATAATTAATAAAATTTTTAAATTCATATTTTTTTAGTTGATTACCAACTCTGATTACATCGGTTCATTCAAATCGAAATTCTATATAAACCGATGAAAGGCACGTTAGTAACTTTGGAAATTCATTTTGTGTAGGCATGGATGATCTTTTCGTTGTACAGAAAAATGACTAGAGGAAAAAAAGTAAGAATAAAATTGTATTGAAAATGCAAACTGCATAAACTATTTGGTTGATCCTAACATAAGCATACATTTTTCTATTTTAAAGTTTTGTATAAAAGGATTCTTATCAATAAGACATGATGCAACTTTTTCATCCTTTATACATTATGTTTCATCCTGCTTGCTTTAGTGCTAGAGTTGGTCGCAGATATCAATGTGTATGTGAAGAAGGATGTAAAAGGAATAATATATTCTTTGCTGAAACGTACACGTACACATGTATATTTATATTTAAAGAAAATATCCAATATTTAGTTTATTTAATATTACATGTGTGTGTGTATTAACACACTCGTGTATTTGGGAAATTTTGCCAGAAGAAATAAACAAAGTCCAAAAAACGAAGAAAACGTAGAGAAAAACTTATCCCAAAATTACAAAAGTTTTTTCAAATCGAATTTCAATATTTCTGCTCTTACAAACAAAATCCATTATATAACATGTACACTCACAAAATATCGCAAAATACATTTATATAGGTATGTACATATATCGTTGAAACAGTAAGTCTTTGATGCCTTTAGTGTTGATATTCGCAGATAAATAGTTGTAAAAGTTTCCGTAGCTGCACATGGTGCATATAGAAAAGACATAAATATGTCAAAAAACTGTATGCCTTTTATAGTTTGATGGTAAAACAAAGTCACGATCCAATTTATCTTCCAATGTAAATATTGTCATTTATCTTGAGAACGATGAAAAATATTTTATATATTTTGCCGATGAAACAGACAGCAACAAAAACATCCTACTATACTAATACAAAATTAATGTTACTTGATTCATAATTTTCCTCATCTGTTTGAGTTATTAAATATTATCATGATCCTTATTATTAATCTGGTATGATACAAAGAAATGTTGTTACAAATATCTGCACCAATATCTTTCATTTAGCTTATATATGGGGGAGTTTTGTTGTTTTTGCTATATTTGTGTTGAATTCTCAACTCCATGAATTGATACCGATATTATTATTTTATTATTAATAATAATTATTATTATTAGTTTTATTTGTTTTGTTGCGTGTTTGTATTTTTGATTACCATTGTAAAGATAAATATTTGAGATTCCTTTTCTTTAATTAATTTTAATTTCATCGTATATTTATCAGTATCTTGATTTTTAAAAAGATTCTCCTGAATTGATTTGAAATATACAAAAAATCTTCAATTTACACTTCCCTTTACCATCAATAAATTTATTCCACTTGTTCACCTTTGCCTGATGAACACGCACTTGCCCTTTCAATTTTATGTCTTTGTGTGGAAAAATCTTCACGTGTACTGTTCCGGAGTAACATATGTATGATAAAACTAACCAAGTAAAAAAAATATATATGTCTCTATGGATGATTTGTATTTCATTCAGCACTCAACACTGAATTAAACATGATCTGTGTGTGCGAAGAACTTTCGATCATAGCAGGTGTTTATTATTAATAATCATTTTCTTGATTCGTTTTTCATTCATGCTCTCCTCACGTTTGCGTGCTTTCATGTTAACCGATATTGAAAAACGTTTTCAGACCCATAACAAAAACATAAATATAGCCAACATCTTCTTACACTGTCTGCGTCGTATAAGATACCAAACACTCGCTTTACACAGAACACACACTTATTTATTTACATTTACACTTGAGTAAGTACTTTCGGATAGAGGCTGCCAGAATAGGTAATGTTGGAAGATGCGCACAAGAACATAAGTTATTTATGTGAAGTTGAATGTCATTGCTGGGTCTCATGTGTTTTAACCTTTTCGGCTGCTGAAGTATTAAAAACAAATATAAATCGATCAAAATTTACGGCACCCTTAAAAAGCTTATCTCACAAGCACATTTCACGCCGAGAATCAAAAATAAAATTACCTCAATTCATTAAATTTCATTTAGATGTAACTAGCTAATTAGAATTCGTTGTTAAGTGATTTTTCGATTGAGCATCAAGCATACGTTTCTGCCGAGTGCTTCAAGTAGCATAAAACACAAAAGGTTTCTTTCATTAATCAAGTGGCATGTACTACTTCAAGCGTTGAATAAAATATGATATTACGAAAACAATACAAAAATAAGGAAATGGCAATAAGATCATAATAAACTTGTTATAACGAATGAAGCAAAACGATAAATAAATGATGAAAATAACAATGCTATACGAACCTTCGTTCTCGCAGTACTTACACATCATCTTGTTCAATGAAACGAAAAGGGATATTTGATTGAAGGCATTCGAAATACATAAAAAATTTAATATTCCAAGAATTTTACGCATGTAGAGAATTTCTTAATCTTAATTTTGAAACAAATATTGGAAATTAAAAAGATTAAGAAAATTTTTTTTTGTAAAAAATTTATAAGGTATTTTTTTGATAAGGGTAATAATTAAAAATTTAGCTAATTCAAGCTGAATTTATCACCTATATAATTTATAGGTGCATGTTAAATGTCTTATCTTCATTGTGAATAACATAGTTGTACACAGAATCAAAAAAATGTGCTAAAACAGCAAGAATTTTTATTGTTCTTATAGTTCAGTTAGACATTTGCAATTTTTCTCGGCTTATCTCTTTTCTCACATTGTACACAAAAGCACACATTTTAGAAAATCCTCTTTTTATCTGTTTTTTGTATTGTTTTGTACATTTCATAAAAAATCTTCTCTTTTCGCAGCAATATATAACAGGTAACTTTAAAGTGAAACAAAAAATATATAAACATTTAATATTAGTGTCTTCTTGAAAATGTTTCATTTTTAAACATTTTAGACCTTTGTCTTCCATTATGTCATTCCAAAAGTGAAAAGCCAAAATCATTTTGTGACTTTTGTTGTACATTAATTCTCTAATATAAACCTCCTAGAGGAAAATGTGAGGAAACGCCTTGTATTTTGTAAAACAATATTAGAAATCTGTAGGTATCAATTTTTCTGCACAATAAAAATAATATTTTGTATAATGTTATAGTTACCATTGAGTGAATCATTTACGCATGCCAATTCACATAATGGCACGTACATTTTTATTTAATATTCATTTTTTTCGAAGGTAGATACTTTTTTATGACCACACTTACAAGTTTATATTTTTTAAATAAAAAAACTGCGTCACATCATTTTATATATTTAAAAATAAATTTTGCAGAGAATATGATAGCAGCTTTGCAAATCAAAAAATATATCATATACAACGGCATCAGTCCTCCAAAGCAGATTAAACGAAACGCACCAGCAACAACAATAACATAAAGCGAATAAAAAAGTTGTTCAGTTCATACAATTACTGTTCAAATAAAAATATAATATATTGTAATGCTGCATAAGAGTAGAATGAAAAATTGATATATTATATTTAATCCATTGCCATTGTCAGCATACATTTGTTGGGCTGTATGAACAACAAGGAAAATATACAATAAATTTAAACATTGTATGCTTGTGTTGTTATAGTATCGTATGAACGGCATATAGTAATAATAATAACGTATAAAATAACCGTGTGGAAATAGTCCCGGAACGAAAATAACTCATCATTGTGGATGTTGCACGTTTTTTAGCCATATTTCATAATATATGTTGTACGTAGCATCCATGCACACAGCTTTTGTAGGTCAGTGTTTTAAACCAAGAAATAAAACTTAATTATATTTAGTAGTTCTTACTAGTAATAGCTGGGACATTTTGTATACTGTAAATAACAAGTTGAAAAAAAAATAGAAGCCATAAAAATATAAAGTGTCCCTTATGCTTTATTTTAGGGTTTCATTTTTAACATAGTTTTCCATTGTGCCATCAATTGACTGTTTATAAATCGTTTAAAAGTATTCTAAATAAATATCCATCTAATGCATATTTGTCAATGTCACACGATAATTAACAGAGTGATTAAAATTTCATTATTGATTAGATGAATAAATACGGAACGTGTCACGTCATTTAATTCCCTTGATGCACATTATTAAAATTATATCATATAAAACAGTAATTTATGTCGCAATACAACACATTGGCAGCCAATAATGTTTAATTATGTTCTTTTCCTCCAAATTGTGTCAACAAACTCAAAATGACGTTATGGAAAAGACGTTTTATTTGTTTTGTCATTCGTATTAAACTAACAACACGAAAAAAAGAAAAGTGGATTTTGAAGAAAATGTTTAGAATGTTTTTGCCGAAGGATAAAAATATTTGAAGGAGATGTACAAAATTCAACTGCGAGAAAGAAAAAGAGAGTTGAATGTGTCAATCAATAAGCAGATGGTTGTCTTATAAATACAGTCAATATTTTTTGTTATGAAAACTTAAATGAAAGCTATGATAAAAACGTGATGCTTTTCATCCCCCTTATACCTACGGACTTTTTGTTAGTTGTTTGAACAACGGAGGTAGAAATGATTGACATGTTTTTCTGCAGGCATCGGTATTTTATATCGCGCACGTCCTCTATCTTACAAACAAGATCAACATTAAGGGTGTGTACATTCCACACTAAATAATACGTTTAATTTATCACTTTCTCTCGAGAAATAATGTCTTTTTTTCTTTTTGCTAAAAACCGTTCTTTAAACAGGTATGAAAATGATATTATAAACAAAACCGAAGGATAAATTTCGTTTTGAGTGACCCATTATACAGCACAAGTCTTTAAAATTTATGATTAATTATCTAAAGCTAATCAAGCAAAAACCAAAACTTTTTCCAAAAATGAAACTAATTCGAAAGAAAATAAATTATAAATGTTTAAAAGACTAATGACAGTGGCAACACTCGTTGAATATACCATTTGACATAAATGTCCATCACAGCCATAATTACGGAATTCAACGAAATCAATATAAAGTTTTCTTTTCCTACAAAGCAAATAAAATGATTTCTGTTATGGCTGCGCTGATATTATCGTTTTTCTTGTGTGGCAATTGTGTTAATGTATTTTCTTTTTAATTGAACTACCGATTGATTGAACACTGAAGAGATTCTTTGAATTGAATTAAGGGCCTCTCGAGTTGGCACGATGAAACATAGGGTCAAACCACGAATGTCAATCTGTCGTTTGTCAAAACCAAAGTATAATAATAAATACTAAGATACCAAAGGTTTCAATCCTTTTTACACATGAATAACTTTCGATTTTATTTCTGTTTGAAGAATGTATATTTATTACATTTCAACAATGAAAAACCTACAAGGGAAACTTAAACCAACAAGTGAATTTTGAAAATTCCCTCCTGCGAAAAAATACGCGAAAGGACGCTCGTCGTATTTACGCATATTGATTTAAGAGAAATGTTAATGTTGTTTGCTCTCGACGATTACACGCGTTAGACTTCAATTACAAAATTTCTATTATTCTTATTTAGAAATTTTCCAATTCAATGTACATTCCCTCCCTAAATCATGAATTTTATAATAATATTCTTCGCTTTTTGTACGGAACGGAATATTTGTTTAAACTTTGCCAATTTTCACTATAAAGAAATTAAACTAAACTCCAAGGAATTCATTCAATTTTTCATCTCATAAAGCCAGTTCATAACTTTGATTATGACTCATGACTCGTTCATCCGTACAAAATGTAGAGGCGCTCTCTAAAAGAGGAATTTTAATAATTTTGTACTAACGAGTATTTCATGTTTGCATTCCACATTCAATAAATTATTATGTACCTACTCGTTCGCATACACAAACCCAAGCACAAATTCTTAAAATATACGCACGCATTTTCCTTTTGACGGAAAATGTATCGTTTGGCGCTGAAGATAATTCTTACACAAATCGTTAAATAATTTTTCCATTATCAGAAAATTACTGCTAAAGTTATTTTCATGCGTAAGTGTATTTATGATAACAATACATATTTGTGTCGTACCTACATGTTTTCGCAGTTGCTTTACGAAATTATGCACGACTGATTATACAAACAACAGAATGAATGGAAAAAATCAACATAGAACATGTATTAAGAAATATAAGCATGCGTTTACAACCCATTTAAAAGGATTTTTGACATTGTGGCACAGTACATTAATTTTTCTTTTGTGTTATTTTTATAGCAAAACGTTCCTAACTGATTCTTTCAGATTTTCCTCAAGCTATATATTTTCTTACTGTAAAAAATATACTTACGTTCCAACAGATTGATGTTAGTTTTCCTCTACTATGGTACACTTCGGAGATTCTTTAACTTTTGAAAATCTTTAAGCATTCTTTGGAAACTTACTGTTGCATATAAGATAATAAATTTATGCTGATGCACACAAATACAAACAGGAACCCACTTTACATCAGATTAGGCTTGCGACTACAGGTGTACGAACAATGTGATTTATAAAAACGATTTTCCTCATGCGGCATTCCCACATTACTCGGCTTAGCGAATAAAGGTAGCGATTGCGTGTCAAACGTATACCTCATTAGTGTAAGTGCTGGTACTTTAATAGTATTCTGCTGTAATTCAGTTATTCAGGTAATTTTAAGATGTATTCTTTTCTTGCATATATTTTCGCCTCTGCTCATTTTCCAATTTGTAAAAAGTGTTCCAATTCATTTCAATGTAATCTGAGAGAGAACATTTTCTTGAACTGATCCAGATGAATAATTAGTCTGTTTTACTTTTATATATAAATCTCTGTGTATCTAAAAATGATTTAATATAATATTGTAGTTTCGTACTTGAATAAAAGAATTAAAACAGTAACAGCCAATTGTAAAAAAAATCTCTTAAATTTACGAAAATTATATTTTTTATTAAAAATTTAGTTTAAAAATTAAAAAAAAATATATAGGTATATAATTTTTAAGCTGAGCTTTATTTTAGAATACTATATTAATGAAACTTTTATTCATTTGCCTTTTATTATGAAATAGCAAATTAATACTGAATTTTGATTTTCGGTTCTATCACCTATAACAAATTTTGTATTAGCAGAATTGACAAAAAAGCACAAAATTGTTCATTTAAATTTTAATATAAACTCAACATTTACAATTTGGTATTGCGTTTTATTGCACTATAAACATGTATAATGTATGTGAATTTGCTCACTTAACAAATACGCTGGACAACATTTTTGAAGTTATGAACTTATTCAACACACAAAAACAATGTTATCAAAAATATATTAAACACTACTCAAAAATTTATTTCACAAGTTCAATTTTATGCTATTTAAATTATGCAATTTTTAATAAAAATATATTAAATTTTATTTTGATATCACTTGATGGAATATATATATATTTTTGTATTAATTGCATATATATTAGTCGTGTATACAAAAAAATGTTAATCTGATTATCAAAAAAAAAAGTCTTAGCACAATCTATTTTGGAAGGATTAGACCATACAACTTTATCTTTCTCATATTGATCGATAATTAAACCTTATTACACAAACACAAAAACAACATTTACTAAAATAAAGAAATAAACTCAATACGACAGTCTAATGAGGCACAAAAATAAATTACATGTTACACATATGAGAATCATCTATTGCTTGAATTATCTTGTAGGAAAAAGATCATTCAAGTATTTTCTCGCCTCTTAACCAATATTAATACTAAATGTGAAAATAGAATGAGCAAATTATTAAAGCCTTACCTAATATATAACGTATAAAGTATATAACATACAGTTTTTTTTTTGTGAAACCGATAGCAGGATAAACGAAATAATACTTGAACAAATGCTGTTTGCTGCACATCCATTCCAAAAACAAATGAATTTATGATGTTTCATAAACACAATAATTTACATTTTTAAATCTATCATCGGATGTTTCGTAATTAGATTACTAATAATTCGATTCCTTCAACCATTAACGTGGTGTAAGAAACTATACTGTATTGTAGTGAAAACCATAAAATTAATATAATAATAATGAAAAATAAATATGAATTCACAATTAAATACAATCCAACACATAAATAAATTTACGATAATTAAATAAACCACATACCTTTAACAAAAAATATTTTATCACTTTTTAATATATATTTTTTTTTGTATTTGCAGATACCCAAAAACTGCCTTTTTTATCCAGAACAAGCGATCATCAAAAAAAAACTATTTTGCCGTTTATAACTTAATTTAAAAAAAGATAAATTAATTATAAAACCTCCGAAGGCAAAAAAAAATAATTTTCATCCTGATATTGGAGACATCATATAAAAGGAATAAACAACAGTCGTGGTACATTGATGTTAAAATAATAGTAAATAAAATTGTTTACGCTGAGGCCAAATACCATCTTTAGAGAAAACTTCATCATAATATTCAACAACAATGTGGAAGAAAATCTTTATATTTATTACATTTTTTAATGGATTGTCTTTTGTTTATGGTGAAGGTAAGTGAATTATACCTACAGACATTTTTATACGAAATATTTGTTTTTATTAAGTTTTTCACTGCATAAAAAAACAATAACAGAATATAAAAAAAATATTTTTTTTTTTAAATAAGTCTCGATATCGCAATTTGCTTGTTAGTTATTTGACCTTTACAGATGAAAAACTACAGGATTTTTGTATCTTAATCCATCAAAGTATCGCATAAAAGAAAGTCTCAATTATTTTACCAATTTTCGCAAACAAACATTACTCACACTACCTGCTACCTTACACGACAACTCATGCATGTCATTTCATTATGTTATAAATATTTATAGCAGAATGAATGAAGAAGAGTAGATTACAATAGAGCAATGAAAAGAATAATATTGCTGTGGAATGTCTTCTAACATGTGAATGTTTACAAATAAATTCTTGTGTACTAAAAAAAAAACGTCCATTCATCGTACGTATGTGAATACATGAGAAATACGTTAAAATAATTATGCACCGAACCGTTTCATGCCATTTCCTGTGTATTTTTAAGGGGTAATTTTATTCTTTAGAGTTCTTCTTTATTCATATATGTCTTCAATTCAAAAGAATTGTCAAAGAAGAAGAAATGGCAATAAAAACGTAATTCATTGTAAGTACTGAAAAAACGTAAAATGAGAACTTTCTTGAGTGAAATCTTAGCTAATTAACAAATTTATTTTTAAAAATGTTTTAAATAGTATTTATCATAAAATATCGAAATGGAAACGATACAAAATTCATCATTTTAGTTGCATCAAAGTGATGGAGTCTTACTGATAATAGGTTCGAAAAGATAAACTAAACCAAAATAGATTGAATAAGCAAGGAAATTCGAATCACAGTATATGCTTGCTACATAATTCATTTTTGTACTGATTCAATTTTTAGTTTCTGAGAAATGAGTTATTGAAAATTTTTCTTTGTAACGGCCAATTTTGCAATGTTTTACCCATTCAGACAATTTTTCGATGTTTTTAAGTTGGCCTTTTATTCAATGGACTCTGTTTGTGTGGTAAAAACAAAGTAGCATCTGGAACATATATTAGGTATAAAAAACTAGAGAAATCTTCAATTGTGATGCCAACTACGAGACGAATAAGATATACAAAACCTACTCAACTCAGAATTCTCATCTTCCTTATTTTGACAGGAACTTTATTAAAGAAAAGTTTTTTATACATTTTTTTCTTTCAACTTTTAAATCCTTTCAATGCGATAACATTATTGAAGTTTTTAAAAAGAATATAAAATATTCTCAACAAGAAATGCTTTTATGAATTTGTTAAGCAACACAGCACAACCTCTGTACTGACATCGGAAGAAAAATGTCTTTTCATAACGAAAACTGCATTATTATTTGATTTTCAAAGCGGCAAACGAGAAAAAATTTGAATAACAACACCTCTATATTTTTTTTTATATTATTAGAGAAATGTTGTTACGAATTTATTCCAGATTGTTTACACCAGACAGAGGGTAATATGCAAAATGGCAAGCGGATACTTTTCTGAAAGAACTAAAATCCACAACCGTGAAGAAACAAGTTTTATTGAAGGAATACGTAAATTGCCTTGACTCTCAAGCTTTCGAGCAATAATGCATTTATACATAAAAAATATACATGTTTTGCGCTAAAAAATGTAGATGGTTTGTCCCAAACAGCATGTTTACTCACATAGAGAGGCTGAGATCCTGTCTTTTGCGTACATAAAAAAATGTAAATATTTCTGCTTGTTCCATATACTCTTTTTTTATTACAAGTTGCTTCTTTTGTACAGTTATAATTTATAAAAGATTCATCGCCTTCATTTCCTTTATTGTCTACTGTCTACCGCACACAATTTCTGTGCCCGTGAAATATTTTCCTTTTTGTCGTAAAAAGAAAATTTGCAAATGTAATTGTAAAAAGACAAGCTGGCAAGGAGATGTGGGACGCAATACTTGGAGAAGTATATTCGACTTTTCTCGGTTTCTATCTTTGCCAAAGGAAGCATTGCGTGTATATGAGTTGCAAAAATATAAGGAAGGCACATTTTAAAATATCACGCTTTTAAACGGAGAATTCCCAAGATTTTGTTATCCACAATAAAACGAAAATTTTATGAAAAAAAAGTATTTTTTTCCATGAAAAATTTCCTATATTGAAACACCAAAATGTTCTCTTCTCACTATTAGTTGGCGGCACATAAAAACTTATTATATAATAAGGAATCTTATGGTGTAAAACCGCGTTAAATTTTTATGATAAAATTGTTAAAAATGCATTCCGTCGGCAGTTGGTAGCACACATGCAAGCCACACATTCGAACTCTAGATGCGAAATAGCTTCAACGTAAAAACTGACGCGCAGAATCCACTTCATTTAATTATATGTATAATAATGATGATGCAAACTACAGAAACATGTACTTCGGTAGCAATGAGGATAGATATTTTTGTTCCTCTACTGCCTTATATCAACGCGTTTAGTTTTTTTTTGCACATTACCTAGTCACGAAAACATGCTTCCCTACACAATAGCTTCATAATATATGAAGGACTAAAATTAGCATATGATTTCCTTAGAGGAACCAAAAAAATATTAGATCAGTATGTATAACATATTCCTAAATAGTGGCATTGTCATTTATGTAGGAGTGAACGACATTTACCGATCGTAAATCACCTCAGTGAATATTTTATTAAAGTTTCCCTCCTCCATTTTTATCTCTTTTTACTTATTTTTCATTCGAGTAAAAAAAAAATAAAATGACCTACCCTCTGTTTGTCACACAATTTTTGACAAATTTTTATGTGATTTAAATTTATTCCATGGCAGCTCTACTCATCTGGGAAAATTCTTCATTGTAATAATAAATGGATGGCAATTTTTCATTTTCATTCCTTTTCATGCAAAGTTCTGTCATTGATTGATTTTGGTTCTATCTGACATTAATTTTGAAGGAGACCAACCTTCTGTAACTCAAAGTCAGACTATCAGTCAATAAAAATGACACAAGTTATAAACATCAAACTGCGATTCTTTCACATTCAATAGAGAAAAACAACCTTACCTGAATTAATTACGTTTTTTTGATGTTTATTGACTCTGTTTTGCTATCTTTTAAATTCAATCCTATACATTTTGTTTTTTTTTTTTTTTTGCAACACAAATTCTGTCAATTTCTATTCGTTTTCTTTCAATTTTTTTTTTGCGTAGGCACAAGAAAAAGAAAAACAGACATGTGCTTTATCCAGATGCTTTTTTCTTGTACATTTTCAGAAAACATATTGATTATAAGCACTGATAGAGCAAACATGTATACCACAACAATATTGTTTATATTTGATAAAGAGAGAGTACGAAGACCTTTTTTCTTATATCTATGACTTGTTTGTGCTCTATTTATTTATTTGAAGAATAAAAATACAATTCCCTGTCAAGTGGCATTAAGACAGTTTTAGGATATTTTTTATTTTATTGATTTTATTGTTAAAGACACATTTAAAAGAAAATTCAGCTTAACTTTAAGATTAAATAAATTTAAAATTTCACAAGGAGAAAAAAACGGTAAAAATCAATTTATTAATTAAAGCGATTTCATGGATTTTTTTTCGAATTGTAATGAAAGAGGAGAAAAAACATTCATCAACAGTTGAATTCCATTATTATTATTAATTCCTTCTTATTTTATAGGCGTTCTATCCCCCAACACCATTTTCACAGATTGATTTTTTTCTTTTCCTTTTTCTTTCAACTTCTGTTCTAATTTAAACAATAGGTGCGATATTTTTCTGGAAATAAAAAAAAATATTCCTTTTTTAAAAAGAACGAAAACCTTAATTTTGCTAGCAATTGGCATGGAAAATTATAACATCTCGCTAATTTATTGATTGCTTATTCGCAAATTCAAACCATACAAAAGTCTAACAGGTTGCCAATGTCCAAAAATAACTCTTACAAAACTTTCAAGTTTCAAATTCACAAATTAAGTGTAAAACGTTTGGTAACCTGAGTACTTTTTTTCCTCAAAAATTTTCGAACGAATACGAAAAAAATAATTTTTAAAAATACTGAACTTGAATTTGTATAAATTTGACATATTTTGAAGTTTTTCAGCTATTAGAAAAATTGCTTTCGAGAAATTAATTAGAAAGAGCACGGAAAAATAAATTTTTTTCATGTCCGTTCACAAAGTACGAAAATAAATAATTCTTTGAAAGTTTTCGTTCAATAATTTTACAGCAACAATGAAAAATAGTAGCCTTGAAGCCGCCTTCCTGATTTTCTGCTATAAAAATGACAAAAAGTACACAACAATCTGGATTTATTACACAATCATGCTAACAAAAAAATAATTTAAGAACGCCCACAAATCTGATCCACTATCGTCGTCTTTTGTTGTGTGTTCACCATCATCATGTCTCTTCTCATTTTCTATCTCTGTATACAACAAATTAGATATAAAGGGTTTAATGGAATATGAAAACGGAAATAAATGAATAAACTTTCTATTTGGGGCAATTAGTGATTTAAGTTGAAGCGAAGGTTTCTTCATTTATTATGTTGAAAAATATACAAACCGAAAAATAAAATACAAATAAAAATGTAAGCAACCAATAACAAGCATAATTTTAACACAAAAGACACAAATACGATGATGGGCACCACTGTGTAACTCAACGGAAAAGTAGAAAAATAAATAAATGAAAAATTGAATAACAACTTACGCTAAAAGCATATCTTTTTCTCCTTGATAATGAATTCAATTTATTTATAAAATTGTACAATAACGATGCTTTTCGTTTACATTGTTGATAAAAAATGTCAGCTTCTGATACTTTCTTCTAAATATTTGAAAACACAGAAACTTTTCAATTTAGGTAAACATTGCGTAAATTCCGCTGTTGTGATTTTAATGTCGAATGTCGCCAAAAACACATTATAAATTATATTTTTAAATTAAATTACATTTTACAACGCCAATATTTCTCACTGTTAGCAAAAATTATTATTATTATTATCTACTTTGATATTTGATAAAAGATAATTTTATTTAGCAAGAAATAGGTGCTGTCAGAATCTATAATATTCTAAATTCATGTTTCTCCAAGAAAAAAAAAATAAAAGTTACAAAGCAGGTGTAAAATCTGCCATTTTCCCACGTGAATCCAAGTTTTCCAATATATAAAATTTACATTTTGCAGATTTCTCGGTCTTGTTTTGAATGTTTTTTTTCCTTTTTTTTTTTTAAAAAAAAAGTATCATTTAGTTACACATTTACTTTGTCAAATAAACACCTACATATGAACAGCGCTTAATCTGCTACTACGTTGTTAAGGCAAAAAGTGTAAACATTCATTTAACACAGAGCGTAAAGGTCCCAAATGAATACAACATTCATTTCAAGTCAACACTTCTAGTTTTAATATTATTAGTCTTATTTGATATGCAAAGAAGTATAATAATATAAATAATGTTGAATTTTGAAAATGGTACATATGTGCAAAAAATAAAGCTTAAATTTAAATTTATTTAAAGTAATTATAAATATTTGTAGGCGTGAATAATTTTGAATAATTTTTTACCAAAAAGGTGATAAAATAAAAGAAATTGCATTTGCGGTAATATGATAAAAAAAAATTCTATCTCAATAGATTGCGTAAAAATATTGAAATTATTTTTGTTTTGTTTTCATTCATAAAATAATATGATGGCGATAAAAATATTCAACAGCAAAAAAGTACTACGCCAAGTTCATAGTTTAATTAATCTACTCATAAAAAGAAAGCAATAAACGGAATAATTACACAAACAGACCATTTCGTGTTTGTTTTGTACGCTCATTGACGCGATAAACCTCATAACGATTTGATAAAACGTCACCTTTGTTGTGGTCAAACGGTATGCTACTTGAAGAACACTCATTAACCAGCAGAAAAAATTCTCATAATCTCAACTGTCTTTTTATTATAAGACTTAAGTGTCTCGATAACCTTTGAAAAAAATTAAGGTATGATAAAACGCGCAGTCAGTATATCTATCTAAGCATTGCGCACTTAAAATGTACAATTTAATGGTATGTTTTCTACGCTCTTTATTATCATTGCGTTTTTATGTTGCTTTAGTAACATTTTTATTTTAGAAGATACTTTTATCGTAAAAAAAGTCACCTTTGCGAACAGTCTTCATACTATATAGCGTTTTTAATCATAATTCGAATGTACTCTATTACTCCCAAAAGGACTATCAAAGAGTGTAATGAAGATATTGTGATGCTGTGTCGAACTAAATTTTTTGTTCCTGAAGATATTTTTCAAGATTCGCACGACAAATGTTGACAAATCAAAAACACTTGTAGAATATAGTTTAAGAAAATAGAAAAATTATATTAATAGTAACTAGTTTCGAAAACTGATTCAATATAAATTTTTATATTTTGCAAGTTAGTGTTATAAAATAATTTATATTTTGTAAATAAAATGCAAGGAAATATACCAGACGTTTAAATAATTTAGATAACATTTTTTTGTTCTGGTTTTTTGGTATACATACATATATCACAATTATTGTAATATCTTACAAAATATGCAAGTGTGTTCAATATTAATCGGCCAATCAATACTTTTTTGACTACCTCTCCGTGTTGTTTTCCTATTTCAAATACATAGACAGTCCTCACAAATTACAGTATTCAAAGTCTATATTGCTGTATCGGCATTTTTATTGTGTTCCTCAGTTTTACTGAAAAAATTGGACGTTGATAAATGAAGGACTCCGGAATCTATCGCTTGTGTATTTAGGTGTATCATTTATTTTATAAATGAAACGAAATGATTTTTTACGAGATTTCTGTAAAAACTAACGTCTCGAATAAAATTATATTGAGAATCATGTTTCTACTCATAAATTTCGTAACGAAACTGTCTGAAAAAAGGTAAGCTTTCATCTTTGTAGTACAATAAAGTTACAATATAATAGACAGAATATTAGAATCGTATATTTTAGCATCGTTCTTTTTTTCTTTCGTTTTCCTATATTATCTTCATCGGCAAAACGTGTATTCAATGTATAGTAAATTATATTTAGGAAACGAAATTTATTTCCTTTTTATGATTGAACTACGATTTTTTTTTCTTTCTTCAAAACTCATCTTGTTTCTTTCTATCTTTAACGTACCGGAAGAAATTTTCCTGCCTTTAACGGTAATAAAATCATTGAATCAGCGTTTATTTTAATGTGTTTTATTGCCTTACTTAGTCATCTTTATCATAGAGCTTATCAAAAGGGAAAAGACGATACATATCTAAGCATTTCTGCCACATCATTGAATCTCCTCATCTGTTTCATTATTTAATTTTTAAATAGCTTGTTTCATCTATGAGACTATCTCAAGGGATAGCTTTCAATTATATTCACTATACACCACACATCTGGAAAATAATCAATTAATTGATATTTCAAAACATAAACAAAAGGCTTGAAGACTATATCTTCAACTTAAACAAAAATCGAAAAATAGCCATACAATTTTTTGTTTTTATTCATCATCATGTTAAAAATGTGCTTCACATTCACAAGAAATAAATTTACGGAGCAGCGGGTATCTTTTAAAATGAGACCATTTGTTAATCAAAATCACAATGGCGGTATATTATTACATCACTACTATATTTTTAGACATCCAGGTCGTGTGAATTTAAAAAAAAATCTACGAAAAATGAATTATTGTGTTTCCGTATTTTGTTGAAAAAACTGCTTCTGTGAAAATAACTCTAATATGGTACGATCTCTCTCCATTTTGCACTAGAAATGAACTTTCATATCAACTTGTCTTAAATTAAATTAAGTTTGACCTTTTTCTTCACAAAGAGAGAATCGTCGTGGTCCTTTTTAGATAGGTACCTTATGACCATTTATATAACTTTATGTGTCACAAATTATCTTGTATTGTGGATTTATAAATATATCGTTTGTAAAGCTAAACGTACTGAAAAAATGAGACATATAAAATGTAATGAAGTTTTCTTGTTGCTTTTCTTTTTCTTTTGCTGTTCTTTCTTCGATCGGTAGTCTACCTTTAATACGAAAGCTTAAATTCATATATTTTGTTTATACACAAATTTCAGTCAAAAATTACTTTCTTTCACTTTGAGTAACATTGTTTCACCGTGAAAAGACAGTATCTACTTGTGTACTTAATTTAATGATAATAACATTAACTTGCTTTGACTTTTTCTGTTAAAGACGTTTCTATTTAAACGAAATGTATTTGCGAAAATAACAAATTCATTTATTTTACGTTGCTTTTTTCTTCAAGCAGTCTCAGAAAACAATGCATTGTCTCACTCCTATTGTCTTGATAGCATAAATCAACTTAAGTTTGATGTCACTGTCCCAACATAGTGTACATGTTCTTGTTGTGTACATGTATTTTTGTCTGCACAATTTTCTTCATTCAACATATTTAATATTAATATGTATAAAATGGAATCTTCATTCACTTGCCATGGTATCCTACTTTTTTAAAAGTAAACAATATCGTGTGAAAAAACACAATTTGCTTCGTTATGCTTGGTTGACCTTGCATTTCATCATCATTATTATTAAACGATTCAAGACGCAGATGGACGAAAAAAAGTCATCATTTCCCGTGTTCGTTTAGTTGTTTAGTTTAATTGTGCGATTCGTTTACGTTTTTGCAGCATACATATTAAATCTATGATGAGTTTAAAGTACCCCTAATCCAAAACAACAAAACTTCAGTTACTACTTTCAATTAACTACCTATCTTTGGCTCGAAGCACTTGTGTTATAGCAAACATTACACATGTAGCTTCAATTACTTAAAAGTATCAATTTTCTGAGCACAAGTCGTTTTATTTAAACAAATTCGTGAAACATTTTCCCAATTCTCGATGGAGATGGCTAATACAGTGCTCATACAACAGGAAGAAGTAGCAGAATTCAATTAAAACATTTGTTCACAGAATTAATCGATTTTGTCATGTAGGTTCAATATTTGTCTTTATGAAAATACATCAGGATTTTCAGCAAAGAAAATTGGTGCAGTAAGGGGATACTACCTAGTCCTCATACTACATACTTGAGACATTACCACCAAAGGTAAACATTTCAATGTAGTTTTGCGCAACACATGTCTGTTTAACAAGCGATTATACTGAAAGAGCAAACAAAAATAGACTCAATTTTGTAACATTGGAATAATTTTTTTTTCTTATTTTGATTTAAAAATATCATACAATTGTTTTTATTTTTGTTCAGCTTATGAAAAGTAAATTAGTAAATAAAGAATTTTTAACACCAATTTAAAAAAAAAACGAACAAAAATTAAATTTATTCGCCGAAGATTTTTTTTATTTCGTAACAATACATTTCCTAGATATTTATCAATTCTAAATTTATTATTGACAAATCAGTCTTTCCTTTTATCATTTTTCCATTTGTTATTGTAATGCAAACAGACAATACAAGTCTATTTTTCATCATTTTTATCATTCATATTCTCGTCCGCATATGACATATGCAGTCTGAAATAAAGTGCTAAAATTGTTACTGTTGTCATAGTTATGACTGAGTGCACCAAGTTGTCTATATTTCATTTTAATTTTACTTGATTGCGTTTCAATGTTTAGACCGGGCACATTGCAAATTGAACAGAGCAACAAAAATCAAATGACGAAACGGCATTTAATCAAAGCACAACACAATTCATTTAAAAAAGATGATAGAATGTCAAAAATCAAAAATATTTTTTTCACAAAAAAAAAAAAAAATGACAAACCAACTGCTCGGATTTACTCAACAGCGTCATAATTAATTTCTGTTGCATAGTCAGATATCGAGAGTTTTGTGACAGAATCAACTGTATTCCGATATTCAGACTAGAATTTTAATGTAGAAACGGCAAAAACACCATTTTATTATCATGCGACGATGTCATTTAATGGACCGCATTTGAACATACGCGTTGCGGCTAACTAACAAGAGTAAATATATTCCACATATCGTCGAATGAAAATATACTAATGATATAGATGCGACGTATGGAACAAGCATAGGAAATAATATACAAAAGCACGACATAAAACAAATACACAGTTGTCAGTACAACTAGTGTTTTAAATTATTCCACAATGTTTGATTAACATTGTCTAAGTTTATTTCATATACTATCTCCTTTTTTTCTGTGTAGCTACCTAGGTAACTTTAAAAAAACATTTCGCATACTTTTTTTAGACGTCGATGAGAATGGGAAAAAAGAAACAGTTTTCCAACACAGATAACAATATTGCTTGACTTAGTTTATATTCAGAGTAGTTTTTCCTCCTACTATTGACGTTTATTATAGAAACAGTAATGTATGACAATGTTTCATCATTTCATTAGGGAAATTTTTGCAGAGGAGTTTTTCTTTTTTTTCCTCAACATGCTCATTAATAATGCACGAAACTGTATCAAACAAACGTAGAAAAAAAAAGAAAAAATATGTCTAGCATGCAATTGCGTTGTGTTGATTTTTCTAACATGAGCTTCAATCAACAATGTTTACCAACTGAAATACTAAGATAAATTATGTTTAGATTTTTAACATTTTCATAAGAGACTTAAGCCGCTTCAAATTTATTTAAAACTTTGCCCCAACATTTTTTTTATATTGATTTTTGAGACAAAATAAAAAAAAACATTTTTTCGGATAAAATGAATGAATTTTAAATAATTTTTAACTATTTTTTAATTCTTTACATTTGAATTTGCTATTTTCAAACTGTTTTTTGAACATTTCATATAAAAAATACACTTATTCAGCAGTATAGATTTTTTGAAAATTGAGCTCTATTTCTAATTCTAAGAAAAAATATGTTGAATTTTCAAAATTAACTTTTTTTTAGTTTCTTGAAAAATTATGAAAAAAGGTCAATTAATTTGAAGTTTTTCAAATGGGACAAGGGATAAAAAGTTGAAGAAAAAAATTGGAGCTATGGATCAATATTCTTATTCTCTAATGAAAAATGTAAGATGTGTAAGGTGATGTCAGCAAGTCAGACATTCACTTATCAAATACGAGCATCTGTTTAAAAAGTTTATGAAAGACGTGCACAATGAAACAATGTTAACGTTGTCGTATCGTGCTAATTGCTTTCGTGTTAACTTTTGTGACAACTTTTTAACAAAATAATGTGACTTTTAGAACTTATAATTAATTGATAATGTGAAGCAATTTTTATAAAGGTGTCTCCAAATGAGCCAATCCCTAAAACAACATCGCAGAAATATATTTAGTAGGTCATGAAAACCGCTACGTCCAACATATAGATAAAGTTATAGCAATTTTTTTTCACAAAACGTAAAAAAGTATGAACTAATTATGGGTAATTTGAATATTAAATAAATTATATCGCAGGATTGAACTGTTCAAGGCACATTCGTGTCTTTTCATTTTTGTATAAATTGATATATCACGCCCTTGTTAGCATGTTTGATATGTTTATTGCGGAAAACATGTGTGTTGTTATTAATATCAGGCTCACCGCAAAAATTGTCGATCCAAGTAGTATTAACTCTGATGTGCAAAATAAGGGAAAGCCAAAAAATAGTATTTCTAGGTAGAATTAATATAGGAAAAATCATAAACGCACCGTTTTAATGCAAAATTACCATCTACACACATTCGCGTGACAATGTCTTATCAACAAAATCTAAGTATATATTTCATACAAGCTGACTGCTATCTTACACAGCTAAATTTACTTTTGTGAACCCATTATTATATTAACAAACTTGCTAACCAAAAGCAATAATGTTGTGTCAATATATATGTTTGTCGGGACGAAGACCGTATAAGCACAAAAACATATGTGTGTGTTTGTCTTTTTCCGTTATAACATGTTCGTCATTGTGTTGTCGTCCACTTCTGTGTCCTAACAACCCCATAACTTATGGCTTTAGTAACCGCGATGTCATTCAGTATACTGTAATTTCTTTATTAGGTGTATACACTGCTCGTTCTCTTTTGGGAAAATTGTTTGAATATTATATGGCATACACAAAATTACATGATCTGTCATTATCATAGTTGTATCAAAACCTACGTGTAGTTAAGAACGAACGTAGAGATTAAAGTTTAAATAAGAGTTCATGTAAATGTACCTCAAACATGCTATATTGTCGTCAAAAAGCAAACAAAAATTTCTAATATATGTGTTTAAGACATAATGTATGCCTGTTTGCAATAATTAGCTAACGGTAGCAACGTTCTAACATTTATGGCGGTCATACTAATTCTATTTTTTTATTTCTTTATTACAGATGACGTACTTATAAGGACACGTGGCTCGTCTGTTACACTAGAGTGTCCGTTGGACGTAAATGCTTGCGGGGAATTACATTCAGTGAAATGGTTCAAAGGCAACGACAGAATTGCAGTCGTGTCAGGCGACGGTGAAGTAGCCAATGTGGAAGGTGAACTACAGGGAAGGTATGTATCCACAATTTAAACAAAACAACAAATCAACTTTTAATATTTTTGGTACTTTAAAACTTTTCATTAAGGTGATATAAAGTGATATAATATAATATTGTCAATCTTTACTTAAATTTTCAAATTTACTTCAATTCTTCCCTTTTTTACGTCAAAAATTTAAATAACAAAAATATGAAGCGCTTCTTCCATATTCATACATTTTGTTTCCTCTTTGTATAAATAACACTGAAGAAGTGAAGAAGTTATCATTTGTGTGTTTTGTTTTCATTTCCTCTAGTTTTGGCCTTTTTCAAAAAACATCACATAAGGATATCTTCTTTCTGGTGTAGTGTTCCGTATGAATATCAGATATCACATAAAAGTATGATGTAGTCAGGAGCCGCTGTGGCAAACATGCATAACCATAAATGTTACACTGCAGACATATTAAATATGAATTGAATATGAAATTTTATGCATATTTATGCTCTAGTTAAATGTGTAAAAGAGTGTTTGACTATGTCTTCGGAGCACATATTTACGTAAACGTGATTTTGTAAGGAGCTACAACAATCTTTGTCACATGTGATTTTTTTCTAGAACATACGCATGCTTTAAAATGGAAATTTGTATATTTTATTATCTCCTGGATTTTCAAAGATTTTTCTACTTTGTCGTTTTTGCGCTTCTATTTAATGGAAGTCTCTGACAAAATGAAAGGAATATTCCTTTTACGATTCAGAAAGATTCAATATCAAAATATACGTTGCATTCATCACGAATGAGCTTAAACGATATGACTTGTTAAGCTAAATGTTTCCTTTTTTAGTTTAACATAAAAGCATGTAATTACCTAAATAGTTTTTCATTCTTGCTTGAAAGTAAAGAAATTACTCTCGACAATAATGCACCTTTCACATAAAGTATGCGTACAGAAATACATAATTGTAGCATTTAAAAATCCATTTGTAGTAATTACAACTTGCACTCAAATAAAGCGGCATCCAGACAGTAAGTTTTTGTAATAAGTCATACACTTCCCAACAAATAAGGTAAAATGGAATGAAGCTTAACGAGTTTCACTGATTTTCTAATTGGTTCAACTCATTGATTGAATCTATAAAGTTCTGTTATATGTACATATTCCTAAAGAACGGGAGCTACAATTTATTGAAAGACACATAACAAAGTGTTTCCCCTATTCAATAAGAAGTACTCAAAATATTAAAAAGCGATGTACTAACAGCTTTATGAACGGAAAAACATAATCATCAAATAAATAATGTAAATATTTAAAGCTCATAAGTTTAATGTTTTTGTCGTATCTACCTACCGACAACCAGAAGTAGGTGCACGAGCGCCGTACGATTGTTATTGAACACTATAACGCTTTTACTAGTTATCTGATTTTCATGTTACAACATAATAACATTAATATAATAATGATATTGAATGAAATTGAATACGGTATACACCGAATAGGCGGCAGTCAGCATTATGGTTGAAAGAGAGACTAAAGTAATGATCATTGCTTTCAATAAAATCAAATGTTATTGTTTGCTTTAGTTGTTGCCTCTCCATACATTCATATTTTGTCTCACTTGTACACACATTTTGTAATCGGATAGACATGATTGTAAATAATCATTTCAGCATAAACAATATTTCGCATCCAATTTTACCACATTTTTTAACAAATATGAAATGTTAAATGGAAAATTTGTCTACATGTGTATGCATATTTATAATTGTTGCTAAAAATGTTATTTAACGAAATGCGGTGTCATTACTTTTGCAAATATACGAAATAAAATGACCAATGTTTGATTTGAAAATAAATCAATAATATTTTTGCAACTACCGAAATATCGTCATCAAATTAACGACAAATTAGTTTGTGCTTTTCATACTTATCATTTAGGAGTTTTTCATTTTTCCAGTTCCAAATTCATTTATTAAAATCATTTAATCAAAAATGTAATGAGATAAATAAGTAAATACTTTTTCTTATTATATGACTACTTTTATAACTGAATTATTAGTCTTTTAACAATGTTCTATCTAACATATAAAATTTCTATAACCCCACCCCGCAAGAAATAGCAATGTCCTTTTGAACAAAACATAAATTTATCCTTGCAAAAAATGTCCTTGGTTTTTTTTAAATAAATTATTGTACAATATAAGATGAAAATTAATGAGAACAGACTTTTCCTCGCTCCATTGTATATTTTTATGGAAAATGTAGAGCATTATTCATGTTTACTTGTCTTTTTTAATTACGTATTTGTATTCTGTTTTACTATTCAAAGATATAAAATATTTTTGACTTGGATAAACTCTATTTTAATTTTTTTTTTTTCGATATTTAACGAACTCTTAACGCAAAATATTAACATAGTATAATTGGAACTTTTTTAAAGTTAATTAGTATACACAATTAATATCAAGTGATTGAGACAAGTTTTTTTCTTTAAATTTAGTTGTACATTTGTTTCATTTTACTGATTAAAAAAAAAAAAAACATTTTAAAACGTACAAAATTTCATCCCAGAGATGGTTTTAGGTTCTTTTTAATTTATATGCAAAGCCAGATATTTATTAAAAGCCCATGTTTTTGTTTTTTGGTTTCTAAACAGATAAACAGATGTAAATATTGTGTCTACGTTATTTCACATTTGTGTTTTCGGCAAAAAGGTTCTTTTACAATATGCAAAACGGATTTAAATACGCCTTATCCTTTGTTTGCTCTATCATACCAAAAACTAAAACAACATTTTCAATATTGAAAAATTAAAACTAAACGAACAACCAACTGTACGCTAAATGTATATCAAAATGCTCACAATACAACAAATACCCTTCTGATAAAGGAACATTAATAAGTTTCAATTTAAACAAAATTAATGTTGCCAAAACTGAAAATATATTGCCCTACACAACTAGTATCGTGTTTTGTTTCTTATTTGATTACATATATGACGAGAAGGTTTGATACAATGAAACAGCAAGATAAAACGAATTAACTTTTGTGCTAACCCACCCAAGAAAAACCAAACAAATACCTTTGTTCCCAGAGCAAAACATTTAGATTGATGAGAGGCGTGAATGCTTAAAATGGGTCCCAATTAAACTTATCTGAGACATAAAGTTTATGTGTTTGCACTTGAAAAGTTGAATAAATAAATGCATGTCTGGTGTTTTCGAGCACTAACGAACCTGACGGGGCCAATTTTCATTTAATAAAATTAAAATTGTTCAATATTTATTTATTAATTTTTAAACATTTTTCGGGAAATGTATTAAAATTTATAATTCCTCGAAATTGTGGATCCCAAATGTTTTTCAGGACTGCTTCTTGAAATATTCAAAAAATATATTGAATTTCAATCCTTTTTATCACATACTCACAATAAAAACATTTATCGCATGCATTGAACAATAAAATTATCGAATGACAGGATTTTATTCTAATTTCACCATAGAGGTTTTCTTACAAAGCCGACAAATTTTTCAACAATGAAGCAAAATACTTTAAAACTTTTTCATCTCGGATTTCTTTGACCGAAATAAAGTTAGTAAGCTGTTCACGCATAAAATGAATGAAACGAAAAAAAATGAAAAAAGTAATAATCTCCACTTGACAAACACATTGAATAATTCTATCGTGGTAACAACTTGCAGAACTACTTTAGCATTGTCATCATGTCACAAAATTTCTTTTATTACATCATTCACACAATGTGCACGGTTCTTTTTATTATTTACTTTCACCAACTCAGTGTTATTGTTATGTTTGATTGGATGCCAAAATTAATAACAGGTGCTAACAATAGCGATATAGTAAATAATAATAATGGTGGTGAAAATTTGTCTCGCATTTTTTTCTAACCGAAATTTGTGCAGGTTTGTTTGGCAAATAGTTTTGTGTTGAAACATTTTGAATAGCCACATCGCCTTTTATTCTTTCCTTTTTTGCTTTTGATGATTGTACATAAACATCATTGCCCCAATGAAATTTTTCATGTCAGCACACACAAAGAAAATTATAAATGGAAACGTATTGCGATGGAAAACCCACAAACGGTCAACACCACACATAAAAAATCGTATCATTCAAATATATTCAACTCGTACTCGGGGATGGTAACAATTGTGTAAACGCAAAAGTTTTATTCCCCACTTGATGTTATGTAATAATGATGATGATTATTATTATTCGACAACCATGTATGCCCGGACAAACGATGTGATGATTGGACATCTTAGATTTCTCAAACATAATCAGGCACAAATGACGAGAATAAAGCACTTTGCTTGTAAGATATTAAGATATCAGTTAGATATAATGCAGGGCAATTTATTCATTGTGTGAGAGAGAAATGTGGAAACGGATTTTTCTTTGCGATGATTTTTATTCCAGACAAAAACTGGATTGATGCACAACCGTACAAAGTTCAAATTTACGTCATTTGAAAGCTCTTCAAAGACACAAAAAGGCATTTCGTTTGTGCTTTGAAATATATATCCACAATTTTCTCTCTTTTTAATAATAAAATCCATCGAATGGTTTATCAAGGAAAATGAAGAATAGATTTAATCTAGCAAGACATCGGATTGCAAACAATTGTTCATTTGAATCGACACAAGTTATCCTCTACCGAAAACAGATTGGTATATAACGAGTTCTCCTTACTTTTAAGTATACCGATTAAGATTAAAATACCAGATATGAAACGTTTAACGTCTCTCACAAACAAATAATTTTCCTCAAAAAAGAAAATAACTTTCTGTGCGGACAGCGCCGTGGGTATTAATATAAAAAAATAACAATGGGTCATGTTCGAATCAATTTTTTTCTTTTTTTCCCTCCATCTACGTTCTCTTTCTTATTTCTTTCTTTTTTGGCTTTCTTCTGTTGCAGACTATCAATTGACCATTCACCCTCAGGGCCGAGCACTAGATTGCATATCAAAAATTTACAAGTAGCTGACGATGATACCTACTTGTGTGAAAGCACATATTTAGAACCACTAGAATCTTGCGATACTACAGGAGCTTATAACATTAAGTTAAGTATACATGGTAAGTTTCAGCATGTAAATCTATTTAAGGCCGCTCCAAATGGAATTCAATAGTTTTGTCCAAAATTTTTGAGAAAAATATGGGGGGCAAAATTTAAAAAAAATGTAAAATACTTTCATAAAAAAACGCCTAATTTCAAACAATTTTTGACCGTTAATCAATATTTTTGTATTTATTTAAGAACATTTTAATTAAAATTTAAAAAATAATTATCATAAAAAAAACTTTAAAATAAAAAAATATTTTTAGAGAAGAAAATCCATGCTAATACAACTTTCAATACAAAATTTTTAAATTTTTATAAAATAAGACCAAAAAATGGTAATATATGATGGAATGTTTAACTTTTTTATTTTTTAGCCCCATTCGTTTTTGGAATTTAAAATGGGGCACCGGACAAAATTAATTAAGTTTTATTTGGAGCGGCCTAAATCGAAGTAATTAACAATTTCTTTTAAATTCTTTTAAAGTACCGCCTTCCTCAATTGTGATGCTAGATGAATCTGGACATTTGATTAGAAATGGAACAAAAACAAAACCGTTGCGTGAGGGAGAGACGTTGACGAGATCTTGCGAAGCAATTGGCGCTCGTCCAACACCCTCAATCGGATGGTACAAAAATGGGGAGAAAATACAGGACGTCGTAGCAACTGAAGAAATTGATGGTTTATTTACTGTAAAATCAAAATTTTCATTATTACTCTCTCGTGCTGAAGTCAACAGCCATTTAGAATGTATAGTTGAAACCCCTGCCTTAGAGAATATTGTTAGTAACTATTTATCGCTCGAAATGGAAGTGCGACCAACAAAAATTGATCTTTCTGGAGTCGAGCATCATGTCGTCAAAGGAACGAAAGTCCTGCTTCAATGCGATGTCCACGGTGCACGTCCAGCTGCAAATATAACGTTCTATAACAACAGCAGAATTGTGACAGATGGTGAGAATGGTGTCAGCATTAGCACAAAAATTGAAGAGAAAAACGATGGGACGTACACCACAGTTAGCCAAATGATATTTACCGCCACTAGATTCGAAAATGGGGCACAAATTAAATGTGAAGCAGATAACATTGTAATGCGAGAAGATTTCGAAAGACCACTTCACGATACACTCGATCTCGAGGTAATGTATCCGCCTGTAGTGTTTGTGCGTCCCGATAATATTACCACAAATGAGACGCAAGATTTTCTCCTTTTCTGCGACTACGACGCCAATCCGGCATCTCTGGAACGCGTTACATGGATGAAAAACGGAGAAGTCCTCAATACAAATCAAAGCAGGTACGAAGGAGGACATCCTGAACAAACTGCGCTACTTGTCAAAGGCGCAATGCGTAGTGATATTGGCTCGTACATCTGTGAATTGCAAAATTCAATTGGGTCCGATGCATCGGACAACGAAATTATTGTGGATGTTCAATACGTGCCAACTGTAAAAATAGAAATGGAGCCAGACTCGCCACTAATAGAAAATAATGAATCAAATGTTACTCTATACTGTAATGTGGAGCAAGGTAATCCATCAACTCTGTTGAAGGTTAGATGGTTTTTGGACGGACAGTTATTAAAAGAACTGCCCGAATGCGATTCCAATGAAAACGACGAAGATAATTTGTGTGAAATAGATCCAAGTAAAATGTTGCTACAGAATGTCGGAAGAGATTTTCATGGCAATTACTCATGCGAGGGATTCAATGGAGCTGGATGGGGTGAGGTTAGCAATGAAGCTGAACTTGTTGTTTTCTACGAACCAGGCAACGCGTCATTGGCGTTCTACCCTCCAATACCTATCAAAAGGAAAAGTGTTACATTTACTTGTTCTGTCGATGATCCTGGCAACCCATCTGCTACGAGGTAAATAAAAAAATATTCAAAATAGTTTGAAACTTAAGTTAATTAACAACAAATGACTTGCACGAAATTACCTTTCAATTTTTCTTGACAAAAACCTTCATTTTCGCAATTTTCATACTTTTTTAGATATCGATGGTTGCGAGGCAACAAACCAGTTATGGATGTAGTCACGGCGCAGTGGACCGTTGATCCCGTCGGCTTAGATTCCCGTACAAACTTTTCCTGCTACGCTCATAACGAAGGCGGCGATGGCAATCCAACGACAATCCTGCTCGACGTACATGGTAAAATCAATAAAATATTTAATATTAATAAGCTCATCAACACACGGTGATCAATCTCACGTTTATTTTGGGACAAAAAATTAACAAATTTAATACAAAGTGTCTGCGCTTCATGAAAAAAATATTATGAATGAGTTCACTGTGTGAGCCTTTTTTGTTTAATTCCGTGCATCTTTTTATTTTATTTATTAAATTTATGTATATTGATTAAAAATTCATTATTATAAAAAGAAAATAAGCAAACAAATTTTTTTGCAGCACCACCTGCCTTCATTCAAAAGCTCCACCCATACACCGGTGCTTTGTACTCGGCAAAAAATGCTTCTCTGTCGTGTCGAGTTGAATGTGTACCTAGTTGCTCCATTTCTTGGTTCAAAGACGGCAATGGCATCGAGGAAAATGATCCGCATTATACAGTGAAAGAAACCTTCTTGCCTGCTGATCCTTCAACAGGCGACTTCGAATCAGTTTTATCCGTATTGGTAAGAAAATTTTTTATTCCGCAAATGATTTTTTTCTGTTATTTAATAAATTTTTTTGTTTTCATTTCCACTCATTTATCATTTTATATTATTTTTCTTTTCTTTCGTTTTTTCCGTATACAGTACTTTAACATCACAGCATGGCCGAATGAAAAATTAGACATCTTCAAAGATAATGCAAATTATTCATGTGTATCAACACACAACTCAGTCGGTACCGGGGTTAGGAGTACGACGTTCTTCGGTGTTGAATGTAAGTTTTAGAGATTTGTCAATTTTCCTGTACACACGTTTTGCGAACAAAAGAGAGTAAATAAATATTATACCGTTTATTTATAAATAAGTAAAATCAGCGTGAATCGTAGCGTTCATCTTTTTTGTTAAGAAAAGTGGGAAAGAAACATTAAATAAGAAAACAATGAAAATGTATACATGAGTGCAAAAATACAACAACAAAATAGGTTTTTGTTGTTTGTCTAGCTAGAAAATGAAGAAAAAAAACGCTGGCACAAAATAAATTGATTTAATTTTACACAACTTGTTTTCACGAGAATAAAGTATCGTCGACAAGGCATTTGCTCTCGTCATATCCTGAAACATTATCATAAATATCTTTCAAAATCCGTTTCATCAGCTAAAAGAAGGAATTTTATAAAAATTTATTAATTTTCTTCTTTCTTAGATTCACCGGAAAATATAACTGTGTCCCATCCGGAAGTTGAGGTAGAAGAAGGAGAGTTGCCTCAAAGGATACTATGTTCTGCAAAAGCATATCCAGGTAAAATCGTTTGCGCTACTTTGCATATAAAGCAGAATGTTTCCAAAATCTATGACTTTCGGTGTAGGTACATATTTTTCCCAGTTTCATAGACAGCAGACTTGTATAAGCTTATTAAGCATATTTAAAAATCAACATTTTTTTAAAAATGTACATTCTCGACGTATATAAGATGTTAAAGATAGACATTTGCGACCTATTTATTTATAAAACTGATTTTCCTCGTTTTTGTTCCAACAATGTTGTTTATTTATAATGTACTTTTGTTGTCGTCTAGAGCCCTCATACATTTGGATTCGAAATGATGAAATAATAGCAAAGGGCAACGCCTTACTTGTGAACAAGCCAATGCAACATGCAGACGCTGGAGTGTACACTTGCATCGCAAGGAATAAGCACGGCAATGGCAGTGCAAATGCAAACATTAATATTTTATGTGAGTATACGGATTGCTATTTTTTAAGGTATGATCAACTTTTTAATTTTGTTTTTTCATGATGATGATAGTTAAACCGAATTGTACGATTACACGACGCGAAGTCGATGATGAAGAGGGGTTAGTTTGCACTGCTGTCGGAAATCCATCAGATGTTGATTTCATATGGACGCTGAAATCGGAAAACGAGTCACTTGATGCTTCAATTGCGAAAGAGCTCGATATATCGTCTTCCTTCTTGCCTCTTGTTGATGCTTTTGTCGAAGCCCGGACATATGTGTGTGTTGCAAACAATACTGTTGGAAAAGGAACATATTGCGAAATAGAAGTAGCTGGTAAGTTTTTCTAAGAACCGTAAAATAAAAAAATGTATAGCTATATTAACTACATAGAAATAACAATAATACTACTAATAACATCGAAGGACTATACAAAAAAAGTATATTATTGTTGTTATCTCTATTGCCATCTTGCCTTTTACAACTGACTGAGAAATCTAGATTAGAAATTGTGGTTCAATATTGTGTCTGACGTCTGAAATGTGCCCTAAGTTTTCTCAAAAATCTTGATCAAAATTAAAATTTTTCTACGGTTTAACATCAACATATGGAAATTTCAAAAATAAATGAAAAATATTTACACGAAAACGTAGAAGAAAAACAAGTCACATACACATTTCTAATCAAGATGTTATGACATAGTAAAAGGTTTGAAAATCATATTCATAATTAAATATTATTTATTTTCCTCACTTGCTACCGAACTTGACTAACAAACACGAATACTTTGTAGTGAGACCCAGAAGTAAGTTGCCTTTTGTATAATCATGCAGTTTACATTATAAGATACACGTACCTACATATCTCCACACGAGAAATATCTCCAAACACACCAACTAATTTTTACATTTGCAGAAAAGTCACGTTCATTTCCCTTTCAACCCCAAATATTACATTATATCGCTCTCTCTTCATTTCCCACTTTATTAGACGATATCTTGTGTGCATTATAAACACTGGGTTACAACTATCGTGGAACAAAAGCACTTGAACTAAATACAAATGAAGTTAGTCTGGAGAAAATGTACAGAAGGAACCTATTTACATCTGTTTTTCTCCTTTTTTCTTCTAAACGATTCGTTAACGAGACACACATTTGATGCCCAAGAAATCGAAGTAGATCAAGAAAATTACTTCTTTACGTATATATTGCACACCAAAAACAACGATTTCCTACACTAACATACTAGAAAATAATTGAATACATACTTTCATCTCTCTAATTTTCCTTATTTTATTTCTTTCTTCCAAAAACAGGACATTTGGCTTGGTGGCAAAAATGGGATCGTACAACATTATACATCCTAATAGGCTCCCTTATTCTTTTATTGGCTGTTGTAATTATTGTCTGTTTGATAATAATATGTGTTTGCCGTAATCGAAGAAAGAGAGACAAATGTAAGTATGAATTTCTATATCTTTACAATATTCCATTATCTCAAAGACATCTTTATTAAATATTATATTCGTATTATCTTCGACTTTGAACCAAATTTTCTTGTCATGTATTTGTCAGTTCAACTTTTTTTATTCGTATCGTTCTTTTTTTACAAAGTATTTTTACTTTGCATTTCCGTTATATACCTACCTACCTACCTTATATACGGACAAAACGAACAATAATCAACACAAAAAAAGATGATAAAAACAAAATTAAAAGTTTTCTTTCAATGGCTTTTATTTGACAATAAAGAAAATTTTTATTATTTGACTAAATTCAATTGGATGATATGCATGAAAAGTTAACCAATTTATGCTTTAATTTAATTTTTATTCCCAGCAACCCATGCAAAAAGTTATCCTTAGTTCGTATTTATTACACATTATTAAAAACATTAATCTGATACCTTTTTGTTTGGAATGGACTTTGTAAAATTGTGAAAAGATTGGAATTTAAACTGTGACACACATTTTATTTACTTTTACTGGAAAAAAGGATTTCAACTGACCATCCTAATGTCCTAGGCTAATATTTTTGTTTAAAGACACGAATATATAGTATATTCCAATAGAAAATACTAAGCAAAGAGAAATCGAATGATAACCTTTTATGTCGTCTTGTACGTACCTTGAAAAATTAAAATAAAAAGATTATTTAAAAATTAACTTTTATGGGCCCAACCACCTTATAAACTTGAAAATTTACAAGAATACGCTAAAAAAAAATAAAAAGATTTTTTTCCTTTGTGGCTTAGTTTTGTTTTTTGGGATTCATATAAACATATTAAATAATATAAATGGTAGCCGCAAGGAGATAAACTTAAGTAGGTTTTAAGAGATTTCTTCAGTTTTTTTTTTCGAGAAAATAACAAAAATAAGATACAAAACGAAATGCAAAGAAAAACTAATTTTTTTTCTCACATTTTTTTTGTGCCAAAAGAAATTTTTAAACTTTTCCCGTAAATTTTGTCATTATTCATTTTCTTTATTTTTTTCTTACAACTTCTTGGACGAAATTTGTTTCTCTTTTCGAACTAAAACACGAGGATCTTACATATATGTTTAACTGAATTCTTTTAACGAAAAATAAACTAAAAAGCACCTATTGTTTTATAAAACATTTTTCAAGCAAAATTAACTATAAAAGACACAAAGAAAAAATGTGTATAAAAACAAATATTTGATGAAATCAAAGAAAACTATGAAAAGGCACGTCTATATCATCGTAGTGACTACATATTGACAACAAAAAAAAAACTTTTGCATATATTTATGCCATGCACCTAAATATTGATTTTTATTTTCTCGTTTCAATATTACCATTTACCATCTATCAGGAAGCGATATTTTCACAAATCATGAATAAGGTACAAAGATTAACAAGAAAAAGCTTCTTTGGTGCAACAATGCATAAACAATGAAAACTATACTCTCATTGTCTAAGAGGCCTGAAGGATTTCTCTTATGCTTAGTTATTTGACCCAATTTCATACTTTTACATGGTTTCAATCCCAGACAAAATAATTACTCACGAGAAATCACGAAATTCATTCCACTCGCAAACACAAAAAAAAAATATATCAACTTAATATTTAATTAACGTTTTACACTAATTTAAATACTAATGCAACTTTTTTATTTTCTTTTTCCATGGCTTGTTTTTAACTCTTAATATAAAATCAATTTTGAAATTTGTGCCTGTTGTTTTGTCCATGTTTTATGCATTTTTGACAAATTTTTCTAACTTATCAAACAACAATCAACACACAAAAAATTTACAATATATTAATCTGAAAACCATACACAACTAAAAAAAACAGATCAAACAGATTTATCTGTCGACAGTCATCAAAGGTAAGCATCGATTTTTATCATACGTACATTTTTTTAATAATTATAATATACGTACTTTTTTATCCAAACAAATTTTGTGTTAGATGTGTTTGTTATGTGATATCATCTGCAATGTTTTGTAGTACTTTTTTTAGCACAATAGAAAAGTTTCTATATGAGAAAAACATTTGATTTCATTTTGATGATCTAAAAACGACTTTTAGTTGAATGTTTTTGCCATAACATTTTTTTTTTATTTTGTGAATATTTCCATACTACCTAATGCAACTATATATATAACAATATTATATTAAGTGTTTTTATTTCACAAATCGCCATTGCTGTAAAAAAAAGTGATTTAATGATGCTGCATAGAAATCCGAATGTTTTTTACACAGATATGAGGGAACACTGGAACAGGTACTCGTAAATTATTGTTTAGAAGTATCATCATGTTTTAATTATTTTTATATAGGAGAATCAAAACATCAGAAATTTTACAATTGAATCAGTAATCAAACAAAAAAACATTTCTAATTGACCTTCTTTCCACCCCTTAATCCCGTTTGTTAAAGTATTTCCCAAAAGAATGCACGAGAAGAGCTATAGAGCTCACGCACAAAATTTCTGTTAATTTAATAGAGTATTTAATTACAAAATCGTTTGCTATTCTTAGAAGCTCTATTATCGAAATATCAGTCCGTTTTACTTCGTAAAAATTGATATACACAATTTGATACGAGGAAATACAGAATGACAGTTATTGAATTTTGCTAACTGTTTAATATTGGATAATGCAAATACGTGCTTCGAAAACATAATGGAACATCTTTAAACGATATATTTACTAGATTTTAATACTTTTCAAATAAAGTGGTTGAAAATGTAACCATACAAAATTTAATTATTTTGTCAATCTTAGGGAATTCCAACAAACCTTTATTGGTTGGCGTTATATTTTTGAAATCTAAACGATATTTACATGAAATTTATTTTGTCCAATTTTCATTTTCTTTTAAAAATTTATCCTAGCTTTCATTATTATTATTTCCCAAAAATTTTTTTCAAAAAATCGCTGAAATATAATGATTTTTTGTTGTTTTTTAATGTTTGCTGATACAATCTATTAAAGATTAAAATATTGATATTTAAAAAATACTAAATTTAATGATAAATAGGTTGTATCAAAAGTTTAAAAAATCAGTCAGTAGAAAAAGTATTTCAAAACCTATGCATAATTTTTGTATCATCATTTAAAATGAAAACTATGGGGTAGCGATACGAAACAAGAAAAGTTTTGGAAATTGATAATTATATAAGTTTCAGATAAACAGAAACGTTACAAATTAGAAGATAACTAATTTTTATTCTTTTAAATTGACCTTTCATATTTATTTGTATCCGAGACATAATATGTACTTGTATCTTTAAATTACATTTGATGGTTGGAAATTCATATTGAAAATGTGTACAATATAATCCTCTTTTTATTGGCAATATTATCCATATGAGACACGATATCACAATGGAAAGACGGTCAGCAACAGATCCCATTTAATATATCACCAACCGATAGAGAAAAAGTATAAGGGTTAAGTAAACAATAATTTTTATCCATTATGTTTAGACTGAATACATGTGTGTATGAGGCTTTACAAGAAGAAAAATACCCAGCTGTATCCACATGACAGATTGCAAATATTTCCAGCAGGTTGTTGACGCACACATTAGATAATTCACGTTGGCTTGTTTTTATGGGACTAAAACAGTAATATATCGAATGCGTATACATATATCGTATTATCATCGATCGCCTCACATTATGTGTAAAAATATTAAATATCATAAATCAAGTAGGATCTATTAAGAGTCATGAATCAGATTGAAGGCATAGGAATGTGAAAATATAAGAATTCTGCGTAAATCATCCCATTTGTACATTATAAAGACTCGTAAAATATGTGTTTATTGAGATTATCAGGTCGGAGCTTTGCAATATTATTTTATTTATGTTTCATGATGGAAGACGATTAATAGGCAAAAATTAATTTTTCGAGTCATTGACTTGTTACTTTACATAGGCACTTGCAAAATTTTCTAATGTTTTGAAAACTCCTCTTAGAACCTTTTTGATTTTTTCCCCTGATGCTCATGATTGCTTTAACACATGTTCCCACAATCAATCATTCCGATTATCGTATTTGTAAACATGATAATAATCCAAAGCAGACCTGTTCCTCCGCATAAATAAAGTAAAACAAGAATCCAAATAAAAAAACATTCCTCGAGTTGTTTTTGTCCTCGCTCATCACATTTGATTTGATTTCACATAGCAAACAGATTTTACACATTTGTGAATTGTATTTTATTTTATTTGTTTTTATTGTTTGTCATCACTTTCACTTGTATTCACACACATACAACCCGTATTTGTTTAGCATCCTGTCAAACACTCAAACATCTAATGTTACATCATCACAACAGTCTCAACAATCACATCCATTTCTGGCAAAATCACCTTCATCCAGTGTCAATACTGCCGTAGTCTACGCAACGCAGGTAGAAAAGGGTACTTCAACTGCTACCATAACACCAACAGCATCCGCATTACAGAACTCCGTGTCACATGAGAATGAAACTCCAAAGAGTCCACCAAAGTGGCCATTAAGACCTGGTGTCATGGTTCATGTAAAAACTGATACCAAAGAAAATTTGCATGCAGCTAGAACACAAAGTCCCGTTAATAAGCTAAAACCAAATGCTGATACGAGCAACGAAAATAAGACCAAAACCTTAGAGGATGCAACAAAGGTACCCCAGGAATCGGTTCTCAACCAGAGTACAGTCTCGGCTCCGGAACTACCGCCGAAAAATCCATTTCGTGTATCTCGATGTGATAGCGACAGTTTGAACAACACGACACGAAGTTCAACCAGCGGTAAAACTGCCAATAACATCAACGGTAGCATTAACGATGAGTTAGTCAAGTTTTCCAATTCAAAATTGCTAGAACGTATACTTATCAAATTAAAGTTGCGACGTGCTGGGTCATGTGTTAAAGAATTGACGACAAAGACAAACGTGGCAGAAGATGAAACAGACGAAGAAACGGGAGACGGATCAACTTTCAAACGAAGAAATGATTATCGTTTTCGAATACAAAGCAAGGCATCGTGGCGCGGTACATGGGACACATGGGCATGGTTCGGCAGCAATAAGTCAACTAGGTCAAACAAAAACTTGGTTGATAACAATAATCATATAAATGGCATCGAATGTACAGAAAAAGGTAATAATACGGCTTTTCAATAAAAAAATATTTTTCTTAAAAAAATGTGACAAAGGAATATGAACCATTTGATCCAAAGTAGTTTAAAACGCAACTTTATCTTAAGTTATATTGCTTTTTGTAAAAAAAAACCCTTTTTGAACACAATTAAAGTGGACACTCATGCACATCATTATTCAATGTCATTGTTCATAAAACGCCTAGCTACCTGCTGACAAACTTTTTGTAAAAGGTATTATGTTGTTTTTTGACTCTTTTTTGCGTACCGGATGTCCGAAAATTCATAAAAAGAATACAAAAGTGACATTTTGCAAGTTTTTATTAAAAACGGCTTTTATCACAATCACAGGCTAGAGTTTTTGTTTTAAAAGAAAAAGTAAGTGACTAAAAATTATTTCTTTCTACTATGACGAAATTTTTTCTTTATTTGCATAATTATCCTTAGATTGCTCCCTAATTATAACAAAGAGTCTAAAATAAATTTTGTTTATTACAGAAAAACGGTTAAAACCGTTGTCAAGTAGGTCTCTTTATGCGTCTGAAATTTAACTTTTTGTGTTCGTTTATAAAAAGGCGCGATAAACTAATTAGACGTTTTACTTAGTATTCACTAAATTTCACCCAATTATTCATTAAAAGTACCTGCCTTTGTCATATTGTCCATTTTCTTACAGCATTATTATTCTGATCATTTCTTCTCTCATTATATGCAAACTTTTCAAAATTCATTTGCCAAAAAAGAAGTGACTTCTTTGGACAATGTTATTATTATTCATTCTGTTTTATTACAACACCATTGCATGCTTGGCCTTTGTGCTCGTCTTATTTTTATTTTTTGTTGCTTTATGTTTTATTAAGCGTTCTCTTGAATATATTTTGCATTTAGTTGTTACTTATAAAAGAACACCTGTCCCCATTCGCCCGATTACTGTAAAGGAACCAGAAGTGACAGTAAACAATAATAACGTTAGTAATGTGTCGACTGAATCAAGGAAGCGTAAAAAAGGTAAGAGGGAAACGTTAAACATTTGTATTTTATTTTTTCTTTGCCATAGATACAAATATCCCACACACATACACCTTAAAGTTATACACACAACGGTCGGTTTTTTTCATTATATTTCATTTTTATGTGCATGGCATGACCATTAATAAATAACATAGAATAATAGAAAATTTCTGTCTAAATACTAAATGCTTGACAATTTATAAGGAATTCCACAAAATCATAAAATGACTCATTTGTAAAATAAAATCCTCACTTCATTCAAGATAATCTTTGTGTGAGAAACTACAAAAAAAAATGAAATGCAACCGCCGGAAATGCGAAAAACATAAAGAAAACACGACATGAGACTTTACTTTACTATCCATAAATAAAATAAAAAAATTGATTGAAATTTTATCTTCTTGCTAGACAAGTCGACTCCTTAAGTAAAGTAAGGCCTAAAAATGTATATAAAGAAATATATATATAAATATATAGCAAGCTATAAATGTCTATAAATTTACAAAGCTTGTAAGATTGTTAAAATTCAACCAGTAAATGACCTTTTTTCAAATTTCTTGTAGACCACGACAAATTGTATGCACCGGGAGCATTGACGGATCCTGGCGAATATGAGAATCTACCATTTCATGGACTCCAGAGTGCACCTAATAAGGTAAGATTATGGACAAACTTTGATTATGACAGCATGCTGTTTCTAATTATTTATAGAGAATAAAAAATGCAATGCACATAAACTCGCTTTCCTCTAATATTTTATGTGAGAACACGTCGTTCACGTAGATTCCTTAAAATATGTCTGTGGAAATTTTCAGCTTTTCTTCTATCGCTATCTCGGTGTAACAGACAAGCATAAATTTTATTACGCTACTAGAATAAAGCATATTAAATACAAACCCAAATCCCGTTCGTATACGTAACACTTGACTTATTTACTTCATAATAAAATGAATTTATGCTTTTCTTGTTACAGTACATGTCTATGTGTATTTTTTTCTTCTTTTATTTTATACAATTTCTTGCTTAGTTATTCCAAAATAAATTTCTCTATCTCTCCGTAAGTTTACACACTTAATTTGGCTTTAACCTTTTGCACATGTTCGGATAAATATATATGTGTCAAGCAAACAGAAGGCAAAGACTCAAATAATTAATCCCAGTAGCATTTTATGATAAAGCAAACATTGTCGTCGTCTCTTTGCTCTTCGTGTTCTTTATGATTATTAGCGTCTACCTACCTCTCCCCCACGTATTTAAGTGAGCCAAGGTAGCTAGATACGCACAGATATGATTTTGCATAATTTATGTTTCACACACATTTTAGTACGAGGAAACTATATAATTGTAGATTGTTACCACTGTTGCAACAAGCGACCATATTTTTCTTCCTTGCCATATGTTACTTTTACAACTAAGGATACAGGCATATTAAGCAAGGTGTATTCAAGCCACTTTTATAATCTACCACATTATTTCAATTTGCTCAGCAACATATTGCACCTGTAGCATTTGTGTATGCCAAATCTTGCATAAAGAAAAATGCAATACGCAAATGATTTACTGTATGAATTGCCAAATTAGCTTAATTCCTCATCCGTTCGGTCAGGTACATTAAAGTAATTTGAGGAAAAAAATTTGCATAGTTTAGCGCATGGTAAACGATCTATTAGTAACAAGATTTTTGAGTAGCTTATTATGATGCACCTTATTACCTTCTTCAAAATTTTTTTTCACTTTTTTCACATTTTATCTAACTTTTATTATTAATCAGCAAAAAAAGAAGTTTTAAATTCTTCATTTATTTAATGTTTTGAGCAAAACTATTTGCTTGTTTTTAGCTAAAAATTCATGAAAAATCAGTTTAAAAAAACAATTTTTTTGAGGCTCCCTAATAAAAAATGTATGTATGGAGTAAATTAGACAAAAGGGAGACGATATTTCTACTAAAAATTCTTATAGGCACAACGATAAAGCCAAAAAGAACCTATCCTTTACTCAAGTTTATACAGATTCAACCACAAAAATAATGTTTGTTTTAAAAGTGTGTCAAAACGAGTAGGTACACACACTTTTGTATGTATGAATTCTCACTTGACTCTTTTAATACAATTACTGACTCCAAGAAAATTAATTCCTTCTTTTCAACTGAAAAGTTTAACAACTCACACAAGAATGTCTGAATTTCTAAATAGAAAGTTATGTACCTACATTTCCTTTCCACTTTTGTAAAATTAGCAAAATGCTGTGAAGTAGTCGTAAACGCGTTTCCCGAAAAATAACTTTATCGTACTACAGACATATCTGAAGATTTTTGAAACAACTTGAATGTAATCCTTTTATGTTTTACACTAAATCTCTTGATGTAATTTGCTTTATTAAGCGCTGTTCTTTTGGTGACAAGCAGATATCGTCAACAAAAACTATTGGAACTTATCACACTTTGCGTCTACTTTACTTTTATGAAAGCTCTGAAATAAATTGTTACATTCAAAGTGTGAACTATCAATTTCAACAATAATTTGTTTTTTGTTCCCTTCCTTTCGAATCAAGAATTTTTCAAGACGGAAGAATTTTTAACATGATTGAAAAAGCTATAAAGAGGCTTTAGTTCTTATTAAAAATATACGGTAGTACCTAATATGTTTCATCAGTTGGTTATTCGATCATATTGGAAAGAATCTTTACAAGTGCACCATTCACAAAGTTCACGTTACAGCTGTTGTACAAATATAGTCTTTCACAAAAGCGGAACAGAGTTTCCTTTTGTTTTCGTCGAGTTCATATACATAAATAATATATAATAATCATAAACTTGTGTCGGTGTCAGAAGACGGAATATGTGCTGAAATTTAATACAATTCCTCGAAGAAAATAATACTACTTAGATATACGAGAACAAAACGACAACACATTTTATTGAGTGACTGCTGAAGTTGTCTTTATTTTTTCTCAAAAAAAAACTTCGATTTGCCTAATGGAGTGTAAGTTAATGTCAATGCAGTGAAAATGTTCACTTTTCTTTATTGACAATTAATTTCTAATTGACGGTCATTAAATATAATAGCTTTTGCACGAACTTTTGTGACACTTTGATAAGAATATTCTTAAGGCGACTAAATTTAATTATTTGACTTTTTGCAGTATCAGGATTTTGATAAGACGGGGATGGAAACAATCTTTAATTTTTTCATGCTACGTATTTTCGAACGTTTTTTAGTCATTTTTGTTGTATACATTATTTATAAATTTTTTCAACCAAAATTTAAAAAAAACCATTAAAAATTTTTTTTAAAATTGAATTTAGATTACGTGATTTAATTATTTTATCCTGTTGATTTTATCTTGTTTTTGATAACGCATATCTTATTGCAGTTCATTTTTTAGGTTTTTCGAATAAAAAAAAGTACAGAAAAAAATATTTATCATTTTTACATTTTATTTTCCTTCTGAATGTTTTCGTTATAATCGGAGAGAAAGGTGAGAAAAAGTCACTTAATTAAATTTAGTCGCATTAGTCAAAAGTTTCAAAAGTAGTCACATGAAAGTATCCACAAAAAGAAATTTCAATTTAAATGATTTTTTTTTTGGTAAAGCTGTTCCAGAAACTCTTATAAAAAAAAATAACACGAACACTGACCCTCTATTATTGCTATCACTTGTTTTCAAATGTTCTCGTTTTTTGCACTACCTTTCATACCTTTGCATGATAATTATAATTTACTCATTTCTTTTTTAAGTATTGTTCTTTCAATTATAAAATAATGTTGTTGTTGCATGAACTGTGTTAAAAAATACTTGAAAGACACGCTTCTTTATTCACAAAATTCATTTTTAAAACGCACTTAGTAATTATGACTTTTTATTGAAATGTAACAATGATAAATTCATAAAGACAACATTTGTAGTATTAAACTTTTATTTTGTTATATGATTACAGTCAGCATGTTTAACGGCAACTAACAGCAATAGTACTAATGTTGTGCGTGTGGCACCTCGTCAAAAGTATCAAACAACTAACAAATCATCCATGTCATCAACGAGCGGTCATAACATTAATTCGAATGCTCAATTTCCAATACAATCATTTAATTATATAAATTATCAGTCGCAACCGATAACAAATACACTAACTTACGACAGCAAACAGCATCTTCAGAGCTCGGGCGCCAACACAAATTCTCGTACGAATCCTTTTTTAGTCAAAGGCGGTCTGAACAAGTGTTCAGACAAAAAATTTAATACCCTTACGAAATCGTTGGCGGCTCGACGCTCTCCGCAATTTTATTCGATGCGTAAATGCAAACGACATCATTCGTATAATGGGCCTAATTTAAATAGCAATGGAAGCACCACAATAAGTGCCAGCCAAAACAAATTAAACTCGAGTTTAATTGATTATGAACAACCGCTATACGAAAATTTGACTGATTCAATACAGATACATGAAGCCACATTGCCTAATAATAATGCCACAACAGACCCCAATTTAGCATTAATTCGATTTAATAATAACAGCAACTATCACGACTCGGATACAACATCAAGTGGCAACAACACGAACAGCAATATCAATAATAACAATAGCTCAAGCAGCAACAAAGATCAATTATCGTATATTAGTAGTAATAAAGAACGGATGAGCATTCATCGCAGTGACTCTGGAATTTCAAATAGCTCTTATGAGTATTTGCCGCAACCGGCACCGCGTGTCAATTCAAGCACCAGCAAATCCAAACGAAATGCTAGCACAGGATCTCATTCAAATGTTCCGGTTTACATGAACCTTCCCTATATTTCGTGTACCGCAAATTCATTACATTCCAATGGACCATTTCACGAAATTAATGCCAGTGAGGTTAGTTTTTCATATTTTTTTAAAAGCAACCCGATCTTTTCTGTAACATTTGTTTAGACACAACGCACAAAGGAACTTTACAAGATAAACCTCGCCAACAAAACAAAAAAATATTCAAATACGTCCGTCAGCACTCATAAGATTGTATGCTAATTTAAATAACATGAATTCTTACAAGCATTATTTTTATTTAAACTTCGGTACCCCACATTTTTAAAGTAGGCATTTATCATATATTTTCATCCAAGTAAAATGGTTATTTAGCTAAGCATGAACAAATCCTTGTTTAAAGATAAATGTTCCATAGAATGGATAAACGCCACGTTGTGTCGTTTGTCATATACTTCAAAATTAGATAGAGTCGAAAATAATAATTTAACTTTTATTGCTAATGGCGGTTTTTTATCATCATCATCCCCACTTTTTTATTATTATGTTGTAGCTGTGGATGTTCTCTCCCGCTGTTTAGAAAAAAAAATATATTCATATAAACATATACGCAGTGGCAAATAAAGTACGGAGCATTTGCATATTTTATTTAGTTGTGGTGTTGAAATAATAAAGTCAAAAATAATGAAATCAAATAAAAAAAGGAGACGTGTTGTTTTTGGTGAAAACAAGAGGAAATGTCCAACGTATGGCAATAGAGGTTATTACCTTGTAAAGTTCGTGTCTTGATGTCCTACAGGACATTGGATTAATATAAATTTTTGCTTTTGTGTAATTATTGCAGCTCCCTCACAATAATAATTTTTATACGCGTCCTTCGAATTTTTTGCCTAAAGAATTATTCCCGTCAAGTAGTGCAGTCCAGCGAAAAGAATCGTCAAAGTCCTTGAGACGTCCCATTAAATTGCCGCTCCGCAAGCACCATAGCTTTCATTTTCAACCGTCGCAAACGGTAGCTGGCTTGGTGAAAAAACGACAACAACAAAGCAATAAACTTCAACGGTACGGAAGCAAGGAAGAAACAAACATATCACCAGCATCGTCTGCAATTAATTTTGACAACAGCAATAATGACAAGTTTGAGGGAATCGGCGAAGGTCCGCTAATATTTAAACCGTACGATGAGAGTTCAGCCTTTAAACCCATTCAACCGATAAGTCAACATTTGAACAAGTCCATGCCAAATAATAGTGTGTTAGATAGCGGGTGTATATCATATACCAGTGACTCGTTTAATATTAGCTCTAATAACCAGCGGTACACAGAGAAAAATAACAGTATTAGCAGTGCGGATGATACGAAATCATCGTCGACCGGTAGTAATAGTAGTAACGATCGTGGAAAATTGCCCAGAATCTGTGGCACAAGCTTAAAGAAGCATATAATAGATCCAAATAGCTTGGATACAAACAAAGAAGACTCAACTCTCAAATCCAAACGGCTAGTGTACGCTGATCTTTTAGACACAAGCAAGACAAATGAATGTCTCAATGTAAATAATAAAGTTAACTGTATTCCAAAGCCTAGCAGAACACAATACGCTACAATACAATTTCCAGAAGTTAATATTTAGTCGTTTTAGTAAATTGATTCCTTTGATCAACTTGATAGTTTATTTTATAAACTATGATAACAAAAAGTTGTTATTATTAAAAACGGTTATTATTACCAAATGTTAGCTCTTTCTTTCATTCATGCTTGATAATTATGTTAAAGCACCGCTGACACAATTAAAAACTTTTTAAAACACAAAACTTTGTTCCTTTAACTTGCGCAAGTATACGGATGTTAGGTAGTACATTTTAGAAAACGATGATAAAAGGATAATATAAAATGAAACACATAAATTATTCAGGTCCCCATTACAGTCTGAAGTTTATTCACTGATTGGATTTCATAATGATGATAAAAAAAAGAGTACTACCAGACACCCAGTTGTATATTAAGTAGTAACAGACAAAACAATTTATAATTTAGTTAGCCATTAATAATTGATATTTGATCGTTTCTACCTCGTATTTTGAAAAAGTACATTGTAAAAGAAAAGATTATTTGTGTTACAAGCTTGCAATTAGATTTATTGATTAATAAAAACTAACTTGTGATGTCAGCATAATTAGCGAATTTATCAAATTGTACAAATTTCTCTTCGATTATTACAAATGAAACTAAAGACACGATGATGATGAATGAAAAAACTTAACTTTTAGAGTTTTACAAAGTATTTTCATGCAAAAATAATTAAACAAAAATAAATTAACATACTTCTTTAAGTTTTAGCTGAAATATAAGAACGTCCATTTTACATTCCCGATCCAAAAAAATATATAAATTTTCTTAAGTGTTTCATAAAATAAAATAGAAAAAAAGTAAATCACTTTAAATATTTGATAAGCTGAGAAAAAATATTCAACTTTAATTTCTCACCTTGTATTATACACATAAAAAAGTACACATTGTTAGCATATTAGCATAGTACTATGCCAAAAACAAACCAAACAGCACTGTATGAAAAAGTTAGTGTTTCGAAGCAGATGGAAACCAAAAAACGCAGAAACCAGTGATTTAGGACTAAATTAAATAAAGTTACTTTGTAAAATAGCATTTCTACTTGTGCAAAAAAGAACATAAATTTTGTGAATGTTACACTTAAAAAGAGGAAAAGTAAATTAAAACTGTGAATATAAATAATATCAATATCAAATACACACAAACATTCATAAATTAAATTCGATTACTTTTAAACGTATATTCAACATGATATATTTAAAACCGAACTGATAGGAATTAAACACTTTAAATCGATAATATTCAATAACAGACAAGTCTACAAGGAATTGCGATCAATTAAGTCGTTTCAATTTAAGAATCTCTCATCCCAGATGTGAAAAATAAACTCTTCAATTAATACTTTTTAGTGACAACCATTATTTAAAGATAAAGCAAACTATTCATAGAACTTTTTTAACAAAACTTAATATTGGGTTTGTTTTTTTTTTATTTTTGCATCTTTACTGACAAAAGCTATATCTACTTGCAATGCTTAGTTAAAATTAAATCTACAAAAGAAAATTAAATTAAACACCATTGACTTTGTCCATTATGTTTGTCTGTTGTGTGAATTTAGAAAATAAAAACAAATCTATAGGAAAAACGAATTCAACAATTCTTTGAATTCAAAAAATCTTCGGAATTGTCATTAACCACAACATCCTTGTTTTCCTATTTTCTAGACCGGAATTGTAAACGACGATTTTACGAAAGGCAGCGATACATACATATTTTAATTGTACAAAAATTCAAATCACCAAAAATGTTTTTCTAAGAAAATGTTATTTTCAAAATTTTTTTACAAAACAAAAAATAAAACTTTGGTATGTACTTTTTTGAACTTTTTTTTTGTAGATTTTATTTTAAATTAAGAGGCAAAATATTGGTTGTGAGTGAAGAAATTATAATTTTAAACTAATGAATTTATAACATGGTTAAAATTTCATTCATTGCTTTTCTATTTACATATCCTTTGGCTTTTTATCATATCAATCATGCATTTCTAGAAACTTTAACATTGAATTCTGTAGAAAAATAAGTTTTATCATCGTAATAATGATAAAAAAAAGTTAAACAAATAAATTTTAGATTTTAGTTATGTAATTATAGAAAAATATATAATTAATGAATTACATATTTATTAAATAATACCAATTACTAATCCAATTTTTAATAACTATTAACTGTTTTGTATTTCTTAAGAACAAAATTATAACTGTAATTTTAACAATTGTCCATGAAAAGGGACACTAATGACTTGAAAAATAATAAATACTAAAGAAAATATTTTACATTGTTTTAATTCGGTTTTTTTATTGAAATTACCTAATTACCATGAATTAGATAATACTTATAGAAAATTATATTTCCAGCCACTATCTGATTTAGCCGATGACCTTGTTTATGCCGATTTGAATGACACGGATGCTAATTATGGACCGATCAATTACAAAGCAGCTTCAATCTATGCACTTGTTAAGAAGACAAAGGCAGGTGATTTGAAGGAAACGTCAACATAGATGATGATAATGATGATGAAAATAATCAAAACTAGTCAGAAGAAATGAACGAAACGAATCCTGCCAAAGAAAAAAAAAAATAAACGAACAAATTGTCGAGAAAAGTTATATGAGGCGCTGTGATACTCATGCTTTGTGTAAAAATTGTCGATTTAAATTTATTACACATTTTCAATGCTCATGTTTCTCACATCGATTTTGTGCCTTTTTTGTTGTAATAAATAATTATTTATCTATATTGTATATCTAAAAAAATTTATGTTAAATTTAATCGATTTTAATTTTTAAATTTGTATTAACAGAAAAAATATCGTTACTTATCCTTTCTAAAAACTTTTCTTTTTATAATGTAAAAAATAAAATAAATGGTTGTCGAATTTCAATAGTTTTAATTCTAAAAGTTTATCAAAGGTAAGGAAACCATAAAATAAAAGTCAATTCTTAGTACAGTAATAAGGAAAAATTTATTTAAAATCATCATGAAGAGTGTTCAACGACACATTTCCTTCAATCATCATCATGTAATATTTTGTAATAATTGTAATAAGTCTGCTTAAACATTATATATTTTTATCAAGAAAATTTTATCTAATTTTTCGATAGTAAAGCTTTGCTTTTATCTCACATATACATATTAAAATAAAACTTTATAAAGACTTTTCCTTCTTTCCTTTTCTTTCAAGTCAATTAAATTCTTCTTGTTAATGATTTAATGGATTAAAAAAAAAATAATAATCGCAGATGAAACTAAATTAAAGCGGTCCCATTTTCTTAGCTCCTAGTTTTAATGGATTCGATCTAGAGGCACGTCTCTGTTCAAATTCTTGTTGTCGCTGTAGTTTTTTCTCCTCTCGTTTTCGCTTCGCTTCCTCTAATTTCGGATTCGTTTTTTGTTGCGTATCGTCTATCGGTTCGAATTCCCCGTCACCCCACGCGTCAAACTGGTTCCATGACGTATTGTTGGGCGAATTTGTGCTGTTTAAGGTTGGAGTGTCATTATGTTGCACATTCGAGTCATTATTCATGTAGTGTGAATTGTTGTGATGAACTTGATTATTGTTTGAATTACTAGTAGATATGCTAGTAGGTCTTATAGCCGGACTATTTGTTTGCGTTTTCTGCATTTCACGTTCTTCTTCTTCCTCCTCATTCTGCAAAGAGTTTGAGGAAACAGACTTTGAGACGATATTTTAGACTAAAATAAACGAACAAATTCAAAAGAGACTCTAATACTTACAGGTTCTTCTTCCAAACTACCCCAGTCTTCGTTATCCCATCCGTCTCTGACGTCGTTATTGATTAAATTGAGTTGGCTTATTTGTGATGAATTTCCTGCCATCGGACTACTTGGATCTTGCGATGTATCCATGTCGCCCCAATTTTCGTGATCCCAGTTTTCGGCACCGTAATCGCTAGCCGACGCAGATGTCTCATTACTTTCGTGTTCCAGCGATGTCATGCTGGTAACTGATGACGTAGTCGTGGAAATTGATGAACTTGAAGGCTGTTCCAAGGAAGCCGGTTTCGAAAGTGTCCGGCCCGACATTGGTGGCCTTGGTCGAGCAGTATCACTTTGACTTCGGTAAAATTTGGCCGTTACAGCTGTTACGGCCCATCCAGCCCACGTCGCGGCCGAATTCGTCAATGATGGTGTAGCCGTATTGACATCTACTTCCATACTCTCCCTCAAACTTGGATCCTCGGAAACCTTTTCGAGTTTTCCTACGAATCCCCTGATAGTTTTGAATGCCGGATCACGCACAGACTTTTCGGGATCTGCCGTTAAAGGACACAACGCTGGTAGTATTCGATTTGCCACTTCCACAAGCAAAAAATATTGCTGTGTAGCGGCCAATGCCAAGCAACCAGCCACTCGTGCCGGTGGAAAGGGGTCACGCATTGCACGAATAAATGCCGAAATTAAAACCCGTTGTCTGACCTGTGGATGCAAATGAGGCGCAATTTTACCCAAGCACACTGTTGTATTTGTCCTAATGCCGCCTTGATCATCGCGCGACTGTAGACGAGCAAAATGACGCAAAACTTCCACATTTAAATTGTTGTAGTTTAGTTTTGGTGCCAAATGTATGATTGATTTGATAGTTTGTTCCCGTATCGTTGGATTCGTATCCAGGAATCCATGTGCAATTTGCGGAAATATCTGATCATTAACGACATTGGGCTGCAAATGAGCAATAAATAGCTCCAGTTGTTGCAACAAGCGCGAACGCGTAACTCGATCACTCGATGCAAACAGCTTTACTACACATGGCACAATCTTTTTTTGGTATTCCTGTTCATCTAGCAAGCGTCCAAGCTTGAATAACGGTGCCAAGACTGCCGAACCAGCATCACCGTATTCATAAGCCGTTATTAATTGAGGAAGTATTTTGTTTCTATGAAAATTTTGTTATTTAAAAAGTTGTTAATCCAAAACATGTACATGTACTTACTTGCATACGTTATCTGGAAAGTTATCTAATTGGGCTGTAAGATTACTGAAGAATCTAGTTTTTTCTGCTTTGTCCTTAATTTGTATTTCCTCTAGGAACAAGAGTGAGTCTACTAAATCGTTTTTGAAAAATCCACCAGGTTTTCTACATCGCGTTATTATATCAGCGGGATTAGGTCTTGTCTGTGGTGATGCACTCACTAATTCCATGTATAATGTTGATAACGCTTTTGGAATCTATACATAAAAAATAGTTATGAACAATTTTATAAACTACACTATATAAAAATCTTACATTTTCTAAGTCTTTCAAATTTGAACGAACTCTTAATGGCCCATTAAATGCCTCCCACACAAGACAACCAAGTCCCCACATGTCAGTAGAACTAAAAACAATCTCAATTATATTTGTTCTAAGAAATATTAGATAAGAAAATACAAACCACTTTGTCATTTGCTTCAATCTGTTTGGCTCATTTTTTTCTGGTGGATCATAGATTTCTAGAGCTGGAATAATTTTGATTGGTGGAGGGGTCATGTCAGTAGGTGTTGCATATTCTAATCCACCAAGCTTCCAGTCGGATGAGTTATTCACAAAAATTGACCAAACTGATACGTTGTTGTGTTTGAGATTGCCATCATTATTTAAAAAAGACAGTGCCCTCTAAAAAGCAAATTAATATTAAGTACATTTTAAATTTTTGGTGATTTGCAAAAAAGGTTACCGTAATTTGAAATACTCCATAAGCCAAATAAAGATCCTTTTGCTGGCCCTCTCCCAATTTTCCAATGTGTAACGAGAGTGGTTCCACTTGTTCTGTGGCGATATACAAGACTTTATCTGTTTCCAAGCTATCTAGGTATTGTAAAATCGAAGGATGTCTCAGAGTTTTTAGGCGTTTTAGGAGTGCCCTTGCGATTTCCAGCTTCGTATCACTCCCAGCTTTGATGTCATAAACGAACACCGACACTTCTTCGTTCGAGCCTTTTCGTTTGGCCTTGTGCAATGAAAATATGGACTTGGACTCAAATCCATCGATAGGCTCTCCCAACTCGTAGGGGAAATCTTTGCTGGAATCTCTTGAAAAAAATGACCACATCACTGTTTTTTTTTCTTTCTCTCAATCTACGTAATGACTTGGCAAGTTAATCTTCAGGAGACATTTAGAACCTTTTGTTCCGAGTTATTTGCTGTATTATCGTCTCCTTACACTGAAAACCAGCTGCTCTGCTAAATCAGAAGGATTTTTTGACCGAAATTCTCGTCGTCCTGAAAATTTGTTGTTTTGTTCAGCGAGGCCGTTTCAACTTATCTCTTTGTCTCATTCTTAGCACTTTTCCCACTGCACAGTTGGAAATGTGTGTTAAACCCAGTGCATAGCCGGCACAAATCGATCATGTGGATTTCATCATGCATTCAGTCTATTTACAATAACACATGTGGTCAGAGGTGTTTGAAAAGCTGTAATTAAAATGGTAAGAAACGTTTTGATTTGATTATTGCCTCGCTAATGACAGAATATTTTTCAGAAGATGAAAAAAATGAAGAAGGGAAAACTAGATTTCTCGTCCATGAACGTGGATAATTTCCTCGAAAATCTAGATGTTGCATCGGACGACGATGATCAAGCTTCCGATGAAGAAGAATTGCCCGAATTGAAAGTAGCATCTCCAAAGAAACCTAAGCAGGAAAAGAAGGTTAAGGATGTAAAGCCAAAAAAGAAATCCAAAAAAGCAGATGTCGAGGAAATTGTTGAGCCTAAGATGAGTTTAAAAAAGAAAGGCAAAAAACAAAAGGTTACAGAGAATGGCGAAAATAAGAACGAGGAAAAAGTTGAGAAGAAACAAAAGAAAAGTAAGATAGAAGCAGAAGAAGCTGATGACGAATCTGAGAGCGATGACGAATTTCAGGATGAGAAAAAGCACAAAGAAGCCTTGAAACGTCTCAAAAACGTGGATCCTGAATTTTACAATTTTTTGGAGAAAAATGATAAGAAACTCCTCAAATTTGGTGGTGAATTTGATGAAGGTGGCTCTGGCGATGAAGATTCTGAAAATGACGAAGAACCGGATGACAAGGTCCACAAACCAGAGAAATTGGAAGTGGCTAGTGACGAAAGTGACTTTGAGCAAGAAGATGACGAGTCACCGTCTCACTCATCATCAACGATTACTTTGAAGATGTTGAAGAGCTGGGAGGCGTCTTTGAAAGCGGAAAAAATAGACATTCAAGTTTTGAAGGACGTTACACAGGCATTTAATTCAGCACTGCTATCAATTTCCGGGGACAATACCAAAAAAGGTAAATTCGTCGTTGAGGGATCAGCTGTGTTCAATGGGGTCTTGCAATTATGTATCCTTAACTTGGAGCCTGCTTTGAAGAAATTCCTGGGAATTTTGGCTCCCGGAAACATCAAATCGATTCACAAGGCTAAAAAATTCAAAAAAATTCAATCGCTGTTGCGTCTCTATCTTCTTGACATTGTAAATTTGCTAGAAAATGTCACTTCACACAACATTTTGACTGTATTGCTGAAGCATTTGCACCAATTGGCATCCACATTGCCTGCCTTCCCATCTATCACGAAACCAGTCTTGAAACGGTTAGTCAAATTGTGGAGCGGATCTGAGGAGACCATCCGTATTTTGGCGTTCATATGCATTTTGAGAATCACCAGAGAGCAGCAACCGACTTACCTGAGCAACGTTCTTAAAGTAATGTATTTGTCTTATGTGCAAAACAGCAAATTTGTTAGTCCATCGACACTTCCAAACATAAATTTCATGCGAAGATCATTGGCAGAAATGTTTGCCTTAGATCTGAATGTCGCATACCAACATGCCTTTTTGTATATTCGTCAACTGGCAATTCACTTGAGAAACGCCGTGGTCCTCAAAAAGAAAGAAAGTCAACAAGCAGTCTACAATTGGCAGTACATCAATTCGCTACGGCTCTGGGTCGATATTTTGTCAATCACAAACAACAAGCCACAACTGCAACCCTTGATCTATCCAATTGTTAGCATCATAATGAGTGTCATAAAATTGATTCCTACTGCGGCATACTTCCCGCTTCGTTTCCACTGCTGTAGCATGTTAATAAACTTGTCGCGCAACACAAGGACCTTCATCCCACTTTTGCCATTCATTCTGGAAACTCTTAGTTCGTCGACGTTCTTAGCGAAACATAAAAAGTTGTCCATGAGACCTTTAAAGTTCACATGCATCCTTCACTTGTCACAAAGCCAATGCCAGGAAAATGCATTCAAAGACGAAGTCATTGAACAAGTATTCGGATTGACGCTCGAATACTTGGCCAATGAATCCTGTAGCATTGCGTTCCCAGATTTAGTCGTTATGCCACTCATGATGCTTCGGCAATACATGAAGACCGGAGGTAATGCCAAGTACAATAAAAAACTCAAGGAACTAGTTGACAAAATTGAAGAGAACTCAAAATTTGTGGAACAAGAACGAACCAAAATCAATTTTGGCTTAAAAGATTATCAGATGATTGCTGGATGGGAACAGAATGTCAAGAATAAGGGAACGCCTTTATGGAAATACTATGAGCAATGGCTTGCGACAACAACGAAGAAGAAGAGAAAGGAAGCTGCTAATACCGATGTTATCAATGCTCATGATTTGCCGTCAATAAAGAAGACAGCCAATAAACGAAAAAATGAGGATGGTCCTGTGGATCTTTTCCCATCCAGCGACAGTGAAAATGAGTTAGAAATTGAAAAAGTTCAAAAGAAGCAGAAGAAAACGAAAAAGATAAAGAAACAGAAGGTAGCTAGCGATGAAGTATCTGATGCACAAGCGGACATCGAAGATGATACGACAAACAATGCAGTAGACATTGTAGAAGATTTTAATATTGATGATTGGTAAAACTTGCAATTTTCACTACTTGATTGTAAAATATTTTGGTTTAATAAAATAATCTTTTTAAATTTCAACACCTTTCCTTTTCTTTAAATATTCTTCTGTGCGCTTTTATATATTTGTATCGTGTGTAAAGAAAAGTTTCGAAAATTTCAAAAATTAAATTTGATATTTTTTTTTATAAATACGCATGTTTTTCAATTTTAAAATATTTATATTGTAAGAATTTATATTTTCAATAATCAATCGAATGAGTAATAATCATATATCAAAATATCGATAATAATAATAATAATATAATAAAGTCACTATACCTTGCACTTCCTTTCAAATTCGAAAGAAAGCACCGTGTGAATCCTCTTTAAAATTTGGAAATTGATAACCTGGCTGTGATATTTTAACTTGTCCACGTTCTTTTCTTAAATAGGGTAGTAAAATCATATCAAAAATTATGTATGGTGATTACTATGTTCATATTTTCTCTTTTTTGTAGTTGTTTTAAGAGCTTTATTTTACAAATTGGAAAATTCGTAACCAATATTTTTTCACACAAACACTAAACTTAACTAAAAAAAAAAAAGTTTGAAGACATACATTAAAAATCAGACATAAGCTACCCTATCTAGTTTTATCACAGCCATACTTTTTAAAAAATAACTTTCTGATATTGTGTGTTATAGACATTTTGTTTGTCAGATTTGTAAATTTTAACGTTATAAATATTGTTTGACTTGTAGAAAATAAAGTTCACTCGTCAAACAAGGGTGTTGTTCCACCTTCTTGCGTTTCTGTGTTTTCCTTTTGATTGTTGTCCATATTTTCACTGGCATTTGTGTCTTGTGGTACATTTTCCTCCATGACGACATTTTCCTCTTGCATCTGGTTTGCCACGTTGTTATCTGAATGCACAACTGACTCTTGCTGATCTTGAGGCAGCTCCTCTGACTGAGGTACATCTTGAGGTTCGTTCATTGCATTAGTGTCATTTTTATTTGAAGAATTTGCGGATGCTGAACAATCTTCATTAGTTTGAGACTCATTTTCATTCCATCGAGGCTCTGCTTCATTGTCCCAAGTTTCTTCCTCATCTTGTTTCTTTTCATATTTTGGAGAATTTCGATCAGGTCTTTCTTCCATATCGTCATTCCACTGTTTACGTCTATCTGGACCTCGATTATTACGTTCCTCGTCGTACATTGAATATCGTTGAAACCCTGCATATCAAGTATTGAGAATAAAAATGATGAAAACAATTATTTTATTCTTGCATTACCTGGTCTGGGGCCATAATTGGACTGCATTCTCGATCCAAATTGATTTCCACCCCGTCCCCCACGCATAGGAGGCATATTATTGTTAAATCTATTACCTCCGAAATTTCGACGATCATAGCCATCATCACCACGGTTGAAATCTTTAAACAAAATTAATTAATAAAAAAAATCCTTGATTATTAATAATACTCACCATTTCTTTGCATTGCCCCTTGATAATTTTCATTGCGATAATTTCCACGATTATCACCACGTGGACCATAACGACCACCTGGAGTGCCATTGTTGCCAGCCATGTCTCTTAAACGGTCCTGTAACGGTCTTTCCCGGTCATGCCGCATAGGACCTCCTGAATTTCTCAATCCTCTTGGTCGTCTGCTGTCCCTTTCGTAGGAGTCCTCACGTTCTGCTGAGTTGAATCTGTTGCCATGCCGATGATCATGTCGATCAGAGTTGTCTCTTCTACCTTGTTGGTCTCGAGTTCGATCGTCATTTCTTTGACCACCTCCCATTTGCAATTGATTATAAGATTTTTGATTTGCACCAGCATTGTAACCACCATCGTGCGATTTCACGGGAGGTTTATTGCTGTTGTTAGACATCTCTTCTTCACCTTCAATATCCATATGATCATCTGTGGCATTGGTTATTGGAACTGGAACTGAGTTACCAAACAGTTGAGCGTTGAATGAAGGAGGTGGCGCAGAAAATGGATTCAATGGCATTAAAGCGGATGCTGGATTGGACATCATCATGTGAGGAGGTGGGATATTCAACATGGGTACGGGAATTCCCATTGGTGTTATAAGTCTACAAATTCCATATTAATAAATACTACTAAAATACTTAAAATTATTGTACAATTTACCTAGGAACAGGAGTCATCGGGAAATTCGGTATCATCAAAGCTGGAGCTGGAGGCGGTTGACTAGTGTCTATTGCTGGAGGAACTCCAAACATTAAAGGATTAGGAGGCATCGCCATTTCTCCCTCTTCTTTTGCAGGTTGCTCTTTCAGTTTATCCTTAAGCCATGATGGCATAGTCTCCTCATCAAACATACCACCTTCTTCGAGTTCCGAAAAATTAGTGGTTTTGGTCAATTTATTCCATGGTATGTAACTGACTCCTAAAAAATAAAATTTAAAAATTAAGAAAAAAATGAAAGAACATTAAAAACAAATAAATTACCCAAATCAATATCCCAGTAATCCTTCCACTCTTTGCTTTTTACGCCTTTGCCAGCAGCCCAGGAAATTGTAATTACACGATTATGCATTTTGTAACCCTTGAGAGCTTGCATACTTTTGTATGCATCCTGTCGACGATGCATGACAATAAAAGCACAACCTCTCGGTGGAATCATATCAATACTGACGATATCGCCATACTTTCCAAAAGTATCAGATAGTTCCTCCTGTTGAACTAATTTGCTTAGATGACCAACCCATAATGTCGTACTGCAAACTGCAAGTTGATAAATATTAATTGAATGAATGTCTGTTAATATGCGGTGTAAAGTTTCAACTTACCGCTCAAATGATCTTTCTTTATGTCGGGTAAACCTTTTCGTTTGCGTTCTTTTTCATGCTCTCGTTCACGTTCTCTGGATCTTCTGCTACGTCTATCGAATATCGAAATATGTATTTCCAATATTCATGATCGAAATTCCAATTAAATTACTTACCTTGGTGAACGACTACGACTTCTACTGAGAGTGCGTCTTCTTCGATCGCGTTTGGAGCGATCTCTAGACCTTGAACGTGATCTTCGGCGACGGTACCTAAAGTGAAAATTTCATTAACTCGAAATGTTCGGATAAAGAAAAAATATTTAACTTTACCTATCATGCCTCGGAGACGAAGATCTAGACTCATTGGCATCTAAGTTTATAACTTCATCCTTGTCGTTGCTTGACACAAATTGGACCTCTGGATCGGTATCTGGCATATTCCCTGCCTCTGCTTGCATTTGAACGTATTGTAAGGTGTTATAGGCGCTCGATCCCATTCCGTAAGTAGTCTGACTCTGCAAAGAATAATCATTTGTCGATTGTTTGCTTAGATCACATTCGTTAGCAAATGGAAGTTTCTGTAAGGATAGACAAATAATTTTAAACAATTTGACTTTAAATCGCTTTCTAATTTTTGCTTTCTCCTCACTTTTAAGACAGTGGCTAAATGTTTTTCAAATTTTTCCTCTTGCAACCTCATTTCAGTTAGCTTTGTATTTTTTTGATTTTCCATTTCGTTCTGTTTTAAGATTTGAATATTTTGAAGGTGCTTTACAATATTGGGATCTGATAAAATCTGTGTTAAGCTTTTAGGCTAAATAAAATTAAGTAAGTGTCTGTGAATAACAGTAACACATCAAAGGGAATATCTTAAATTTCTTACATCTGGTATGGCGTTTGAAGCGTGAGGCGACGAGCTATGGGCACCATGATCTTCTTCATCCTCCCCATAATCAAAGTCGAGAAGATTCTTGTTGAATTTCACCGATGAGTTCTCACCCGATGTTTGACGCATTAGCATTTGTTGAAATTGCTGCAATTGTCGAATGGTATTTTGATCCAATGGCTTGCTCTTGTCTTGTCCAGCTAACAATTCGTCTCCTGGACCCAACTGAAGACTTTGATCCATGGAGTTGTTTGCAGCTTCCAAAGCTTGACTTTGGTGCAACGGATGATCTGGATTTGCCAAATCAAAGAGCGGCTGGACTGTTTCGGGTGGAAAAACACTATTTTTCTGCCACAAATTTAGCACTCTGATGATTTTACTCTACAAAATAAAAATTAATCGTTAAATTACAGTAATTTTTCAGTAGTTTTACAATTTACCTTATCTTCTGGCGGACACTTGAATAAGTGGGCAAAAGTAGTCTCCATGTTTCGGGCAAATCTGGGAGCAAAAACATCCTTCTCTGGCCCAAACTGGTGTCTTGATTGACGGACAATCGAGTCTATCACATACAATCCGGGTATTTTGTATTCAGTTTTACATTTTTGAATGAACTTTTCGACACTTTGCACTACATGCTTATAGAATTTTATAGATTTCATCGCTGTCCGGGTAATGGAGCCCATTTTTTGTTTTGATATCGGGGGTGTGATTTCGTACAAGCTTTGCAGCTGAAAAGCAAAAAAAATATTGTTATTCTTCTTAGAACTCAAAAGAAATCTAAATTCAGTTGCCTGAAAATGGCTGGTAAAAGTTACGGAAACGCTAAGAAAATTCCGAAAGCTTGAATTGTGTTCGCCATTTTAAGCGTAACACGAACTGTCGAACATTTTATCTTTTTTTCGAAACTTCCAATGAAATTTTATATCGTAATATACACTTGAATGTTACCTCTGCGTTAAACAGCCGAACAGTCTCCATTGTACTCGTTTTTCTGGCTTTTTGAGGCTTTGAGGCTTGTTAAACTTCGTTTTTGTTGTCGCCAATGGTCGTCAATGCCGAATGACTTCCACCCTATAAAAAAGGTAGTACGTTTTATGCATTGTGCATTGGTACGTCTCTTTTTCTTTTTCATTTTATTGAAATTCATACGTTCTGATATATAAATTATTATTTTGAATTTCTTTATCTGTGATTCCATGGAGTCACTGCCTGCAACCTCTGTCCGCGTCATATCTCTTGTGAGCGCTCTATTCTCATTTTTTGATGAAGATGAGGACCTTTTTTTCTAAGAACATGCCCGTACCAGCTTCATCACACATTTATTTTATTGTTTTTCTATGACATTATAGGAGTCCTGATTTATTCCCAAGGCGACCTTAACTTTATCTTTTGTTGCTCGTTAAAAGTTGTCGAAATTTCTAACGATTTTTATTTCAATGTGTCCATTTCCTGATCTTACCTAAACTTTAATGTACATATTAATGGGATCTTAGCGGAACATATTTAAAAAAAAAATAATAAATATTTATCTATGTCTTAGTAGCTTCTATGACTAGGTAGTCTTGTCTAGCCTCGAACTATAATAGACTGCTAACATAAAATTTAGTAAAAAATTATAAGTTAGGAAGTTTTTTTTTAATGACAATCAGATCGGTTTTACAACCATTTAAATGTTTTGATGAAAACCTTTCTTGTCCTTTTCGGGAAATCCATTACATCTTTAAATAAATAATAAATACAGCAATTCTGTAAAAAAATTAATGAAAAAGGGTCGAGTATACACTTTTGAAAACGAAATGCACAATTTGGGTTTCTTCTCTGCACCGGATTTTCAGAGGGACGGTCCATTCTAATATCGGACTCTCATTTGCTAAAATATTTATTTAGGTATTATGGGTTAAAATATTTTTAAAAGTGAGTAATTATGTATAATTATTAGTTAATATTCAGTGTAAATAGATAAGAAAAAAATCTCAAAGTATTTTCCACACAAATATTTCAAAATATTCATTAATTAGGTAAATTAAAGAATAGATTTTGTGCAATTTGTCAACAAAGAGACACTTTGAATCAAAGAACTTCTTTTACACTAAGACCAAATTAATTGAACATCTTATTTAGATGTATGTAAAAAGAATCAAAATTGACATTACTTATTTTTATTTTAAAGCATAGTTTAGTTTAGATCTATATAAAAATAAATAAATGCAGTGTGATGGAATGTGACCAAAGCCCCTTAATTGGTATTAATACAATGAGATGTACTGTCTTACACAATAACTATTTAATAATACGGCCGCTACGATTAACTTCACATTCTAATTATTATCTGTTTTCTCTTTCGTATTTAGCTCAATGATGGAACGTACTAACCAAATCTCCGAAGATTGTGATCAATTATTGCTGCACGACAATAGTGAGTCATACGCTGTGAGCAATGTGAATTCCGGATTCAATAAAAATGTCTCTTCGGACGAAGACGAAGAGGTGCTCGACATAGAATTAAGAAACAAAGATTTCACCAAAAGATACGCTGAAGTGTGTCAGTCATATCCAGAATCTACACCACCTACTAGTATCAAGAGATTTTCCGACTTGAAACTGGAAGCTTTCTCGAATATCAGACTCTATAGTACCGACGATGAAAGACAATCTCTTATCCAAGAAGAGGCTCCAGTAGACACATCAGTAAAAGATGTGGAACAACGGAACTCATCGATGACTGATACTGGAGATTTAGCAGAAGACGAATGCACTTCCAGTGGATCTGCTTACTCGGAAAGCTCCAGCAGTAGGATATGTGATATCAGCATTTTGGAGAGACTTTTGCGGACACATTCTTTGTGGTTTATACCGGGTATCCAAAGATCAGGCGCTGTGCACCTGCTGCAAGGGAAAGAAGAAGGAGTAAGTAAAAGTTTTGATTAAACGTTGAAAAATTATATATTTATAAAGTATTTTTTTAGACCTTCATAGTAAGAGGATCCAGTCAGCAAAACACAATGGCGATTTCAGTTCGATTACCAGCTGATTTAGGCCCATATATCGAGCATTATTTGATAATATCGCAAAACGGTGTTCTTAGTCTCGAGAATTCACGAGAAAAATTTGATTCGATTCCAGCACTCATTGCTCACTATTCATCTGTCTGTGAAGAGCTTCCTGTGCAACTCTGTCTTCCAAAGTCAATAAGAGAAATTAATAATAGACAAAAATTGTCATCTTTAGCGTTACTTGGACAAGAATTTTGGCAAAGCAATATCGCTAGTCTTAAGAGTGACAACGAAATTACATCACCAGATACTAGCAGTGGCATCGGTTTAACAATTTTCAGTTCCAACACAAGCTGTACCATGGATCAAAATGAATGTTTGTCTCCCTTATCTGACACAATTTCTACAATAAGCAGTTTCTCATTGAATAATACTCAGCAGATTCTAAGTCCAACGTCCTCAAATAGTTTCTCTTGTAGTGATCCAAGTCCGATAATCGGAAAAACCAGCACCTTCAAGCTACCATTGACCCCAATTGTAAGTGAACCATTCACTATTCAGGGCAGAACATCGAGTGGCTCGAGCGATTGTAGTCAAACATCACAAAAACAAATAATTAATCTTGTTCCCACTACAAGACCACAACCTCCAACGACATTGAATTTAAAAAGTCCACCAACTCCACCACCTAGACTTTCAAAAATTTCGATGACTCCATCGGATCACAGCAACTTTAGCGTTACATTCACGTTCAGTGCCCCTCAACAGCAGCAGCTCGACACTGGAAAAAACAATCCGTTTCCATGTGACATTAAACGCCTATCTCCGGAGGGCCAGTGTAATATAAAAGACATATCGAACAGTGAAGATGAAGTGTTAACCATTGACAACGAAAAGAGCATGCTCACCTCTAGCTCTAAAAGAAACCGTAGAAAAGAATCGAAACATTATCAAGAATCTGATATTATAGAATCAACATCGTCATACTGTCGAAGTGGGTTGTCAGAAAAACAATCAGATTATGAAGACCTTTGGACCCACAATGACGCAACATCGAATGGCCGATCTCTTTCCAGTTTCAGAGGAACGATTCCAAATAAAATTGATTTAAATACTAATCAAGGTGAGCTAAAAAATTTGAATTTTTTTACATTGATTATGCATATTTATATATATTTTGTGTAGGGCTCAAACAAATGGGATCATCCTCTACGCTTCTCACACCAATTAATGTTCACCCAAACATCAGCACCAATCCATTTCTCAGTAAATTACATCAAAGCAGCACCAATTTATGCAACGCAATGGGTCACGATAATCGAATCAAACAAAATCGGTTCAGTTGGGACCTCTCCTCGAATAATACAGCACAAAGCACCAAAAATAAAGACTGGATTCCGTTTGAAAATTCTAAAGAATTCGATGAGTTGTGTACTATGCGCAAAGTGACCGATGATACAGTGAAAAGTGCTCATTTGGAAGGAAAGAGGGTACGTTTTAATTTTGAATAGAGAGACCGACAGTTAATTTAGTTTTTTATTTAAATAGAGAGGAATAGCTTTCGATTCGTGGATGTCCAATGACGGTTTGAAAGACAGGGATCTAAATATATTGGAGCAGCAATCTAAATGTTCAATTAATCGAAATAGCAACATTTTGTTGCACAAACTCATACTGAATAAATTTCCTGACCTTTCTTTCGAACGAACAATTGTTGGCGAAATCGACATCGAAAATTACCGACAGTCAAAATACGACAACGTTGACGGATGTCGATATTCGGATACAACGTATAGTGATGGGACCAGGTACAGTGACCCTTGGCACTGGGAATATCAAATTGGCGACACCTCAAGCATTAGAAGGCCAATCAATAAGACTCAAAAAACCGCAACGATCGCTAGTCGTCATCGTGTAAGAGAAACACAAAATATCTTGAGTAAGTACGGCTTACAGTATTCATAATATTAGTATTAAGTGATCATTTTGTCATGTAAAAGACTTAACAGTAAATCGGTTCTTGAAAGTTTTCAAAATCACTTCTAAAAATCATGAGAAAAAACTAAATTTTCAGGTGGAAAATTTCTCTACAAAAATGTTCAAAAATCATCTATTCTGAACTTTTTTTAAATGAAATGGAATATTTGATGGAAAAACGGCGTGTTCTTGAGGCCCGAAGTTAAACCTTGTGTGATTTTAGGTGCTCCGATTTCTATATAAAAACAAAAAGTAACGCAAGGTCTATCGAAAATAGTCTTTCTTTTACAATTACGTCGTAGACATCTCATGTGACTTATATGGGTGAATGATCAAATGCATATTATGTTAAACATCATTATTGTTGCATCATTTTCTAATCAGTGACAACTTGTACGTATTCAGATGTGTGTCCTTTTGAATAGTACACACAGGGAGTTTCGTTGAAACTAGGTAGACTTGTAGACAGGAGCAAACTCTGATTCCAGTTTGACATTGATTTACTTAAGTATTTCTCACTGTCTTTATTATCACTGATAACAAATATTTATTTAAAAAAAATAGTAAGTAATTTATATTTTACTTTGTTGCTAATAAAAACGTGTGAGGCGACGTTAATATCACAGAGATCGGTTACAAATCTTACACGAAATATTGTTTATTCAGGCGACCTAAATCTTGGTTTACCTACGGCTTATATTCCCTATTTCCTATTGTAAAATAAATATTCCATTGATTAGTCATAGACACCTATTTTGCATCTCGCTCTAATTACGACATTTTATTACTTCTGTTTTTTTCTGTTATCACTATGTTTTACTTTAAATTGTTCGGGTTTCAAGTGCGAACAAGAGTGTAAGGGTTGTTTGTCTGTCCGTCTCTCATTTACATGCACCTCGATAGTGCATTTGCAAGTATTTTTGAAACGCGCTTGCGTAAATGACTCACATCGAGTGCGAAGAAACAGTTTGTATTTCAGAGTATTGTTTACAACTGTTCTGGCACAAAGTTTTAGTGCATTTTGTGATTTTGAGTCGAGTGGCTCATTGTACGGATATCAATGAGGAGTTTTCGTTTCAAGCGATTCGTTAGATCAGGAAAAAATCTCTTTAAAATTTGCCATGAAATTCTTCAAAAGGTTGTGGCTCGCAAAGTGCGAGAACCCGAATAATGGCCGGAAAACGCAGAGAAATTTTGAGATTGATTGTAAATTCAAGGCATTTCCGAATGACCAAACAAATAAAAGTTGCAAAGCTCAGATGCTGCAGAAAAACTCGGACAACTTGCAGAAACGTCTGGAAAACTTGCATGATCTATGTCATACCGAACGAGAAATTGTGCCGCCAGACGAGTTTTTTACTGCACCAGAAATAGTCGAGTTGTACAAAGAAGAGAGAATGTTATCCACTTGGATCATGGTAGAACTGGACTGTGAGGTTGATGAAAAAAGTTCCGAGAAAAAGAATGATAGTCACAAATCCCTAGTGATAATAAAGGGGAAACCAATATTCACAACATACGATAAAGAGTGCTTTCAAAGGTCTCTAATGGGACCAATTTTAGAACCTGTGATCGTTCCTGTTACTAGGGCATCCGAATATTTGCATCACAAAAAAGGATTGAACATCGAGAAAACTTTTGGATTGAGTGACAATGGTAGTCTTTTACTCAATTTGGATCACATTTTCGTCTATAAAGGCATCGAATGTTTCCATTATGAGCTCAGTATATTTTCCTCTTATGAAATTGCTCTAGAAATCACCGACAAGTACAAAACAAGGAAAAGTCTTTTGAAAAAGATTTTAGAGTGGATAAAACACTTTCTAGGTACCTATTTAATTTAATAATTTCATTCAATCATATTCCGCGAATATAAAAACTTCATCTTAATTGAATTAATCTCTGATGAAGTTTATAACTGATAAGTGTAAAATATTTCACACTTATAATAAATCAATCAATCAGTCAATCAAAACAAAGGGAAAAAAATCAGGGAGTTTTGATGAACTTGCGAGATAAAGCTCTTTCTCTTTTTTCAGTTGATGATTAGTTATTTACGACAGTTTTGATTTAATGATTTCTTCTTTTTTCTCTTCATTGCAGTTCATCCACAAAATCGTACATCTAACATAAGTCCTGGCGAAAGCGTAGAGGCATATGCATTAGAACTGGCAAAAAATTCTTCATCGACTTTTGCTAAAAATGTTGAAAATTTCATTTGTTGCACTAAAGAATCACACGAGACATCTCCACAAGTGGTAATGCGTAACATGCGGCAGTTTATGAGTGGCATGAAAAACTATCTTGTAAAACACGGCGAAGGAAACTTTCAGGAGGAGGTACAGCAAGCGTGTTCACGATTGAAGCCAAATGAATTTTTGAATTTGGACACCATTCTCGAAAATGTCATGCATATTTTGGTCGTTTTGCCACTAAAAGAGCATCTTTACAAACTCTTTGTTGACTTTTACACAAACTCCGGCGACCTGAAACTATTGATTGACAACATTAAGCTTGCAAGTGAATGTTCACCTGCTGATTTAGGAATCGAGGTATTTCTTTGTTTTTCATATTTACCTTCAAATATACATATTAAATAATTTTCTTATATCAGGAATCAAATATAACCCTGCCAGATGGTCCCGAATTACTAAATTTATCCATGCTCATTCATCGGATGGAGGAGCTTGAACTGCCATTAGAGAAATTAAACGTTCTTTTTACCCTGGTAAGCACAATTTTCAAATACTCGAAGAACGCATCGATGAATGCCGACGATTTCTTGCCCACCCTCATTTACGTCATCGCCAAAACGGGATTTGTGTCGAGTGAAATTGAAGCGGAATTCATGTGGGGCTTAATAAATCCAACTATGCATTCTGGAGAGGCCGGTTATTTTCTAACCACTGTATGTAGTGCAGTTCACACGCTGAAAACATTGTCGCTAGATGTGAACCACAAGACAATCCAGACGACAAATCCTTCTTCAATTTTGAAAGTTGTGATTCCAGATGAGAGTAATGGGTCCACCCAAACGAGAACAATCCCAGTGCGACCAAATACCACAGTACGAGAAATTTCACGTATTATTGCACACAAAGCACAAATAACAAACTCTCAAGACTATGGATTGTTCAAATTAGTCGGAGGTGAAGAAATACTCCTCGCGGATCACGATTGTCCGCAAGAAGTTTCGGTTCTCACACAGAAAAAGTGTGTATTCATTTATCATCGTCTCGATGCAAAAATTGCTTGGCCAACCCAATAATAAGTATTACCTACATTTTATATAATATTTAAACCATAATGACTTTTTTTTAACATACCTTATATATTTAATGTATTAAATATGACTTCATTTTCTATCGAGTTAACATGTATTTAATGCATATTCATTTCATTTTTTAATATTTTACTATGGAATATGTAGAAACAAATATCAAGACAATATTACACATAATATATGATATTAATTACAAAACTTTTTAACTTTATGGAACTTTTTAAATTAGACTTTTTTAAAAAATATTTCTTGCCAATATGTATTTTTTAAACTCGGAAGCATATTATAAACGAGGAAAAAATAGTATGAGGTATTATGAATTTTAATAATAAGTGTAGTTGCGAAGATAAAGGGAAAGCCCTCTGAATTAATTTTTATTAATGTGCAATGTATTCAAATATATAATTTTTATTTTTTCAATTCAAAATAAATATATTTTTTAAACAAAACTTGAGTAGCTAAGCACTCATCTTACTTGTTCATTCAATAAACAAAAAAGCAGGATACTGCGAGAAACAATCAAACCTTTTTGAAATATTTTATATACCTATCTAAATATAATTAATAAAAATATTGTTTAAATTTAAGTAACATATTTATACATTTTTATAAAAAAAACCTTATGATAATAAAAATTAATAGAAATAATACATTTTTTTTATATACCTATCTTACATTTTTAATATTATTATAATTGGCCACAGAAAGAAGAACTATCAATTTGTGCAATTTTTCCGCTGTATATAAAGAGTCTTTCGATCTTTGAGATCAGTTTTGATCGGGTTTGAGATCAAATTTCAATCCAAATTTCTTTTTCAAGTAAGTTAGGGACCCAATTTTAATCAAACTTTCTTGTACAAGTCAGTTTGAGGAAAAATCTCTACCCCAGTTTATTGAAAAGTGTGATTAAATCATTCTTTGGAAAAACACCCGGAAAAACTGTTATAGTTTGGAAAACTGTTATTAATTTTTCCAAAAATTTTCAATGAGTCGAATGACATTGATGACAAAGAAATCGCCAAATTATTAATTCAACCAATGTTTGACGTTTAAAATTTTGACGTTTTGAATGTCAACAAACGGACGCCTCAAATCGCGTTCGTGCCAATTCAGGATTCGCCTTTATTGATCGAGCTCCATTAAAGAGGTTCTCAGTTTGTTCTTGGCATCACCGAGTCGACTTCACTACTCTTTTTGCCCGTGTAATAGTTTAATTAAAAAGTATTTTTGTAAAATAAGTGAACAACGTATAAACCAGTGCGAGAAAAATATTAATTTTCGGTAAAATAGTGAAATATAGCCGCACCGCCCAGAAACAAATAAAATCGATAATTTTTTATATATACATACACGACATACACGACGTACGGAGGAAAAAAGGGTGTAGGTCCTTTTTTAGTTAAATAGGAGAATAATTAGTAGTTTGTACGGAAAAGTACATCTTATCAGGCTCTGAATTCAGTGTGTGACAAATGAACGACTTTAAAATGACCGGAATAGAGGTACAAGCAAACCAAACTCAAGCTAAACCTGTCCAGCAAAATGGAGACGCGTCCTCTGCACAACAGCAACAACAGAACTCTGAGGCACGCACAAACTTAATTGTAAATTACTTGCCGCAAACCATGACCGAAGAGGAAATCAGATCGCTCTTCTCGAGCGTCGGCGAGGTTGAAAGCGTGAAGCTGGTGCGTGACAAGTCAGTAATTATTGCGAACCCCTTGATTCCCGGGGCAGCTAAGGGACAGAGTTTAGGTTACGGATTCGTAAACTACCACCGGCCTCAGGATGCCGAACAAGCTGTAAATGTGCTGAATGGATTGCGATTACAAAACAAAGTGATAAAGGTGTCGTTTGCTCGTCCCAGCTCGGAGTCAATCAAAGGAGCAAACTTGTACATATCCGGTCTCCCAAAGACAATTACACAGGAAGAGCTGGAATCGATATTTAGTCCTTTCGGACAAATTATTACGTCACGTGTACTTGCTCAAGAAGGCAATGACAAGCCCAAGGGGGTTGGATTCATTCGTTTTGATCAACGGAAGGAAGCCGAACGGGCTATTCAGTCATTAAATGGCACCGTTCCACAAGGCTTAACTGACCCAATTACAGTGAAATTTTCAAATACACCCGGCAGCAATAACAAGATTGCAGCACCTGTCCTCCCAGCATTTTTGAATCCGGCATTAACACGGCGCTTGGGAGCAATCCATCATCCCATCAACAAGGGATTGGCACGATTTTCACCAATGGGAGGAGGTAAACCATTTTTCATTTTCTTTCTTAAATTTTGAATTTCAATTTAAATCAACCGCATACATTTACTTGTGCAAGTCAAACATTATTAGTAATATTACATAAGCTTTTTGAATTTACATAAGAAAAAGCTTTTTTGTATTTTAGTAGATACATACAACATACATACATAACGTTCAATAGTTAGGTACATTTCCCTTATCAAACGAGCATCTGCATACACACATTTAATTCTAAAAACTGTATACACAATTTTTACAACTAGTTACAAACGTACATACATTTGTTGTGTAGCACAGGATCAATATTCATGAGTGTGTAAAATTGGTGGTGCATATAGTGTGAGGGGTTAAAAAAATGTATTAGAAAATTTCGTTTGGTCTTTCTGCATGCCGTATAAATTATTACAAAAGAATCAATCCATTGTTTCACATATGTTGCGATATATGCAGATTGCATTTTAGTAAAGCGTAGTAATACTTTTCCGCATCCCTTTTATGTACCTACCTAGTTTCCATGCATTTCTTACTGCATGCATGCACCCTGCGTGTATACACCCAAAAAGGAAAAATTACTATGGCAAATTTTTCAGTATGTTGTACGAACATCGTTCGGATTGCGTCTATATGGCCATTGAAAATGTAGGAAAACACGAACCAAAACCGGTTGTACGGATATGTAATAACTTTCATTTACTGTTTATGTGGCCAGGGGTGCTCCGCTTTAATTTATCATGCAACATTTATTTTTCTCTCAATATTTAGATTTTAACTTTTTTTTTATTTTGCTAAGATTCACGGCATTTTCCTCCGCCATTTTGTTCATTTTGAAAAACAAAATCTATATTATGAATGTTCATTATTTCCTTTTGAATAACAAAAGGCTCCAAAACAGTTTTTCCGAATGGATCGACTTTTCAGAATTTTAAATTGTAAAATTTTTATGATACAGCTGAAATTCTTATTTACTTACAGATGTGCTTGATGTAATGCTTCCTACCGCTGCACCAACAATTGCACCGGCCGGAGGATGGAGTATTTTCATTTACAACTTGGCACCCGAGACAGAAGAAAGTGCTTTGTGGCAATTGTTCGGTCCCTTTGGTGCTGTTCAAAATGTAAAAATTATTAAGGACAACGCAACAAATCAATGCAAAGGATACGGATTCGTTACAATGACAAACTACGAAGAAGCTATGCTGGCCATACGAGCATTGAATGGATACACACTCGGAAATCGAGTGCTGCAAGTATCATTCAAAACCAACAAATCAAAGTAATTATATTCATTTTTTATGTTTTGCTTTTCCATTACTACTACAACTTCAATATAAAACTATATATATATATTATTTACTATATATATATAGAGATGAGACTTAGTAGACTTTTATTAACTTGAATTACCAATTTCAGAATGGGAGAAAATTAAATAAATGGAAATGAAGAAACTTAGAACAAACTAGAAAATTATCAAAAATAAAATAAAATTTTAGACAAGAAGGGCTAGATGATGGCCTTACTACCATTTACAATAGTCAAATAACATCAAGAAGAAGGATTGTAGAGCATCTTTAAACTAATATACATTGTTTCTTCATCGTCCAGTCTTAACTACTAATATAATTAATTATTAATTTAATATATTTATACAAGAAACTTTTTCTTACATTTGTATTTATTATAAATTTACTACTACGTCGAATACTTGCTTAAATTTTCGAGGAAAAAAACAAACACAGTAATGCACGTGTTGTCTGATTTTATGTCATTTTTTGAACCTATATAATTATTATGTTTTTAGATTTACAACAACGACTTTTTAAAAAAATGTTTGTGTAAAACAAAGAATAGCAAAATTTTTACCGTACCCCTCTAATCTATTAATTTAGAAAGGATAAACATGAAGCAAACAATTTTAACTTATCGTTGTTGTTGTTGTGCTCCATAAAAAAAACAAACAAAAAAATATAATTATATAATTGTAAAACATGCAAGCATAGCAGAAAATTACATTACACATTTAAATATTTATTAAATTACATAAGAAAAAGTATTATTAATAAAATAGCTCTTAAATGTATAATTATTATATATTATTAAATTATAACAAATTCATAAAAAAAATTCTAGTCAAAATAATCCTTTTTCTCATAATTAATATTATTATATGATATAAACAAAAAAAAATAAAATATTTATTATGTAAACATTTTAAAGACAAACATATTTATATTCATTATTAAAAGAAAAGAAAACACTTAGACGTAGAAATTAAAAATGAGCTAACCCACATTTTAACTTGCAAAAAAGGTCAGCGAATGATAAGGACACAGAAAGTTGCGCACAAATGACGATGATATGTGACGAAAGTTATATACAATATATGATTGTGGTTTGCAAAAGTTAGGGTTTTTAGCTTTGTTTGTGCAATTTGACATTATTTATAATCATTAGTTTGTTTAAGTTGCAACGCTCTATAAAACTTGAATGTTATTTTTGTGTATCCATCATTTTGTATGTAGGCATTTACCCTTTGCTAAGAAATCATTATATTTTATGATTTTTCGAATGATTTCTATAATTTTTTATTTCACTCAAATCCCTCCTCTCCCTTTTTTACAAAAGGCTACAGATAATCAAGATGCTAGTTATTGTAAAACACAACGAATTGATAAGAATCTCGAATAACTTGTATTCAAAACAGAATTTTAAATCGCAAAATGTAGGATTAGATTAAATGAAAAGAAAGTGATTTTGCACAAGACTCCAATTAGGTATGTGGTCATAAGTATATGAATATAAATAAACCATTTTATACAACTTGAGCAAGAATAAAAAAATTTTACAAGAGTTACAAAAAAAAAAAAACGAAAGATTCAAACACATTCGTTCTGATGATAAATTTTTTTGATACACTACAAAATACTGCAACAGTATTGACATTAGTTTTAGAAATAATATTTCTACTTTTTCATCATCATCGAAAGCAATAATAATAACAAAATTGATTTTGGTATATAAATATACAGATGTTTTTGCATAGACTAAGTAATGTAAGAACAATCAACCAAATAAAATGAAACTATTGGAAAGTATAGTGTTTAACCGTGGATGTAAATAAAATACAACCATGCAAAATTTTCACGCTGGTTTTACACAAACATAAGAATTTTATGCGATTGTAGAGTAAACTCGAAAAAATCACTGAAATACCAAACCAAACCAAAGATACGCTTATTAAAAAATAATAAAATGGTATATCGAGAATTAATACGAAGATGAATATACTCATTTTGCATTCTCAATCCAAGAAAAAACAAAATTAAGGGAGGTGATAAAATAAATCGGATTAAAGCTATTATGCTTTGAAGTGCAAAAGTAAAATGTGACAAATAAAATAATAAAAAATTACAAAAGAAACATCCACACAAATATGAAAAACACATCTTCCAATCTTTAATAAAAAATATTAATATAAAGTCTTCTGAATGAAATTCTGTTGTTGTTAAACTAACTTTTACCTAACGCATAGAAAAGAAATCCTATACAAGATGATGGGTTACACAGAGAATATAGTGAAATTTTAAATTTGCTACTAAATAAAAGTCAAGTTATATTTAAGTATTAGCAACTATAAGGAATAATAAAAACTAAAATGCAAAAATACAGATAAATTATGTATAACAGAAAAATCACTTAATGGAACTTAGAAAAATATTAATTAAACATTGAATTCCATACATAAAACAAACATAGGCAAACCCTTTTTGAAAACAAAACCAAAACAATTGAACTAAATTTAAAAGTTCAACATTATTTAATCAACAATGGTATGTGCAATGGTTTTCTGTTATAAGACTTTCAAACTCTCATATACATACATAATAAATATAAATCGTAATAAAAAAAAGATTCAAAAGATCGATATATATAATTTTTAAGCATAATGCAAGAAAATTGATAAGTTTTTATCTTTGAAAGATGAAACGTTAAAAGTAATCGAAAATATGGTACAGCTACTTTTGATCGGCTATATTAAATTCAAATGATAACTTACATACTTACATACAATGAAATTAAATACTATAAATGGAGATATCTGTTTTACTGTAATACTTTACTTAATAAATATTGTATTATTAAACAGAATAATAACCACAAATACTTTACCGTTAATGGTTATATTGTAGATTAAATGATTAAAAAAAATAATGATAAAAACAATTTTAAACTTGTTAAAAAAATTTGGCAGTCATTTATACGTACTCGTCTGCATAATTGCTCCGAGTACCTTTTAGCAATTTTGATTAATATTACTTAAATATGTCTATAGCACGATCCAAACATTTAAACAAAAAGGATTCTTTTTTTTATAAAGAACGTATCTCAAATCATGATTAGTTGTAAAACTTGTCATTTTATCCAATACCAAAAAATTACATTTTAAATCTATCAATGTATTTTGATCTATCTTTACATCTATGTATATGTTCTGTACTTGTACCTTTATATATTTATATACAACATTAATAATTATCTTTGTAGTACTCATAATTTATTATAAATGTGGAGAAATGCACATAGAGTAAAGAAATCGTTCTCCAAACCAGAAAAATGTAGGAGAAAATTGTGTCCTTTTGAACTAAAGGCTACACTGATCGCATTTTTTGAAATTGATGTAAAAGCATTCTCATTAGTACTTGCGTTTGTGCCAGTGTTTGATTTGACTTTCGTTTGATTTTCATTTTCAATTCAGTTTTAATATAATTTTAAGTTTTATATTTTAAAATGGATTACTTTTATTGGTTTGTTTTTGAAATTTTCGTGAGATTTTAATGCATTTTAAGTTAATTTGTATCTTTTTTCATGAACACTAAATATATGATTTTAAAATTAAGATACCTAAGTAGTTTTATTATTTTATTTTCTGGCAAACAAAACAAAAATGAAATGATAATTCATAAATAAATTATACCATAATATACACACATTTAAAAATTTATGGCAGAATAATAGTAAATGTTAGAATAGAAAGGAAAAGAAAAAAACTTTAAAGGCTTTATAATTTTGCAGCTATATGATTAAAACTCTTGTTCCAATAATTTTTTTACTTGCTTCGATACTAACACCAACAATTTTAGAAAAAATGAGCCCAAATACGTTAATTAATTTTCATCACAATCTTTATTTGAATTGGTTTTTATTTGAATTGTGCTTTAGTTTTATTTATAAAAAAAGTAATAAAAAACAAAATAGAATATGTTTTATTATATATTTATCTTATTATATACTTTGTGTGCAAATAAGTTTTTCTTTCTTTGATAATAAATGCATTTAATAGAATGAAGCATATTAATTGTTGTTTTATTTTATTTTCATCATCATCTTGTTGAATATTCTTTCTTAACCAACCATTTTACCTTCAATTGTGCTTAATTTTCTTAATTTCTTTGCTTTTGCTCCTGTAATAAAATAACGATAACAAACAACGTAATAACTAACTGACTAAAACAAATCAAGTATTTTATACTGTTGAGACACGAAGTAACGAAAAGAGGAATCCTCAGATTTGATATTTAATAGGAAAATTTTACAGCCAATTGTTTATAAACGGAGATGAACTTGAATTATTAGAAAAAAGAAATCAAATCCCATAATAAAATATACTATACAAATTTTTATGTACCTATGGTTCTAAAAGCAGATAGTTGAATAAATATTTATAATAAATTGTAGGATATTAATATTTTAAGACAGATCGAACATCAAGCCATTTGAAACTTGAAGACAATGATTTTCCATTAAAGATTGAGCATTAAGTTATACATCTGAAATAAGGTTAGTTACTTTTATGATAATCAGAACAAATACACAAAATGTACTTTTTCTGTAAACAATAAAATAAAATGGTCTATTCTTATTTGTCATCTTTTATGATATAGTTGACTACGTAGATCCTTTTAACAAAAGACCCAATATCAATATGATCAAAAACAATATTTTTATATACATAATATAAAAAGCTTTCCTCCATTAACAAAGATAAACTAATGCAAAAAAAACTTTATATATCTTTTGAGGGTAACTTTTAAGGTCATCGAACTCTATGGAATAGTAAGTCTGTGTTCATAAAATAAGGGTAGATGTTTAGTTTCCTTGTATGTGTTATGAATACATACACAATTTTTTGATCGCACTCTGTTTTAGATATGTTTATAGATTTATCACATATGGTTTTTGAAAAGGAATAGAATTTATTATATTTAGAGGGTGTCTGGAGTTCAACGACACTTTTTTCAAAACGATCACTTCACAGAGTTTCAATCGTACAAGCAAATTATTCGCGAAACATGAAGGCAAATAGAATATCACGCAGTATATATCTCTTTAATTTTAACCTATGCTATAAACGAACTTTTTTCTGAACAACAACGAACTTACATATATTTTAATATGATAAAATAAAAACTTCAATAAATGTACTAAAACGAAAGGCTCGATCCTCAACATTGAGCAAAAAGTAAGGGAACACAATAAAGAAGGATATGTAATCAACATTGCGTTCCGATCGACTTTACTTCAAGGATTGACCATTATACATAGTTTTCCACCTATTAAAACTGTGGTTACAAATCGAGTCATCTGATCAGTTGTACTACCTCAATACGACAATACAAACAATACGATCAAAACTTAAGTGTTGTAAATGGTCTCATTTTACCAGAAATATGTACCTACTTACTTTTCATTTGGAATGATTTTTGACGTGAAAGTACCGCGAAATTTATTAGTGAAGGTGTGTCACGTAGTTTAAAAAAATGGTTAATATCGAAATAAACAAACGACAAGTCTATATATTTATTTTCAAATTTTGGGTGTCGCAGGTACGAAAATCTGAATGAATCAAACAGAAATCGTAAGTATAAAAACCTACCAACAGATAGAGCTCGCAACGATTTTTTCATCCTGAAGGATACGGGTATCCTGCATAGAATTGTGTGCATATATGCATTTTTGTGACCTTGTACATTTTGGGAGTGTTTATGAAAATTCATACCTTCATACATACAAAATTTGTTTGTTTTCAAATCGCAATACTGTTAAATTTACAGTAGCTTTCTTGCTCAAGTCAATAAACCAAGTTCTTTTATTGAAAAAAAAAATGATTAAAATGCATAGTAAATAAGATACAGCTTGATTTGAGGGCTTTCATATTTCCTACAATCCATGTCCAATATTGACACTAAATTCTTACATTTAGACATATTGCCAATTATAAAAATTATTGTTTATGACATCTGGTCTTGTTAAAAGCGATGATAATTAAAATTCGCAACTCATTTAAAACGTTGTATTTTTTCTTCTGATTAAGGCCGCTCGAAATGAAACTCAATAGTTTTGTCCAAAATTTTTGAAATAAAAATGGGGGGGGGGTGCAAAGAAAATAAAAATTTTGAAATACTTTGAAAAATTTTATTTAAAATTCCTTGAAAAATTATGAAAATACACCAAAAATCGGTAATTTTTGATGAAATTTTCAACTTTTTTTTTATTTTTCTCTATTGGATTTTCGAATATAAAATGGGGCATCGGACAAAACTATTGAGTTTCATTTGGAGCGGCCTAAGACAGAAAAAATAAGAAATACACAATGGCATAATATACTTACAAATATTTTTCGACAATTTAAATGAAAATTTTATTAACATATTAGACATATAACTTGTAAACAAATCAAAACAGCATAGGGGTCTGCGGTGGTGTTATGTCATATTTATCGATCTATTAACTTATTAGATTTTTTATTTACTGCAATAAACAGAAGAAATCCACTATGTTTGAAAGATTAAACGACATTTTTGAAACCATATTTATAAACAGTTATAATTTGTTCTAACTAATAAATAACTTTTGAATTATTTTTTCCTATATTTTAGTAAAAATATAATTTCTAAACTTTCTGAATATTAATGATTATTACAAAGTAAGAGAATGTGAGATACATTGTCTTCTTATATACTAAACTTAAATAACGGGACAAATGATTAACTCTACTTCAACAAACTTTTACTCATTTAGTTCGAAGCCTTCTTTTTTATATTAATCTTCGTCTTGTTTTCAATGTCATCAATTTTTATCAATAACTCTCTTTTTTATATCCTATCAAAAAGGCCTTTAAAATAATAAAATTCTCAGCTAATTTTCAAAGTACCATACGCAGTCTGGGTATTTAATGCTTTGTCCCTCTTTATAAAGTTGCTGCAGCCTTTGTTCGTCTGATTTTGTTTGATATATAATAAATTTTTTGGTATATTTAGTATACTTAAAATCATAATCACCAATGATATCGCGTATTTAGTGATCTTTCTCTGTACTTGTCAGTTAATAGCTGAGTTCTTTGAATTCACACAAGTTCTTCGATGATGAAACTTAGTTTTAATAACACCTAACTGCGAAAAGTACATTTTTTGTAAAAAATTGTTTAGATCATATTCATATAAATTGAAACTATATGCATATCCAAGTTTCTCTTCTTTTACAAAGTTTGTCAAGTTCAACAAATCCTTCTGATGAAGATAAATCAAGATCTAATAATTAAATTAAACTAAAATTTTCAATATTTCTATATTTGTGGACCATTTTGACATTAAATATTTCGATATTCTCAGGGTACTTTTGAACATATTTAGCTCTTTTTGTTAACAAAGTAAGAAAAGTTTTGAAACTAAAATAAACGAATACCCGTTTAATATTAATAATTAGCTTTCAAAAATATATATATAAGTATTATTAAAAAACTTAATAGCATTTATATTAAAACGAATCAGCTTTTATTTTTGATACAATTTCTGGTAATTTTTTGCGTTATTTGATTTATTTTCAGATGACTCACTAAGCTATCTTCTTAAAAGTTATAATTGGACAAAAAATGAGGAGAATACGGAACACAAGATTAGACTTAAAATCATAAGGATTAAAAATCATAAAATATTTTACAAATGAATAATTTTGGTTCTCTTTAACAAGCAACGTCTTCCTGTTACTAATTTGTTTCCCATTTTACTTTGTAAAGATAGGATTAAAAAGAGTAAAACATTGCCCATAATTTAGATATTATATCAAATCTGTAAAATTGTGAAACAGTTGGCCAGTTTGGAAAAAATTCTTTTCAAATATTGATTGATTGAAATGTTCACAAAATGTGTACTCCAAAAACCAGGAATTAAATGTAGCTCAATTAATGACATATACCATGACATTACCCTTTGAATGCATAAACCCTTGCAATCTTTTGTTGCAGAAAAATGAATATTATGTACAATAGTCTACATTTAAAGCATATTATTCATCAAATGTGCAACAAAGAGAAAAATATTAAAATCTCATGTGAATTTCATTTTTAGGTAAAAAAAAAGTATTTAAAAGGGACCATACAATAACGCCCGAATATTTACTCATCTTCCTGGTATACGGTATATGGTCACAAATATTATTATTATATTTAGCTTGTCGTAGAATTTTGGACACTTTTTAAAATTTCTTTGACAGAAAAACACACTTTTTCTCCGTCTGTCCGATATTTAAATCCTCTTTTGCATACACTTTTGTCAAAAGTTTTTTACACACACATACTTTTTTTAATGAAAATATATGTTATTTATCTTGACAATCTGTAAAAAATTATGAGTTATGAATCACCTGCATGGTTAACTCATTTTCAATAATCTAGGAAATGTGTGAAATGGGTAAAATACAGTTCTAACAGTTATTTTTTTTATTATAATACATATCTATTATAGAAATATGGAAAAAATCAAGCATTACCGTTGAATGCAAAGCATACTTCAACATCAGATATTTTGCACGTTTTCTGACTTGCACTATTTTCTCATATAATTTATTCAATATTTGTAAAAATGTCCAATATGCCATAGTTGTCTTCGCCTGTTCTTCCTATATACTGAAAATAAGTCATTTTACATAAGGAACGATCAGTAATCCTAATGAAAAAACTCTATTGAAAAGGGGTAAAAACGCAAATAAAGAAAATGTCATGAATCGATAAAATTATATGAGAATTTTTGATGTATTCTGTGGCTTCCTTATCTAACATTTACCATGTGCAGATGTGTAAATTTTATATTTCAACTGTACATTTCGGTAATTTTTGCAATAGATTCTCTATTTTGAAGATGACAAAAAAAAAACAAAAATGCGGAATTGAATGTCCAATGTCATTAGAAAAAGGGTTGATGAAAACGAATATTGGAGAACCCTAGACCTACGTCAATTTATTTGTCCAAGCAATATTATTTGTATGCATAAGCTGTCTTCAATGCTTTTTTCGTTTCATTTCTTTATATGATGCTTTCCATTTAGATGAAAATAGTAATTTCCGCATTTATTCGTTCAAATGAAACACTTCCTACTGAATTGAAAATCGTGAACTTTGACCTGTACTGCAAAACATTTGATTGAAACAGAGACGACGAACTTTGAAAAAGTAGGTATATGTATAAAATTTCCATAGAAATAGAAAAAAAACCTAAAATTAAACGGAAATTACATAATTACTATTAGAAACTACAAATATTGCAAATTTTTAACATTTCAAACTTTCTAATTGTTTTCGATCAACTGACGTAACAATTTATAATGAATATGACTAATTAGAACATAATTCATGTAACTTTGGACTTGTGTAAATTTTATACTATCATTCAATCTTTTGTTTGTACATAGTTAGTAAAACAACTTTCTTTATAACATTTAAAGAATGTGACAAAGATAAGATATTCAATATTTTTTTCAATACAAACCAAAAGTTTGTCTTTTTAACTCGTGTTTTAAAATTTTAAATATGTTTTTGAAAAACATTAAAATTCATTAGAAACATTATTTAAATTTTTATTCTATTTTAAGCAATACATAATTAATATCAAAAACTAACTACTTAGAATTTAGATAGATATGGATGGCTCCACCGCGGATCTCAAGATCCTATTGTGTATAGAATTTAATTACTTAGAATTTAATTTAATATAAGAGTTAGCCATTGAGAACTTAGAAAATAATATATCGCCGATAAATATATAGTGAAATCTATACTGAGATAGATATGATAAACACCTCATGAAAGCTTCGAATTAAAAAATTTTCCCAGAGAAAAAAAAGTACCGTAAAGAGACAAATGTAAGCATTTTGACATCAAAGAAGAATTTGCGGATAGCAACGCTTATCAAACTAAATTAATAAATCTTTCAACTCCCAACCTGATGATGATAGACCAAGTACGACCAAAAATCAATAATGCAGGAAATTCTAATAATATTTAGTTCATTATAAGAATGGGTATGACAAGGAAGAATAATAGAAATGTTCCAGCAAATAAATACATATAGAATGAGCATCTATAGAAAATCAAAAATAAAAATCCAAAAATTGCAAAAATGATGTATGTAGTTGTACGTATTGTATGGTCGAAAACCAGATTAAAGGGTTTTTGAAAATACTGGTATAAAAACTAAGAAAAAGTAAAATATTGAGTTAGTTCACAAACATTTTTCGCAAAGTTCGGACATAACAGGGAGCCCGCAAAAAATAATTCTAAATTATGGAACAAAACTCAGGTAATTAGTTTTGACCTACTTTAAGTTTTGAAACGTGCAAAAAGAAAGTGTAAATAGAAAGAAGGAAAAAACTATTTAATCCAAGTGATTTATGGACACAAGGTCAAAAAATAAAAAAAAGCAATAAAAAAAAGAATTTTCTAAATAAGTGAATTATATCTAAAAATAAAAATGATAATTATAATTAAAGTTGGACTGATTAAGACTTGTGTAAATTTTATTTTTTTTTTATTTTATTTGTTTTGAATTAAAACTAAAAAATTTTTTAGATTTGAAAAAAACTATAAATTTTAGAATAATTTATTAGTCGTAAATGAGTTCTTAAAATTACGTGAAAAAATATTTTTAATCCCTTAAGACTTGCTTTTACAAGTTGAGAAAAGTTAAATCCATTTCATTGTTTGTCAAAGCATAAATGATTGGGAGATGCAAATTAGCATGTAACAAACACGTAAACTATCGTAAAAATAATACCTTATCTTTGAATAGGATGGAAAGAAGCAAAAACAATAACATTGTTGGCTTAATCCTTTTCACATTGTCCAAAATTGAAATTTTGCTTAGAAATAAATAAAACAAAGATCGCATTATTTCAGGTCATAATAAAAGTGACCTTATTATCTATGCAGATGTATTTTGCTCATTACCGCATAATAGACATAATTCTTGGAGGTATAAAAAAAGGTTATAAAATAAAAGTTAACTTATTAATTACCAGTATTAGGCCGTTTCATTGTTTTACTTTCTAGAAAAAATTACCTGACCTAAAGTCAAACAACAAAAAAAAATTCATACAATTTTGTAATAATTTACAATCAGGGATTAAAAAAAGTTTGCATGTACCTCTCATACTGCAAATACAAAAGGGTTAATCCTTTATTCTAGGAAATAGATTTTGAGAAAAGTAAATAAATAAATGCACAGTACTTTTGAAATTGGATACTTTTTGACATTTTTACCTAAAGTTGCACATGTTTGTACATAACGGTTAACTAACACTTTTACATATTTGCAGAAATTCGTCGGCCATACATGGACATTGGCGTTAAAGCAGAAGTACTTGACTTGTCTAAGCGAAGAGATTCGGTGGAGACCAGAAATACACCATCTCCTTATAATACATCCAAAAGCACTGATGACTCACCAAATGCTCGCAATCATTCAGAATGCAACTCCAGTGATTACACTCACACCGATATCATGACTGAGAGACTTTCAATGGACGTGTCTTACAATCATTTTCCCAATATTATCGGAAGATCAAGGAGTCCCGGTTTCAATAGATCTCTCTCGCCAGTAAGGGAAACCAATGCACAAAATATTCTCCCTATTCCAAACATCTACTCAGCAGCTCAAATAAATCCTTTCCTCTTACAATCAGCAGTTCTCCAAAAAGACCTCATTCAAGCCAAAAACTTTAAAAATATATTCGAGACAAATCCAAACTTACTGTTGAGCGAGCCAACTTCCTTGGCTGCAAACATCAAACACACGCGTCCTTTCAAAGCATATCCAACATCCTCGGTTTACGATAACGACTCAGCCAATAAGTATGCCATGTTTCGTAACCAAATTCTGGGACAAATATCTGCAAACGGAAGTCGCGTTACAAGCACGAAAAGAACAAGATCAAACTCTCGATCAAGCGTTGAGTCTCATCCTTCGGTCGAAGGATCTCCACACATTGACACCACCAACACAAACACATCCAACTCAGCCAAAGCGAAGGAACAGAATATTAGCAACAACAACAACAATAATGTGGTTAGTAACAGCTCAAGTGTGTCGGACAAGGATGAGTCTTATCGTGAAAGACGACGAAAAAATAATGCAGCTGCAAAGAAATCGCGTGATCGCAGAAGATTCAAAGAGGATGAAATAGCTATTCGAGCTGCCTTCTTGGAGAGAGAGAATTTGGAATTAAAATTCGAAAATGCTGCATTAAGAAAGCAATTGGCATTTTATGAAGCAGCTACAACATCGTAATAGTTAAGAGAAACAAACGAATTAGCCGTAAGTTTGATCGAATTGACAAAACACAAACTATATATTTATAAAATTTGATTTAATAAAAAAAAAACTATATTAAATAATTAAGTTTGTCGAGTAAGGGAGTAGATTTGCCTTTGTTCTAAGTATTAAAAAAATGTACATAAAAATAAACTTTATAATATATTTTATAAAACAAGTGCTGTTTTGCTTTCAAACCTTTCTTGAAGTTGATACTCAAATTATAGATACCCGATGGAAAACCTAACAAATAAAAATTAAAGTGTGAATAAAATAAAATATGCCGGACTATGATAGGAATTTCGATTTAAATCAATCAATGGTAAATACGTATGCGTCATGGATGAATTTCGTAGAGAACAAATCACCTAAAATATGTTTTAAAAGCTCAGTTTTATGTATTGTTGTTTTAAACCTTAATTTTGATTGGAAGAAGGATATCGAGTACCACCCCCTTTATGAAAATGTATGTATGTTTTTTTCTTATTAGAAATTCAAATACTCTGTGTAAAGTGCTACGATAGGTGCTAACAAGTGCTTAGGTGATGTCGGGGATCTGCGCTCGATCTTGGCTGTGACAATTACTGCTTGAAATCTTGCATTGATGTTGTGACGTGTTAATTGTGACGAAAACATGAACTTAAAAATCCACAGAAATCGAGAAAAGAGGTTGAGAAGAGAAATTTTTCTTCGCTAGCTTTTCCGAATCTCAGCACTATAGCGGAATAATGTAAGAAGACTGCAAATGGAAAAATCCTCCCAAAAAACCACGTCGTCCTCGGATGAACCTGTTTCCATTGATGATGCATCACGAATGTTTTTCACAATCAGAAATGGAAAGGCGAAAATGGTTTCAAGATGTGGAATTTGCAACAAGACGTCGATTTTGAGCAATTACATGAATTTTAAAGTTTCCTAGTCATTTTTGACGAATTTTAAATCTAAAATTGAATATTAATTATTTCATAATTATTTTATAAAAATTTTGAACTCTTGTAAAAATAAATTTTTTAAAATAGTTTCATAAAAAAATTTTTGTCTCCAGATGTTTTTGCATATGCTTCTCTAGATACGTTATTTGCTGAACGATTTCGAGCAAATATCACACAAACAGTTCTCGGGGGTAGATTTTTTGAGCTTTTTCTCTGCGAGGAAATAATCCCCACTTTCAGCCACAAATTTGATGTCTTCTTCGTCGGACTTGGAGGTATCGGACTTGACGTCTTCCTTCTTAATATTAATTATAGTATTAATTATAATGTGCTTATTTTTAAGCTTTTCTTAGTTCCGTTCGATTGCACGTAATCGAAGGATCGGTAAAGAGACGAATCAAAATGATAATTTGATCTTTTTTTGTACAAGTTTCTTGAAAGTTGCATGAAAAAATTTGAAAATTTTGTTCGTTTATATAAATATTGCCTAGCGAAAAAAACAGTGAAACAACTATGTTCTGTAATGCTTTAATTTTTTATTCAATTTATTAGTCAAAAACTCATGAATACAATGTTACAAGACTTTCTACAATAGAAAATAAATATAATTATCGGTCTATGTATAAATATAAATTATTTGTTTTGGATAGCATCTTATTGTCATTTGAATATAACTCTATAAAATATACAATAAATGCCGTTTACAATATACTAACAAAGTTAAATTAATAAAACATGATTGTTTTTGTGAGATAATGTCCTTTGAACGCACAAATTTGAATGATAAACCCAAAAGTTATTCAACTTGGAAAAATAAATAAATAATTAATACTTGAACCTTTTAAATACTCTCTGAGATAAATTACAAGTAAACCTTTTTGTTGGAAACTATTTTATTTTCGTCCGTCAAAACATCATCAACAACTTGGGCACACATAGAAGTGTTGAAGTAATGTTTTTAAAAACAATAATAATAGTAATAACGATATAATTTTACAATACAATTATGAAGAAACAATGAACAAGTGGGAAGATCATAAAAATGAATATCATCGATATTCTTATTGTTAATATATTGAAATTAAAAGGTTATTATAACTAAATGGTTTGTGTGCATTGAAAACGCTCTTCACATTAATAAAGCATTTTCCATTTTATGGTTCATCTTGTGTGGGCAAATTTCTACATAAATATATATACTTACGCGATGCATGATGAGACATGACGAGCCATTTATGCTATAAGCGTCTGACAGACCAAGAGCGATTCGCTCAAATTCATCACATTAATAATGGCATTTTAGTTTGTTAAATAAAAAAATAATCGATTCATTTTTTGCAGTTTTAAAAGACATTAAGTGTAAGATATTTTATTGCATTCAGAGATTCATGAATAATTGTCATATTTATTCTTCTATTGTCATCTTTGATTATATGTATGATTTGAACAATTTAAAATTTGTATAAAATTTTACAAATACTGTTTATAACTTTGGCAGGTATTTAAATAACATATCAAGTAGTTAGTGATATTGATTGATTCTTTATATTTACTTATTTTTTTCAATAGATCGAAGTTCTTAATGAAGGCTCTACCAATTTATTAAATCTCAGTCTCCCTGCTTGTAGCAATTATATTTTTTGTGTTCTAAGAGAAAAAAAGAGGCAAATATTGTTCAATTTTAACGTAAAACACATATTATTTATATAAATGTAGTATCGATACTACAGGATGTATGGCACCAATGATTTATTATTATTTCTTTCATCAAACATTAATTCAGTCATACCACTTTTGGATGACTTTGTTAGTATTTCTTAACTTTAATATAATTTATGGCACCTTATTGTACAATATAATATAATTATTATTATTAATTTTTCTATTACAAATGCAATATAGTATAGTACAATATAAAAATAGTATTCTTACAAAGAAAATTCTTGCACTAAAATTTAATAATACTGGTGATTTTTAAATAGGCTGTTACAACAATAACATTGTTTTTGATTATCTTGTAATTATCTTATATTAATGGATTACAAATCTAAGTTTCTCAACAGAAGCTTGTTACTTTCTATGCGTACGGTATCAGTTTCAATCCCTTTCTAGATGTTGGATTGTTTCTTAACATATTGATTTTTTTTTATAAATATCAGCCTAAAATATAAATAAATTTGGAATGATTGATTTCAGTTTAAATATTTCTTGTGACATCATACTAAGTAAAACTCTCTATTTCGAGACCTTTTTGGTTGGAACTACGCTTCGCATGGTGATGTCTGGAATTGGAATGCCTAATTTTATGTTTTGGTGTACTAATAAATTTGTTACCATTTTCATTATAACCATTTTGTATAATTTTTTCTGTATTTATTGAGACTAGGTTTTTCGGATTCTTTATATTATTATGAGCATAGACTTTGCTTAAATATGCTGAACTAGTAGTGTTGGACTGTGGAGTTTTGTGTGCATTGTAGTTGCTGGATGAAAATAAGCCACCAAAATGCTTTTTTCGCTTTTGTTTTGCCCTGGATAAAGTTGTGTTTCGCAAACGGTTTTTATTTGCCAAATTTGAGAATACTTTGTTTGGATTATTGACAGGAAAATAATTACTATTACTATTATTATGATTATTAATACTAATGTTACTATGTACGCAGAGCGGAGGCAATTTAGGTTGTGTCTTGAATGTGGTTAAGGATGATCGTTTTCGGAAATTGTAGCAAGATTGATCTTTGTTCATTGGCCTAACTGGCTTACCAGTCTTCCGAAATCCTATAAACTTTGTGGGATCATCAGCTGATGCATATCTAAAATAACCTTGAACCATAGTTTCAACAAAGTGACATCTCGAACAAGCCCTCCGACGTTTCTAAGCATTAAAAAAAAAAGAAAAAATAATTTGTAAAGTCACATATGTAAAACTTTTCAAATAGGAATTAACTTTAGAGAAAATACTTACAAATCCCATCAATTTCCATTTTTTGTTAAAACACAAATACATTCCGACTTCTTGAGCGTACAAAGTTACAAGGAATCTTGACGACATTTTATCAGTCGAGATAGTCAAAATTTCTGGAAAAAAAATACACGTTTAAAATTTCTATGATAAGTGAATTCTGCAGAAAGCATTTCTCTATCTACTCGAAATATAATAACTGATAAAATATTTTCATGGCAGATATATACCTAACACTTATATGCGTCTATTTATATTTTGATAACAAAAGTATTTCTTAATTAATTTTGAACGAATTGTTCAATCATTAACGCTTTAACTATCTTTTATTTTGACACATAAAATTAAGTGTATCAATCTTATCAATTTATGTGGTACGTAAGCACCCAAAATTTATCTATCGCCTTATTTCTTTATAGATCCTTTTTAACTGGTAAGGATCCAAAAATCAATTGCCTTAACCTTCAATTTTAAATCTCTTTAAATGTATTTTGAAACAGCCTGAGGTTTTAAATATTATATTTTTGAATACAGGAACTGATTGAACATAAATCATCTTGGATTAATTGATGATGCTTGACAAAAAGGGCCGCGTGAAAAAAAAATATACAGGTGAAATTAAAGTTTTTATTTTTATAAATAAATGAATGAAACGTATCAGTCAAATACGTCGAACGACTACAAAGTACATATCTTGTACGAGGTACCTCAAATAGATAAGATAATATAAAAAACGTACAAATATGTAAGACGTGTGTCCCATTCTTAAAATTAGCCACAGAAATTTTACGCACAATTTAACACAATTGACAAGGGAGGCACTTTTTGTAGTCGTTCATTCATAAAATGATTTGATGATTGATGGCATTTATTTGTTCTCTTTGAAATTGTGTACACAATGGAGAGATAAAATACATCAATGTTATTATAATTACACCTTTTTGAAAAAAATAAAATACGTTGCCTTTGTAGGGGTAAGAACAAAATGAATAAGAGGAAGCAGTTGCTTTGAAATAGAATAAACCTGAATTTTTATAGAAAAAAAAATAGAATAAAGGAAGAAATGCATTTTGACGATAAAATAAGTTATGACTTTTGGGCAAATAATTATTGATATAAAATAAAACATTTATATTATACACAAAAGAACATGGAACATAATTGACATATCCAAATGTCAAAGGTTCCGATTAATTTATTATGAATTATTAGTGTGTAATGAAACAAGTCATAAATCCACATTGGTGACATTGGTAAAATAAAGTGTCTGCTGTGTCACCATCACACGGCATTGCATAGACGACTATTCAAATTTTATAAAACATCATTAAATATTCATAGCCAAAAAGCTAAACTGTCGACTTAAGTATGTTTACTTAAGACTAAAAGATGAATATGGTGTTTTACTGATGATGTGTAATGAATCTTTTATAAAAATTTAAAATATTGATGATCAAATTATTGGCGCCAAGTTTTTTTAGATTTGACAAATTAGAAATCATTTTTATTTAAATTAAATCTTCCTTTTACGTGATGCGTAGGTTTTTTTTAAATCAGAATTTAACAGAAAAAAAACTGAATTTTTAAAAATAATTCTTCATTTTTCACGTTTTACGCCGTAACTAAAAGATAATTGAGTAAAAAAACTACTTACGAGGTGTTAAAGAATCATCATTTGCAAAAACGCTACCGTTGGAGTACACATGCACGTGTTTGTTTGAACAAGACGAGTAAAGTTGTACATTTGAGCAAAATACGCTTGTAACAATGACCGTGATGATCCATAAAATCTTGGAAATGGCGGTTAACTCTGGAAACCTGAAAATATAAATTAAAAATAATATTCGTAAAGTAAAGTCAATTATTACAAAAATCATCACATTTAAAATAATTTCATCACTGTTTTCTTTTTACTAGGTACTTTAACTATTTTTAATATGCATACAGAAATATTTAACAATTGAGATCAGTACTGCACAAAAAAACATAGGATCGATTTTATCAAACAACTTATCTTTCAATTGTTTTATCTTGATTTAAAATTACAAAAGTCGACCATTTTACTTGTTTTAAAGGAAAACGCATAATGCGGGATTATTGTGTATAAATCTAAGTTTCTCGTTCCCATAAACTGATTCAAAGTTCATCTTGAAAATGTTTCATATTTATTATTGTTTATGAAAAAATGACTTTTGTGCAACATTTAGTGCAAAACTTCGTGACGTTACACAACATTATATAGGTATAATGTTTTCAAATATAAACATTATTATGTCTTCTTACTACAAAGAGTAAATTTATAACAGAGGAAAGTGTGGAGAATAAAAGTGTTGTGATGTCAAAATATATCAAACATTTTACAATATATATTTTTATTCTCGCAACAGTAAATAAATCAAAATAATTTTTATTTCAGTTTTTCTGAACATTTATTTAATTATAAACTTGAAATATAAATGGCAAACTATTTTCTCTTAATATTTTTATTGAGCACGAAGAAATGTGATAGCAAATTTTAATTTTCTAGGATGAACTCTAAATGGAAGAATTAAATGAAAGCATATTAATTTGTAAGTGAATTTCCTTATTTAACTCTTTAAAATCGTGCGTTTAGCATTTATCTTTCTTTTTTAGATACTAAATGATTTTGATTTAAAAGAAAGTTTAGCAAGTAAAATTGATATTTTGCATAAGCTTAACAAAAGTTTTATATATCAACTAAAAATTTCTGAAAAAAATCAGTTTTATATAAAAATTTATTCAAATTTCAAAAATATTAAAAAAATCCTTAATTTTAGAATTCTAAATTTAAATCTTTCTAAAATAATGAACATTTATTTCGAGAATTTTTGTCATCTTTCTAAAAAATATATTTTTTTCTAATATTACTCTATATTTCATTCAACATACTTAGTCTCTATATATCCGTGCTTGAGGATTTTCAGCATATTTTTTTCCCTGACTTCGAATGTTGAAGTTTTTAAACTAGTCCTAATTTTCATTAATTGATAAAACCGCTATTTACTTAATTGATTTATAATCATTTACACAGTAGCTGATAAACAATCGCAATCCAATGCAAAATAAACAAATAAATACCGCTCTTTTTGTTCAACCTAAATAACACAAGTAAATATATGAAGACAATTGTGCTCTTTATCTATACATATGTGTACATTAGATATTCTTTGGAATGCGATATGAGATCCCTTAAATAAAATAAACAAGGGAGCATGAATTACACACAAAGATGTAGGTATTTATTCTTTGTCTGATAAAAGAAGAAACAACAGATGACAAGTGAGTCATCAGAATGGGGTTTTCACCAGTATTAGTTCATGTTTACTACATTACATCACGTACGTAAGATTGTATCTGTTTCACAAAAGTTACAAGTGACTGAAGCTAAAATGTGGCGCCCTAGAACATGAAGTTATATTATATGTGCTTCTTATTTAGATGTCAAATTCATGTTAAGTCTCTTTTTCGTGTTTAACATGTTGCATAAGTTCTTTTTTATATCTTACAAGTTTGAACAAATGTGAACGTGTTGTAATTTGCATTACATGTCTCTAAACAAAGGATATGCAAACAAATACAATTAACTTTTTTTTTGTATTTCAGTGATGTTATGATGTTTTGAACATTGTAAAAAATTCAAAGAAACGTAAATCACAAACAAAGATTACTAAATGTTCATGTAAAAAACTTGCTACACATTTAATTCTTAAGAACACATTATATCATAACGATTTTGTTCGAATACCTTTAATTTGCTTAGAAACTATAATTCACATATGGCTGAAATTATCAATTTTTTTTTTATGAAATCTTAATCTTAAATTATGTTTTTACAACAATATATTTGATACATTAGAGAAAAATACACAAATATTATATTCATATTAAAACAAGCTAATAGAATTCTTAACGGAGGCCTTTCAAATAATTTATTGTTACCTTTTGTTATTCCCATTTTCAAGGTTTACCTACAGCAGACAAAAATTTATATTTGTCCTACATATATAATCTGTCTCATTATTATCATTTTATAGTTTTCAGAAAGATCCCAAAACAATATATTATTGAACAACAAAAAAAAAATATAAAAAAGAGGAAGAAGGATATGCCTCTAACTGGTTAATGGTCATGCCAATTCTTGGTATCATCGAATTCCATTCACTTTTGGCTGTATATTTTAGTGTCAATACAATAAAATTGCAGTACCTAACATGAATAAATTTCTCTTTCGTCAAATTATTATTATGCTTATTGAGATTTCTTATGCAGAAATAACTTAGGTTTAAAAAAAAATTAATTTTTTAATTTATTTTATTCTACTTTTTCATTGCCATGCATGTTTCTACCGAAAGAAAATAAAGTATTTTTTTAAGTAAATAATTTGTTCAAATATTCACACATGTATTTGAAAAATATCATGCTACCTATTAAAAAACTCAAGCTCGAACAAAATAATGCGAAAAGAAAAGAACAAACCACACATATAGATAACTGTTTATAATAAAGGAAAGAAGAATACTGAAGAGCATCAACATGCAAGTCACGGCTCTTTCATTCACTTTCAGCGTCAGTTTCTTTTTTTTTCAAAAACAAAGTACAAGTCATCATTTATACAATATTTTATTTTTTTTTTAAATAAGACATTTTTGATCCTCTAAGGACAACATTTGATTCGACTCTTAATGCCTAAGATATGTTATTTATAGTAGCGCCGGTATAAAAACTGTATTTTCATAAGTTTTTAATGGAGCTTTCTTGAATAAAATAACACACTTTGTTCACATACTAGAAACACACGCGTTATTTTATGATTGTGATTCACCTTTCTAAAGCTGCTGCGACAACCATGCATACTATTTTCAAGTAAATGATTCGAAATGAGTTTAGACATCATTATGATAAGCAAAGTAAAAGTACATTTACCTATAAAGTTTTTAAATAAATAAATAAAGTCCACAATAATATGTTTAGTGAGAGCACTACTAATTGGTCGTTTAGTAAATATGAAGGATTTGTTATATTTTGGTATGATATAACTGTGCAAACATACACTAACCTCCACTTTTGTTGAAATTCTATTTTGCTGTAAATGCATCTTTTGTATTTAAAAACATAAAGTTTCGCATAACAAAAAAAAATATATAAAGACACCTGTTGTGTATAACTATGACCAACGAAAAATATTTAAATAAATCCACAATTTAGAAAAACAAGTGTTCACATGTACTTATAATGTTGACGAAATTCCAATGATTTTCCAAATTAATTGTTGTTGAGTTAAATTCTTCATAATTTTGACAGAAATACCCGCTTTTTGTATGACCGATGTAAATATTATTACTCTTAGACAAATAAAACACATGGGTTTTGATATTAAATCTGAATTTGTAAAGTCACGCTTCAACTTTATTTCTTTCAATATCTTCATGAAGAAGAAAAAAAATCAACTGATCAGTCGACGAGGTAACTATTTGCTTAACAAATTTGCGTAATCAAACGAAATGTATGGTTAGTAAGTACAACATGTGTATTTATTTATTAAATCAAGCAATTGAAAAAAAAACTGTCATATGTATATTCTTATATTCATTTTAAAAGTACAATATTGTACCGCTACAAATTTAACATTCACAAGACAACTCTTGACTATTTACCTTTGATCGACAGCTTTGTCTCGACATTATTTTTTTCGTCTTTGTAACATAAATTTTATTTTTAATGGAAATAAATATCCAAAATAAAAAAAAAAATCAAATGCAAATTCGATTGACCTCTAAAAATATCTAACGAATACAATAGCTATGAGATAACCGAAATCCGGAACTTTTTGAATAAGAATCTTTAAATCACAAAACGATGAGACAACTCATCAATGTGTGAATACGTGAAAACAATACTGGTCGAAATATATTTTTCGGTGATTTTGTCAAAAAGTTGCACTATATTCAAAATTAGTGATGATTCATCCTTCAAATCCGTTTCATGTTCCAACTAAGCGACATTTTTAGCGCTTTGCAATAGTTATAATTACGTTTTAACACTTTACTTTTTCATGCCTAGTATTCAAAATGCCTGAGAGAATATGCTGCATCGCATTTTAACCTGGAATATTGTATTTACATTATTTATGCTCACAATAATATTGTATTTGTATATGTATTTATGTACAAAAAAAAAAATGAAAAAGTAAATATGAAACGACATATATCATATATCTCTATGCCATATACGTACAAAATCATAAATTTAATGTAGTATATGTTAAGTTGCTGCAGCCAGCTCACACAATCATACTTATTATTATTATTATGTATTTATTGGTCAACGTCAAAACTGCTTAGCATTACATGTTAAAATTACAGTCTACCGAGAAGAGTGAATATTTTATTTCATCTTGTCGGGTGGTATTTTCAACGTCAATGTTTTTAGTATTTGTTAAAAGTATGTAAATAATAAATTCTTATGCTTTCTTTCTAGTTAAGATATCATAATCACAAAAACGAAAGACGCCTCCAATATCGCATGCTAAACGAACAGGTTTTAAATTTTTTTCTCTTACAGTACACATATTTCTTTGCCTCTCTTTTTTGTTGACAAAGTATTTTTATTTTATATTTCAAATGAAAGATGCCTTACGAAGTAAGTTGAAAAAACTCAAAACATTACAATATCAACGGAATCAGTCACACACACAGACACATCAATATTCAAAAAAAAAAGTAGATATATGTACAATAGAAATTCTAATTAAAGATTGGAAAAACATTAAAAAAATATATACGTATAAAATAGAAACTTTCTTTAAATTGTTCTGGATCTTGAGTTACAGTCTTATTTTCTGTGCAATATGAAATTAGCTTCGAAGAAAACCTTAGTCAAACGACAAAAAGGGAATATATTTAGACAAATTAAACAATGATTCACATGTGCTTAGTTATTTGTACGGAAGTACATATACCTTTTCCTGCTATGCATGTCTACCACTTAGTATTAAAAGGGGGATCTGATTACAGACTGTGCTTTAGGTGTTGGTTCAAATTGATTTTTATTGACTACGATGTTTCAAGCATATTTTGAGGTCACTTGGAAAAAAGTATATTGAATAAAAAACAAATACAATGTCGTACATACTTTTCAACTGCATCAAATAAAGAATCAATTTTTGTGCGATCTAAAAACAATAACTGGCGCAAAGTATTTTACTTAACTTTTAAAACAAAACAAGCTAGGATTTTTTTAACATTATACATACAATGTTTTGATGTTGTACCAAAAACCACATTAGAAAGTTTTTTTTCTTTTAATTTGAACATCAATGCGGTATATTATAATTAAATCGAACCCAATTGGTATTCGAAGAAGGAATAGACGCATATATGCGGATAACAAGTCAAATAATCTCAGATACATTACAAACATGAACACATCAAAAATTTACGTAGGTAATAAAAACATGAAATATGTCAACTAATTAAAAAAATATTAATATATATTTTGAACGTGTATAGAGAACAATATAATATAATAAGATTTGAAAAAAGTAATTTTATGTTTATTAATGTTATAATGTTAATAATTTATGCGCACAATCTCAACACTGACAATATTATATACACAGGTATTCCAGACAAATATGTTTGTGTTGTAGTTTATATGATGTTTTGGTGTTACACATGTTGATGCATATTTATATATGTTATGTTTCTTATATATATATAATAAATGTGGCCTAACTCGTACGAGAACTACAAAAATTAATATTCGATAAACGTTTTCCATAAAAAATATACATGTATAAATGTACATAAATACACACGGAAAGGCCGTTGCATGCATCAAAGTTAATAATAACAAAATAAATTGAAATATTTGCTGCTTTGGCAAAATATAACACACGAAGTTTAGAGCTACATACAGCGGTATCACATTGATTTTTTAGTGAATATTCTGATAAAAGAAAGGTTGGCGGCTTAAGCTCTTAAATTTAGTAATAATTAGTCCAGAAATTTAAATTGCAACTTGTTCACTAAAGAAGTTTAATCTTAATTTACAATCTGACTTTATATTTAATTTAAAAAAAAAAATGATAAGGATTGTCAAGGAATAAATAAAATGGGTTACTTACATTGTATATAGGTGACCTCATTGTACCTTTTTTGGTTTATCATTGAATTGTCACATCAGTTTATGTTGCACAACTGTACTTTTTATATGTATGAATATTTTGATGCTCAACTCAGCATATTTTTTTTTTATTTTTTTTTTAATTGATTGATAAACACTTTCTTCAAATAATAAAATGGTTGCACTAATTTTGATATGTCTTCATTTATATGAATTATTTTTTATCTTATGAATGAATTTCTTTCAAGTGATGATTTTTTATTTCATATCTGACCGATTGTAAATGTTCCTTATGATTAATTATACACAGATTTAGTATTAGAAGAAGAGTCGTATTGTGTTGCTTATTTACTTTGATAGTACGACCAATAGAATCTTTATTATTAAGCAAACAAATGCGTATAAATGTTGTATCGTAAGTAGGTTTCTTACAATTCTTATTATAATATGCACTCGTGCTTCGTAGTTTCATACAAATAGGTATATTTTATGAAAGAGCGGTCCGCATATAACTAATTGTCTAAAGAAATGTAAATTAATCAAACTTTAAAAGCCACAAATAATTGGTCAATTGGTGTTGCTTCTAACAATAAACGTGCATTCACATGTGTGTTGAGTTGTTCAAAATATGTGTAATACTGTAAAACTTGTTTTTTATTTATTTTTTCACTCTACTACACCATACTTCATTATGCTAGGTATTTACACATAAAACTTAACGTGCATGTTAAACTTCAAATGTTTGTTTTAGCTTTTTCTAATATTTTCATGCACTGTCCACATTTTTATTAATGAACATTGTTGCTCATTTCGGTCATTGAGGGACACCTACAATAAAAAGAGAAAAGAAAATGAACATTAAAAAAAACCTTAAAGATCTGATTATTAAGAGACAAAAATCTAAATAATAACCGGCAATTTATGAAAATATCACAACTTGCTAAACATATTATCTTAACATAACAATGTATCAGTAAGATACACCAATTTGTTCGTTCACTTTTTCATTTCATACTACTTCATCATCTAAAGTTAATATTGGGTTTTTTTCATAATATGCATTATCACATTTCTGTACAAGCAACTCATACATCAAAATGAAATCAGCCTATAGGTCATATAATTTTATTCAGTTCAAGATGACAGTGTCACACTAACATATAGCAAAACTACACTACTATATTAAGTTTCATTACATAGGCACATCACGAAACAAATTGTTTTAACACAAAATATAACGACGAATTTCATCTCTCTATCAGATAAAGGATACGGTGTTGCTAAAAATACATAATTTGAGGAGGTACGCTCGCAAATGATCGATATATTGATTGAAAAACCTTTGTGCCAATTACAAAAAATTACCTATATCTACAAAAATTTAAGATATGTTTGAAAATAATTCATAAAGACGTTTTAGAACTTTTTTTCATTTTGTTTACTTTTATTATTGTTATTATTATTTGAATAGTTAATAAGAAAAAAGCGATAAGAAATATATACACTTGTCTCGTAAGATAAGGAAAAAATATTCAGGTGAAATCAATATAAACTTAATAAATCATTTTAAAAAAATGAAGTTTAAGAAATTATATATAGTGTTTGAAAGACAAAAAACACTTTTATTTAAATAACTTTAAGCAATCGATCGAAACATTATAGTATCTCTCATTATCTCATCATACCTACTAATATGGCAAACTTCATGATAACTTTTAAATGAAAATTTTAAATAAATAATAATATACAAATATAGATATATAAGCTCAAGTTTGAACCTATGGATAAATTATTATTGTATTTTCTAAGGCGCCCGCTATTAGGATTACTGTTTGTTACATTCCAATAATGCATTATGTAAAAGTATATAAACACGATGATGTGTGTTAAAAGTATTTGCATAATTAACACCTATCTACATCCATTACACTTTTTACGATATAGTCTTACTTGCAGAAAATACTTGAAAATAATTTAATTTTGCTTGAGTAAATACTCAATTTGATTATAATATCTTCATTTAATATTTATGTTTAATATGTTTTTTATTTTCTGCTTTTGTCATCATAATAAATAATAACAATTAAAAATTGCACACACATGAAAATAGATGTGTATTACCTGTCGGTAGTTTTGATTTTCTGTTTTGATAACTGCCGTTGAGATTTCACCCGATGCTCACAAAATATGCACTTATGTAGTAATTCTTTTCTTCTCCTAAAAAGGTTTATTCATGCTTCCTCACCAAAAGTGGCGATGAATAAATTCAAAGAGAAAATCACTAATATGCAAACAACAGTCTTTTTTATTATAATATAATGTATAAATAGTTTTTGATATTTACAATTGACCATGCAAAATAAATATAAGATATGATGAAAAACTTTTTTTTTTCTTGACACTAACCGACGCTTAAATATTTTATTTTTTACTGTCAGGAATAATATACTTTTATTTTGAAATCGTTTGTATGCAATGCACGATTATTCGATTGCCATTCGAACGCAAAACGTCCTTACCGAATGAAAGACTAACTAAGACTGAATGTTTAATGTTAAACACGAACGAACGAACGACGTCTTTCGGTACTATGGTTACATCAAATTCGACTTTTACGGTATACTTTTTACGTTAATTATGAATTCTTTACTCACTTTAGTTTTTTGCTAAGCTTTTGTCACAAAGAAAATGCTCAAAATTCTTGTTGAATTCTTGATTTAACTTTTGAAGATAATAGGTTAAAATTTTATATTAAAAAAAAGAAAAACTTTTGTAGCATATTTAAGAATTGTTTAGCTTGCATGCCCTTTCGTACAAAAATGCTGGACATGTACTTTTATTCAGACATTTAAGATCTCAAACAATTTTTCATGATTTTGATAATTTTGGCTTTTACGCCAAATTTTCGATTTGATCAGCATTTTAGATTGAGGATATATATAATAATAATATAAATAATAATTATAGACCAATTCTAAAAAAAATAATTCATAAAAAAAGTATTTCAAAACCAAACAAAAGTTCAAACTAAGAGGAATTCAAGTTTAATTAATTTCTGGTATCAAACTTTGATATCAAACTTTAAGCGTCTAGCATTAAATCTTGTATAATTTTTAGTCAAAAAGAATTTTAAGAGCACTTCTGAGGTCTTGAAGGACCGTTCTTCCAGAACCATGAATTTATTTTAAGGAGGTTTTATAGTGCACCAAATGCATGCCCTCCGGGAAGGTTTTCACTTCCCTGAGCAGCGCGACCTTTTGTTTTATGAGTTTTTCCTTGAATGCAGTTTGAGCCTGCTTGACTGCAAACTCTTCTTTCTCTTTTTAGGCTTTTGGTGCAGCACTCCGAAAGCAGGCATCATGGGGCCGTTATGTATATTTTCTTTATCAAGTTCGGACACCTCCAGCAAGTTCAGTGAGATGAAGTTGCGTCGACAATTTTACTCAATTTGGAATTGAATGGTTTTTCAGCACCTTCCGGTGTTGGAACTTCTAGTTTTTGTGTAAAAATCTTTGAAATTGGCAAGAAAAGCCTCCGAAAATGCTGCTATGTGCATCGTTTCAACGGAAAAAAATAAATTTAGCCGTGAGTGTTGTGAGCCGGAGAAAGAATAGATTGAATTGACAGGGAGCTATTTTTAAAATACAATAGTAAACAATTATTATTACGTGTCCCATCATTGCGTAAAATTAATAAATTAGTTTTTCTTATATTTCTTTAAATACGAGATAATACACAAATTACTACTCCATAGAGCTGAGCACATCTGTTATGATGCGATTTTTAATTGCTCAGGGCATACATACATACTGGCTATATTAAAGTCTTCGAATCTAATGAAAATGAGCCTGATCCGACAATTAACGTTAAGTTGGAAGATCCGTATTCTACTCTTCATTTGGGTCTCATCAACGCTGTTTTTCATTTTGAGATTTGCCAGCCCGTCTTCTAGTCAGGAAGATGTAGCTCTCAGTACCAGAATTCAACAAGCTGTAGATTACATTGCAAAGCAGGAACAAATTAACGGGGAGCTAAGGAATTTAGTGGATGATTATATTAGCGATTCGTCGTTTTCCAAAGAGAAAAAAAGAAAATTTGTAGAAAACGTTAATCATAAGCTAGATATTACGCAAACCTTTAAAAATAATGAAGGAGAACCCAATAGCGAATATGAACATTTGAGGAGACGAGTAAAATCGAATATACAAGAATTTTGGAGATATGTCGAAGCAGAGAGCAAACATTTTAGCCAAGGAAGCCAGTCCGAAGGAGCAATTAAGGACTTCCTAGAGCAAGCAAATGAGCACAAAATGTCGCTGATGAATGACATGGACAGATTGCGACAAGTTGATGGATTCGAGACGTGGCGCGAGCAAGAAGCCAAGTCTCTAAGTGATCTCGTACAAAAACGCCTTAAACACCTTCAAAATCCACCAGATTGCCAATCAGCTAGAAAATTGGTTTGTCGATTGAACAAAGGATGCGGCTATGGATGCCAATTACAGTAAATTGAACAGTTTCCTCTTGACTATTTTATAGTTTTTCATAAAAAAAAATTACTTTGATACTTTTCAGTCACGTTGTTTACTGTTTTATAATGGCCTATGCCACGGAAAGAACACTTATTCTCAAGTCTAAGGGTTGGAGATACCACAAAGCGGGATGGGACGAAGTTTTTGAAAACTTATCAGATACATGCATTGATGCAGTAGGAGAAAATCATAGCAAGTAAGATTTCATTGAATTACGTCAAAAAAATACCTGTGCAACATTCAAATTTTTATATAGTTGGCCCGGGACATACGATACTCAAGTCATCACACTGCCCATAATTGATAGTCTGAATCCTCGACCAAAGTATTTGCCTTTGGCAGTTCCAGAAGATTTAGCACCGAGACTCAAAAGAATTCATGGAGATCCCTTCGTCTGGTGGGTGGGTCAATTTTTGAAATATTTACTTAGGCCAACACCAAAAACAAAAGAGTTCCTCGACAACAGTATAGCCAAATTAAATTTTCAAAAGCCTATTGTGGGGTATGTATTCTAATGCAATCTACAATATTTGATTTGATTTTATTTTGTTTTTTTATCTGCAGAGTTCACGTTCGAAGAACCGATAAAGTGGGAACAGAGGCTGCATTCCATAGTTTAGATGAATACATGAAGTATGTGAACGAATACTACGATCAGCTAGAAATGGAAAAACCCATCACGAAGCGAAGAGTGTTTATTGCATCAGATGATCCAAAAGTCATTGAGGAGGCGAAACAAAAATACAAAAATTATGAGGTGATTGGGGATCCGAGTGTAGCCAAAGTTGCTGCCGTATCAACCCGATATACCGACTCTAGTCTCAATGGCATAATACTAGACATTCATTTGTTGTCTCTCAGCGACTACTTAGTGTGTACATTTAGCTCACAAGTCTGCAGAGTGGCCTATGAAATAATGCAAACAATGTATCCTGATGCTTCCGACAAATTTAAATCGCTAGATGATATTTACTACTATGGTGGTCAAAACTCGCACAATCGTGAGGCGGTTATTCCTCACAAAGCCAAGAAACCCGATCAAATTAATTTGAAGGTGGGAGATCTAATCGGTATTGCAGGTAACCATTGGAATGGTTTTTCAAAGGGAAAAAATGAGAGGACACATCAATTGGGACTCTTTCCGTCATTTAAAGTGATTGACAAAGTTGAAGAAGCTGATTTTCCAACGTACAAACATGTTCAGTAATAATTTGTGATTTAGTTTAAGAATTTTACCAGTATCTGCACTACATTTTATTTCGAGAAATCACTGCATTTATTTAAAGCATTAAATAATAAGGGAAAATAAATCAATAGTAGATAATGGTGGCGAAGCAATATCATGAATAAAATCATAATTTAATTAAGTTTCGTTATTACTTTTTTTGAATATCGCATACAAGGCCTCAATTTTGAATTAAAAAAAAATGAACTTAAAATGAACTCGGAAATGAACTCGGGAATGAACAAGTCCAGCGCACATTTAGAAATTTGTGCCGCCTGTGTCTCGGGGCTGTCACAAATTTGCAATTGTGAAATGGGCTGTGTGCAAATGAACCCAAATTCGTTCATTTTCGGTTCATTTTTCATTCATTTTTTTGAATTAATGAATTGAATTTTTGTAAATATCATGAAAAAAGCTGGAACTTAGGCACATCTTAGACTTAATATCCAAAATACCTTTTGTGATAGACATATTTGCATATCAAATGTATCAAATGACTTTTTTAATGTTGTGCCCCTGAGAAAAACATAAAAGTGAAAACCCCACACAGAAAATATCAACAAAATAAATTACAAATAAACTCGACGAAAATTGTATTTTTAATAAATGAAATAAATAATGTCTTCGGGAGAGGAATTGCCAGCAGGCGAACAGTCACCCAAGAGGCTGTCTCAGATTTTTGAACCTCTTGTGGACTTTCACAAGACAGCGCAGGCAAAAGGCGTCCATAAGGCTTCTTCCAGCAGATTGACAACAGGTTCCAGTTCAACTCCGAACAGTCCTAGGTACAATTTTATTAATATATTTCCAAAAACATTTCTCTATTTTCTAATTATTATATTTTTGATGGAAACAGATTATTTCCAAAACGGAACAAATCAACACATAGTCCACCAAATGCAGCATTTATTGCCAATCCTTCACTTTTAAGTGACAATGGTCCCTCTTCATGGTCTCATTTTTCAGAGTTGACCGAACAAATTAACAACTATCAACAAGAATACTCTGAAATTAATTGGCAAGAAAGGTGCCTAGAGCTACAATTAGAATTACATCGATCCAGGAACCAAGCAGGACGAATCAGGGATATGCTCAAAGAAAAGGTTATATTTTATAAATAACAATTCGACAATATTTATAGCGATTTTCGTAGGTGGCAGATCTAGAAAAGAGGCTAATTGAGGCCGAACAACGATCAGAGGAAGCTCAAAGACAAGTAAGTTTATCAAAACTTACCGAAATTTCAAATGAATTTGATACGTAATAAGTATGTGTGTGTATGTGTGTGTGTATAAGGACGAGACTTCCAGTATTACATGCTATATAATATCCTTTACACATTGGAAGAGGATAGAAATGGAATATGTAACATGTTCGCCATATTGATTATAAGAACAGTCATAGTAATTTTTGTCTAGTCAAATTTTCCTTTTTTTATCGTTGTTTTTTTATAAAATAACACAAATTTTTACGAAATTTTATTCATATTTCCGTACTTTACGCCATTTAGTTGAAAAACTATAAATACTCATCGTATTTTTAACGTTAAATATAAAATAAAATGACCGACAGAGAAAAGTGTAAGTGAATATTTTCACAGAATATTGTAGTCAAAAAAGAATCAATGCAACACATTATTCTCATATTTTATTCTTTTTATGTAGGTTCTTGTGATGGAACAAAAATTTTGTGATTGGCCCAGTTATGAGAAAAATACTCCGAATACAGACACTGAGAAAACACTAAAAAAATTGCAGAACCAAGTAATGAATTTGAAGATCCCGTTACCTTTATGGTTTCTTATTTGAAAAATATATCCATTGCAGGTTGAAGAACAAAAGCTCCTAAGACTTCAAGACGCAAAACAAGTAGAAGCCAAAGCGGCCAAAATTAAAGAGTGGGTCACAAATAAACTGCGATATTTGGAGGACCAAAATCAGTTACTAAGGGATGAAAATTCAAAGTACCATCAACAAATTGATAGTTTAAAGTGAGTAATTTTAATTATTTTACAATTTTTTTATGTTAATCATTTTTATTTTGTTTAAAGGAATCACATAGTCCAAACTGCCACTAGTCGAACACCTCCTCCAAATCAACGTGCAAGTTTTAGTTTAAACGTGCGCGATAGCAAGGATAGATCTTCGTTGTTTAAACAAAGTGACTCTCTGTCATCGCCTGGAAGTCGTTCATTAGAACCAGATTTAAAATATTATCAAAATAAAAAGGTCACAATGGAACCACAAGAGCTGACAAGAGACTTGGCATCTGCCATCGATGATCTGACAATAACTCCTCATCAAAATCCCATGACTTTTGATGCCGAAATTACGCATGACTATGCCGAGATTTACACACCTTCAGTGGAAAAATCACAAGATTGGCTAACGGAATCTAGTTTTAGAGCTCCAACTCCACCACTACATCGTTTCCCAAGTTGGGAGGCTAAAATTTATCAAGTAGCTAAAGAAGGCCTTACTGGAAGCGAAGGCGATGCTTCTCTCCATTCAACTGATTCAACAGCAAAACATGAATCTCGGTCACAAGTAACCAGCTATTGTGACATCAATGTTCCAGTTTACGCTACGGTTAAAGGACGGGCTTCTCAAATAAGAAACATGCCATTTGGCGACTCAACTGATTCCAGTGACGACGAAGAACATTGTATTAACACATATGCTACCTCAACGCATAACTCTTCCAGTACAGATAACAGTGAAAATAGTGCCTCGGGACCGGCAACTAGTCCATCGAAACGGATTTCTATACATCAAAGTCCAGTGAAAAAAGTGCGATCTGAAAGTCCTAAAGCTAAGCTCCGCGACAAGAGTGCACGAGATGGTAAATAACAGAAATATCATTATTTATTACGTTATTTCTTTAACGTGTAGTACTTTATTTTTGTGTTTTAGAAAACAATGAAGTAGATTCTATATCCTCTGATTATGCAATTCCACCAGATGCGATGCCCGAAATTGAGCCTGCACCACCAGTTTTGGAATGCCCTCCTATTCCTGCTGTCTTGTTGAGGTCTTCATACGTTGAATCTCCCATGAAAAAAATCGAAGTTTCAGAAAAAGTGAGTTCTATAAAATTCACATTTTTGTTCAATAGGCAATAAAAAAACTTATGTTTAGAGTGGACATTTAATCAAGCTAAGTGGTAAATTGAAAACGTGGAGAAAAAGGTTTTTCGTGCTCAAAAATGGAACTTTGACATATTGGAAGAGTCAACACGATGTTAATAGAAAACCGCAAGGACAAATTTATCTGGACGATAAGTGTAGAGTTACAAGAGAAGAAAATGCATCTACATTTGAAATCAATACTGGAAAGAAAATATTTTATTTGACAGCTGATTCAAATGCCTCTATGGATGATTGGGTAAAAACTTTACAAGTAAGTACTTTTTCATGATCACCACCTTTTCTTAATTTTATTTACAAAACAATTCGATCTATAGAATGTTCAACGGAGAAATGCAACAAAATTACTTCTGAGTCGTGAAGATCAAAAACCTACTGTTCAAGGATGGGTGACGAAAGTTAAAAATGGACATGCAAAAAAATGCTGGTGCGTTTTGATAGGACGAATGTTTTTATACTTTAAAGGTCCTGGAGAAAACGTAAGAATTTTTTATTTCCCTTTAAAAATTCCTCGATTTTTGACTCTCGTTTCCTGTATTGTAGACACCCACGGGTGAAATTAATATGCGCGATGCCAAAGTGGACGAGGTCGAACATATATCAGATGATTCAGATGAGGATGTCAGGGATGATGCTCAAGATCAAGCTAAACTCACAATTGCAATTTTCCCACAACATCAAGTAAAAAAATTAAATAATTATGAATTTCCACGAATATATATTGTAACACTACACTTTCTTTAAAGGGTCCAACATACTTGATTTTTACCACAAAGCAAGAACGAGATAACTGGCTATATCATCTTACTGTTGTATCAGGTGGTGCTCGAAACGCTGGCACACAGTACGAGCAGCTAATTCAAAAATTAATGGAAATTGATGGAGACGAGAGTATGCGATTGATTAAATTCATTGATTTTTAAACGTCTGGCTATATATTTATATATTTCAGCATCTGTCATTTGGCGACATCCTGTATTGTTGCATGTAAAAGAGACACTAACTTCTCCTTTAACCTCACTAGAGACGGAAACTCTTCAAGCGGAAGCTATAAAATTGTTCAAAGTATAAATTTTAAACGCTTGAATCAAAACAAACGTTTGAATTCTTTGTTTTTTTTCAGAGTTGTCAATTGTTCATGTCAGTGGCAGTTAGTCAGCCAGCAATCGATTATCATGTTGTGTTAGCACAGAATGCTCTCCAAGTGTGTCTGGATAATCCTAAACTACAAACAGAACTAATATGCATTCTCATAAAACAAACAAGTCCCCATTCATCTCAAAAATTAGGCGCAGGAGTTCAGGTAAACAAAAAACGTGTAAGTTTTTATGTTGCTTTTTTATTATTTATTTTATTTTTATATATCCAAACTTTATTTGCATTATTTTGCCAAGCATGTATTTTTTATACGAACGTAAGGATTTCAAACTATGCTTTGTCATTAGGATACAATAATTAGGTCGATTGACTTAATCAAGATTGGCTAACCCTCCTTACATTTGTACAAAAAAAAAAATTTTTTTCATGCTGGAGCCCATATTTAGCATGAAAAAAATTTCTTGAATTGTTTAATTTTTTAATATATATTTTTTAAATATGTACATTTACCACTCTTTAGCCTGGGTAGTGTACTGATATGCTATCCAATAGTCTAGTTCATCTTATTTGTTCACACTTTCCTACATATTCGACTGATTAGAAATTTTTTAAGTTTTTTATTGTACATCGTACGACCTGATTTTTTTCAGTTTTTTGTTTTTTTAATAAATACAAAACAAAAATGAGAATTCAATTGCAATCCATACATCCATTTTCATTTAATTTGTTTGAATGCAGCAATTACTATTGTGTGCAACCCAGAGTTTATTTACTTGTGATTCTTCGCAACAAGGACTCACTACCCAGGCGAATAATAGTACATCTCCTCCAACCCATCAGGTATTTTAAAACAGACTTAGATAAGTGATCTCCTAACGTGTTGTTTATGTTCTTATGTTGAGAGTTTGCATTTTTGAGTATATAGATTTTACAACAAATGCAAATAAGTTCGAAAATAAAACTATACCATATTTAATGTATTTTCTTCGTTTATCACTTTTCAGGCATCTCTTTTAGACTGCAAAACAAATCCACCAACATACTCATTCATACAAGGTAAGTTTACCCATATTTGATATATTTCATGACTAGTTATTGTAATTTTTTCTTTGAAGGTTGGCAACTATTGGCTCTGGCAGTTTCTTTATTTGTTCCGAAAAATAACAGGTTATTGTGGTACTTGAAATTACACTTGACTCGCCACTCCGACAGCAAAACGGAAAATGGAAAGTACGCAATTTATTGTGAACGTGCTCTTGGACGGTGTACAATTAATGGGGACCGTGAAGCGAAACCTTCTAGAATGGAAGTGCTTTCTATTTTGCTGAAAAATCCTTATCACCATTCTCTACCTCATGCAATACCGGTCCACTTTGCAAATGGAACGTATCAAGTGTGTGGATTTGATGGCTCAACTACAATTGAAGAATTCCAAATAACTTTGACGCAAGAAATTGGTTGCAGAGATGCATCAAACGGATTTATACTATTTAGTGATGACCCCATTGAGAAAGATTTGGAACATTCACTCGATCCACAGGCAAAAGTGTGTGATGTAATTTCAAAGTGGGAGACTGCGCTAAGGGAGAAAGGCTCTGGAAAATTTGAAAATTCACGTGTGGTCCAACTAACATACAAAAATCGTTTGTATTGGAAAAATTCCACAAAGCTGGAGACAGACAAGGAAAGACTTCTTTTGGTCTATCAAACAAACAGCCAAATTGTACATGGACGTTTTCCACTTTCTAAGGTGAATCATCTTTACTGATTTAAATCATATTTGGTGACTTTATTTATTTTTTTTTTTCAATTTAGGAGTTGGCTTTAGAATTGGCTTCTTTGATGGCTCAAATCGATTTTGGTGATTGCACGTCTGAAAAGCTCAAGAATTCGCCGATTCAAGCACTAGATCGGTTCTACCCGTATCGATACAGAGATACGCTTTCGCCAGAAGCTCTGAAAGAACTCCAGGAACTTCTCACCACAAAATGGAGATTGCTCAAAGGGAAATCCGTTGTAGATTGTGTTCGTATCTATTTGACGTGTGCTAGGAAGTGGCAATTTTTCGGTGCTGCATTGTTCCAAGCGCAACCACGATATTCCGACATGGCAATGACTTGGATAGCAGTGGCAGAAGATGCGCTAAGTGTACTTGAACTTTCGTCGATGACACCAATAGCAAGACATTCGTATGACAATATCCTGACTTTCGGTGGTCATATGGATGATTTTATGCTTGTTGTTAGTTCCGACGAAGAGCCCAATATCGAAAAGAAATACTTATTCGCATTAAGTAAACCAAAAATTCTAGAGCTCACTTTGTTGATTGCGGATTACATGAATGCCCTGGGTCATACTTTACCTGGAACTCCGAAAGCAAATACTCTGACGCGCAATAATAGTCACAGAAGTATCAAGTAAGAATTTTAATATATGAAAAGGGATAAGTAATTAAACAAATAAATATGTTTTTTTTTGTAGATCACGCGTTCAGTATGGATCACAAGCAAACGATACAATTAACTCGTATAGTAATAGTTTGGCTTTACAACCTGATATTTTAAAAAGTACACCAGATCATCAAAAATCTAAAAAGAACTAAGAACAAATATTTATTCCATTTTATTAAAAAGTATTATTTTAGGATATGTAAAGAATTTACATTTATATTATGCAATTTATGTGTGTTTTATTCGAGTCATAACATTTCATCATTTATACATTAAACCAAAAAAATAGAATCATTATAGAAAGATATTTTATTCAGTTAAATATTTACACAACAAAAAATGTATATAAGTATTTAAAAAAAAAACAGAGTGCTCTGAAAATTAGAATGTTTAATAAAGTTTAATATTTGCCTAACAACATGTTTTTATTTTTTAATATTAAAAAATTTTCTGCATCATTGTTCATCAAAGAGTATTCCAAATAATAAATCTACTTTGCGAACTTTTGTAGCTTTGTCTAAATGGATTATGTGACTTGAATGGTTTCTTTAAATATAATTATATTTTTATTGAAAAAAGTTCGGTCTCAAACATCTCAGTCTTCGTTCAAACTTGTAATGGAAAACATCAACACCGAAAATTTATAATTTCTGAAAGGTATATTAACTCTCTGAAGATAAGATTAGCGATTTTTTTTTTGAGAAATTTAAATTTTGACATCAGTAATTGCGTGCCCAAAGAGAAAATGAAACGAAGTCACAATTATATACATATATACAAAACATATGCTGTCATACGCATTTCCATACGATGATTACTGAGTGGGATATAAGAAAATAGAAAACTCAAACTGAGAAAATTCGCTTTTAATCATGTAAAAAATGTGATAGTACGGAAACATACTGCAAAATTAAGTTAGCTGGTTTCTGCAAGATTAACTATTGTCATTTGGTGAGAAATCTACACTGCGCTCTAAATCTATCAATGTGTTTTTGAGATTTTCGTGATAAAAAAAATCAATAAACAAATTTAGAAAAATAACATTGTTAGGTTTTTTAATATTATTCTCTAGAGATTCTTGTAAACATGAAGAGCTTTTTATTAAATTAACTTCATTTTATTTCAGTTCAAGAAACGCAACGGGATACGGTGAATTAAAAAAGTATGACCAAGAAATTTGAATTCAACTGGCAGATTCCAGTTCCTCAACCATTGTTGGATGGAGGAGTATTTGATAGGTAAAAATTGTCTTTTTCCTAACGATTTAACATAAACTCTTATATTTTGCGTAATTTAAGATGGACCGAAGAAAAGGACAACACTGAACTAGAGTTGCAGTGTACATTCAAAGTCGACGAATATGGGTTTTTCGTTTATTGGAAGTCCGAGGGGAAGGAGGGGGATGTTATCGAGTTGTGTCAAGTCTCGGATATTCGTGCTGGAGGGCTCCCAAAGGTAATGAAACTTTTTTAAATCGCAGTTTCTTATTTTATCATTTACTGTTTTTGTCAGGATATGAAATTGATGAATCAGTTGTTTAATCGACATGGCGAGCAATTAGAAGAAAGAAGCCTTACTATTTGCTCTGGCACTGATTATATAAATGTAAACTACCAACACGTGATCTGTCCTGATGCGGCAACAGCAAAGGTAAGTTCGTAATCAAATTAACTTTGGAATAACATGCATATACGTCAAGTACTAACAAAACAATACTCTATTGTAATATGAAAGTTTAACATGTATTTTCATTGATACTAACTACCGAAGCAATATTAATTGTTTCTAAGTTTCTAAGCTATCTAAAAAAATATTTAATATATTATAGATATGGGTAGATGGTTTAAGAAAAATAACACATAACGTTAAGGCAAACCAATTATGTCCCATGACTTGTTTAAAAAAACAGTAAGTTAGATTTTTCGACGAACCGATTCACCTTTTCTCTTTATTTCAACCAAGTGTTCTGATAAATAAATTTTTGATATTTTGAATTTCGCTGTACTGTTTTTTCAAATGTCACTTGCATGCAGGTTTTTACATCTTATTTTAATAAATGCATGATTGCCACTTAAAATTAAGTTTTTATTTTCGTAAAGTTATTATTTTATTTTATTTTCATTTTTTTCTTTAACCTTAATTTATATAGATTTGGCAACAAGGACTTCGCGATATTACTCATAACTCTAAAATGAATAATGTGTGTCCAAGAACAAATTTAATGAAGCAGTAAGTTGTGTCACCGTCAATGTCAAATAATTAAAAGTACTTTCTTGCCATTTTTTATATTGTGGTCTTTATTTGAATTATTTTCTTTTTTTTTTGTATATAAATTATAAATAGATATTTTTATAATAAATTTACTGCTTAGTTTTACAAAAGATCAATTTTTAATTTAATTTTGTTTGTTCTCAGTTGGATGCGTCTTGGATTCAGTGTAGACCCAAAAGGGAAAATTCCGGTGAAAATGATTGCGAAGACATTTGCTTCAGGGAAAACTGAGAAGCTTGTTTACCAATGTTTGAGCGAATTAGATTTACCGTCCGGTAAAAATGATGTTATTGAGCCCGTTGACTTTACTTTCGACAAATTCTATGAATTGTATCATAAAATTTGTCCGAGAAATGATATTGAGGAATTATTCAAGCTAATGTAAGTTTAAAAAAAGGACAAAACGATGCTCAATGGATCTAATACATGAATACTTATGTAGCACCCAAGGTAAAGGAGATACCATATCAATGGAGCAGCTGATCAATTTTCTCAATGATAAACAACGTGATCCACGTTTGAATGAAATTTTATACCCTCTGTATGATGAAAAACGTACGATAGAAATAATCAATGATTATGAACAGGACCCTGCATTAAAGGAACAAAGTATGAAAACGATGTTTTTTATTAAACAAACGTTATTAATTATTTTTTTTTTTCTTTTAGAAAAATTATCCAAAGATGGTCTTATCCGATATCTCATGTCGGACGAAAATGCTCCGGTATTTTTAGATCGTCTAGATATCTATATGGAGATGGATCAACCTCTTAACCATTATTACATTAATTCATCGCATAATACCTATCTGTCAGGCAGACAATTTGGTGGAAAAAGTAGTGGTAAGTTATTATTTTTATTTTTTCGCATTTAAAACTAAGAATTATGCCAACTATTTCTACAGTTGAAATGTATAGACAAGTTTTGTTAGCTGGTTGTCGTTGTGTAGAGCTTGATTGTTGGGATGGAAAAGGAGAAGATGAAGAACCTATTATCACCCATGGTAATAAATAATATTTTTCGTATCTTCAAAGCATTTTACATATTTATTTTCTTTTTTTAGGAATGGCAATGTGCACAGACATTTTATTCAAGGTAATTTTTACTAACGATGAAAACAAAAATACATTTATATATATATTTTTTTTACAACAATAGGATGTTATATATGCCATTCGAGATACTGCATTTGTAACTTCAGAATATCCGGTGATTTTGTCATTCGAAAACCATTGTTGCAAAGCACAGCAATACAAGCTTGCTAAATATTGTGATGAAATTTTCGGAGATTTGCTGCTCAAAGAACCATTACCAGACTATCCGGTAATAATTGAACAATTAACATTATTTATATTGCTACTCTAAATGAAACACAAAATTTTTGCCAAGCTACAAAAAAAAAATAAAGTAGTTGTTTTTGTTGAAAGATCGCATACAAATATTGGGTTTCATTTGGAGCGACCTAACTTTGACAAATTATTTACATATATGTTTAATTAGTTGGAGCCTGGATCTCCTTTACCACCACCGTCAGCCCTTAAACGAAAAATTTTGATCAAAAATAAACGCCTGAAGCCAGAAGTCGAGAAACAGGAGTTAGAGTTGTTCTTACAAGGTCAATTTGTTATTGAAGATGAAGTAAAAGAGGATGCAAGTGCGGCACCGGTTATAGATAAAATTCCCGAAGAAATTGTGCAAAATGTTTCGCAAGATGGAGGTGAAGAGCCTGTTGTTCAATATACAGGATCGACAACTAATGTTCATCCATGGCTAAGTTCAATGATAAACTACGCACAACCAATTAAGTTCCAGGGATTCGATATCGCCGAACGTAAGTGATAAAATAAAAAAAAATCATCTAAGATATGAAAAAATATGTTATTTATTTAGAAAAAAATATACATCATAACATGAGCTCATTTGCTGAAACTACTGGAATGAACTTGTTGAAACAACAGTCAATAGATTTTGTAAATTACAATAAGCGACAAATGTCTCGCATTTATCCAAAAGGAACACGTGCAGATAGTAGTAATTATATGCCTCAAGTTTTCTGGTAATTTGCATCTCGTTTTCCTTTTTTCAAGTCCAAATGTTCATTTAAAACTATAAATTTGAAGGAATGCTGGATGTCAAATGGTCTCATTGAATTTCCAGACATCAGATCTTCCCATGCAACTGAATCAAGGCAAATTTGAGTACAACGGAAATTGTGGTTACTTATTGAAACCTGATTTCATGCGTCGTTCTGACAGGAGTTTCGACCCATTTAGGTATGATTTTTTTTAAATCTTTTGACTGACTAATTATTTATTTGAATTTAACAGTGACGCACCTGTGGATGGAGTTATCGCAGCTCAAGTTGCAGTGTAAGAACAAAACGACATCAAAGTGGGATTGAATAACAAATTTTTGATTTTTAATTACAGTACTGTGATTGCCGGTCAATTCTTGTCAGACAAAAAAGTTGGAACCTATGTTGAAGTTGATATGTATGGTCTGCCTTCTGATACAGTTCGTAAAGAATTCAGAAGCCGAATGATTCCAGCTAACGGTTTAAATCCAGTCTACAATGAGGAACCATTCTTGTTTAGAAAAGTTGTTTTACCGGATTTGGCAGTCTTGAGATTTGGCGTGTATGATGAAAATGGAAAATTATTGGGACAGCGAATCTTGCCCTTAGATGGTTTACAAGCTGGATACCGACATATATCTCTTCGTACCGACGCTAATTTTCCAATGTCACTGCCGATGCTTTTCTGTAATATTGAATTGAAAATTTATGTACCAGATGGTTTTGAAGATTTTATGGCAGCGTTATCAGGTAAAGCAAATCAATTGGCGAGACAATACACAATTATAATATAAATCTTCATACTTTTAGATCCTCGTGCATTTATGGGAGCTGCAAAAGAAAGATCTGATAATATGAAAGCTCTTGGAATCGAGCAAGCTGATGGTGGCCAAGCTGCAAAAACGGATAAACGGGAAGAAAAAAAGGAAGAACCACCTCTTGTGTTCGATCCAATCACTGTGGATTCACTTCGTCAAGAAAAAGGATTTCAAAAAACTGCTAAAAAGCAACAGAAAGAGTTGGATGTTATTAGAAAAAAACAAAGCAAAGAAAGAATGGCTTTGCAAAAGGTACACAATGCAGCCATAGAAAAATGTATCAAAGGAAAAAGGTATATTAAGTTCAAAAAAGGTTAATTATTTATTTAACATTATATTATTTTTATTCACAATTTCCAGCAAGGATCAAATAAAAACGGATCCAGAAGTGCGAAAAGTGATTCAAGAACAAAATAGTCAGTGGAAAGAGATGATTGAACGTCACAAGAAAGAAGAATGGGAAACATTAAGAACCCAACTAGCGGACCAACAAGATATTTTACGTAAACTCATGGAAAGTACTCAGGTGGCGCAAATGAAGCAACTTGAAGGAAAACATGATCGCGAAGTCAAAGAATTGAATGCAAAACAAGCAAAGATCTCTGTGGAAACGTCGAAAGAAGTGGCGAATGATAAAACCCTTAAAACCAAGGGCGAAAAGGACCGAAGACTTCGTGAAAAGAAACAAAATAATATTAAGCGATTCATGGACGAAAAGAAGGTATATTCTTCCTATTTTAAAAAGTGCATACAATTTTAGCACATTTGTTTTTTTTTAGAATGCCACCATCAAACAGAACCGTGAAAAAGAAAAATTGAAAATAACTCACGACAAGCAGCTAGACGAGCTCTCGAATGATGTTCAAAAGGTACTTAGTAGCCTTGATTAATTGTTTTTTTCTCTACTAAAACCTACTAAAAACTATTACCCTTTTAGCTGATAGATGTGTACAAAATTGAAGAGGAGGAGTACAAGTTAACAGCTAAATGCGAATTTTATGCCTAAGATATCTATTTAAAAAAAAGAAATATTCGTCATTTAATTTTAAATATGTGTATAGATTTTAATTGAATTATTAAATTTTAATAATTAATACAACAAAGATTTCAAATGTGCCACATTATGAAAAAAAAAAAATCTTGCAAAAATTTGCAACGAAAATCTTTCGGACTCTTACTAAAACTTAATCGAAACAAGAAAATATTAAATTATATTATAGATATTACAATTTATTGTATTTAATGTTATCTGTGTATTCGTACTTAGATTAATTTTGTTAGCGAAAATACTGTTTCTTTTTTTTTAAATTATTTTTATGTAGTCAAAATATTTTCGCTTACATAATTGATCTTTGGACTTAGAACAATCATTAAAGAATTACCTTGTGAAACACCATTGTTTATTTTTTTGCAACTGAAATTGATCGGTAAGTAATTTTATGAAAAAAGTCAGACAGTCGAATATCGGTTTGAATGTTTCTCTTTTTAAAAGTGAAAGTCCATTGCTCAGAGAGATATAATAAAAAAAGAGAAAAATTACAAAAGAGCGTGTTGCTAAAACGGCTGATTTAAACTGGTTTTTGGTCTTCGAAAATTTATTCATATGTTTACAAATAGTTAGTAATATTGAGCTAAAGCGTTCGGTTCACTTTTAATACTACATTTTGAAGAGTTCAACTAAAATTTTTACAAAGCTAATTGTTGTTTCTGATTTCCGTTTTTTATCATGAACTTTTAAATAAATTGTAATGATGAATAATTCAGAAAACATCTCACTATGCAATAAATATGTACCAACATTTACGGAACAAATAAATGGTAACTTAAATACTAGCAAGGCTAAATAAAATCTTTAATTTAGAAAATATTCATATGTATTTTTAGAAGTTGATAAACAGTGGATGATAATAAGCATTTTAATTTCAAATGTTTTAACACTCATTTTGTTTCTTCAGACATTAGTGTGGATTTTAAAAAATACTCCAAAAGCCTATGTAACGAAATCAGTGTTATTATGTAGTCCATACTTTGTAAGTATTAAATAATACAACATGTTATGCAAATGGTTAAAGTAATTAAAAAAAAACAATAAGAGAAAATATGTGAATGTAAGAGTTGATATCCTGTAGGTCTTTGTTAGTATGATAAAAAAAAATTATAATTAAATAAAATTACATAAGTTGCGTTCATGATGATCCATCTAAGACATTAAATGATTATAATTATTTATTAACATGCAATAACGCAAAACGCGGCTTTTTCATCATACTATGTGACATTGATTTTTTTTAATTCTCTCTTCGTTTTTTAGATATGCAATTTAATGACCTTGTCAATTTCTTTGGTACCAAGGTATGTATAAAAATTTCGTATACCTGTTTTGTTACTCATCAAAATTGAACTTTATTTTAGAGCATTCTTTTTCTGTGATACAATTAGTCACATTACTTTTGTAATATGTGCTTATCAGATGTTCAAGTAAGTTTTTTAAAAATAATTTTATGATTCTAAGCTATATGAGCGATATTTTCAGTTTATTCTTGCGATACGTCGATGGCGAATCAAAATTGATAGAGTTTCATCAGGAAAAACCAAAAAAATTTAATGTTGCTACTCCTCCTTGTTGCTGTCTTTTACGTCTGTGTTTCAAAAAATTACCAATAACAAAGTAGGTTTACATCTTAAAATTAACGTTAGTAAGTTAACTTTTATTTTTTAATATTTACACAGAGGAAGAATTGACTTAACACGAATTCTGATTCTACAATTGACCATAAGTCATATTCTCTTATACATTGTTTTAAACATTATACTGATTAATGATGTAACAACTTTTAATTCAATAATCTTGTACGCTACTCCTTTTATTGTTGGACCGATTCTCTTAGGTATGATTTTTTTGGTTTGAAATAGATTAATGTACGGTTAAATTTTAGGTGTATGGGGCTTGAACATAATGTTGAGAATGTTTGATGAAGCTGCTCCTGATTACAAATTGAAGGTAAGTCTACTTTCATTATTCTTTGCTTTTAAAAAATACATTTATTTTTATAGGGCAAATATTTTGCACTTCAACTTGTTTTAATATTTTGTAAATTACTGCCTGCCGTAGAAAAAGTATTATCATCTTTATGGTTGCAGAACCGAATTTGTAACGAAGTGACTGCTCCACCGAGTAAGTGTTGATGATAATTATTTTTTCGCTTACTAACTGAAACATATTTTTTATACAACAGCTTACCTTCTTTTGATTATCTCTGTTCTTCTTTTGATCCTTCAAATTTGGGCATCACGACTGTATCGATATCCCATTCGAATTTAGATGGTAAAAATGGATACATATTTGTGGATTCTTGTCTTCCTTTATTATTTAATATTATTATTATTTTATTATTAATATTATTTTAAAACGTTTAAAGATTTGTCAGTTTTAGGAAAATATATGTATATATATATGCAATATATTCGTCTGGGTTTATTCCATATTTTTATTACTTTTAATTTTTTTGTTTTTTTTGTTTTTTTTTGAATAACTATATATTTATATTTTATTGAAGATCCAATTGCAAATGTATTTAAAGTAAAATTAATTTCAACATCTTTCACAACATTCCGTTTTTTTTTATGTTTGTTTGTGTTCTACATCACCTATGGTTCAATTTAATTTGCTTTGCATTTTAAAAGCTTACAAAGAGTCACATCAATTAATTTTAATCGACAAATGTAAATTAAAACGTGATTTTAATATTCTAAGATCACAGTTTCGGAAAATAATTTGTTTAGTGATTTTAGACGTTTCTTTTGTTACGGTGCGAGCACACATATAGTTTAAAATACAAATCGAAAAGTATAAATACAAATAAAAGACTTTAAGGGAAAACTATAAACTTTAGACTAACGATTTTTTCCACATTTAAGATAAATCATTTGTTTTTTGTTGTTATACTTTTCGATTTTTTTTTCACTATGAAAAGATGTTGGCTTTTCGCTGAATTATTTTATATTTGGCAAAAAGTTGGATTGACAATTGTTTGAGTAAGTAAATTAATGATATTTATAAAATTACTATGTTGTTGTGAATAACTTTCTGCTTACATTTTACAGTCTCCTTGTCTAGGTTTAAAGTATGTACTTATAAATGAACTTCAACTAACCAAGTTAGAATAATAATTGGAATAACAGAAATAGTATAAAAAATTACATTACTTAAAGAATAAACGTTACAATATATTTGACGATTATTGGCAATAGACTTCGAAGGCGTACCCTATAATTTTTAAAAGCTTAACAATATTCCAATCTGAAGGGAAAAAACATTATTGATTTATTTTTTGTGCAATTTTTGAAAAATTTATGCCAGTGCAAAGTAATCTACAAAATCAAAAATTGGACGATATGGTTTTTTTTTTTAGTTTTTTTAAACGTTAACAAGCAATCTAGTATTTTTAATCACATATGTATCAATAATCGGATTAAAGATGCGCATAATGTACATGTATAAAATGATAATAATAGTTTTCTCGTGTTCTATACTAACATTGATTTTTTCATATTCACTTTTAACAGTCAAGTTTCTACATGTAACTATTTTCTGAATGGTTGACGTTATTTGTTTTATCTTAACACTGATGTTCATGTCTTCATGAAACTTGTAACGATTTAATTTAATTGTTTCTTTGCGGTAAAACATTAATATTTTTAATATATATTTCAATTTAATATACTTTCTTTTATTTTTTTTAACTAATACGCCAAACTATGACTGATCTTTTAAGATAAACTTTTTTTTTAAATTGATGTTATTTTATTTTAATTAAAAGGAATTCCTTTACAGTAGGCAGCATATTGATTTTTTCTTTTTGCTTTGCTTCTTTTCCGGCGATTTTTTATTTATTTGTTGTACTAAGTCATAAAATATCTTTAAGAAAAAAAAAAGAAATAATTTTTTATAGAGGTAGGTATTTACATTTTTACGTTGAAACACTTACATCATTAACATTAATTTTTGCCTTTGCCGAAGTTTCCATAAACGCACAATTAAATTGATTAGCTAAACTTTTGCCCAAATCCTTACCAACGACACGTTCTTCCTCTAAATCGCACTTATTACCAACTAACACCATCGGTACTTCGTCAGTATCCTAGAAAGACACAAGTTTACTAAAATGTTGAATTTGTTCCGTAATCGATCACTTACTTTGACACGTAAAATTTGTTCCCTTAAATCCTGTAAGTCATTGAATGTTGATTGTGCCGTAATTGAATACACTAAGACAAATCCTTGTCCATTTTTCATGTAAAGATCTCGCATGGCAGTAAATTGTTCCTATGGACAAAAAGAAAATGCTGACAATCCTCATTTTTTTTTGTTTTATGTCAAACTTACAGTTCCTGCAGTGTCTAAAATTTCTAACATACACTGTTGTCCATCCACTTCCACTTGCTTTCTATAACTGTCTTCAATTGTAGGATCATACTTTTCAACAAAGATACCCTAAAACAAAATACTCTCCGTAAGATTATACAAAATTTTTAAAATTTTTTTTTACGTACCTGGACAAATTGTACTGTTAAAGCAGATTTTCCTTAAAAAAAAAAAAGAAATTCAATTTGAGACTCTTGCATTCAATAATAATTAAATATAATTCCGACTTACCAACACCACCGCTGCCAAGCACTACTATTTTGTATTCACGCATTGTTTCGACCTATTAGACGTTCAATACAGAAAAAAGATGTGACTTTCCAGTATTTTTACTTAGTTTTAAAACAAATTAGACTTTTCCAGTGAAAACTTTGGGATGGTCATCAAAAATCTGCAAGAAAAAAGAATTATACACAATGCATTAGACAAATATTTTGAAATTCGAACGGATGCAGGCAGGAAATATGACGTCAGATAAACATATGAATGAAAATATGATTCATTGTCGTTTGGTGGGCTCGAAAGTCTTCATATGCGACCGAAACTGGGCTTTTTTCGAATGAAATTGACTCAATTTTCGGAACAATAATGATTTAATGATCGTGAGAATGGTTATCAGTGAGAAAGTAACTTAATTTCATTCTTTAACAAATGTTTTTTACGCACATTATCAGTATGGTACGTATGAGACCCACCCATTTAAAAAATCGCCTTCATAAAATTCAAAAGGTCGCAGTCTATTGGGGGGTTTTCCACGAAATATTTTATCAAATGTGAACTTTGAGTCATATAATTTTCAAATCCTGTCCGTATTCATTGGATTAGTCATAAAAACTATCAATCTTTCGGACAACGCTTCGAGTAGTACCACAATTTTTATATGCTTTTATCAATGTTCAATAGTGCGGTATTGAGTATTTTTCCTTAAAATTTAACCGTGCAAACACTCAAAGAATCGATTAGTCGGCTGCACTTACATTTGTGTACTATTTTAAACAGTAAATTCACCCAAAACTCCTTTTTTAATACAAGCGTTTTTTTTTCGAGTTACTCGAAGCTGATTCCAAATTAGCATGAAAGCAAGCTGGTTGAATTAGCAGGACAAACTATCCAAGTTTCTTGTACAAGTCGATTGCAAGAGTTCCAAGTGTTGAATTGGCAGACCGCAAACTCAAACGTCAATTAGCGTTATTAAAGAGGCTTTTCCAAAAAAAAAACCTTGTTTTCTATTAGTTTGAAAGAGAAAATTGTATCATTTAAAGTAATTTTAGGTGCTATTCAATGTCTCAAGTGAAATGAGCGAGATTAGAAAAAGCTTAGAAGACGAAACTGAAAAAAGCAGCATCAACAGTCCCTCGAACATCTACCAGGAAGACTTTTCCGTGAATCCGTTGAAAAACGATGCTACTCATCAGTTGACAGAGGACAAAAGCGGCAAGGAGGCCCCAGTACCATCAGAAAAACACCAGGAAAAGAGCATTTTGGAAAAATTCCTAACACGTCCGCTTCACAGCACTTCAGTCCAAGATACGTCACGACACCACAACACTATGGACAACCGGAAAGTTGAGCCGCTTAAAATCAATTTGCATCGAGAGCCTATCAAAACAGTAATAAAGATACCACCGCCTGGTGCCTCGGCAGAGCCGCAACAACATTCACCCAAAATTACAATCAAGCCTCTAAAACCTCCAACAACAGCACAACCTACTTCGGAAAACGTCGCAGATCCCCACACAGAGCCTCATATTGTGCCCAAATTGACAATTCGTAACATTTCACACACAACTCCCACGTCTGCTCTCTCATCAACGTCATCTTCATCAAACAATGAGTGTACCGTTGTACCAAAACTCACAATTAAGCTGGACCATCAGAATTCCCAAGAGTTTAGCTCGCACCAACCTTCAAAGACACACGAAAAGAAACACAAAACAGAAGATGGCATGCTAACAGCAGACGGTAAGTGTTTCTTTTTAGTACCATCTTGAAATAAAATAAACATAAAAATAAAATGTTTTACTTTTTAGGTGTAAAATTGACAATTAAACCGATTCCTGAACCCCCTATCCCCAAACTAACGATCAAAACAACTCCTTCGGATGTTGCTGTCACAACGAACACTAGTGAATCTGTTCCGAAATTATTGATTAAGCCCATTCAACATGAAAACTCGGAGGTAGAAATGCAAAGTGGAAGTGAGGAGAACGATTCAAATGAAAATAGTGTTGATGCTCCTTTAGAAAACACACCGATACCAAAACTAACACTGAAAAAAAGCACATTTGACACAAGTCCGACAGTTCCTAAGCTCATATTAAAAATGGGAGGAAATAAAATTGTATGTGGAGACGATGTAGCTCAAAATACTTTCCCAAGTGACTCTGAAGGAAATGACAATTTGGCAGACAGTGAGAAAAATTCGCCTGAACATGCACCAAGTGATTTGAGTGACAGTAATATTTTGACGAATGAAAGTGATCAATCGTTAATCGAAAATTCGGAAAGTCTCAAAAAGAATACAGAAAAATTCAATGCATCGACTATAGTGCTCGAAAATCCAGACTCGCCAAGAATTATTTTGAAAATAAACAAAACTAGCACAAATGAGATGAAATCGCATTCAGATTCGTCTTATTTCAATTCAGATAATGTCGTTTCCAGTACTATTTCAAGTGAATCCGAGATTGGACATAAAGCAGAAAAGAATGATGAAGCAAAAAAACGACCACAAGCGGATCATGATAGTGATGTGGACGATAGCGACGTTGAACCTATTAAGAAACCAAAATTATTAGCCGATAAAACTGCAGATTCTGGCGATAATGATGAAATATCCCCGAAAAAGAGATCAGATGAAGACACTGAGGACGAAGAAAAAATGGAAATTGATGCATCAAAAGAAGAAAATGGAGAAGATGAAGAGACTGCAAACATGAAAACAAGTAATGAGGAAACTTGCATTGCACTAGATGATGACACTAACGAAGAAAAGGCTGATTTGAATGAAACTAGTTCAATGCCAACCGAAGAATCGACCGATATAACTCCAGTTAAGAGAGGAAGAGGCAGACCTAAGAAAATGCTACAAACATCATCCACAAAACAAATTTCGAAAGGAAATGAAACAGATGACAAAGAAGAAAATGCAAAAGGGGAAAACTCCATGGTTGATATCCATAAAACTCCATCACGAGGTAGAGGCAGAGGTCGTGGTAGAGGTGGAAAAACAATGGAAATAGTAAAAGATGGCAAAGTAATGCAAGTGAAAATGGATGCAGGTTATGAAGATGATGATTCACCCACATTTTCTATTTATAATCGATACGCAAGTACAAGGGGTCGAGGTCGAGGATCCCGTGGTAAAAGAGGGATAAGTCGGTTGAGAAAATCCATGTCAAACGAAAGTTGTTCCAACACACCAGAACCCAACAATTTGGGAGATCATAAGGTATGAGTTGATAACTGAGGAATTTTTTTTTCAAATTTCAGTGGGCAAAAAAAAAAAATTGAAATACTTTTTAAACAAACTGACAAAATTCGAAAAATTTTTTATCATTAATGAATATTTTGTTTATTTTTGTGGTATCTATATTGAGATTTAATAGTTTAATATTGATCTCAAAATATTTCAAGTGAAAAATTTAAACAAAAAAATTTCATAAAAATGACTGTCAAAAAGTTCTGAAAAATAATAGAGGAGAAAAATCATGTCAAACTTCGTTTTTCAATACAAAATTAAAAAAAAAATTTTTGAAAATTTCTTGAAAAAAGACCAAAAAACGGTTAATTTTGATGATATTTTCAACTTTTTTTTTATTTTGCCCGATTGGATTTTCGACTTTTGAAATGGGGCATGGGATAAAAAGTTAAAAAAAAATTTTTTTTTGGAGCGGATTAAATACATTTTTATCTTAGGTGCAAAAATTATCAAAATTGAATACACTTGGTCCAGTTCAAATATTCGAGGAAGATACTTTGATGGGTGGTGGTGATGTCTTTCAATCGCCTTTTAGGTAATTTTTTTCTACTTTGGATTAAATAAATGACTATTTATAAAATACCTATATTTATAGAAACTTACCTGATTACCCTGACGAATCTCAAAGCTCGCAACTTAGTAGTGCAAGTGCAACAAATGAAGGGCGCGAGCGAAAACGAGGAAAAATGGAAGTTTGTGAGCCAGAAGGGTTGGTGTTAACAGGTTATAAAATATTCATATTTTTTAATGAAAATTGTTTTTATAGACGAACTGAATTTACGGTCGACCTCATAGCTGAATATGAATGGCCTCCCAAAAATGGTCTGAAAAATCGCAATAGCGAGACCTATATGATTCAAGAACAAATTTCCGAGTACTTGGGAATAAAAAGTTTCAAACGAAAGTATCCTGATTTGTTTCGACGACCCGTTGAAATGGAGGAACGAAACTACATGATGGAAAGAGGTCTGGTATCGGAAAAAATGTGTGATCTTGGTTTAACTGCCGTCGTTGCGTCGGAAATATTGGACATTATGTGTAACGATTATCCAGAAAAGTATGAGGAATACAGACGTTATCAAAGAGAAAAACAGTTTTTGGAGCTTAGTCATCGACAAAAGTTACTTCGTTTTGAACAGGAAAACAAAGGACAACAGCAAAAGGATAAGGCCATTGAAACGGCAGCTTCTTGGAATGCACTTTTTAATAAAGAGTAAGTTATCACAAGGGAAAAAGACATAAAAAAATAATCGCAAAAATATTTTAGTCGAATTCAATCGAGAAAAAGCTGTATAGATTTGCAAACATTGGTCATTCAAATACCGAAAGCAAGGAGTGAGAAAATAACAGCGAAAAATTCGAGAGAAATAGAAAAAACAAACTATCCTATAGCTCTTGTTCCTGGTCAATTCTCTGAGTTTTTCAAGTCGTACACGCCAGAAGAATTAGCGTAAGTTAGAATACCGAAAATACTTTTAAGATAACTCATTCCTTTTTGGTTTTAGGTGTTACCCGGTAAATACTGTTCTTATTCATCATTCAAAACTGAATGCATTACTGAGAGAGCACGAAGAAAACGGCAGCGAGGAGAGCAATGAATCTGATAATGAGACTGGTGATGAAACCTCATCATCCTCAGATTCCGACTCAAGCGATAATTCATCTGATGAAGAGGTAAATTAAGCTTTTATAAAAGAAAATGAAGTAAAAATACCAATGATTTCCCGTATTTCAGTCCAATGAAGATCCTCTTTGTGCAGTTTGTGATTTAACACAATACAAAAATTCCTACGGACACCCAGAAATTTTTATTGAATGTACTGCTTGTCATCGAAAAGGTAAAAATTTGAATTATTTTCTATGTAAAGTCTTATATTCTTAAACTAAAAAAATAGCTCATCCTACCTGCATCAAAATGCCACTTAAAATGGTGAAACGGGCAATGGAGTACAGTTGGAAGTGTGCCGAATGCAAAAATTGCAGCAAATGTATGCGAACAACTGACGAAACGAAAATGCTTTTCTGTGGTCAATGCGATCGAGGCTTTCACATTTATTGTTTGGGACTTAGAAATGTACCAGATGGTAAGTAAAACAAATTTATATTTATTAAAGAAACTTTGAGGCAACATGTATTGGTCTCTTGGGCGTATAATGTAACATTTTTTTTTTAATATTTAATTATACATATTTGTTTTGATTAAACATTTTAATTCGCAAAATTTTTGTTCCTTCCGAAAACTTAGTTTTACAAATATTTTACTGATGTTAAACAAACAAGTAAATACATTTAATTTCAAAAGCGCGTTGCAAAATACTAATTTTTTACTAAAAATGAAAAAAAAAACATAATACAATTTTCATTGATTGAATGAATTAATTTGTTTTTTACAATGAAAATAATTATATTAAGAGTTTTTTAAGCAATTTATAATATTGAAATGGCAAAAAGTACAAAAATGGCGATGCTTACATATATCATATATTTTTTTGACACAAAGGAAACACAATTCCATCAGTCGATAAATGCTTGAATGTATTGCTTATCTTACAAAATTGACACTTATCTTTTCTACAGTATACTGGGAAGCAATTTTTACGTTGGGTAAAATGTTCAATTTCTGGAACAACGAATAATGTATATTTTTGTGGTTGTAAGGTGTAGTCATTTTCCTTACTTGTTTATTTGTTTTGAGCAATGCTGATGCTTTTCAATTTACCAGTCCTTTTTAATATCCAACGACCATTCCCATTTCAAGTGTTCATTCTTATCATCATCCGTAAATAAGGACGATACAGAATAAGATCCACGAGCCTTTAAATTTTTAATAAAAGTCAAATTGACGTCAAAAGAGAACAGGAATTTTAGAAACTTACCATCATTCCAGAAGGAGTTTCTTCTACAGGACTCAAATAACTTTGAATTTCTTTTTTTGGTGGATAAGAACCTACCATATGTTTCATAGAATCCACTAAAATAAATGTAAAAAAAATTAATCAGAACATTTGTGTGAATGTATTTTATCGTAGTACTACGCTCTTATCAAATTTTTCTGAATTATTTCCTTTTTAGTTTAAAGATACATTTATTTATACATACCGGTTACACCTAGTCTTGATGTCTTTTGAACGTACTTTAATCCATGGACAATTTCTCTTTGGACTATAAAATCGATTCTTATCCTATATTGGATACCCTCCTTTAACGTAAATACCTACGATAATATTTAAAAAAAAAGAAGATAAATATATAAATATTCCTTTGGTAGCGTAATACGAACCTTTTTCTTCAATTGTGATATATCTCCTGTTAAATCCAACTCAACCTAAATATTAGTAATCGGTATACAATTTGTTTCATAAAAGTAATTTTGTAGAATGTTCTTACATCTTCTCGTCCAGCAACGACCAACGCCAACTTTTTAACAATAACCTTTTTTGGATTGTCGGGCTCTACAATTATAGCTTCTTCTTTGGCTACTTCACCTAAAAGCGCTTCCTTGTACTTTCTAAGACTCTCATCTTCCTTATCGGCTTCCAATAAATCTTTCAAAGTTTTTTCGGGTGGGGGCTTGTAATTTTCATCGTCTAAATTGTCTGCAACATCTACGTTTTCATTAATTTCTTCCTTTGGGTCACTCATGCTGGGATGCTATATCGTTTTTCTTATTTTATTTCACAAAAATATTGCCTTTTAAAAGCTATAACAAGATTTTTCTTAATTTAATGCGAAAAAAAGATATAAAAAGGTGATTAATAATTTCAAAGCCAGCCGAACAATGCAATGAGACAGATGCGGACTGAGGATTAGAAAAGATAGGACATCCACATAGTCGAATTGATATTCGTTAATTCGAACGCTTTTCGTCGAAATTAATTTAATTTTTTTTTTCTTTTTTTTAGGTCAATGGTACTGCAATATTTGCACAATTTGCACAAAATGTGGTACAAAAAGTCCAGAAGGCAATCCAAATCCATTACTTACTCCGAATCAAAGACAAAACCTTGCAATGGTGGCAAATTGGACTCATCTGTATAGAATTAATAATATAACAAAACTTCGTGAGCATCACCAAACATTGTGTGTCCCATGTGCGAAATTGAAAAATTTTTAGAGTTAGCTGTTAAATTTATATAATCTTTTATTAAGACTAACAGTATTCAAGTTTATGTCAAAAAAGAAATAAATTATTTTAGAAGAAAAAAATTACTTGTTTAAACGGTAAATTTGCTTAATTCAAATATCCATTTGGACAGCGGAGTTTTAGTGATCCATCTGCTTGCTATTTTTATTATTGGCTTATCCTCAGATGTTTACATTAAATTGTAGCAGTTTTGTACTCTTTAAAAACTTTAAGTAGTAATTTTCACAAGATTTAGGAAGACACAATCATTTATTGTTGAACCTGTTACCCTTTTAATTTTAACACAATGCGTGTCGTTGCTTTAATAAGTGGTGGAAAAGATTCGATATATAACGCTATGCTAGCTCAAGCAGAAGGACATGAGGTTTGTTAACATTGTACTCAATATTTTTTATTTACATATTTACCTCATTGAATTTTTTCTTTGCATATTCCATAGATAGTTGCTCTGGCTAATCTTCACCCAAAAGATAAAGGCATGATTAAGTTTTTGTTTATTGTTGATTGATTTTATACCTTATCAAGAATGTCTTTGTGTCGCTTTTTGTAGATGAATTAGATTCTTACATGTACCAAACAGTGGGTCATCAAGGCATTGAAAAAATTGCCGAAGCCATGGAATTGCCTCTCTATAGGAAGGAGACTGAAGGTACATACTTACATTCATATGTATTTCGGGCCATTGAAACATACAATTCCTTCGATAGGAACTTCGCTGCAAAAAGGAAAATCATACGAACCAACATGCAACGACGAAGTAGAAGACCTCTTTGACCTATTGAGAGAGATTAAAGACAAAGAAAATATTAGTGGAGTTGCATGTGGTGCAATTCTCTCCGATTATCAACGAGTAAGGGTAGAGAATGTGTAAGAGTTTTGATCATCGTTTTGATCGAAAAAGTTGTATTCTAAAATTTATTTATTCATAAAAATTAGTTGTCAACGACTTCAACTTATCTCTCTAACCTACTTGTGGCGGCGAGATCAGGCGGAATTGCTACAAGAAATGATTGACTGTAAAATAGAAGCGATTCTTATTAAAGTAGCTGCACTGGGACTGATGCCCAATCACCTTGGGAAATCATTGTCTGAAATGAAGTCGCATCTTCTTGCCATGCACGACAAATATACATTAAATGTTTGCGGTGAAGGAGGAGAATACGAGACTTTTACACTTGACTGTCCTCTCTTTAAAAAACGCATAATTGTGTAAGAGCTCATAACATTTTCCTTTTTAGCTTATTTATTCTGATCGTTTTATTTTAGTGAAGATATGCAAATGGTTTTAAGTTCAGCTGATCCCATTTGTCCGGTTGGATACATCAATTTCACAAAGTTAAAACTTGCCCCTAAAACGTCTCCCACGAAATACAAAATAAAAACAAGCAAAGATTTTGTTCAAATTCACAACTTAGACAACGAAATTTTGGACGAAATTCAAAAGGATTTATTTCCGACTACCGATGCCAAAGAATCTAATTGTGCCTTATTAGAAAAAGCAACAACAAATATTAGTGTGGGGAATTCAGTATTTGTTCAAAACAAGCCGCAAAAAATACTCAATAAAAAAGGATGGCTTTTTATCTCTGGGATTGAGTGCAGTTCAACAGACCCGGCACTTGCAATAACGGAGGGACTTTGCGAACTAGAAAGCATGCTTGTTTCAGAAAATGCATCACTCAAAGATTTGGTAAACATAATACTTTATGTTAAAAATATGAAAGATTTCGCCATTATCAACTCATCCTACATAAAAATTATAAACTTTCAAAATCCACCGACACGAGTGTGTGTTGAATGTGAATTACCAGAATGCTGCACAATAATAGTTGAAGCAACTGCACACAAACCAAGAGACGATTTTAGTAGAAAGACTGTTTTACATGTTCAAGGCATAAGTCATTGGGCGCCCGCAAACATAGGTCCTTATAGTCAATCCATGAAGGTAATTTTTTTTTTCAATTCACAGTTTTTATCATGTACCGCAAAAGTTTAAATTTCTAAAAGTCTAATTTCTATTTTATTCAAAAAGCATTCCAAAATTTGTTTTCCACCCCCATTCAGATTTTTTTAGGACAAAAACTTCGAAATGCGTCAAAAGTGGCCTAAAAATCTCTAAAATAATCTCAAAATTGGTTTTATTTTTCAGATAGGCAATATAATATATATTTCTGGGCAGATTGGTAAGTTTTTTTTAAAAACATTTAATATTGTAATTAGTAAAAAGACTAATAATAAAATAAATCTTTATTAGCATTGAATCCAGGTAGCTTAGAAATAATTGATGGTGGAATCGATGTTCAATGTTGTCTTGTATTGAGGCACATAAGCCGCATTATAGAGGCTATGAATGTGAATGGAAAGCTTAGAGATGTTCTACAGGTATATATATTATATTAGTTTATCGATTTAAAGTTATTTAATATAGTGGGAAAAAAACATTACAGGGAATCTGTTATGTAACGAATCAAAACGACATTCAAATAGCACGTAGAGTTTGGGAGGCACAGAGCACAAATGCCATCATTGACTACGTGGTTGTAAAACGGCTTCCACGCAATGCACTGGTTGAGTTACAAGTTTGGTTACATCTTGGAAACGATAAATTTGAATGTAAGTTTCTTTTGAATAATATCCTAATATTCTTTAAGGCCATTGAATTTAATTATTTCACTTTATGTCGCATGTGGATTTTTATGAAGGGCCCCCCCCCGGGGGAGAAAAAAAAAATATATAATTTCTTTTACAGCTTTTTTGACGTTTTTGAAATTTAATCGTTAATTGAACACATTTAAATAATTTTTATTCCGATTATTTCAAATTTTTAAGTCAAAATTTTAATAAAATTTCACAAAATAAAAATTTAAGAAAAAATTGGTCACGTAACTCAAAAATTTTTTCGTCAAATTTTCGATAGATAATGCGTTTTTAAAGCAAGTTAAGTTCATATTTTATATAATCTTAATATAATAATAATAAATAATATAATAAAAAATACCAAAAAAATGTAAAAAATTTTCCTTTTTTTCTAATTATTTTTATTTTCCCCCTGAATTTTTTCGGCAAAATCGGAGGGGGGGGTGACATAAAGTGAAATAATTAAATTTAATGGCCTAAGGAGTTCAAAAAAAAAAACTTTTTTGTTTCGTTTTCTGTTTCTGTTTTTTTTTTTAATCTAAACCGCTGGGTTATTATTTCTATAAAAATGTACTAAGGCCGCTCCAAATGAAACTAAATAGTTTTGTCCGTGAGGCAAAAAAATAAAAAAGTTAAAAATGTTATCTTATTATCTTTATTATTTATTTACTAGTTTGAATTAGTAAAATTATTATATTTTGATTAAATTGTTTTACCTAGTTAATTTCTAGAAAATTGAAATGTTTTCAATTTAAAAAAAAAATTGCACTCAAAATTGTATTTTAGTATAAATTTTCTTCTCTAAAGATATTTTTAATAAAAATTGCTGAAATTTAACGGTCAAAAATTGTTTGAAATTTTGGCATTTTGTATGAAAAAAAAAATATTTAAAATATTTTTATTTTTTTTTAATTTTGGACAAAACTATTGAGTTTCATTTGTAAAAAATTAAATTTAAATGACTGATTCAATTTAGTATGAGAAAGTATTTCAAAACCTCTATAAATACAATTTATGTATTTCATTGTTAATTTTGATAAGAAAAATGGGAGAAACGCGAAACAAGATAAGGTTTAAACACCCTTAAATAAATATTTAATATATTTTCATTAATAACAAGACGAAGAAACGGGCTGCTCCATCGATAACTTCACTGTTTCTCTCAAAAGAAGATGGAATTATGAAAGCGAATGCTCATCAGGAATATGCACAATTGGAAATTGTAAATTTAATGTTTTTTTTTTTTTTTTGTATAAAATAATTAAAACCCTTGTACTTGTAGATTCAACAGGACAAACTAGTGATATGAGTGAAGAACAACTGCTTCAAGTGTTTGATTACTTTATTCGAAAAATGTGCCCCGACGTTTTGCATGCAAATAATGAAATACATACTCTATACATTAGAATATTCTACCATGTCTCACATACGCCACTTTTCTTGAGAGACGTCTTAGATAAATTACATAATGAAAGGATCAACATAAAATTAGCGATAACACTTGTACCTGTATGTGGATTTCAATCAAATTTTGACATTATATCAATGACTGCTATTCGTCATGAATAAATACAAAAAGTAGATAAATTTAATAACCATGTATAAAAAAAATATATAGTTATTTATAGCAAAACCGAAATAAAAATAATTTTGTTGACGATTAAACTGCGTATATCAAGTCATGTTTTTGCGTTTATTATATACATCCCACAATTTTTTTTTTATTTTGCTTAAGCGCGTAGTTCTTACAAAGGACAAGCGAAGATGTGAATAGCGTACGACGATGAAAATATGTTGCAATTAGAGCGGTAAGTATAATATTCAAAATACTGTAGATTTGAGCAGAAATTCAACTTTCATGAACCTTACATCGTTCAAAATACTCGTTCCAAAGAATTTCAGGCATGAAATTTCTCGATTTGCCAAAAAACTGAGGAATTTTTTTGAAAAGTAAATCTTTCAATGCTCAAGACACTTCAATAATTCCAGGATTTTTTGACAAAATACTAATAGGTTTTTTAATTTTTATATTTTTATTATATTTTTGTGTCAAAAAAATATAACCCCATCTAAAAAAGATAAGGTAAGAAAAGTATTAGATTCCTCCATCGAACTACATGAAAAACATTAACAGTTGCGTGCCTAATGAGGATGTTTTCCCTAAATTATGGCATCGTATATTAAAGCACACAAAATCACGATTTGTTAGCCTTTGTCAAGGGTTAAATAGATAACATGTAATGTTTTGTGTTTTTATTTGTTTTTCTAATGATTTTTAATTTGTTTTGTTGGAAAATCATATGTACCTGTCGTCATAAAATGTGAGAAAATCGACATGTGCTCAAGTAACACATAGTAATTAAGGGTAGGTATATACATCACAAAAATTTATGAAAAATTGACATGATATAGAGTTTTGTCATTATGTCATATCATTCATACATTATTTAAAAGAGAAATTAACCTGCATGGTCAAAAGGTTAAAAGACTTGAATTATACTCACAATTTGTAATGTTTGATCAAGAGTCGCAACTGCAACTTCATTGAAATCTAACATTTGATATACATTCAATTATTCCGTTTTTTATTTAAAAACAATTTAGGCCGCTCAAAATGAAACTCTATATATAGTTTTGTTTAAAATTTGTGAAATAAAAAAAATTTGAAATATGTACTTTTTTTCATACAAAATGCCAAATTTAAAAAAAAATTATCGTTTTTGTTGTTTTCAGTTTTTTACATTGATTTTTGTGAATTAAAATTTGATTTAAAAATATTTTAATTAAAATTGAAAAAAATGAATATCATTTCAAATTTCAATAATTCAATAATTTTTATGAAAAATATTTTGAAAAGAAAATGTCATGTCGAAATACGATTTTTAATACAAAAATTACTAAAAATTGAAAAATTTTGTTGAAAATTTCTTGAAAAAATATAAAAATAGACTTAAGGACGGTTTTCACTATTTATTTTTGTTTTGCCTTATTGGATTTTTGACTTTTATAATGGGGCATCGGACAAAACTATTGAGTTTCATTTGGAGCGGCCTTAATTCTTTCAAACTAAAAAAAAAATATATATTTATAACCCAAGAATTTTAAGTACCAAAAATTTATTTTAACACGTTTTGTGAAACGTTTTGTAAAAATTAAGACATATTATTAATTTTTAAATTAACAAATATATAAAATTATTAGGTATATAAAGTTATAATATAATATAAAAATAATAGTATAATATTAAGTATAGTTATTCAATTCGTATCGATAAAAGTTACATAGACAAGTTCACTGTAAATGAAAATAGGGGTGGAGCTTGTGGGAAAAACAAAAAGGAAATTCTAATTTCTCTATCATGATTGGTTATTTTCACTTTGTTTGAGGTAACAGTTACTTTAAAAAATGTAACTGACTGCAGAATTTATTGTAGTTTTGGATTAGCTTCAAAGGAACTTCTTTTCAATAATTACAGTAGTCATGAGTTTTTCAGACAAAATTAATTCACATGAATCTTTTACCGATCAAACAATAAATTTCTCTACTCTTCAATTACTCCAGTCATATAACATTTTGATTCCAAACCAAAATATCTGTAAGATTTGTTTAAAAAAATATTGAAAAATCATTTCTCACACCTTTTTCATACAGCACCATTGAGTTCTTCGTTTTCGTATCCAAAGATCCTTTCTATAATCAAAAGAAGTAGATGTGAAAAACGCTCCATCCCAAATGAACAAAAAGACGCCAAATATTTTGAAAGGCGACGCCGAAACAATGCTGCAGCTAAAAAGTCTCGAGATGCAAGAAAATTACGGGAAGACCAGGTATGTCATGTGGAATAGTGACTCATTTGGGATTTTCATTTTACTGTTTCTAGATTGCATTTCGGGCAACGCTGCTAGAACAAGAAAATGCATTGCTTAAAACTCAAATATTGTTGCTAAAACAGGAAGTTGACTCTCTCAAATCGCATATTAGACAGTTGAATATAAATTTTTTGTATTAAATTTCATGCAAAGGATTTGAATAAATCATTCACTAAAATACTTCCTTTCCTTTTGAATCTTTTGCATAAACGACATTCATTTTAATTGCTGTTGATTAATTATTTTTTGTTATGAACATTTATTTTTGGTATTTGTATGTCATTACAAATTCAATCACTTTAGAATGCAAAACGAGTTTTTTTTGGCTTCTCTTCAATCTCTGAATCACTTGTTTCAAAAGTATTCACGCTTTCTTTATCATCGTTGTCTGTGTCTTGTTCATCTTCATTATCTGAAATCGATTCAAAATCATCTGAAGTACTTTGACTTGCTGCCACTAATGGTTCGCGCCTTTTCTGTATTGCATCACGTAACTCGTCGGTCTTCAATCGGAAGTCACGGTAAATTCCCAAGTGAAGGAGTTTATTAAATGATTGTTTTGTTTTCATGCTAAGACGTATAATTTCAATGCTGAATTTTTCAAACCAGTATACATACTTAGGAATATAACGAGAATCTTTTAAGACTTTTTTCCTTGCTTGAGGACCCGATAACTTTTCATCGTTAATAATTGCTTCTGTTGAAAGATGTTCAATATAAAGAATAAATGTTGCAACAGGACGAGTCAGATTTCGAGTAGCTAAGCACAAGTCCCTGTAATCAAATACAAACCAATATTATAAAGTTGTTTTAAACAAGCTTTTAAACAATTACCTCAGTTCAAAGAATTCCATTTCTTCTGGGATAAGCAAGTTATGATTCATAAAAATTCTCGCTAGTTTCTCTCCATTCGAATAAAGCAAAATCAACACTCTAAAATAATCGTCAGCTACTTTTCCAAGTGGAATTTTGGCGTGTGACAAAATTCGCATTGTTTTACAAAATGAAGTAAGCAGAGTAATTGTCATTTTTTCAATTTCTCTGATTTGGGATAACATTTGATCGGAGAGGATCCGTTGCCCTGGTATCTTTGTGAGACGAAAAATCAAAGAATTCGCCTTTTTCAGCAGGAATGTATTGTGTTCCAGATATTTCTTTAATGATACCAAAAAGTGACCTGCTGCTCCTTCTAACGTGTGTTTGGTCAATGATTTAAGTGCAAATCTTTCGGGAGTAACTGTATAAGTCTTCGTAGAGATTATTCCATATTCAGTTGTTATCAACGATGCTACAGTTGTAAAAAAGTCACCTGTTTTAATATACAATATATTTAACATTTTTAAAAACCTTTATTGTATGTATGTATTATGTTTGTTTTTGTTTGCGTTTGTTTTTGTTTTGATCGAAAATATTAACAATTCTTAAAGGTTTTTTATGAAAGTGTTTTCAATTTCTATCTTACGATTTGTAAAGAAATTATTATTTTTTTTTACTGTAATTACAGTAGTAATTTAACCTTTCAATTTTCTTCAAAGAAACGCAAATCGAATCCTTTTGGAATACCCTAACAATACTCACCCAATGGTTTAGATTTTTGTCGCAAAACAAAAAGGATTTTCAGAGCTATAGCAAGGGACTTTGAGTTCATTGTGTACTCCGTATTGAGCTCAAAGAAAAACTCGTAAGTCTGTAAAGAATAGAAAATAATATTTAAAAAATTATTAATGACAGATTTTGAAAATTAATACAAACTTGTAAGCAAAAAGGAGTTCCTGCATCCAAGTAAGGAAGAAATATTTCAATAACCGAAATGGCCGCAACCAACAATCTCGTTTCGTAGGATTTTTCGTTGAACTGTTTGTTATCCGTACTTTCGCAGAGTTTTATTATCATAGCAGTCAATCTCGTTATGATGCGACAAACATTCTTTGAAAAATCTTTATCGCCATCATTCGGCAATCTAGCGATGAGCGATTCGTGTTTTCTACTGAACATACTGGATGATGATTGCACACCTTCCTTGAATATAGCAAAAACCATCAATGTTTCTTCACAGCATAGTTCCTCATTCGATCTACAATCACAAATGATTTTTTTTTTTTTTTTTTAATTTAGTTAATTAATTTTGCTTACTGGAAAAGACGGTCAAATGCTATTTTAGTTATGTCGGACAATGTGTTAAAATAACTTCTGGAATTCTTTATCTGTAAGTATGTTGGTTCTGCCCTAGTTTTGCGGATATATTCTGCTGTTGATTTTAAAACTTTGATTTTAAGATCTTCTCTCGTCCGCAAACTTTTAATTTCATCCTCATTTAGTCCTTTGTTATCAACATTGTAATAAATTGATAGAAAACGCAGAAGAGTATCAAAGTCCCACACAGACTCTATATTTTGTACAGACTTTAACCAAGATTCTTTTTTACGCTTATTTCCAGTCTTTGGGTATGCAAGTTTCTAGAAAAGAAAAATAATACTGACGAATTGAACTTAAAAAAACCTTAATTAGGTATTTTACCTTCAGTTCATCCATACAGTGATAATAATGGCCATAAATTCTGAGTAATTTTGAAATATAACCGTTACTTTCTGTCGCTTTCCAAAGGGCGAAAGCCATTATGGCTTCCATGAAATTCAATAATTGAGAGGCTAGAACGTATTTACTTTGAGTGAAGGGAGTGTCAATTTCGAATTGATTCAATGTCATGGATAGGACTTTGTCCAGGGATCTTGTAAGAAAGTTTCGTAGAAAAACATTTTCGATTTTGATTTTCTTTGAATCAGCTTCTACGATGCAGCTAACCAATATCGAAGTCAAAACACCAATTTGATCTTTCACTATAACAACTTCCACATTATCCTCCACTAATTTGTCCAACTTCAAGATTATGTCAGGATCAGTCTCAACAAAGTTCTTAAGGTGTTCATTCAGAAAATCGATAACGTGAGGAAGAACTTTGTGATTTTCCAATGCTGCTTTTTTTAATCCCTTGTACATAAAAGCCTTTACTTCATAGTTTAGACAGAACGCTCTGCTCAAAATGCCCATAATTTCCAAAGTCATCATATCATGAGGACTCAAATTGTCTACATCCATTTGCGTCATTTGAGTACATAGAGTATAACCCATGGTGTAAGCGATTGTCAAGTCTTCTGGTTTCAAATCAGTTATTACTTCATCGTACTTTATTTGCTTCAAGACCAATCCGCATCCATAAACGGTCATTTGTTGCGTTTTTATGCAACAACTAGACAATGTTTGTCTCAACATACCAATAAGTAAAGTGCGGACAGTTGATCCTGAAGATTTTTTCATCAGTGGCAAAACAATCGTCAATAGATTTGCTGCAGAATCTCCAGAAATGTAAACGATATCATCGAAAATCTTATTAGATAAAAAAAAAATAAAATCAAAATAAATTTCATTAAATCTTAAATTAGCATACCGCTTTCAAAACATCATGATAATCGATTGGTTGTAATACAATGTCCGGTGAAAATATGAATGATTCAAGAGCATCCCTGTACTGTAAAGCTTTTGGATTTCGGATCATCATTCGAATTAATCTCTCAAAAACACCTCGAGTGTACAAAGGCCTGAAATAAAATTGTTAGATTTAGTTTTTTCTATTTTTCTGTAGAAAACCCTTACTTGTTTTTCAAGAAGTTTACTAAAAATGTAACAGACAAGTGATAAAGCTTTGGATTGCCATTCTTGATTCTTAAAAAAGAATATGCTAAACCAAAGAGCCCAGGTGTTATAACTTCTAATCCACTTTTACTATCATAAATAATCAATCTACTGATTTCTTCTATGCTGATACATTTGGGAAAATCTTCTAGCAAACAGTTCACAAAAAACGAATTTTTCTTTATGTCCATTTCAGCAAAGTTGTTTTTAATTGCACCATGCATAGTTTTTGTCAATAATGTTGACATGGCCACTTTTTCAGCATCGGAAGTTTGATTGATTCTGGTCAAAGCGATTAATGCCTCAAATATGAATGGTGTTAAAAGAAGTTCTGGGCTCATCGTAATTTCCTATAAATTATGTTTTTTAATTACTAGATCAAACGTGACGAAAATATACAAACCTTCAATGCATTTGTGAGACTTTCTTCGGGAAAGTTGTATTCCATTTGAAAGAAAATTTGTGATATAATGACATCCTCTTCTCTGCGAAAACGTGATTCGGGAACATTTATTACGCAGGGCTGCGATGGCTCCATTGAATCTCGGACCTTTGTTCTGCTCCAATTATAGTGACGAAAATATTTGTCCAAGGATAATAAAGTGCCAACAAATAGTTTGGGAAATAATGACGCTTGAAATAAGTGGTAAGAAAATGTAGACAAATCACTCGGATCCAGTTTGATCATTGAATTGCACAGCTTATCAAAAAGTAAATATCTCTCTTTTTCAGTCAGGGGAATGCCTTGTCTGTAATAATAAAAAAACAATCAATAATTTTGAAATATGTTAAAAATAAAATTTAAATCTTACTTTAACATAGACGCAATATCTGGAATCACACATTTTTTCCATTTATTACTACTCCGAATCAATTTATCTACAATTTTGCTCCGAAAATTGTATCCTGTAATCGTCAAGTCTCCAGGTGTGGCGAATGGACGATACCCATTAGAAACGATAATCTGAATGGTTCTTGGCAACATTTCCGTCCACATTTTATTGCAACATCCATCACAAATTTGAGATAGAAGAAAGTCTGCCAGAAAGGTTAAAGTGGAAAGCTCTACGTAATTCAAACTTAAATATAAAACTGGTAAGATGGACAGTAAGTGAGTTTCTTCAATTTTATCCGAATCGATGATTTTGAGCGAGTGAATTATGACCTACAAGACTGAGATTTAGAGAATTGCAAATGAATTAAAAAAAAACTCACTTGATATCGCATGCAACGGGAAGTATTTTCGAGTACAGCCTCTAGAATTTGTGCAAAGTTTGGTATAGCTTTTTCAACTGCTTCGTTAAGTAAATCGTATTTCTAAAATATTGTGAAATACAATTGACGGAAAAATTCAAAATAAGAAAAAAAAAATATATTACCTCTCGCATTGAGTGTTTTGCCAAAATCTCCTTGATTTCTCTTGCTTGTTCATTCAGAACCAGGCTTACCATGTGATTGAGATCCATATTTATGTGTTTCTTTTGTAATTAAATGGAAAAAATCCAATATTTATTACATATTTTGAAACAAATAACTTCGCGGTTTTTTACACTACCCAGTGCAAAACTCTGGACCACAGCACATTTTGCGAAATCATCTGAATTAGCGGGCCGTAAATTTTGACGCGAACAAAAAAAAACGCGCAACTCGTGCGATTTCGCGTCATTTTCCGGTGATTTATAAGAATTTTTGTCGCATTAATTAGCTGAATTTTCTAAATCGTGAAGGTAAGTGGGAGAAGCAAAGTCTGGCAAAAAGAAGATGTGTCATCAAGGAAATTCAGGAGAAATCAGATAAGAGACCGAGAAGTTTATGGTATTGGTGGGAGTCAGTCAAGGCTCTTTGTCCGTTAATTTTCGTTTTGGAGATAAACTACTTAGGAAGACATATAATGGACTTGTTTCTGTGTTTTCTAAGTTGATAATTGTTATTTTCACACTGTAGAAAATTTGAAAAAAAGGTAAAATAAAATCTGCTAAAAGTAGAGAAGGGTATGCGTATTTGTAAGATTTGTAACAAATTCGAAAAGAAGAAAATGAAAATATTCTTTCCGTAAGAAGTCCTTTGCTCTCTTACTTGATCGTAAATTTTATTCGGGAAAAGATGGCTAAGGTCTGGACTCCCGTTTTACTGCAGTATTCGGCTCCGACACGTAAAAACACGATCATTGCGCATCATTGAGCTACAGACGCCGGAGACGAAAACCGATGAAAACATATAATTTCATTATTCTAATGTAACAAGCAGACTTACCTAAAATTTTTTCTTCATTGCAAGAACTGCGATGTCTTTCCGATTGGTCGATGGTGTTCAAAAACGTAACAATGCAAAGACAAAAAACTAAATGCACAGGAAACAAGAAAACATCGTAATTTTAATTAAAATCAAAGACAAAATTTCTAGAAGATTTCTAGAGTGACGACGAATGAAATTTATATATTAATAACGGACGATATATTCAAATTTTCACCGTAAATATCGAATGAATCAGCAAAAAAGCAAAATTTTGACAGGTACTTCAACAAAAAATACACAAAAATCCAATTTATCATATTTTTGCATGAAAATTCTGGTGCAATTATAGCAAAAAATCCATGAAAATCCCGAAATTAGTGACGAAAAACACAAAAGAGCCTCAAAAACGCGTGTCTGTGCTGCAAAAAGTTTGGGAAACAACAAAGTTCTGTCACCGAACCCAAAAAAAGGCACGAATCAGCAAAAGGGCAATTCACATATTCACCATTAGTCGTTTCGCCCTAGCATTATTTTTCGTTTGAGAAATACTGTGTTTTGAATGAATCTTCTCGGTAAAAAGAACAAATTTTAGTGCTTAACAATAGTGTTTATACTGATATATCGATAGCAGTCGATATAATAACCAGGATTGTATTAAATGTGAAAAACGGGAAAAGAGTTTGACGAGGAAGACGAAACGCAGTAAAAAATCAATTACATCGCATAATACCTTTTATTGAAAAACGACATCAAAACTAAAGGTAAGTCCCAATGCCAAGGATGCCAATGAATTTACTATAATTCATGTGAGAAAACATAAAGGAAAACAGAAGCTTGACAAAACCATACCCGGCAAATACGAGAAAACTACAATTTGTGTGAATGGGAGTGGCAGAATGACATCAGAGTCTAAAACAGGTTTCGAAAGAAAAAAATCGTACTATCAATTCTCTTCCACCGATTATTAAGTGCATGTTGTTATCAGTACTTATCGTTTAGAACAAAACACGACGGATTGTACGAGAAATAAGACAACATTTGACAAAAGTAACTCGGATTGTGGAAAAATAAGTCAGATCTAAAAATAAAACAAAATGGAGCATTGTGACCTATCGGTCATCATCGAATTTTCCTAACCAAAAACTTTTCGGCAAAGTTCTTAAACGCCAAAACCTAATGAAAATAATCTAAAAAATAATTAAATAGGTCAATTAGATTGGAAGTAAAACTACCATCCAAATTCATAGTTCATTCCAAAATTCAAACTTTTCCTCGTTTAACCTCTGTACATCCATATACATACAAATATTCTGTGTACCTATATGAAAAAAAAAATTATACGACAGTCTAGGTAGTTGATTAATAGCGATTATTACCACTAAATTTTTTTAATGTTGAATGGAAATGCAGAAAATGTGTTACCATAGAGTGCCAGAGAGCGCGTGTTATGCGACTAACGAATGATAATAATATGTGTTATATGTAAATACACGGCGTAAAGTATAAAAATAACAGGGATTATTTGATGTATATTGACTATATGAGGAGAAACCCCAATGTAGAATAAAAAACGAATACCTATTCAATTAATCGTAACAAAAAATAAATAAATAAAAAAAAACAATCTTATTAGAAAGGAGAAATTGCTGTTTGGATTTTGACTAATCCACGTTTTTATTTGTATTTCAGAAGCTTAAAAATGACGGAAGCGGAACAATCATACACTAATGGAACCATCAATGAAGAGGATGAAGAGAATAAACAACGCCCAGCTGATATAGAACAAGTAAATATGTCAAAAATAATGAAAATAATTGAAACAATAAAAAATAAACAAATATTTGTAGGACATGCGTGAAATGGAGCGACGCAAGCGTGTTGAGGCCATCATGCATTCAAGACTATTTCGTGAAGAGTTGGAACGAATTGTTGATGGGCAGATACGTGAAGGGCCCCCAGGGCTCCTACAACAGTTGTCTGACATTATGGGAGTGCCGGCAGCCCGCATTGGCAATGTATTCAAGGGCGCTAATTGCGTTGTACCAATTAACGATATTAGAGGTGTAGAAGCTATGGGCTACGAAAAAGGAGAGAAAATATTGCGTTGCAAACTTGCATCTACATTTCGGCTTTTAGATTTGTATGGATGGACCAAGGGCTTAGGCAGTCAGATCACCGCTCGCTTGAATGCAGATCAAGAATTATTTTTGGTCAATCCATACGGGTTGCTTTATAACGAAGTTACGGCATCTTCTTTGAACAAAGTTGACATGCAAGGCTCAGTCACGGAGCAAGGAACCACCAACTTCGGCATAGATACTAGTCGTAAGCATTCAACCGGGTTTCTGACGAATTTCCTCTGATACACATACACCCTTTTTTTACAGACTTTTTGCTACACTCAGCCGTACATGCTGCACGACCCGATATCCGTTGTATCATCTATGTTGGATTTAGTTCTGTCGTAGCTGTTTCTGCGCTTAAAAGTGGCTTGTTGCCATTGACGAAGGATGCAGTTGTTCTCGGGGAAATAGCCGTTCATACTTACACCGGTGGTATCTATGAACCAGAAGAGAAAGAGAAGCTTATCCGTAGCCTTGGGCCTAACTCCAAGATTCTCTTGTTGTCAAACCATGGTGCCTTATGCTGTGGTGAAACGATTGAAGAAGCATTTTTCGCTACCTATCACATTATTCAGGCATGCGAAGCCCAACTGAAATTACTTCCACTTGGATTAGATAATCTTATTTTGATTCCCGAGGAAACTCGCAAAGCTATCTACGACGAATCGAGGAAGCCACCAGAGGGATCAACAATTGCAACACAAGATAACAAAGAGCGTCCAAATCAGGTATTGTTTACTTTATCTTTGAGCTAAACTTTCAAACAAAACTAAAATCTTCCGTCATTTAAGGCTCCTAAATGGCGTGTTGGCGGTGCTGAATTCGAAGCTTTGATGAGAATGCTGGATAATGCAGGTTATCGCACCGGCTACATCTACCGCAATCCATTGATCAAAGGCGACTTGCCGAAACCCAAAAACGATGTTGAACTTCCGCCAGCAGTATCTTCTCTTGGATATCTTTTGGAGGAAGAGGAACTTTACAAACAAGGGTATGCTTATTCTTTTATCTTTATTGAGCAAAATTTAATCTTGGGTTATCTTTTTTTTTTGTTTAGCATTTGGAAGAAATCTGATCTACGAAAAGGAGGAGAACGTAACAAGTGGTTGAATTCTCCTAATGTTTACCAAAAAGTGGAAATTTTGGAGACTGGAACCCCAGATCCGAAAAAAATAACTAAGGTAGAAATTATTAAATTTGAAGACAAGCATTAAAACATTAAGATAAGAAAAATTAACATATTTTGACGAGGATTCCAAACTCAATTTAAAATATTTAGATTTTTTTGAAATATTTAGGATTTAAAAGCGAAGCTTCGCACATTTATCTTTGCAAAAATAAAATAAATGCTTCAACAATAGTTCAAGTTATATGCTTCTGTACTACTCGAATATACATATTTTTTTAATGTGCCATTAAAAGCTTGAAAATGCAATTAGATATCAAATACTCAATCTAAATAAATAAAATTAATGCTTTCAATAGTTTCATCATTAAAGCTCTTACCAAAAAAAATAATATATATATTTTAAACTGCTATTTTTTGAAGAAAAAAAATTACGTGCATTCCAAAAAATTTACCAGAAAAAAAACTTTGTGAAACACCCAGAATAATTTAGGACATAATTATAACGTGTGAAGGAATAAACAAAAATGCATATTCTATAGGAAAACAGTTTAAACGAAAACTGTACTAGTTCCCTATGTTATTATGTAAAACAATATTTAAAACATAAAGTTTTGGTCTTGTAGCACAGAGATTGAAAATGAGTGTTAATAAAGTAATTCTTATCAGTATAAAATATCTTTTTATGGGTGTGCCTAGGAAACGTCTGGTCCTTGTCCTGTAATAAAACCAAAAAATAAAGGTGATTAGCGACAAAAATGAGATTAATTTATGTTCGAACCCGAAATTTTGACATTTTTCATCATTTCAAACAATCTTAGGCACATTCATAAAAAAAATGTAAATGCTTCTAATACTTTACTAACTCAACTTACACGAAGACAATTAAAAACCATAAACTAATCTTACACTTTGTCGCTAACATCTTTTTCAGTGGGTTGCCGACGGTTCACCTAATCATTCCACTCCGGTGAAAATTGAGCATGCTTTACAGTTTGTTCCAACAAACACGAACCCGAAAGAGTTTAAGAAGATTCAACAACAGGTATTTTCAGATTTTCTACCAGCAAACATTACAAAATAAAAAATAACCTTTTTCCTGAATAGATCAAAGATAATCGCCGCGCTGATAAGATTTCTGCTGGTCCTCAATCTCACATCCTTGAAGGCGTTTCATGGGATGAAGCAGCTAGAATGAAAGATGCTACAGTGTCCGAAACAGGGGATCATGTGGTTTTGATGGGAGCTGCGTCAAAGGGCATCATTCAAAGAGGTTATCAGCATAACGCGACAGTGTATAAGGCCCCGTATGCTAAAAATCCATTCGACTCTGTAACTGACGATGAATTAAACGAATACAAGAAAACTGTTGAACGAAAACGACACGGTGACTGTAAGTCCTACACATTAGTGTTAATTTTTACGTGTATAATATATTACTAATTTTTTTTTTTATAAATTTCAGATACTGACACAGACTTTTCAGAGTCTGAAGCATTCAGTTCATTACAAATATCTGGTCAAATTAAAAGCCCTGAAATCAATCATTCGGAAACCGATGGTGGTAATTCATGAACTTTAAATTTTATCAAACAGATTATTTTCATTGCATTTTCACATTGCAGAGCATCACGTTATCAAAATTGAGACGAAACATGCGCCGAAACCCAGTCAGCCCGAGGTAGTTCTTAGTGATGGTAAGTTCAAAAACTGTCTTCTGAACATCATTTTAAGTTTAAATGAATTCGTTGTGTTTAGAATTTGCTTTGTGCATCTGTATTTTGTTTTATTTTATAGAGTTTAGTTTATTTGCACGTCTTAATTTATAATTTAATTTATAGCAAATGCTGACTTTATCAATAGAGAAAAGGCTGCATCTGGTAAAAAGGGCAAAGGTATTTATTTATATTTATTTATTTTGACCAGTATACTCTAAATGACGCACAAAATGGTAGAAGTTTCACATTATCATACCATTTCATTTCATTTCATTTCATTAACATTTCAAGCTTTTTTATCATTTAACACGCTTATTTGTTGCAGTTGTTTCTCAAAGTATTCGAAAATTAGATCCTCGGCACAATCTTACGGGTGACACGTATACACTTGAAAATTTCCTACTGGACCCCAAAATGACTCCTTATCGATCAAATGCCTTTTTTGGTTTCCCAAAACCGGAATTCATTCAACCAACTCACTTTCACGTACCTAAATATTCGAATAAATTCGTTCCAATTAGACGTTCCAAATCATTGACAGAAGTATTTTCCAATGAGAAATATAGTGATTTGCTTGACAACAGTCCGATTGTTTTGCCATACGCTGGAAGAATGGCAAATGTGAAGCAAACTCAAAGAAAACTCTTTTGCGAACCAGAGGAATTGGACGAAGATAATCCATTCAATTCATTCGGCCTTGATGACATCAATCCACAAATAGAACTTTCATCAATTCATTCTGATCTCTTGAAAGTAGTTGATGAAAAAATTGACCAGATTTCGACACAATCCTCTTCTAAAGCTTTTTACAGTCGAATCGCAAATTTGGGATACAATTTCGAGTCTCCGATTAACGAAAAAAGCGATGCAAACAATAATGAAGAGCTAAGAGAATGTCTGAACAATGATTTAGAAATAATTAAAGGACGCAAAACATTTGAAGGCCTTAACAAATTCGAGCAAGCCATTCTTATTGAATTAGAACAGGGTCAACTAGATACAAGTGAAGGAACCATCTTTCACAAAATCGAAACTGAAATTAAAAACAAACCTAAAGCTAAGAACGAAGCTGGATATACTGCAATTAGTGCTGTTAATTCAACTAAAAAACTACAATCTAGTACGCCACTTTCATCCAAAATACCCGTTTTTCGTGTCGCAACATTACCGAAAGCCAAAAAGCCACTTACCACTACTATTCAACGAACCAAGACAAAAAACATAGTTGGACAAGTATGTAACCCCAACAAAAATCAAGAAAAGAAATCGTGGAACTTCAAGAAAAGCCAAAGCTCATATCAAAATGCCACGAATTTCCTCACTAAAGAAAATAAAGGTGCATTTAAATTGAAGGACAAAAATCATGCATCGTGCTTATGGGTTCCGCTCGAAAAAAAAGCCAACACTCTGAGTACAAAGGTGACAAAAGTAAAAACAAGTGATGACAAATCAACAATTACTAATTTTGTTGACCATCAAAGCAACAGCATCAAGGATTTAGGAAACTGCCAAAAGCGCATGAAAGATGACATCGAAGAAATTTTGTCCATTCATGAGAATATTGAGAGCAGTGTTTACTCTAAACCAAACTGCAAGAATTAGTTATTTTTCGTTTTCACTTTGTAGCATGCTACTTTCCTTTTTCTATTCATTATCATTCATTTTTATCATTCACTGATTGACTTCTACCAATGTATTTTTTATATTATTATGTAAAGTATTTGAGTACTTAATTTTTTGTGAAAAAATGATAAGAAACAACAGTAAAGAAAATATTACATGAGAATTCTCGCTTATTGACTATTTTGTTACTGTTTATAAATTCATAGCGTATTTATGATAAGTATAAATATTAAAAGTTTCTTAATTCTCTAAATTAGCTAGCTCGTTTTTTTTTTTTATTGTAATTGCGTTTTTTTCTTGCATGAGTATTTGAATTCTATCCAAATAGCATAGGCAATATATGTAAACACCCAAAACACATTATTTGACAAAAATTTTTATATTTCAGGAGAACATGTTCAGAATGGTGATCATTCCGAAGCTCATCTTAGTACATTCTCACACAGCAGCAAAGAGGTAATGAAAAAATTTTAATTTGGTTAACTATTATTTAACTTCTTTTTTTAATTTGCAGGATGTTTCGACAGAAGGTTCGGCCAAGAAAGATAAGAAAAAGAAGCGCGGCTTACGGACTCCTTCGTTCTTAAAGAAGAAAAAGGAAAAGAAAAAGACAGAAGCTTAAGAACTTTACGAGCTATTTCTATATCTCATCCTCCTTTAAAAGTCTTTTTTTAAAATATATTCTTTGAATCAAACAACTCTATAATATTCTTATACTTAGAAAATATAAATATATATATTGACAGAGAAACGACAAAGTAAAGAATGATACTAAATATTACAAAGAAATTTTATTATTTAAAATAAAAGAAAAATATATATAGGTACATACATAAATAGTTTAAAAGTGCATCAAAGAAATATTGTGCAGCTTAGTAAAAAAAAATATTTGAACTTTCACAAATATTTTCAAGTCTTTTCAACATTTGATATTGTTTATATGTAGAGAGCTAACTAATGTCATTGTTCAGCAATCAGTTTTAAAAAGCTTTCAACTTACAATTCGACAGCAATAACAAAGAAAGATAAAAATGCTTATATATATTTTAATTTTCATTCATGAAGTGATGTTTAAGTAATTTTTGTATCAACAATTTGAGCCATATTTTCAGTTACATAATCAAATGCTATAATTTGTTTTTTTTTTTTATTTATACTCCTATAATCTATAGTATTTATTAGTAGTAACAGCCAAGAATAGCATTATGAACATTTTCAATTGAAAAAATGCTTGATAATAAATAGAGCTTGAGCTAGGTAGGTCATGACGGTCATCCCAGCGTAAAAAAAAACAAAAAATGTATGGAAAGTTGTGGGAACGAAAAAAGGGTATTTATTATCACTGCCTAAAATACGTATAATGCTCAAAATCAAATTCATATAATCACACAAAAACTCAGAGGAGCAATAACGTAATAAAAATTTCAAGCACAAGCGATGGCAACAAAGGTCAATGTTTACCACTTTATTAATGCTCGATTTCTGGGAATTTAAAGTAAACTTAGTCGTGAATTTCCTTGAAAATTTTAACAACAATTTAATATTAAAAAATTAAAAAGAATGTCCATACACAAAATTTAATAGATAAATATGAAAAATTTAAGAAACTTAACATACAACTGCCAATTTACTTTCATCACAACATGTCTTAAAATTGAATATTGTAAACAGAAATCATACTAAGATGAATATTTAAAAACCTTTGAATCGATAAAAAAAAATGTTATGACAAAACCAAGATTTTGTAGGAAAAACCTTCTGTTTCAATACTTGGTCTTACTAGTTGACGAAATATTTGCTCGAGTAAGATAAACTGGGCCTTAGCATTACTTTTATTTTCTTACAATATGAAGTTTCAATGGATATATGTAACTTATTTTTATACTGATAATTGAAACTTTCACGTTACTTTACTTGCCAGTAAACAAATATTTTAATAACTTATTAAATTACACAATAAAAAATGTTATGTGAAAGAGACAAATTTGCATCACAAAAAAAATTATTTGATTTATTTCTGCAAGCAAACAAAACACCTTAGCTATAAATATAGATATTATGTAAAGGTTAATAAAGCAGCTGAATTTACATTACATTAAACAGTTATCCTGTGTTGCATTAACAATTGTTGTTCCTTTTCATAGCTTTTTGATCTTTTGCTTACATTTTATTTGTATGTAATTATAAAAAAACACTTTAAATAAGTTTTTTGAGAATCGAAAGAGATATTTACAAAAACAAACAAATTAGTTTTAATATTATCGCAATATTGTAAATTTTATTATTTCTGTAAGCTCTTGTGTCCTCTTTTATTAATATTATTATAATGTTTTAGTTCCAATCACAAAAATACAAATACTTTACTTTATAAATCTATTTTGAATATTGTACTCATAAGTTTCATTTTAGCTATATACTTTAAATAAATGTTAAAAGCAAGCTTTTGAAAATAAATATTTGCTGTAAATAAAACAAACTGTTTTTATTTTTCTTCAACATCCTTAACATAAATTTTACAATATGTGATGCAAAATTGTAATTTGCTATTTTACAAAAAAAAAACTAATTTATTTGCGAGGATCGTGTCAAAAGATATGGGTCTAATTTACTCCTAATAGGTATAAAAGATATAGTAATTTTCATTTTCAAAAGGGTGAATTGAATTTTTTGGTTTTCATATGTTTATCGAATAATATACATGTATTATCGTTTCAAACGAAAACGAAATTTTGATATACGACTCATTTATATAGAGGACAAATAAAAACCACACATTCCTGTACCAAATTGTACATATATCAACAGTTGCCTAATGTATCTTTTTATCCTGTGTAGACGCCTTATGTATCACAATTGTCTCAGTTCCCCTCTAAAATTGACACCAGTTGCTGGGCTATAAAAACGGAAAATTTTTGCGCACGCTTTTCAGTACGGTCTGGAAAATTGTTGTGAGAAGTTTAAAATTATTTAACATACGTTTATAAGTTTAACATTCAATTTTAACTTACTGATTTGTAAAAAGTTTTAAAATATATTAATTACTTTAGGCGTCTCTATTGATAGTTTTTTGTTCAAAGAAAGTATTTATACTTGAAGTACCTCATCCTGGTTTTAAAAAAGTGATTTAGATATCGGTTTCTTTCACAAAAAAAAAAATGTAAAGGTCATACCTAGATTTAAAAAAAAATTAAAAATAAAAAAGTGTTCAATATAGTCAATTTCATAATTAAGAAAAACTATTGAGATAGAAAAACAGCATATTTTTTCAACATTGACATAAGAGAAAGGATCTGGAGTTCGTACCTGTGTAGTGGTTCGTGAAACAATTTATAAATATCTGTGTAGCTGAAAGTAAAAATAGCAAACGAAAACCTCGCTGTGTGCAGTATAGTGCTCATACACGGTAAAGAGATGTCCTGGGAAAATGATGTGGTATTGGAGTACATAAACCTGTTGTATTATATATAAAGGACAGTACGCATGCAGTGAAATTTAATATAAGCTTTACATTCACATTAAAATATATATACCTAAGTAGTATAATATATACATTAAAAAAAGAGAGATTATTTTGAAAAACAATTCAAATTAAAATATTTTACATACAACTTATTCTTAAGTGTAATTGGCTGAAGAGTATACAGACAATGTAAGTATTTGGAAAATGTTTTCATTTTTTTCCAATGATAAAATTGAACGGTTTTCAATATTACATACTTAAAATTTTTTTAACAAAACAAATCTTCTGTTTCAATTAAATTTACAGGTATTATATTCTAAAATGTTAAGGAATTAGAAAGTATTCTAATGTAAAACAATGTTATGACCTCCCTCGGAAATGTTTTGCTGAAAGTTTTTGATCCATTAGAAATTTATCTATATAACATATACGGCTGTTAATCAATTAAATTCTAATCAAATATGAAATATGGCAAAATTACGTCATTACAGGTTGAAATTAAAATTTGTTTAAAATTTGTTGTTCTTATTATTTTTGCTAAATTATTAAAAATATCTGCTGTTGCATTTTGGTTTGCTATCACTGCTTTATTTTGCACTATTTTTGTTTTTGTTCTACTCAATTGATATTTTGCACATAGTTCGAGTGTCCCGATCATAGTATGACTCGCGATATACTATATACATTTGAATTAAATGACATGAAGATTTCTTACAAATTTTTATTTATAATTTTGCGGTTGTGAACGGCAACTACATCTAGGGTATAGCTTTAATTGCTTGAGCAATTAACTTTTTTTTGCAGACTATATTTTGCTATTTTCTTTTGAAAAAGTTGAATTTGCCTTACCTATATTCTGACGAAAGCTCTTAAATTTTAGGACCATGACTGCAATTTGTTTTGTTTGTAACCTTCCTATTATGTCACATCAAGTCGGTAAGTTAATAAAAAATAGCCTTCGAACAAATCAGACTTTGATATATGATTAAACAATTAATAGGTTTGGTCTGGCAAGGCGGAAACGGTTGGGATGACATGGTGAGGGAACAACTAGAAGAATCAACTTTGAAACAAAGGTTAGGTGGAAGACGAGATTCTGCTGCTCAAATTGATGGATCGTCGCCACCTCCGGACATTTCTCCCCCGCCCTTGAGTAAATAGAATATTTAAAAGTATTTTACGAATTCCTTCCGAGTATTTATAATTTCTAACTAAGGTAACCGACGAAGACGTAGCTCGCTGGCTCAATTGACCGATATTTTGCGTGAATGGAGTGGTGGTGGCTCAAAACGTTCCCAAAAACCTCAATTAAACAGAAGAGAGACGTTAGCAGATCTGGCAAGAAGTTTACCGTGGGGTCGAAACAATAACGAAAACAATAATACTGGTCCTTCGTTAAAAAAGCGTCGAGAATCGAGTGCGGACTCAGGTATTAAAAGTATGAAGTCGAGGAGGGACTCACATGCATCAGAGTTAATTAAGCCTTGGATACGACATGAGAGTCCAAGTGAAAAAGAAGACACAGCTCTAGCTAATGAATACTACAATAAAATTGTAAATTTTCCCTTAAGTTATTTGTCATGAAGCTTAACGATTTTTTTTTAATAGAACTCTCGAAGAGGATCTGGCGATTCAGGACAAAGAACATCAAGGAGAGATTCTCAAGTATATCCAAACACAATAACCCCTCGAAATAATACGAGGAAAAAGCGTGATTCTCTCGCGGCTACAGATATACCTAATTTTCGTCAGGAGCAACGTCCATCTACAAGCTCAACTGCTTCAGATAGTGCTTCACAAAATTTTCAAAGCGGTTTGGTTGACACAGGATGTCAGGCTCTTCCAACTCCAATCATGGTGGTAAGTTCAGTAACTCCTCCTGCCACTAGTCCAACATATCCCAAAGGTCGTCGTGATTCAACAACACAGTGCGGAAGGAAAAATAGACGAGACTCAAGAGTTGGTGTTAGTCCTGATAGAGCTCCTCGGCACTCAAGATTACAAAGACAGGTACATAGTCCATGTCCTTGATATCTTCGAAAATTTACATTTCATTCTTTTAAGGCAACAACTTATGATGAATCAAGTCTTCCACCTGGTGGATGGAGTAGACGCGAGTCACAATCAATGATTAGTCCAGAAACAGATAACAGCTCCGAAAGGCAGGCTCGCCGAGATAGTCTTAGTCCAGATAGTGCATCTCGGTAGTGATAAGAATACACCTCGTCAAAATTTTCTAACCTGAATTTGGATTTATTTTTTTGTTTCCTGTAGGGGACGTCGTGATTCCAGAACTCATTTATCTCCAGATAGAAACCCCGAAAGAGATGTCAGTCCCAGAAGAGGCGCTCGCTTACGAAGACAATCTTCAGCGGCAGGTCGTCTACCAAGGTCGCCAGAATCAAGTAGTTGTTGTTCATCAAGGTAATTGCAAGGTACTGCCAAGGTCAATTATTTATAAACCAAGTTTTTTTTTTTATCAACATAATAGAGATCCAAGTCCTTGTGCGCGACCCCCAACTGAGATAGCAGTTCGACAAGAACGAGCAATACGAAGACAATCAACCACAGAAGAAATTCTAATTGCACGTGGCTTTCGAAGAACCAGCACCACGGAAGAAATGATTCGTTGCCGAAACTTTCGACGTCAAAGCTCGCAGAGTGATGATGTCGTTAGGTAATATATAGCTTCTTATCCTTTTCCTTGAGAATTTTCGCTGTATAATTAAAACAGTCCTAACGATCGTAGATATCGAGGAAGGAGAGATTCGTGTGCTCAAATTACAGATGGTACGGTACATTCAATGTTTATTGAAACTACAAGTACGTTTTTTGACTCAAGTACACAAACAGGTAAGTAAATAACACTGGTATTTCATTTATTCAAGAGAAATTTGTCAGAATGATCATTTTTATGTCTATATCTAACTCTATATATGAAACGCTACCAAATTTCATCAAAGAAAAAAAAAACAAAAAAAGCTTTTCATTACATACAGCATCATTACAAGTCCTGCTCTCCAGATTAGGCTACCACGCAACGTATTACAAACAACATGTATGTAGGCACTGTTTGAGTGAGAACACTGTGAGTGAGACATAGAGGGAGAAAAACTCGTACTGAAAATATTCCTTCGCCTGTTCGGAGAATGAATTTTCTCTCATTCTCCATAAAACGTTAAATTTTTGTTGAATCGTACAGAGAAAAGCTTCTTTCTGAGTGCGTATCAGCGTATCCTTTTGGCTAACAAAAAAAAATGTAGACATGTACGTAAAAATAGAGAGATTTTTGAAGTTCACACTAATTTTTCTGACATATGTGTTTTAATACAATAGGTGAATCATCTAAGTGAAAACGAAGAAAGACTTTTTATTATATTAATTTTTTCTCTTTGTTAAAAAAAAAATCTGAAATAAATAATGTTGTTGCGTCTGTGAATAAAATTCTAAAGAAATGCCATTATGATATATTATTAAAACATAAGAATTATTTTCAAGTGGATCAAGAAAAAAAAGTGGAAAATGTATAAGCTTTAATGCGAGCAAAATCTTTATGGAAACGTTTTATACAAGTTTAGGTAGAATCTCATTCAGTGTCTGCATAACATAAATTTACTTTAAATCGTCAAAACTCCTCATTTTTCCTTCATAGAATGTACATCACAGCTGAAGGAATTTTTCATACAATACGCACTACGAGGCGCCATTATTTTTCACATTTATGTTTCTATACGAATTTTCTTTTGTCTTGTCTTATCTTACATAGAAAACATTTCTACGTTGTCTACTCTAGCACAGAAAATATTTCATTAAATAATAAAATTATTGATAATGAGCTTAAAAACTTGTTGCCTCTATCAGACCTTCGCCATACTATAATATTTGTATTCAAACTATGCAAAATATATTTACCTTGACCTAAATATATATTTTGATCTCCTTTAGTATAAATCTCGCTGGCTCGGTAATTGATTCATTTTTGAATATTTCCTTTTCAGAGCCGTCGCCACTATATTCAAACAATTATTACCACGAAGAATGTCTCCGTTGCAATTCTTGTGGTCTAAATTTGACAGGTCCAAACCAAAAAAGAGCACGCAGATTCAAAGTAAGCAAATTTTTATACATTTATTAGAAATTTTTTATCTTTTGGAATAAATTTTCTCGAATTATTAGAATCAAATTTTGTGTGATTTACACTTTGCTGATGTCGCTTTGATGGAAACAAGTGATTTTATGCAACAACTACGCAGTTTTAAGCCTCAATCCTTGGGTTGTGCCGTAGCTAGACGAAAAAGCTCAACAACATTGATATTTCCGTTGCCCCCGCAGGCATGTTCAGGTGTGTTGTTCATCATGTAATTGATTATTGGGAAATGAACTTGGTATACGATTGGTATACTTTTCGCTTGTAAGTATAGCAACAGGCTTTAATTAAAACAGTGCTTGGTGTTATATCTTACAGTGAGGAGTGACAATTGTTGTCTTCGAACAATATAATTAGTGAATAAGCGATCTTCTTCATCTTTTATGTAAACTTAATTTATAATAATGTTTTATTTGAATCTTCACCGTATCAGATGAATTTTGCGAAGAATTTCCCCATAACTTGATATCAACCCCTGGATACTGGATTGAATGTTCCCGTCAAAAAATAGCTTTGAACCACAACACATACTGGGACGAAAGTGACTCTGACCATGAGGATCCACGAAGTTCAAACGACGGTCACTTAGACCGTGGTTGCAGTGAGCTCTACGAAGATGACGAGGATTCAGATAACGTTCCAAGGTATATACAACTGCAAACTCTTAACTTTTGCACATACCTACATTATGTATGAAACACTTTCAGGAAGAAAACTGCAATAGAAGAACAGTGGGAACAACAACAAGCGTTTGAACTTACGTCAGTCGAACAAGAGACGTACGAAAGATATTTTTATGGAACTGAACATTGGAATTATTTTACGAACGACGAAGACTTGGGTCCTGTTATTTTGTCCATCAAACAGGAGACATTAAATAACCGCGACCAATTTAGAATACTTGTAAGAGCGATTTCCTACACTGTTCATGGTTTGATTCCAGCTTCATGTGTATTTGCTGACAGGTATGACTTTTTGTATTTTTTTTTTTTTAATTTTTGGGTTGCATTAAGTTTTTTCTTCAAAACAGATACAACAGAGAAGAAGTTGTTCGGTCACTTGGAAAAGAAGTCAACTTAAATCCACCATTAACATTAGGACAATTACCAGACACTCCTGAAGAGCTTCTCAAATTGGATCAGGTAATCTTATTGAACATAATAAAATATAAACAATAAGCTATTAAAACTTTATTTAACAGGTGTTTATAAAGTCAGAGCTAAAAGTAGGAGTTATTTATGTGAAAGAAGGTCAATATACAGAGGAGCAAATTTTGGACAATAATGAGAATTCTCCACTATTTGATGAATTTCTTCAATTATTGGGTGATAAGGTTAGACTACGGGGTTTTGATAAATATAAAGGTGGATTAGACACAGTCCATGATTTGACAGGTAAAAAAAATAATGTACATTTTTTTAATGCACAATCATTACTTTTATAATTCTTAGGTCTTTACTCCATTTACACAAACTGGCGTAATATTGAAATAATGTTTCATGTTTCGACATTATTACCCTATGAAAAGCACGATCCGCAGAAATTGCAAAGAAAACGGCACATTGGAAATGACATTGTATGTGTTGTGTTTTTGGAAGCCGACAATACTGCTTTCAGTCCTGCTTGTATAAAAAGTCATTTTTTGCACACATTTATTCTGGTAAGACTCATTGTTTTATATACAGAAGAGAATGATCAAACTAATATTTTTCCAAAGGTAAGAGTTTCGGCGCGTATTAAAAGAAAACCTACGCGATATGAGATTTCTGTGGTTACACGAGATGAAGTTGGAGCATATAAGCCATATTTATGGGAACAATCTGTTTTCGAAAAGGGACCAATGTTTAGGTATAAAAACAAAAAGAAACAAACGAAAAAAGAACGCTTAAAATCATGCATATTTAATTTAGGGAATGGATTTTAACTAAAATAGTAAACGGTGAACGAGCATCATACTCTGCTCCTAAATTTGCTCGAATGCAAGAAAGGACACGTTCTCAAATGCTAGAGGACATTGTCTCAAATTTGGCAAACCATGTTGAAACAGGGCAATTACCAAAACCTTACAGAAGAGGAAGCTGGCGCCCAATCGGTGAGGATTCTTGCATGCGAGTTACTAGTTGCTGTGCTCAGCTTAGTGTCTCGCCTAGTATGTAAATCATTCTATTCTTCTTGCTTTTGGTGTAATCCCTCCTTAAAATCTTACATATTTAATAACATTGAGTAAGAAGACAGATTTTTCATGTTCCTAACACAAAAATCAATAGTCAATTGAATAATATGTAGTTGTATAATTTTGAATAAGTTTTGATATGATTGACCTCACTTGTGAGTAATTTTAAAATATTTTGTAATTAAAAAGTCAATGCAACTCTCTATTAAAATATTTTTTATTTATTTATTTTATTTTTTTTTTTGTTATAAAAATATGCATATTCTTTTCCTAAACTCTTTTTCGTATATGTAATCCAAATGCATTTTGATTATTAAACAGCAAATATTTCTTTTATTTTTCGCAATATTATAGACTTTTTTATTTATGCTTTGTAGTATTTTGTAATATTATACATTTTTTTTTTCTCTTTTGATAACTACTATTTCAGAGCTTCTGAGTTTTATTTGTGCTTTTGAAATGCTGTCTTTCTGAAATGTTTTGTGGAAATTTATCTAAAGTTTGCACACAACCAGAAACTTCCCACTAATACGGCACTTTGTCCATTAGAAAGTTTCTCTTCTTGTGTGAAATTAATTGGTAGTCAAGTTTTATTTACACCTTTTCATTTTTACATTAGGTCATATGCGTCCCTCTAGTCCGTTATTGGATTCAGTTCGTGATCAGTTTGAAGATTACGATCAATTAGCTAAAGACTTTACAAGAGTATTTCTGAATTCCGAGCCATCTTGCCTTCAAAACGCACATCTGTTTGATGTTGTATTTTTAGTAGGACAGTCTAAACAAAAAGCCAGATTTATTGGTGTTCGTGCAATCTTGGGTGTAAGGAGTAGAGTTTTCCAAGTGAGATGCTTTTATTTTAAGTTTTTTGGTGCCGATGATAATTTTTTTTTCTATTAAACAGGAAATGTTATATGGAATACAAACTGGATTTGGGTCACCACAAGTTCCTGTGGCAGAGTTACTTGCTAGACCGGTGCCTACCTTACTTTCGCCACAAAACCAAAAACCAAAAAGTTCGAATTTTCTGCAAGTCCCAGACATTGAATCTCCCCGACCAAAAAGTGTCCCCTCTTCGCCTATGGTAAAAAGAGCATTTTCCCGGTTAGGAACTATCACAGCTGGATGGGGTCGATCCATGAAGAAACAACATCCAACGACTTTGAATGTAGAAGATAAGAAAAAGTGGGCATCATCTCAGGATTGTTCAGGTATGCATTGTAGGAACATAAAATTTTTAAAAATCATTCGATATGAACAAAATTATTCGATATGATCTTATGATTCATTTAACCAAGCGCGGTGCAAGCCATCTCATGTTTTTCCCAGAATTTAAGTCATTCCTATCGATTTCTTGCACTTCAAAGTTAGGGTTTTCACGAGTACTCTTTTTTTGGTTATCGATTGACATCATGTTAATTTGAATCCGAGATGGCTTCGGTCATAAAGTCACTCTTGAACGCTTGAACAAAAATTAAAAAAAATGGAGATAATAATTTATGTATTTGGCTAGGTAAAGACACTAAAGAGTCATCAACAAAGGATAAAGCAAGTGCGGGTCAACTTGCTGTGCCAAGACTGTCTGTGTGTGCAGATGCCCAGAAAGTTGATAGAGCGAAATTAGCACAAACGGTTAGTATTTTTTTTAAATATGTAATAAGTTTAATATAGGTAATATAATAAGGTATATGACCTATAAATTTATGTATAGGAATTTACTATTATTGAATTTGATCCTGATACATTCCGAGTTCTTCTGGATTATCTACACACTGGAAGCTGTCCTCTAACTTGTATATCGATACCTGGCAAGTTAATCCTTCAAATTATTATGTATTTTGATACTAAGTAATATATTAAAAATTAGGCTTGATTTGCGCTGCCGAACATTATGATTTACCTGAATTACTGCAAGCCTGCTTTCATCATGCTAAACAATTCTTGCGCATCGATGTTGTCTGTAGTATGCTGATTTCGTTGGAAAACTATTACTGGCGTTATACATCTGCATCGGAACTCGTCAATATGATTTTGGCGTTCGTTGAAACGCGAGCTTATGCACTTTTCCAGAATGTTGAATTTTTGAACCTAAGCGAAAGCATGGTTCAAATGATTATGTGTCGAAACTTGGAAGTGTCAGAAGTGAAGAAATTTGAGGCGATGTTAGCATGGGCGAAAAATAAAGTACAAGTATGTATTTACTTTTTGTTAAGTTTTATTGAAACCCCTAAAACTTCATTATTCGCAGACAAAGGTCAAAGCATCTGCTAAAATTGATGGGAAATTGGAATTCCGATGCATTATGGAAAGGCTTACGCGTGATCTCAAATTGCATCGCATTACACCACAAGAACTCATAAAGATTGTTTTACCTACAAAAGCCATCAAAAACGAACGCATATTGGAAACTCTAATGTATCAAGCAAACACGGGAATTTACAGAATAAACGACAGTTATTTGGCTGCTTGTACGGAGCGCTTGACCAAGCAAGATTCTCGATACAGTGAATGGGGTGAAAGTTTTGATTGTGGACTTTAAGAAACCTTTTTTTTTAATATTTGATTTTATATATTTTATTTTTAATGTAAAAGCATACATACTACACATACATGTGCTTTAAATGTCCGTAAAAAATATGCTTCTTCATTGTGTTCTTTTCGTCAGCTTGGTACTTTTGTTCTGATATTTGAAAATTCATACAAAGTACGGCAATAAGTAATTTTTAATATACGTGAAAAACAAAAATCTATATTTTACATTCTTGTTACGATCAGTTTCTTTCAATAAATGTAATTATCTACAGTGGGCAGATCATATGCATTGGCAACATTTATTATTACCTATTGTAGAAGATATTATTATGGTGACGATAACAATATTGATAATACACATATACATGTTTAAGGACTATTAAAATAATTTATATTTAAATAATGTTCGACAAATTGAATAAAATAAGCAGTCATAGAGTATGGTAAAAAAAAAACAAGTGTGTTAATTTTCTCATTAAAGAAAATATTTTAACACAAAAAATAATAAATACTTATATTTAAACAATAATTTTAAATACATATAAGTTTTACGCGTCAGACAACAGGTGAAATATTATACATAAAAACCGAATTCTAAATAAAAAGTCCAATGTGCATTTAATTCTATTGTTAATATAAATAATGTCTGATCTCTAGTGTAATATTATATTAAAAAAAAAAAAATAAATAATAAATATAAAATCAATTCCAAAAGTACAATGTTGTTATTCAGTTGAAAAAAAATTATTTAGATAAATTTAAGGCATCATATTTATATTTAAAAAAGTTATCATTATTATAATTATTTATTTTATTTTATTTCTTTTTGTTAATTTGTAATTAACTTATAAAAATCGTTATTAACTTAAGAAACGGTTTTGTTGAAAATGTCATTCACTAAAATAATAATAAATAAAAAAATATATATAATATTATATTTAATGTATACATGCAGTATAAATGATAAAAATATTCTTGTTGAAATTATACTAAAACATTAATGGCTGTTACTAAGTTTAAAAATCAATTTTGTGAGTTATCTACTGTAGAATGGAAAATAAATAAAAGAATAAGTACCCACAAGAAAAAATGTTTTATTTAAATGTAAGGCGAAAAGATAGCCAGATAACCTTCTAAATGGTTATTTTAGAGGACTCTTCAATGACTTACAAAAGTCTGAAACATAATTACATATGTTGTTCCGGACACGTTTGTTAAAAAGAAAGAAATGCTTACGATTGATTAGTTCCGTGATTAGAAGTATTAGACGAACATTTAATTTGAAGCTGAAAAGAGTGCGATACATTTATTAGCCCAAAATTGAATGTATTCAAGCCCAAAGTTAGTCTTTTTATCTACCTAAATGTAACAACTTTTCGTTTCACTTACCTAGATGTACATTTCAGCTGTTTTGCTGTAAAAATTAATATTACAAAGCCTTTGAAAAGGCGTTTGAAGCCTGAAAATTCTAAGACTATATTAGAAGTTAATTATGATCTCTGCCATCCACGAAAATTAAAGTAAAAATAGTCATGAATAATATTATCATGCCAAGGAGTGGTACTTATATGTGTCAGGATATTCAATGATTTTAAAAATGTGAGTTATCGACTTGAGTCTCAGTAAAGAAAGCAATTAAGAATAGGAAAGAATTTACAAAATTTTTAGTGAAAAATAGCAGAAAAAACCTTGTAGATATCACATATTGTATGTATTGTAATAATTATTTTTATGGATTACTCGAAACCCTCCATGGATTTTTGGAAAAATTTATGCGAGAGGGCACGTGAAACATTTTCACCCATATTACCGTTATTTTTCCGGTTATTACCGGTTCGCTACTTTGCTAATTCAACTTTATCACTTTAACTCGTCTCATCCTCCAACTTCATTTCTATTTTCCCGACAATTTTCCGACATCCTACACGGTTTTCATCCTTGGACAATCGAAAGATCAGACCGAAATCTACAATTTATGGAAGACCTTTCATGAGATTTTATGGAAAACTCCCGAGATATGGGCTCGCAAAGTTATACGCGTTTCTGTAGCATCCTGTACGAGGAATCCCAGGTTACAAAAAACTGAAAAACCCCTTGCCCAGGTTGCATGATTCTGAAAAAATCCCAGGTGTCAAACAACGACTTCTGACCAGCCCTAGGTGACAATCAAATGTCGGTACGTGACCCAGCTCACAGAAAATGGTTTTGTACATTTCCCAGCTCACAGAAAAAAATTCTGTACAAACACTATGCTCACATACGGGTTTCTGTAGCGACGTACCCCAACAATACACAGCATACGGCGTTCTGTGGGGCCCAGAACGAAAAACGCATCCATCAAAACAATCCGTGTAACTGACTCGTCTCCGAATGTCGAATACTGAGTAAACATTTATTTTATTAATTTTTACAACTTTCAAGAGCAGGTAATTAGAAAAATACATCAAAATATCGTAAATATTGTGTGTTTGATTGGCCAGTTCATATTTGGATGAGGATAAAGCCATCGGAGTTGTGAAAAAAAGTGGATTTCTTTTTCCTTTTTTACGCGTTAATGTTTTGTTTCAAAATTAAACAATAAAACAAGCTAAACAACAAAAGAAATTAAAAGAAAGTTACTTCGCAGTTCTCCGTTCGCACATTACAATAAAAATAAGTATCCGAAAATCCAAATATGGCAGTTTTATGATAATTTTCTTGCCAAATTAGTAAATACTTTTTAGTGCTTGGAATAATCAACGTCTTCCGTCCAAACACCTACAGACTGATAATTAACATTTTTAAAAAAATAAATATTTCCCTGATATCTACTACTAGACATTGCCTAAATATAAATTAATGGTGTTGCGTTATCTGATACTTACTCTCTTCCTTTCTCCCTCTATCTACCTTCCTGTTATCAGCAGCACCTTGAACCAGTTGATGATAAGAAAAGATGCAATGAAAGCATGTGTTATTAACGAAAAAATTTATTTTTATGTCATTTCAGTCCGAAGCACCAGTACATATATTTGCTAAAATTTATATTATTTTACAAATTGTCTAAGAAAAATTGGATTCATATCGTTAACGAGCAGAGGTATCGCCAGTCACAAATTTGAAAGAGATTTGAACATGTTTAGTCCCGACTATGAAAAACGGATTTTGAAGCATTGCAGTCCAGTTGCAAAAAATCTCTTCAAGTCACCCGGGTCAGCACTCGATCGTTTTATCCCAAGCAGAACTAACAATAACTGGCACACTACGTTTGCCAGCCCTACAAAGGTAAATGAGAGTCCATCGCAATCGAACAAGAAGCAACGTGATTGTAGCGAGTCAGCACGAGACAGTCTAGCCTATTCTTGCCTACTGAAGAATGAACTATTAGGTGCTGCAATTGAAGATGTGAAATCCATATCTGATGACAAACCTGGCAACCTCTCAAACATCAATAAGGGTCTCTTCAACTATCAGTCACCCACGAAGAACGAGACAAATGAACAATGTCCCTATTCGCTATCGCCCGTCAGCATAAAGAGTCAAAAGCTATTACGTTCTCCACGCAAGGCAACAAGAAAGATCTCGAGGATACCATTCAAAGTCCTAGATGCCCCAGAATTGCAAGATGACTTTTATCTTAACTTAGTTGATTGGTCAGCACAAAATGTTCTTGCAGTAGGATTAGGTAGTTGCGTTTATTTATGGAGTGCCTGTACTAGTCAGGTAAGCATCTATTAAATTATTTTGAGTACCCAACTTTTACACATACAAATATCTTTTGTTTCAGGTCACGCGTTTATGCGATTTAAGTGCAGACGACAGTAACACTGTCACATCTGTAAGCTGGAGTGAACGAGGACATCAACTTGCTGTGGGCACCCACAAGGGCTATGTCACCGTTTGGGATGTATCTGCGAGCAAACAGGTAACATGCAGTTTTTGGTCAAAAAGTGAAAAAAGTAAAATAATTAAATTTATTCGCCTAAGAATTAAAAAAAAAAAATAAATTTTTTATGATGACATACAATATTTCACATGTACATATACGAATATTGTATGCATATGACACGTATGCAAATGTATACACATTTGCTACACTTAACAAGTCAATTACCTTAGTCACCTACTTTTTTCACATGCTAATTGTCCGGTTTAGTTTTCAAACATACATAGATTTCATTTTAAAAAATATCGATTTCAGCTTAACAAGCTAACGGGACACTCTGCTCGTGTTGGCGCATTGGCATGGAATGGTGACATACTATCGAGCGGGTCTCGAGATAGACTGATAATGCAAAGAGATACCCGAACTCCCCCACAAATGTCAGAAAGACGTTTGGTGGGACACAGACAAGAAGTTTGTGGATTAAAATGGTCTCCCGACAACCAATATTTGGCAAGCGGGGGCAACGACAACCGCCTTTACGTATGGAATCAACACTCTCTTAGCCCTGTTCAATCGTATTCAGAGCATCAAGCTGCAGTCAAAGCAATCGCTTGGTCACCACATCATCATGGACTTCTGGCAAGTGGAGGTGGAACAGCTGATCGTTGCATTCGTTTTTGGAACACTCTCACTGGCCAACCAATGCAAAGTGTTGACACCGGTAATTTAAATTTTCATTTGCTCAATGTTTCATATAATTAGAATGGGAAATTCTTTTTTTTTTTTCTTCAGGTTCACAAGTTTGTAATTTAGCGTGGTCAAAACATTCATCGGAGCTCGTTTCAACGCATGGCTACTCTCAGAATCAGATACTCGTATGGAAGTATCCCTCATTGACACAAGTAGCAAAATTAACAGGACATTCATACCGAGTACTATACTTAGCACTATCACCTGATGGAGAAGCCATTGTAACTGGAGCTGGAGACGAAACTTTGCGCTTTTGGAATGTGTTTAGCAAAGCACGCAGCCAAAAGGAAAACAAAAGTGTGCTAAATTTATTCACTAACATACGATAAGTTAGAAATCGACTGTATATCAAGATATATTTGTGTAATTTTTTTTCTTTCAATAATTTTGGAGTTAACTAAGAGATATAGAAAATTTATAACAATTGAAAATTATAAATAGAACTATAATTACGAGTATAAGGATGAAGTTTAGGTTTATTTAAATTCAAAGTATCTATAAAACGGTCTCAAATACAATTAAAAAATAAATAAAATGAATTGTTCAAGATGCTGAGTACTCTCAAATCCTAATTTTTTCTTTGTATAAAAAGTAAATCGATCAGCGTAAATTTTAAGCAAATAAGCGGCTCGGTATGTAGTGACGAGAGACGTAAAATTATTATAGAATCAACCATCATTTGTAAAGCGAATATCTTAAAGTAGTGTAACTTAATCAGTTTAGATTGATGAAAGGAAATTAGATTTAGTATCATAAACGTACTATATTTGTTAGCATCTTCCAAATTTAAGGGTAAGTTACTTACGTTGTAGTTTTTTTTTTATTATTATGAATCATTTTTTCGAGGTACATGTTTCAACCAATTTTTTTTGTTTGTTTTTGTAACTCTATAAATAGTGTCCAAATTTATAGATATTCTATCTACAAATTATTCTGACAAGTTTTATGAAAAAAATATTACTGGTGTCAACTAATATTGAAAAATTAAACGTTAGAGTGTATTATATTTTACAATTTGCATAAGCCGCATATGTTTGATATGCTGTTCGTAGAAAAATCCCCGCTTAAATACTTGCTTTCGTTACAATAAAATTTCAAGTCAAAATTTATGTTTTCTCTGTATACATGTCATGCCATAAGGAAGAAATTGAATTGAACATACGATCAACTGCAAAGATGAGACATGCGCAGTAACGTGCTATTACACTTTTCTAATATGTTCAGTATTCTTTTACACACACACACAGTAACATGGCGTCGGGATTGATTTTTTTGAGCAAAAATTAATTCTTTTTTGAAGAAATTCTAAGTGTTTGACTATTGTAAGCAGTACAACATTCAAAGATTGCCAAAACAGATCGTAATCAAAAGAAAAAATTGAATAAACGTTTTAGAAAAGTTTATTCAAAGTGGACTCTTCCTTCCGAAAACGTGTGTAAAAAAAGAAAAGTATTTTTTTTTTGTAAAAAAAAATATATACTTGTAGTAAATACATGTTAATGTTTAAAGAATTTCTAATTTTGTATAAAAACAACAACCTGACTAACTAATCCATAAGAAACTGAACGAACTGAAGCAGGTTGCGGAAATCGATCCACACAATCAAACCAGGGCGTGCTCAATACTGAAATTTAATTAAACAAATTGTACAATGCTTTAAAAGTCTTGGCAATATATATAATAATAGGAAAAATAATATATATGAATACCATTTTCATCAAGTCTCCCTGACCAAACTTCAATCAAATTGTAAAAACGATAAAACCAACGAATTGAAGGAAATCATGAGACAAATTCAAATTTAAAGTGAATATTTTATCGGCCCATCCCAGAACACCAAAAGGTAAGAAAAATGCAAAGGAGACAAATTATCTGCTGAAAAATAAATGCAATAGTAATATCAAAATAATGTTAGAGAAAAACTTTGTAGTTTTTGAGTATAAGTGTATTCTGAAGAAAAAAATATCCCGGCAATTGAATTTTTGTGTGCCATGCACATATAATAAACTGTGACTTAGTTACCACAGACGGCAAAGGTGTATTACGTCACAAATACATGACAAAACATTGGTGGTTTTTAACACCCTGAACTTAGAACTAAAAAGTACAAAGGCTTTTGTATAAATGAACTGGAAAATCTCAAAATACTAAAAATAAATAACAGGTTTTTTGTATGTCAAATATGTATTACGTGGAAACTGTTACTTAATTATTTTTATTTTCACTAAAAAAGGCTCTAGTATTCAACTGTGCACTATGTCACTCGAATTTAGCTTACAAATAGTCCACTATGTTTACATCGAGGTCAATGATTCTAAGCCGAATATCAAATTTTGTAAGTGTCACAGAGGATAAATGTTTTAACATACATATATTTACATATATAACGTCCAGTCCAGACTTTGATTAAATCCGAATATGTCCATGTGACAAAATTTGAAAAAAATGATAATAATAACATTATGGATATTTATTTATGCTTTTACTTTTTTTATTGTATGCATTGAAAGTATATTGTTAAATCTACTCTGTATGATATTCAAACTCTTAGTTTAATAAATCAGATTAAATTAAATTAGGAGCAAACTAACATTATACTGATGGTCTTTTTCTATATATAATTTTCTCGTTTAAATTCAGTCTCTTTTCCCCATTGATGTTAATGAACAGAATAGAGAGAACAAAACATTTTTTGAAAGAGAAAGATAAATCGTTCAATTCTTCTTTCAGTTGTTTCCATCAATTTCATTATGGAGGTATATGCTACAGTGAATAGTTACTACACTATCAACATATATCATACAATATGTACAGATGTTCCACATTCAGTATTGGAAGTATGGAGCAAATTACCTTTACTCATATTTTTATTTTATCTGCTTTAGTTTACGTTTGTCGTTCCATAAAGGCACAGGTGATTTTCCTATTTGATACTTTTGAATCATTTCTTTTTTTTTATAATTTTAAATCAAAGTTTACATTTGAATATTTTTTTGTGGCACTTTACATAACATAATCGAAAGTTAAAAGAGATAATTTGATAGTGTCGTGTATTAAAGAAAATATATTCATGAGTAAAAATCCGTTATCACAATGGTATTACAACAATAACTGCTAGATTGTAAGAAAGTGAATGACCATTATGTATCATAATTCGCTCAATGAATTTAAAGTAGTGCTAGAATTTTTGAGTTTACATATTTCGAGTCTTATTATTTTTGAAAATAAACTGACAAAAATAGAGAGCTGCCGAGTGAATATCTACGAATAAAATGAACAAAATACATATCAAAATTAAACCGTCTTGAAGAAAAGAAAGTAACTGCAAGAAAATAAGGTCAACGCATCAGTGCAAAACTATTTATCTGTAAATAAGTGTGTATGCGAGTTTCGTGTTAATTTAAAGTTCATAAACATTGGAATATCGGCTTCCTTAGTTTAATTGGACAACAGCGTGTAGTATTTTTTGCGGATTCAACCGAATATGCAAATGAACAATTAAAATTTCACCATCGGAAGTAAAAAATTTGTCTCGCAGACACAATCATTCAAATTTCTTATTTACATAACTTATATAAGGATAGGCTCAAAAATTAAAAGTGTCTGAAAGAGTCAACAACTTTTCGGTTATACATAGTATAGTTTTTTATTTTCTGTATCTTGCAGCAGTTATTGCAGATACAACCTTGTGCAATTAATAAAAAATTTACAGTCAAAATAAGTATAATGTCTCTCATTATACAAGATAAACCGTTTATGTAAATGAATATAGTACGAGAGTCAATTTAGCCTTAACGTAAAGAACTGGGGCTGTCAGACTGGTTTGCAGTTTTAGTGTCACAGATTTGATCGACCGTTACTTAAAAACATAGAATTGCGCAAGAACTGCAATTTTATATCTTGCGTGAAGCTCAATGTTATGTATTTTACTTACCTTAAACATCCAAAAAGATCGTTTTCAGCATGGTATCGTAATAATTATTAGCTATCGTTCTACATTGAGATTGCAACGTTATTAAGTCTGTTAGGACATCGAATAAAATAAATTAAATAAAAATTATTCATATTTCTAATGTACCTACATATTTTTGTTTTTACAGAACATCCAACACTATAAAAATGCTAAGCTGATTACATACATCTGTAATATTGTTCGAGCCGCATGAAGAAAACCTACTTGTGATTTTTTTAAGCAACTGTTGTCATCTATAGAGTTATCAAAAACAAAAAAAAAGCCAAATTCAATTCTTTTTAAGAATTATGCACCTTATTCCAGTAGAAATTATGCCCGCACATAAGAGTAACCATTGCTTCCAAAAGTAAACAGAAAAACGTCATCAAGTTCAAGAAAATACAAACTATTTCAATCAATATTATAACAATAAATTTAGTGTTCTTGCCACAAAAATTGCTGATTTGTTAATAACATAAAGCTACAAGAAACTTGTTAAATTATTTTTAAAAGTTAAAACATAGATGTCCAAGTAAAGATACCTTAAATATCAAATTAGAAACAAAAATTGACCTAAACATTTATTGAATAACGAGAAACACGTGTACAGCAATATTTCAAAATGGTTCTAAGTAAAACTGCAAACGGAATGACATCCACTTTAGAAGCGCCACTCGAGAACTATGTTCCTGTTGCAGACTTTTACAACAACAGGTAAATACCTACTTTAAAGTAATTATTTTTAAATATATATCCAATGTTAACATGATTATTTTTAATTTTTAGGAGTGTATTTATAACAGGGGGTACAGGGTTCATGGGAAAGGTTTTGGTTGAAAAATTATTAAGATCATGTCCAGGAATAAAAAATATATACTTGTTGATTAGACCGAAGAGAGGTCAAGAAATCACAACTAGACTAAGTGAACTTCTGAACAATCCAGTAAGTAAATATATACGATTAATACTATCTATGTTCCAAACTGAATGATATTCGTATTTCAGTTATTCGATAGACTTAGAAAAGAACAGCCAAATGTACTCAACAAAGTCATACCAATTTATGGTGATATCACATTAGAGGAATTAGGTATATCCGAAAGTGATCAGGTACGATATTACATTTTCTTACTATAAATCGCTTTTCCTATAAGCCCTTTTTTCACTTTTTGTCCATTTTTTAAAAATTAACCTTTATATATTTTGCGATTTTTTAATTGATAACTCATGTAAAATCATACAAGAAACGTTGAGTCACTTGTCTATAAAATTGAAAGTAATTTGAACAAAAAGTGAAATGATTACATTTAGTCCCCTAAAGCTAATGTATTTTATTTCTTTTTTTTAGCAACTTCTCTGTAAGAATGTTTCGATAGTCTTTCATTCTGCAGCAACTGTGAAATTTGACGAGAAGCTCAAATTGTCTGTTACTATTAATATGTTAGGCACGAAGAGATTGGTAGAACTTTGTCATCGTATGAACTCACTAGATGTAAGTCAAAGTATTCCCTTCTAATGAAAGAAAATGCTAACTTTGAGTCTTTTAAAAGGCCCTTGTGCATGTCTCTACAGCATACTGCAACTGCGACAAACCTGAAGTGGCAGAGATCATATATGCACCTCCCTATTGCCCAGATGACATAATTGCGCTGATAAATTGGTTGCCGGAGGAGATGTTGGACAAAGTACCATAAAATTTACCAAAAAAAAATTAATTTTAACTAAAATTAATATTTTGCAGATAACGCCTTCATTGATTGGAAAAAGACCAAACACGTACACATTTACAAAAGCTTTAGCAGAACACATGCTCCACAAAGAAGCTGGAAATTTACCTGTTGCTGTTGTTAGACCATCCATCGGTAAGCAATAATTTACGAATGAAAATTTTGTTGGTCAATATTAAAAATCAAACACATTTGTAATTTTAGTTCTGTCCAGCTTGAACGAACCGTTAGTAGGATGGGTTGATAACTGGAATGGTCCCACTGGAATAGTGTCAGCAGTAGGAAAGGGTCTATTTAGAACAATTATGTGCAAAGAAAATGTGATAGCAGATTTGGTACCGGTTGATATTGTCATAAACTTGATGATTACTGCTGCATGGAAAACAGCACTTTCTAAGCAATGTGGCTTGAATATATATAATTGCTGTACTGGTGAACAAAAACCTATTTCGTGGGGGCGTTTTGTTAATTTATCTATAGAAAATATGAGAAAGCATCCATTAGGTTAGTAAATTAATGTCTTGAAAATAATATCGTACGTTTAGCTTAATAAATTTAAACTTTTTAGAGGGAGTTTTGTGGTATCCAACTGGTGTTCTTAGACAAAATCGATTTATAAACACTATTCACGGTACACTAGTTCATTACATTCCTGCTTACATTTTGGATATTATTGCACGTGTTGCTGGACGTAAACCAATGTAAGTAAAACGTAACATTTTGACAAATTTGAATAAAACACCTCTTTTCGACACAGAATGGTTAAAGTTGAAGATAAACTAGCGAAAGCTGTTGATTGTTTGGAATATTTTACAACACGCCAGTGGAATTTCAAAAACGATAATGTTCGAAAACTATCACAAATTTTAGACGCAAAGGACCGAGTTGACTTTCAAATCGATGTATCTAAGTTGGAGTGGGAAGATTACGTTGAAAAATATGTCCTTGGCTTCCGAGAATTTTTATTTAAACAAAGTCCTAACACTTTACCTGATAGCAGAATAAAACTAAGAAGGTAATATTTTTAAATAATTATTAATTTTTTTAATAAATTTTACATAACCTTTTGCAGGTTGTACATTTTGCATCAATTTTCAAAGTTGTTAATGGTTATGCTTTTCTGGCGATTCTTGATGAAACGATCAAAATTGTTGCGCAATTCATGGAATAAATTTTTACAAATGATTTTTAGTCTTTTTCGCATGTTACCTATACTATAAAATATAACATTTAAATACCTATAGGAAAATATAACATTAAAATAAATTATATGATATAAATTATGCACTCAAGTGCATATTTCAAAAGAATATGTTAACCATTTCGCTACTACCTTCTCCTTCTTACAGAATATTTTAAAGAAAGAACGCTACCCATTGATCAAATTATTATTTTGTATTTAGACTATTAATTGATTGTTACAACTAGAATATTTCAAATGTTTATAAAACTATGTGGAGTTTGGTTTTCACAAAGAGTTTCTAGGAACAAAAATAAATTACTCACGAAATATAACAAAAAAAAATTACTCATGACATGAATGGAAAGGTGCGTGGTGTTTTAGTGAATAAATTTAAAAGGTTTAGTAATAGTAAAGATTAATAACTAAATTTAGTACAACTTAATGATAAAACTAATAAAATAAAGAATATCAAAAAAACAAAAAAAAAAAAATAATGAGTAAAAAAGCAAAATACATAAAAAACGAAAAATAATCAGAAAAAAGTTGAAATTATGAATTGCAAGTCTCATTTTTTTCTTCCCTTTTTTGTGAAATTAATCCATTTTAAAGGACAAAATATTAACAAACATAAAAAAAGATAATATATTTAAAAATAACATAGTCATAGACGCTGCAATCGTAATACTGCCTATATATTTATGTAAAGTGAAGAACTTGCAAATGTAAAAAAAAAATCAGCTGTAAGAGAATAAGTTTAAATTACATGGGATGAAATTAAAAAAAAAATATATATTCAAATTCGAACATTAGAGCAAATCATAATTTTAAATTTATTTTATTGATAGAAAAATATGTTTTATACTTACTTTTGTTACCCCAATAATAATATTAATAAAAATAATGTATATTATTTAAAAATAGAAACAGATCCGCAAGGAAAGTTATCTTTTTGTATATTTGGTTTTGAAAACGGAGATAAAACCCTAAAATTAAAAAGTAGCAAAATGTAGTTAATAATTGATATTATTTATACAAAAATAATATTTATAACATTTTCATCATATTAAACCAATTTTGTAAAATGGAATGTTTAAGTTATAATAAATCAATTTCGAATGGAAGTGCGAAATGTATGAGCAAAATTATATTCATTGTAATCCTTTCAGCACATTTTGACACTGCTAATAGTATTATTATTATTGTTTCGTTTTATTTAGATTTATTCTAAAAAATAAATCTCTAAAACAATATATTTTACTGTTTTATTTTTTTAAAAACTCACTGTCGATTCAGAAAAACATTCAGTACCCCTGTTCATAAACATTTAGACACTCTAATGCATAAATGGAATAGTGTGTGTTCTTGTATCGGCAATACACGCACTAACACACTCAAATAGTGGTGTGATCTTCATAGGTTGTCTTTTTGGTGTTTTATTGGATTTTTTAGAAAACAAAAACTAATTTTTTTATTTTTCAATCATTAAACGTTCGTTAAACATACAAACATTGTTTTCTCATTGTCTCTAAAGTCCTAAAAAACAAAGATAAATATCTATGCACTGTATATTTTTTAAATTTTTGATCGATGACCACCCTATGTTTATTACATCTCGTTTCTCCAGTTTATTTACTTTCAGTATTCAGTACGTAGTTATCGTGTTACGTGTTCAAACCTAAAAAATCCGTATTAAATAGGCGAAGAATCTCATTAAAGTTCATAAAGTTGGATCAAAATGACTTCGAACGTTGCAGACTTTTACAAAAATGCCCGGGTCTTTATAACCGGTGGGACAGGGTTTTTGGGAATTGCAATAATTGAGAAACTGTTGAGATGTTGTCCGGAGGTAAATACTAATTAAATCTTAAGTTACGGAATGCATAATTTTGTGATACATACTAAGTACTAAAATGGTGTCTTTTCGGAACATAATAACAGGTTGGAAAAATCTATTTACTTGTGCGATCAAAAAAGGGTAAATCTATTGAAACGCGTATCGAGGATTTGATAAAAAACCCGGTGAGTAAATACCAAGACTACTACGTTGATTTTAATCTAAACCAATGACGTAGGTATAACATTTTTTTATATTAAATATTTACCTACTTGTTTACTTTTTTATTTACTCATCATCATCATCAAAACTAATATGCTCCATTCACAATGTAATATTTTTTATTATAGTTTCGTTGTATTACATAATAATTAGTAAATAAGTAATTGGTAGATCATTTTTAAGATTTATTTTCTTTATTAATATTGTTGAATCAAATAGATTTTTGAAAGATTGATTGAGGAAAAGTCGGGAAGTGTTTTCACCAAACTTGAAGCAGTAGCTGGAGATGTAGGTCAAGAAAACTTGGGGTTATCAAATAGTGATCGACAAAAACTTGTTGAAAATGTAAATGTGGTCATCCATTCTGCGGCTACTCTTGACTTTAACGAAACACTCCGCCCAACCGTGAATATCAATTTGCTTGGCACACGGTAATAATTTTGAATGCGATATTTATTGACAACTGTTTGCCTACTTTCGATTACTTTTAGTCGTATTATGGAATTATGTCAACAAATTAAGAAACTGAAAGCAGTGGTACATGTCTCAAGTGCCTATGTGAATTCATATTTACTTGAAACTGAGGAAATTTTGTATCCTGCTCCAACAGATGCAGAAAAGTTGATCGAATTGGTCAATAAGAGTTCTGATGAAGAATTGGAAAAAATAACTCCTACGTAATATTTATAAAATAATACGAAAAAAACAATTTTTTTTTCATTATTTTTTTTCAGTATTTTGAAGGATCATCCAAATACGTACACAATAACAAAGCATCTTGCCGAACACGAAGTTAACAAATGCGTCGCCAAACTCAATGCTGGTGTCGGAATAGTACGTCCAAGCATGAGTAAGTTTATTTTTGGCTATTTTTGATGAAAGTACAATCTTTAATATTTGGCTCGTTCTCAAAAAAAAAAAAATGATCGTTTTATTCCGATTCATGATTCGTTACATCGATTTAAAATAATAAATCTACATATTAATGTGACAATAATTGTGCCTTTATTCTATAATTAACATGTATTGAATAAGACTTTCAAACTTTCGAAAGCCTTGAACATATTTTTAGTTAAAAAATACAAGATTTATTAACGAGATATATCTTTCATTTTCGATAATATTCAGTAACGGCAGCATGGCATGAACCTGTACCAGGTTGGACAAATTCAAAGGTAACAAAAATAGGAAGACAAATCAATTTTCAAAGAATTAATTTTTAACTTGTTATGAACAGAATGGACCACAGGGATTTTTGATGGGTGCTTCAAAGGGAGTGGTTCGGCGATTACCAGTTGGAAAATCTACAATTTATGATTACATTCCTGTCGATGTAGTGGTTAACGAGATTTTGGTAACTGCTTGGCACGTTTTCGAAAATAGGTGAATAACTTTCTTTTTCGTAAAGTTCGTCCATGTACCTCACATATCTCTTTTCTTCTCAATAGGGATGGAAAACTCAAAATTTTCCATGCAACAAGCAGCACTACAAATCCTTTCCGATGGGAAAGTGTGGCTGATAATATTCCATACTACCTTCATCAACATCCAATGCGCAGTGCAATTTGGTATCCCAATTTGAAATTCCACTCATCTTTACTCATGTATAAAATTTCCGCTATATTTTTGCACTTCTTACCGGCAATTTTCTTGGATTTACTTTTAAAAATAACTGGTGGACGTCCCATGTAATTTTCTTTTCAATACATTATTTTCAATGTTTAGAGAAAGATTATACTTTTAGATTGATTCGTCTTCACAAGAATATCTGGAATTCTTTGAATTTATTGGAGAAGTTTATCTTTACGGAATGGAAGTATCACAACAAAAAAACATTGGAACTCAGCTCTCAATTGTCAGATAAAGACAAAGAAGTATTTTTCATCGACATGTCTACCTTGAAATGGAATGATTACTTTGAAAATCTAGCTAAAGGTGTACTCAGATACTTGAATAACGAACATCCAAGACACTTGGAAGCAGCAAAGAAAAAGGACAAAATGTGAGAAATAATTTTATTTATTTCTAAATTCAAATTTTATTGTTTTATTTTTTTTAGGTTGTTCGTTGTGCACATTGCTTTTCAAGTTTTGTTTCATTGCTTGATGTGGTGGCTTGTTTCCTGTTTTGTAGGCATTTCAATGTCCAAAATTCCGTTTGTAGTACCAGTATCTTATGCTTTATTCTCCTTGCTTTGAATTGGCAGTATTTTGTGTGGACGTTAAAAATGGGTTGTTGGATTCAATTTGAACATTAGCATTAAAATAAACAGATATTTTATGATTATCTTTTACATTCTAAATATTAAAAATAAAGAGGTTCAAGAATACTTTGATTTGGAAAAAAGAAGGTACATTAGATTTTTTATAAAAAATGAAACCTGTTCGTTCGATCTCATCATATTTTGGCAAATCATAGTTTAATATTTTCAGTTTATATTTAAATCGATGGGCATATGTGAATTATCGTTAATTGCTCCTGTTGTTTGATTTGTCACTATACTGGACATATAAAGTCACACGACGTACATCAATTGAATTTATTGCAAAAATATTCAACTTTTGATATTCATAAACATGTTCATATTTAGGTATACTCATGATTTTTAACAAAGAAATGACACTGTTCGTGAAGTTCATCGAAAACTTGGCAATGTTTTTGATATATCTTACAGAATAGGCACCATCTCAACTCATTTTGGCTTACACGAGCGACAAATTTATTTATATGGATTGGGAAAAATCAATTTTATAATTATTTATATGTGTAATAAGTAAAAGAATGTGATGTTTTATATTTCACACAACCTCTTCAATATTATTGGTGAAAAAACAATAATTCGAAAGTAGAAATTTTCTGAAGCATATTAAATATTTTATTCAGTTAACCATCGTCCATCGTAAGATAAACAGCAACAAACTATTTTTTATCTCATTTTATTTTATTATTTTTTACTAATATTTAAATATGGGAAAATTTTGCACCAATAATAAATTTATAATTTTAATGTTAATTTTAATTGTATTTACCATACATTTACATGAAGTGGGAAGTGAATCTGCACGAAAGAAGAAAAAGGAGGCTAGGGTCAAAGGAAAAACAAGTAGCGGTTGCAAAATAAAACTTGCAGAAGATATTCCCGTAAATGAGCCACTATATCTCTTGGAAAAGAAAGGAGTGTATTCATTATATTCTCCCACGGGAAAAGACAACGTGTTGAAGCCAAAAGAAGAAATTATTCTATTATGTCCTGGCAAACAAAATACTATAGCGAGCAGTAATTAAAAGCAAAGCTAAATTAAAAGCTAGTCATAAAAAAAAATTATTTTATAGGCAAGTTGAATATGACAAAGTTGACATGCTTGGATAACAAAAAGTTTGGAATAAATAACAAACAAGTGTCTTTTCGAGCCTTAAACTGTACAAAAGAAGTTAACGGGGATCTACGAATAACGGACAAAACTTGTGGTGACGGCATGGGAACGCTTATGGAAATTGGATTCAATTTCAATAAGAAGGTTTTCCTAAAAATATTTGAAGTATGTTACAATACGGAAACAGCTTCAGCATTATACTCAATGCATCAAGTACACGGAAAAGTTATCCAACGTAATATATATATTTTTTTTTTACATTTTAAATAAACAAAAGATCTTTTTTTTCTTACTGTCACCACGTAGATACAATTCCGGATCCTGAAAGACGTTCTTTTAGAACAAGTGGAATTCCAAAAGGGGCTCGACCACTTGAGTCGTACAAGAAAGAAACTCAGATTACTCGGTTTAGCGAGATTTTCGGAGAAAATCAACAATATTTTAATGAAACATCTTTTTTGATGAAAGGTCAACTTACTCCGGAGTCGGATTTTATATTCAGCTCTCATCAACTTGCATCGTATTTTTTCGTGAATGTTGCCCCTCAATTTAATGCTGTGAATATAAGATAAAAGGGCAGGATCATAAATTATTTTATTTAAAACTCCATGTTGTGTACGTAGAAGATGGCATGTAATTCAGTAGAATATGGAAAAGTAGACATGACTCTACAAATTTGCGTACAAAACGTATACGAGATTGTTAATTCTTGTTGTTTATCGTACTTTATACCTCTTGGTATAAAAAGGACAATTTTATCTGAAATTGATCATGAGTCATAGTCGACCAAAATCAAAATTTCTTAGATTAAAATGACAAATGAAATCAGCATACCAAATCTCAGCCAAATCGAAAATTTTCAAAATAATTTATGATCTTGCACAAAAATCTCGATATTTCATCAAAAGATATATAAATATATTATTTCTTTTAGATCAATCAAGGAAATTGGTTGCAAGTGGAAAAACTGATTCGAATGCTGGCGCAAAAACATCAAAGTGATCTTACAATATACACGGGAACGTTCGACAAACTAACTTTGGCTTCTGAGCGAACTGGTAGACGTACTTTATACCTTGAAGACAATGATAAAATTGAAGTGCCCAAGTGGTTTTGGAAAATTATTGTTAACGAGACATCTGACGCGGCCATTGTACTCATGACATTGAACAATCCTCATGCTAAATTAGTTGATGCTCAAAGTATGAGTTAACTTAACTTTTAAAATTATATTTAATAATTTTTTTTTGTGTTTTAGGTTTTTGTCAAAACATTTGCTCCAGCATCGGTCTTATATCGCATGGTTTGAAAAGTTTGAAGAAAGGCTACACTTATTGCTGTGAATTAAATGATTTTAAGAAGACCGTGACCACAGTTCCATCTACTTTGAATCCTAAGAATATCTTAGAACTATCGTTATCTAATATCAGCTTTGGTTGAACACAGGATATGTAACCAATTAGAGAACACATACATAAATAAATATGTAATAAATATGTATTTTTACCAAATAAATAAATATATCAGTAGGTACATTTAATTTACATGAAAAACTTTGTTGCCAAATACTTAATTCAAATCAAGCAAACTCTTTTTAGATATTCATGATTTAGCTTAGTCATTTTATTTTATTGTTTGCTTATTTTATTTTTGCAGGAATTACAGTTAAAATTTTAACATATTAAATAAATTTGCCAATACTTTGCTAAAGAAAAGAATTAAATAATAAAAAAATATATTTCCAACTTAACACTTCATTTAACATTTCAATTTTTTTTCTCTTCAGGTCATAGTGTCGAATCTTTTAGTTTATTTTTTTCCTGCGATGAAGAAATAGGCGGCACTGCTGTATCGAAAGAATGGACATTAACTGATGGTTTTTCTTCTTGTTTTTGTGGCGTTTCATCTGATGTTGGTGCTTTCAATATATGTTTATCACTGTCATTTTCTTCTGGATTTTGTGCCAAAGATGCATTTTCTAAAATATTTTTACTGTCGATCATGGTTGCTTCAACTTTTGATTTTTCGTCTGAACTCTTTGCGAGTGCTTTCTCGATTTTCTTCTCAGTTTCAAAAACTTCTTCTTTGTTGAGCAAATCTATAAGCTCATCAACTTGTTTGCGTTGCAATTTTATATTTTCTGATCCGATAGTCTCGATAATCTGAAAAAAAATAAACACAGATTAATTATACATGTTTGTGAAGGAAATTATTTTAAATTTATGACAAATTATATTCAACTTTTCACAAAATATGTTTTGAAATACTACAAGAATTTTACCTTCACTATATGAAGTAAATATTTTAAACGCTATAGGTAGACAGATAAAATAAAGAGAGAAAAAACAAAAGGCAATTTCAAAGTAAAATAAAAATAATTAACGTGTTTTCTATAATTGAATAGGTATGGTTTTTACGTACTTTGAGAACATCGTCTACTTTGATTTTTCCATCGTGATCATCATCTATTTTACCTAAAATCTTTTCAATGTGCTCTGCACGAGATGCATCGGGAACAGTTTGAATCTGCATAGATAGATGATTTTGATAATTTAATTTAGTTAATGATAAAAAGTTATTTTCTTGCTACTTACATGTTTGATAGCCATCATAAGTTCATCAATACGAACAAGCTCCTCTTTGGTCTTTGTTTTTTGTTCGTCTTCAATGAGTTCCTCTACATCTCGTTTTAAGCGTTTCTCCTTTTCCTCCAAAGTTTCTAGAACCGTATCTAATTTTCCAATCATCGAGTTGACTTTTCTGTACAAAAGCTTAGCAGCGGAAGATTCTTGTATTTTTGTGGAATCAGCTACTTGCAGTAATTCTTGCACATCTTCTTGGTAGTCCGCAATTTCTTCTTTCAGGTCTCTGATTTCTTCCTTTTCTAAGATCAGCTTATTTTTGCTGGCTGACAATGTTTCCAGAGCATCTTCGAGCATTTCCAGATCCTTTGTGGATAATTCCTGATCCTTTACTTTTTCCTTTATTGCATCTAATGAGGCAGTGTGCACAAGTGCATCCTTTACTGCATCACCAATCACTGGAGCTCTATCGACCAATGAGTCTGCAGTTTCTTTCTCAATTGCAATTTGTTCCTCTTTTTCTTCTTTAATTTTCCGTTCTTCCTCTTTAATGACTTCAATTTTAGTCTTATTGTCGATTTTACCCTCCTTTTCACCAATTGCGGCTTTAGCTTGCGTTACAACGTTTTCAGGAAGGGCCGAGATAGTCGCTTTCAATTTATCTCCAGTGGTAACATTTTCTGGTATCATAAGAGCTCTTGACAACAACAACAATGAGGGAGGCACCTTTTCATTTAAACTCAAATCAATCCATTCGGATAACTGCTGTCTCAATTGATCTTCAGATAAACCATAAGCTCGCATGCCACGAGCTCTGCAAGCATTTTGTAATTCAACCAAATTTAGGGAATCAATTCCTTCTTTTTGGATGACACGATCGTCTGCGGTTAAGCTTCTCAACTTCATTTCTAATTGAAATCGTAGGACAGCACTTGTGCCAATAGTATTTATCTCGAGAACGCGGCACAATGCAGTCAGTTGTTGTCTAGCCAGGGAGTCTAGAGTTATTTCATCCTCAAATAATTTTGAAAATTTGATGATTTCCTCATTGGTTGCCGTATCTCCAGTATTTCTTACACGATGAAAAAACACACTGAACTCCTTTGCTGCCTCTGAACGATGTTCTATGTTTTTAACAGTCATTTCGTCTAGTGTTTTTTGTAAGAACTTGGCCATTTCCAGTTTGACTTTTAGGTTTTGCTTCATCTTATCTTCATACTCAGTTGCAGTCTGAAAGGTTGACGGTAACATGCCAGGAAACAGCTTAATAGCGAGAGGAAGCAAAAGTTCCATGAAGGGAACAATAATGAACACAGAAAAGGGTACAAGACGAAAAATATCCGAGGTCGTTCGCACCAGTAACTTGTGTTCTCTCCTAGTAAGAGTCTTGCCATTTAAAACGCGCCACAATAATTTTCGACAAACATTAATGTCTATGAACAACAACCGGAATCCATGATAGTAATGAACTAGCTCGGCCCATATACGTTGTCCAAGAGTTTTTTTTACAACGGGTTTTGTAACGACGGCTGTCGCTTCAGTCTCGGACACTTGGCTCCTTTCCTTTTCCTTTTGTTTGATGTTTTCTACCACAGTTTCCACCTTTGATGATGGTTGGTCATACAAAATAGCGCCAGTGTGGATATTACGATACGAAAATTCACCGCTAGTCCACTGATTGGAAATGCACAGCATCGAAGAAGAAATTTTGTTTTGTCCTTGAGTGAAATACTTAGCTCTGCGATGAGAACCGGCTTGCCGTAGCTCTGTATAGCTAATCCTGCTAGCATGATTAAGAGTATATTGTCTCGCCGGCAGCCGATTTGTACACAAATCTATAAAAAGAAAGTACATGCATTAAAAAATTGACATTGGAATTTAACAATCATCAAATGTGGAAACTACAGACTTGTTGGCAACAACTTAGGCTACTTAAAAAGGGGTCAAGGACGGGAATGAAACAAAAATGTGATTTTTATGTTAAAAATAAATATATTGGATGTTTGTTTGATATTAAATTATTTCATTGTAAAACAATAAGCAGGTAGTTAACAGATGATAAAATTTCGAAGAATGCAATGCAGAATACACTTACGATGAGTTCGAATCAAATGATGTAATCTCACAAGATTTTTATGATTGAAAAGCTGATTCATTTTTTCACTTTTATAATTTTGATTTTCTGATATTTCTAAACTTTTATTCTAACAAGAAGTACTCTTTTGTCGATCGATTGCGAACTAAAAGTTTACCGGAAGCTTGGAAACTGTAACAATTATATTTTTTTATGAATTTTCTTCCATTTATTTATTTTGCCTCATTTCGAGACTGATTTTGACGTTTAAATGTTCCAAACAGCTGACTGCTAAAAGTTGTTTCAATTACTTATTCTGTTCCGCGTATTATCAATGATTTGTTAGATTTTTCATTTATTTTTATTTATTTATTTTAATCTAATGATAATATATTATGTTTTAAATTTTTGTATTTTTCAGTATTTTTATGAGATCATCATTATTAACAAATTAATTCCATCACAAAGAGTGCTCAAAATTGAAAAATTGAGAAGATTCCTCAGAAACCAAAATAAAATGTTGTAACTTCCTAAGGCGTTATCCATCTATGGTGTCGGATTAAATCTTAATGGATTTTTTTCAAATCTAATGATTAATCAATTTAATTAAATAATATTTAATGTTTAACATAAAATAAAATTTAAAAAAAAATATAAATATTTTTATATATTTTACTTATTATTTACCTAATAAACCAATTAAAAGAGGTGAGATACTTATGGTGACATGAACATTATTTATTTTTGTTGAAACGTCAGAGTAAGTTCATTTTCGTTGAAACCATCAAAACGAATGGAGCTAATATTTTGCAAAAAAAAAAAATATTTTATATCACTTTAATTTGATACTCTATTTGCCATTTTATATCGTATGGTTTGTTTTAAATAATAGGCATAAGTAAAAAATAAAAAATAGGAAAAAATCATCAAGTGAAAAAGTTAAATTTGAACAAAGACAAATAATTGTAAGTAAATGCACAGGTTTCTTTATCGTGCTTACGAGTTTATCTCTATTGTGAATGAAAACAATCAAAATCTAATGATTCTTTTGGCTTTAGAGAATTACATCTGTAAACATTTCATCCTAAATCAATGATAAAAAATGTTTCTGTTTACGTAATCAAGTATCCATATTACATATGTTTTTTGCATTCATTGCTCTTATATCTTAAATCACGATTGTATTACTTCATACACAATTGCTATTTACTAGTATAATTCATGTACAAAGAGTGAAATCGTGTTGATTTTTTCTCAATGGTTTATTGAAAACGTAAAAAATGTAGTGTACCGAAAACTGGTTCCTCAACAAAAAATAACCTTTCAAATTGCTCTGAATTTTCGGTATTTAACCGTAACCAATACTTCCCTTGAATTTTGTCTCCACTATTAAGAAAGTAATCCAATTTCAATTCATTACCGCAGTTTATCAGTTGTGGCTTGCCTCCTTTGTGCTTATCATAAAATAAAATAAAAGTGTGTAAATATTATTATTATTATATTATATATATACACATTATACTTGTTTGTTTTTTGTAGAAATATGGATCATTCACATCATCACCACCATGATGAAATCGCTGCTTCCAGTGAGTCTCCAATGGACCACAGTGCACACCACAAAGGACATGACGATTCTAGTACGTCACCAATGCAACATGCAATGCATCATATGATGTCGATGGCTGTAAGTGATTACCTTCTCTAAACAGAATAGATTTGGTGTCAAATAAGATTTTTTAATGTAGTTTCACGGTGGTTGTAACGAAACAATTTTATTCGAACAATGGAAAACTTCTTCGTGGAGTGGACTGGTATTTTCTATGTTTATAATCTTTATACTGGCAACTTTATACGAGGGACTTAAATACTATCGGGAACATCTCTTTTGGAAATCGTATAATGCTTTGCAATATCGAGCTGTAACGTTACCGGAGAAAAATGTAGTGACTCAAGAGGATAATCGTGTTGTACAGTACGTTATTGTGTTTAAAAGTGGCGTTTTGTTCTAAATAATTTTAAATATTTTTGAATTTCAGCATGGTTGGTGAAGTGATACATAAACAACCGTAAGTAAATGCAAATTGAAGTACATACATATGAAGGAATAAAAAAAATATGTATATAGAGGCTGAAAAATACTAGAGAAGAGAAATACGTTTCTTCCTGGTTTCTTCTATTAAGTTAGAACTCTTTTTTTTTTACATATTTTGAACAAAAACAAATATTTTTACAATTTTTTCAACATATTGATTTTATCTTCCAATATATGCATCAAAATTATCAATGATAAGGTTTTTTTTTGCAACTAATTTTTTTCAATAAGATATTTTTTGCACCAAATTTGAAGTTTTTCCTTTGTAAATTTATTTAAGAATATGATTCAACATGATCAGAACACATATTGTCATCCCTAAGAATAAGTAAAGATTTAATTTAAACTTGATTTTCATTTCAGACCATCAATATGTTCCTTAATGCATTACTACCAAACATTTTTGCAGTAAGTAATTATTTTTTTTAGTAGTAATTTTACACAAACTTAAAACCTTTTTTTGCAGTCTTGTACAAATAACACTAAGCTATGCATTAATGTTAATATTTATGGTTTACAACGTTTGGCTCTGTTTAGCTGTAGTAGTTGGTGCTACCTTTGGTTACTTTTTGTTTGGTTGGAAGAAATCAGTCATTGTCGATGTAACGGAACATTGTCATTGAATCGTGGTATGGATTGTCAAACGTATTTTAGGAGTTTTGCAGAGAAAAAAGATCAAGAAAGAGTTGAGGCGAACTTTTAAATCTAAAATTAAACTAGTATAAAACACAAATATACATTATTCGAATTAAGACAGATTAAAGAATTTAATCGATTTTAGTTATTTTAAACATTTTTTTATATATCTATACAACATACTTTGAAAAATATTTTGTTATAATTTATTTTTAAGAAAAAACGAGAAAAAACATACATTTTACGTTGAGCTTCGAATCTAATTACTAGGTAATTTGCAGCATGATAATACTTTAAAAATGCAGCAAAAATCCCCTTGTTGTGTTTGATTGAAAGAGAAAATAATAAAGGAAAATTGTCTTTTGTACAAAAACTTTCTTCTTAATTTGATTAGATCGTTGTTTTTCGAAAAAGAGGCTGTTTCACAATATTCATTAGGTATGTAGGATGTCTTTGGACTAGAATTTGTATTTTTCTACCTAATAAACTTTTGTATATGATTTTTTTTTTGTTGTTTAAGTTGGAAGAAACTAATTTTTATTGCTACTTAAGCGTATGTTATTTGTTTTTTGTTCACAGATTCTTCAAACAGTAACTTGAACATTTTGAACAACATTTGATTTTTCAATTTTTGAAGGCATCATGTAAAACGCGGGTTGAACCTGTTGAATTGGAGAGAAATAAATTAACTTAAAAATAAAAATAAACATGTATATATTTACATGTTTTCCGCATGGGCATTTTGATGATTGGACCCAATTAAATTTTCCTAATTTCGCCTTACACTTGGGACAATTTAAACTGCCTACAAATTAAATAAAAATTCTTATGATAAATATTTATGTAAATACATTCAAAGAGATAAGAATACCTTGTGTATGATTGATTATATCGGTCATCCAAGCGATAGGTTCAAAGAAGTAGGCTTCTGAACAAATGCTAGATTCTGTTTCTTCAGATCGCTCACTTTGATTATTTTCAATGGAAGTCAAAAGGAGGTTTTGTGTACTTTGGTCCGATTGTGCAGTAGAGTTCAGATTAGAAGAGATTTTCGTGTCAGGCATCGGTATAAAATGTGGCAAAAGATTGCTTTTATTCGCAAGTACTCGACGACACCGCTTACACCGAAACACAATAGGCTCTGGAATTTCTTGGGCAATTGATGGATCAGGTTTAACGAGATCGGAGGAATAATTGCTTGGCAGTCTTTTTGCTAATTTAATACTCTCAGCTGCTATCCGTAATCGATATATTTTATATTTTTCGTCATTTTTGTCTATTTGAAACCCCATTCTATGGAATAATCTCAATTGCTGAATAAAACCTGGATTTGGACCTACAAGTTTCCTCTTTGACTTGACTAACTCAAACGCTTTGTCATATTTCATCTTGTGTTTTTTCATGATATAGGCGATCACAATAGTAGCACTTCTGCTAACACCATAGTAGCTAATGAAATATTGAGGTAAATGAAAAATAAGTCTTATACATATATTTTAGAAATATTTACCAATGGACGAGGACATTCATTCGTTTTTTGATCACATTTTCTATGAACTCAATGCATTCCTCAAAATATTGCAGCATATCCTCTAAAAATGAGTTTTCAATACGCATAGTAAAAACAAACAAATGTCAAGTGAGATTTACCTTTATGTACATCGAATACTTTAATGTATTTGCTGGTAATTTGTGGATTATAGCGAATATTGTCAGGGAGTGGACAAGAATCGATTGTTAATATGTGATTAATTTTTAGTTCATTCAAAGTTGTAAGAGACATGGCAACTGTGGCATTTCCTGTAAGAGAAATTTTTATTTTCTTAGTTTTTCAAAAAAAAAAAAAAAAATATATATATACATATATATTTATTTTTACCTAAATACAAATGAGGCTCAATAAGATCTATACTAATAGGATTCTCAATTGCTTCTGTCTTGTTGATTAAAGAAGACGTTGCTTGAGGGCCGAACATATTTTCGGAAGAATTGAAAATGTATCAAAAACTTGAGAGATTGTTGATAGCGACTTTACTAAAAATTCATTGTTTACCTACAATTGTGTGCAGGACGGCGCATGTAAAGTAACAGTTCTTCAGAAAATTCTATTTTATTCAATTAAAAGTTTTATTTTGGAAATGTGAAATATTAAATAAGGAGTATTAAGCAACAAGAAAAAATTATTAGTATAGAAAATTATTTATTTCATTAAAATTTATTAATTAATGGTCTCTAAGGCAATGTGTTCAATATTACTAACTGCCTATTTGAAATTTCATTGTCGCACGAAAAGACTCTCCCATTATCGGAGAAAGACAGCAGCAGCCTTGTCTCGAGTTTTCTGGAAATTCATTTAAATACTTAATAGCGTCTAAATCTAAACAGTCTATGAATAAAAGCCATTTTTGAATAAATCGAGAAATCTTAAAATACCTCCAAAATGGAAGAGAAATTAGCTAATGTAAGTATTTATCATTGTAAAATGAATTAAGTTCAATAATAACGTTTATTCCTGAATATTTTCATTTTGCCGGAAAAATAATTCCACAGTTCAAACTGGATCTCGAGGAAATCAACCAACTGATGCAATCTGTAAAACGCCCAAACACCAAACTATTGCTTTTGAACCATGCCAAGTCGTTGGCAAATTCCATTTCGGAGCTGGAGCGCAAATTAACCTCTAAAGCGGTTAAACCAGAAGGACAAGAGGAACCTAGTGTAAAGCGATACGTCGCTGAGTTAAAAACCTATGCTTGGGATCAGTCTGATAAGTTTGTCAAAATTTTTGTGACGCTCGATGGGTTGTCGCCGGACAGAGGAGATGCCAGAGTTGACTGTCAATTCGGTGAAAACAGCTTAAATCTCTTGATAGTGAATGGCACAAAGGATCGCGATTACTCCTTCATGGTTAAAAATTTGCTGGAACCAATTAATGTTGCCAAGAGCTATGCAAAAATTAAGACAGATATGGTTGCCATATATATGAAGAAGGAAGTCGAAGGTAAAATAATATTTATATTTATCATAGAAGGAAAAAAAAATATTTTTTTCATCATTTTTTTTAGGAAAAAATTGGTCACATCTCACTTCAACAGAGAAGCACCTAAAAGAAATGAAAGATTCTGGATTCAAAGATGATCTAGAGAGCACGAGTGATCCCTCAGCTGGCTTAATGAATATGATGAAGAGGCTTTATGAACAAGGAGATAGTGAGACGAAAAAAATGATCGCAAAATCATGGCAGGAAAGTGAGGAAAAGAGACTACGTGGTGAAACATAAGAGCCTCTTCAATATGATACATGAACTTTGAATGAACAAAAAAAAATACAACAAGGATACACTTACACTCAGCTTCATATTATTGTTCTTTATTCTATTTACTTTGCACAAATTCGTATAGTTTTAAAATTATTTGTTCTTGTTCTTTTCATCTTCCAATTCAATTATTTGATGATGGTCAAACTTTCGCTTCCTTAGGGGTCTGTTTTTCTCCTTTTCGCATTCTCTTACTAAATTTCGCTTTGTTGAAAGCCTTGTTATTTTAAACTTGGGTAATTTATGTTCAGCATTTTCTTCATTTACCTTGCCTAACTCCTCCGGCGAGCCATCGTTGAGCACTTTATCTGTTTTTTCCTCATTCTGTTCATGTGTGTTTCTCGTGTGATCGATTGACGTGTTTGGCTCCTCACTTTTAGTACACTCAGTTTTTTTTAAGTCGTCCGGCTTTAAAATGGGCAAGGGAATCGGTATTGGGATTACGAGCGGGAGCAAAATTGGATAAGGAACCATAATCGTAACAGGTGGTGCAGATCTCAATAGAGGATGTAATGGTCTGAACATCGGATGTGGTTGACGAGGTGGTGGTACTACATGCGGAGTTTCACGATCTTGTTCTTGAAGCTTCGGATCTAATTTCGATGATTCTTTTAAAATCGGAGCTTTATCAGCATTATTATTGTTATTTTCAAAAGGTAAAATATTTCGAAAAGCCCTCAGTCTTCGTCGTTTCACCGTTCGCAGAGGTGGTCTTGGTGCAAAATTCTTATTCAATAGCTTTGATACAGGTGCAACTGTTATAAGTGGCTTTTTCTCGTTACTTTCATTGTTGCCCTGATTAATACTGTGAGGAGAACTTGGTTTTGCGTATATTGTATGCACCAAAGCCGGCGATGGTGTTCTTTCGGATGGCTCAGATATTGGTGTTTCCGATCTACAATTTTTCAACCATAAATCTGGTGTAATTAATCCATCTGCAAGAAGAACAATAAATTGCATATTTAAAAAAATTTAGTGCCGTTTAATTACTTACTAGAAATATCTATTTTTTCTTTTAAATGGGGATTAGCTTCGAGATGCGCTTGAGTTTCGTTACAAAATATCTGCATTTTGTATTGGTTCAAACACTTGTCTGAGCAAAATTGCAGTTGAGCGGCATTATCTTGAAAATCCACGTAATTTACAGCATTACGCACGTGCTTACACCAATCACAGACTTTCGCTCTTTTGAAGTTTGCCCTCCTACTTTGTGAAAAGCACGACTCTGAACAAAATAAAGGGCCATCTGGAGATCCCAGCACTTCAGGCGACTTTGTTGAAACTGTCCTCCGGCACCAGCTGCAGATATTTTCTATTATAATAAATGATGAGTGGTATTTTTGGTTTGTTTGCATTACTTTGTTTGGTCTTACCATGGTTAACCCCTTTTACTTGGAAATGACTCTTGGAGCTATCACATAAGCTCTCATACTCTGAATCATCACAAATGCCTACTGCACTGTTGCTACAACTGCTTTCATTCTTACTTTCTGCATTGTCGGATAATTTCTTCCTGGAGTATGTGGGCTTTATTTCGTTCTGATTGATTTTGTCATAGCCATACCAGCCGAGTAACTCATTCATTGCACTTTCAGCGTAATCCTGCAAGAGACAAATTAATATCAAAGGGGGTTATTAAACAACGATGACCTATGACTGTTAAAAGTATGACTATCTTGTTCATGTGATCAGAGAATTTTAATTGCAGACACGGTGAAATTGATACTTTGTTATGTGCTTGTGTAAGAGGATGCCAAAGATCATTACTGCCAGTTTGTATCAAACAAATTACACATTTTCCCGCATTATTTTGCTGCCTTTTGTAATGGATAGGTAAACTGCTACTATTTTGTAGGCTTTCAATTAAAATAGTTTTTGAATAGATCATATTCCATTCACTCAGTTCATTCTGACGAAGTAAAAACATCCTAGGTACAGAAGTCGAAATAATGTATTTTCTTCATTAATTAACGTAAAAACCCTAAATCTATTCAATCTGTCGCGAAACAGTCACATTTCTTCATTTATAAATATTTTTTTTTTGCAAAATTATCAAAGTAAGACAATGTAAGATGAAACTTAATATATTTTGATGGTTTAATTTGGCAAAAAGTAAGATTTGTCTGAAACGTAATTTAATATTTTTGGGTTATTTAAGAGCTCAATTTAAATACAAAATGTAGGTGATATTAAGTTTCTTATTTATCATACACATAAATTTTTCGTATTTTTTATACTACATAGGTACATACCTTGTATAATAAACGGCGCACCAAACACAAACATTATTAAAATGAATTAAATAACTTCTTGAAATCAAATACATCATGTCATTAATGATGCCAGTATAGGTATTTATATGAGTTTCGCCGATTTAAAATAGACTTTTCATTTAAACGCACGAAAAAGCTCCAATCTTCGCTTTTTCACAGACACGATGGTTCATTGGTTTCGAAACGATTGTTATTATGTTCTTCGCCAGAACATCTAAAAGTTGTATTATATCAAATTTCTATTGAAACTTTATACTATATGTATATATATATATATATATATATTTAGTGATGCAATTTAATACTATAAACATTTTATACAGACATTTATTTACTTCATTTATTTTTAGGGCGACTCTAGTCGATCTTTTGTCAATCTTACCAAAAACTTTTCGTTTATATTGAAAATTTTCCTAAAATATATATGTTTCTATTTACTCAACATGAAGAAAAAAACATTCGTGAAAATGTTGTCTTCCCTATTTTGATCAGATTTATGAAGCGAGTAATAAGACACTTTGATTAGACGTTAGATGTTGTATTAAGAAAGTGAATATTTTTGAAACAAGATACTTTGATTCACCTTGTTAAAGGGTACTTTTCCGAGTCTCTTTGGCAGAGTGAAATGCATCTCTGTTATGACTTTTCGGAAAACTGAAGAACAAATCTATAAATAGCAAAAGTAAAAAAATTTCTAAAGTCGTCTAAATATAATTTTTTTCGTAGTTTTATTGGAGTCGTTTTCACATTTAAATAAATAATGCATGTAAAAGTATCTGTTTTCACACAAAACAAGTTTCAAAAAACACATTGATTCGAACTCTATCTGTTTGGTATTTTTGTCATATCAAATTTCAGGCGCGAAATAGACTTTTATATCAAACGTATTAATTTACATGCCAGATCGGGAAACAAAATATGTCCATGCGAGAGATTCATTTGATGTTAAATGAAACGTTGCTGATAAAATTAAGTAGAAAAATTACCTTTATATCATCTGAACAAGACTCTTTCTTAACGAGTAAAGGGGAGGCTTTTGCATTCATTGTTGTTTTTGATCCGCTTCTCTCTTTATTTTTTGTTAATAAATTCGATGAAGAATCTGATTTGTGATCCAGTTGCGTCTCAGAATAAATACAGAATAATAGAAAAAAGTTTATTTATAGTAAAACACTATTTAAAATAGCAGAGTAACATTTTGTTGCTTTAAGTACGTTTGGATTTTATAATATTTATTTATAGAATTTCGTTTTATTTTTTTTTTTTATTATAACTTCTATCCCATATTTCTATCCTATAGCTTTCTAATAACACAAATTCACTACATAATAATTAATTCTTTGATCACTTTTCACTACGTAAGTATTAAAATATTTTTTTTTTATTTCTCCAAATTGAAAGACCGTTCTTCGCGGCTCGATGATATAATTCATTTAAAGTAAAATTTTTCCTCATAGAAAAAAGGAACCGTTCTTCGATATTCAATGAACCTATCCCTAATATTAAAGAGAGTTTTTATCAAGTAAAAACAGTAAGTCCTTATCATTTTGAGTCGACTCTAAAATATTCAAAACATGAACCGTTATAACAATATTTAATAAATAGTTTCCAAGAACAACATATACCTATGTAATGGCTTATTTTTTTTGTGTATTTATTCTAAAGTATTGTAGGTAAATAAAAAAAAATCACAAAAAAAAATAAAAATAGATGAAAACCAAATATCTTTGTTTGAGTTCTTCTGAGAAAATATATTAATATTAATATTGCGAGTCGTTGAAAAAACTTGAAAACGAAACATATCATTTATACGAGCGAAAACAGTAAAATAACAAATAAAACAAAACTTCTGCTGATGCCTGATAAATCTGAGAGATATTTTAAATCCGACGTAGGATATTTTGCTTTCTTCAAGACTTTATTAACACTTAAATAAATCTCGAGACTTAATGCTATGAATAAAAATTTAAGTAAATTTAATGCTCTTTTATTTATTTGAATATCCATATATAATACAAGAATCTCTGAAAATTTATTCTAATGCGACATTTATATTTTCATTTTTTTTTTTGTCTGAAAATGATCAGTGAGCAAGTAAGTCCTTCCTTTATGTGAGTCTGCAGCAGCGCAAGAACCAAAAGTGCAATTTAACAGAATGTTCTAATCTATCCTAAATATAAGAGCACTTCCCACATCGTCAGAGATTTAAAAGTTAAAATCTATTTGTCTATCAGATCCAACAGTTTGAATTTATATGTTTTATGTTTACATTATATTAATATTTATATTTATTTTCTACACTGACCCTAGTCAGAATCATCAAATCTAATATTTTTGTGGTATGTAGATTCTTCAAAACCATTAATTCTTTCAAACCCTTTTTAAATACACAGCACCGAAATTGTCATATATGTATGTCAATGTAAGTCAATGATATTTTATCATAATGGACATTAATGCAAGTGGTTTTTGATAACTTTTGAAAATCATAATTGTAGGTATAACATGCCTCCAAAATCTTTGCTATGTATTAGTATTAGATTATGGTACTTATTTTTACAGTCTCTTACATCTTAAAATTTATTCGAGACATACTTTTTATAGAAGCTTCAAGATAAGTATCAAATACATCTTTCTTTTATCATGGTAATTAAAAATGTATATTTGGGATACGTAAATAAACATAAATTGGACATTGGTAAAAAGTAAATTACTTTAAAGAAGACATAAAAATATTTTAAACTTTTGTCCTTAGTAATAATAAAATTTTTGATCAATGATATTTTTAAAAAAAACTGTCGAAGAACGAGAAAAAAATAATAAAATAGAAGAAAATGAAACGTAAAAGTCTCAACACTCATTCAATCAGTATCCGAGTCCTATGTGACATAATTTAATTATAAAGTGTGGTAATTTCTGTCTGTCCGGGCCTTGTAAAACTTAAATACAAGCCCACCAATGAAAGCTAATCCGATCGACATGATCATACCTCCGATGAATGACAAGAAACTGAATTGTGGACACTTGTGTGATGGCTTTGGAGCTTCTGTTGTAGTGCTGGGACTGGTTGTCGTCGATGGAACAGGTGTAGTGGTTGGTCTGCATGTCATAAAGAAATAAAATTATCTTTACTCCCCGCAGATTTAATGTAGAATAATTATTGAAAAACTTACACTGATGTTGTTGGCGTAGTAGGTTTTGTTGTTGTTGTTGTTGTCGTCGTCGTCGTCGTCGTCGTGGTATTTGGTGGACTAGTTGGCGTTGTTGTTGTTACTGTTGTTGTAGGAATTGTTGTATTTGGACTCGTTGAAGTTGGTCTAGAAAATAAGAACTTGCTAAATCTGCAATAATTTAAAAAGAAGTTTCGTTCAACTTACATCTCGGTGGTAGTCACCGTGGTGGTATTTGGACTGCATTACAAATTAAAATTAAAAAAAAAAAATATAAAGCCATTTACTATTTTAAAATAATTTCAATACTTACACAATAGCGGTTGTGGTTGTTGTGGTATTGTCTAAAAAGAAAAGGAAAAATATGAATTAAAGGAAAACGGTAAAATCTAATTGAGATGAGTCACAGGAAAGAGACCTTTAATAAAGACAATGACGAATAAAAATTGTTTAAGATTTTTTAGCTTTTCCTTACCTTTTTCGCCAACACTATCAACACAATGACCAACAGACAATAAGAGTGTTGTAACAAACAGTGTTAAAAGCTGCATTTTCATCTTTTTATTCGGTAAATTGCCTTTTTTTAGTTTGTTGTTTCTACTCAGATATTTTGGTGAGTTCTGCTCAAACCCAGTCGGCATCATGAGCTTTCCAAATACTACACAACATACGCATTTCTGTGTAGTCCAGAGACGAAAAATTAATGTCATCACACATTGCACATGTGTGAAAAACATACTTGAATACGGATATGTGGACGACCCCCGGAACACGGATAATAGTCAACAATGCTGAGTTTTATTTAAAAGGTTTCTAGAATTCTTCTATTTGGTTTGTTCGAATTTCCTTCAACATAAGAAATAAATGCGAAATGGCACTGTTACCCCCGGATCCCGTTTTCACGTTCAATCAACGAATCGGCCCTGTGAATTCTTTATGCTTTCACCACCATGAACGGCTTTTCGCAGGAACCCAAAAAGGTCAAGTTTATTTGTTTGACCTACAGGTAAATAAAAATAAATTTTTTTGATAAAATAAACAAAGCTACATAATCTGCTTTCGTACTTTCAGACAAATAGGTCAACTTTCAATATGACAATTGGCGAAAATCCTTTGCTTTCGATTCGTCATTCAGAAGATTATTTATTTTCGATGGAGAAAGGAGGAACATTCAAGCAGAACCAACTAACGAATTCGGGCTACAAGCTGGCAAATGAAATCCAACAGGAACACACTGGTTTTTGTGGGTTTGATTGTAGTAGTGAAGATAATATAATCTTAGCTCCGAAGGACGAGAACTGCATCAGTGTCTTATCGCTGGACACTTTGAAGGAAATTCACAAATTGACCGTTCCTCCAGACACTCAGACTGGCCCTATTTCGTGCGTAAAATACTTAAATATGCATTACGCGTTGGCTGCGTATTCGTGTGGCTACGTGATGCTGTGGGACTTGCGTAGCTATAAAATCCTAGCTGAAGAGCGCTTCAACGATTGTATAACATCGATTGATTATGATCTCGTGACAAATCGTGGCATTATTGGCAGTGCATGTGATAAAATTGAACTTTTCTCATTTAACACAACAGATGCTAAAATATCGAAAAAGGCTGATTTACAAATTAAGAATCCAGGGGTTAATTGTGTAAAGATACGAAAGGACTTGAAGGTGTTTGTGTCCGGCGGATTCGATGGTCGTCTAAGAGTTTTCTCGTGGAAAAGCAAACGTTTGCTCACTGTCTTGTCGGAACACAAAGGAAATCTAATGGATATTGCTTTTTCCGATGGACCCGTATCCTTTTGGAAGGCAAACATTATGGCAGCAAGTGGAAGTGATGGGAAAATAACTTTGTGGGACATTTACAATTAATGTTGGCTCACAGGTCAAAGCATTACTTAGTTTTTGTTAAAACTGCATTTGCCTAATAAGTTGTTTTAAAATAAAAAATATATATATTTTGCTACTATAAACTAAAAAAGTAAACAATCATTGTTATCAATATTTATTTTTTTATTCGTATTGGTGAGAAAATGATTTTTTTTTTCAATATAAATAAATACCATCTACACGGATTATTACTGCGCATGATGTATTTCTGTCAAAACACACTGTTTACTTTAAACACAAAAAAAAAATAAGTGAAGCCATAGATAAGCAACAAGAGCAACAACAATTTCAAAAAGATTTATTTTAGTTTTTCTAACAAACATGGATGGACTTTTTGTATTCGATGGGTCTAATGATTTAATATTGGACAAATTAAATAACGAAATCAAAGAAAAGCTCTTAGAGTTGGCTCAGAAACAAGGACTTTTACAGGAGGTTTGCAGACTTATGATTTCAAAATACAACTTTTACGTATTTCATTACTTTTTGCAGACAAGCAATATTGGAGACATTGATAACAATGTGATGATGCAAATATTTAGTCCTTTAATTACAAGTCAGAAAATAATGTTCTGCCAATTTGACAATTCCTACTCATCCATTCAATGTGAAAAAAATTTTACAATTGTTTTAGAGGATGCAAGTATTTTTTTTTCTTATCATTAAATGTTATTTGTTTAATTTCTTAAAACTATATTTTGTAGTATTTGGGATATCTTTTCATAAAGGCAGGAAGTGAAAACTTGGATTTTCTTCAAAAGTCTTTAAAAATATTTATTTCTTGCGTCAAACATGTCTGTGGACCAAACGTTCATTTGTAAGTAAAGAAGATAAAAAAAAATAGGATAACTACCTAAAAAAGTGGTATTTTTTTTATTAATTTAGATTAAAAGCTGATATAGAACGTAGAGTCTTAGTGAATAATTTGTATGATTGTTGGTTTGATTTGTACTTGACAAAACAATCATTTCTGGTTGAGGCAGTTGAACAGTTGTTGGTGAATGCTGAGGTGAAAGCTAAGGCGTTTCAAGGTCTTCGTCACATGGAAAAACTCAAGGAGGAATATCAGAAAAGTCATGGACTTATTTTTGTGAATGACAAATTATTGACTCTGTACTCAAGTACCCAGGCACAAGTCCTTTCAGCTGCCGATTTAATTTTCCTTAACATCTTCGCACATACAGTCATGAAAAGTGATGCGTCTTCCAATGCCATACATTCAAGTCTTTTATTTTTGGAGGGGGTATCAAAGGACAAACAAAGTGGATGCATTCCGAATATTGTACACGTTACAAACATTTTCGAAAACATCGTTCTGGTTCTTCTCATAGAACACCCTAACTTAGGAATCACCAATAATTTGTTTGATGTCTTTTTTGCTGTTCAAAAAAATAGAAATAACCAAAGTCAGGGAGATGTAGAGAATATAAAACAATCCTATGAAACGATGGATCTCCATATAAGAAGTGTCCAAGAATCATTTAAAAAATTAAAAAGCAACAACACAGATTTAGAGGAAAATATCAAAGTATTTGGAGTCAAGTGGGACATAATGAAAAAGAGTTATTTGGAATATTTCAAAACAAAGTCACGGAACGCTTTGTTGAAAATTGAGTCTAATCTTCCAAAAATTAATGATTCACTCAAAGAATTATTTAGTGTAAGTATTTAGTATAATTACGACATGTCATTTATTTTGAGCCTTTAACATTCCTTTTTAGCTGGTAACGTTTCAAAGTTCTAATACGTCACTTGGAATTGCACAAACTACCGAGATAAGTCACATAGTTCAAGAGTGTCTTGCAAGTTTCCAGGAGTTTATTACGGTCAAATCAACGACAAATTTTTCCATTGCTTCATATTTGGAGGAATTTCCAGGTTTAGTGCACTTTATACACGTAGATAGATCCGCAAACAGACATCGTGTTACGGCGCCCAATATAGAAATAACAGCTGACGATAACGTGATTAATCTACGAAGGAAGGTATGGTCAATGGTAGAATTTTCGAGACAATATCTGGACAAAGGTCATTTGAATATGATGTGGAAAGACGTTGCTTTTAATTACACATACTTCATGTGGTTCGAGGACCAAAATGGAATGCCAGTGAAACCGAAAAGTATCCCAAACTTGTCTTTGGTTAGTGTGAAGCCTCAATTTAATGTGGGCCTTCTGGCTGGAGACTATTACGAGTAAGATTTTAGTTTTTTTTTTATTTATTTCATTTCAACGAATAATTTATTTCTCTCTCTATTTTGAAATAGACGATTCATTGAAGCATGTTTTCCTAAAACAAATCCCAATAAGATCAAGTGCTATGAGCTGTATTGTGTGCATTTAGGATTAGTTACGAGCTTGGTTGTTTTGGAGCATTGTCGGAGACTGGCCGCAACAATTAATGACATAGTTGGTACAAAAAAGTCGTTTGATCTCTTGTAATACATGCTCCTCTCAAAAATTAAAAAAACTGCCAGAGAGACATGTTATGGTTTGTATTTAAAATAAAATGAAAACTCATGATGTAAAAAAAAACTCTCGCGTTTTCCACCAAGGCGAAAATAGATCTTGTGACAGTCTTTATTCGACGGTAGTAGACGTTACTTGCGAAGTTGTTTTTTAATTATTTTTTTTTACTTACAATATATACAGTTTATGTAACCGTAGATTACAAATAATAATGGTTTAATATTATTCATTAAGTGCTATTTAATCATACATTTGTACGAAAAATATATAAAATTCACAAATAAATTACAAAAATTAAGTCAGTGACGTTTAATCACATTTTACATTGCAAGTGAAAAAATTTAATTGGGAATATCAGACAGAAAAAAGAGAGGTTGCAATAAACTTCCCTACCATAAAACAAGTTAAAGGGCTTATGATCTAAAAACAAGTTAGAGAAAATGTCAGAGTTAAATGTTCCTGAAGAGGTAAGGAAAAAAACATAAAGAGAACAATTATTATGTAATGCCTTTTCCGACTTATTTTATTCATTGGGAAGATATTTTAGTACACGTCGTTGTACCTTCATTTCCATTGATCGATTGGTTTTTGTTCAAGTCGTTAGAATCTAGAAAGTAAATTATTCTTTTACCCAGTACACTTCTTATTACACTCTTTGAGAGAGCTGCAATCATTTTATGACTAAACAAAATATGCTCTAATTATTAGAATTTATCGCATTTATAAATATATGATCCAACATAAGAGCGAATAAAAAACAATCTCTGGGAATTTACTATTGTATCCTTTGACGAAATCATTACTTATGATTAAAAATTATTCATGTTATCAATCATTTTCGATTATTCGCGATAAATTAACCTCAATTAATTTGTTGCTCGTAAATACAGATTTTGCAATATTTCATTTTCAAACAAAGTTCAAAGATCAAACCAAATTCATTCATGTCTCCTTATATATTATATACCCAACACACACCACTACGATTCCTCCAACTGTCATCACGAGAAATAACAAAATAAACATTTATTATATATTATATCTAAATAATAGTAATGTGAATCATTCTTTGACGTCACAATTTGGGGGTGTGTCGTATGCGCAGGTCTTGCAAGGAAAATACAACCAGTCCGAATTTCGCTGATCGACCTCGAAAATGATCGACTTTGTCCTATCAAGTAAATAATCCAAGTCTCATTAATTAAGGTTCTTTAATTCAAAGAAAAATGGAACATTAAAAATAACTATAACAGCTTAAAAACGTTTTAGAAAAAAAAAGTGTCTTCAACTCTTCAGTGGTGGGGACTAAGAAAGGTTTTTGAGTCCTTTAAAAAATAAAAAAAAACTTAATTTGAAAGAGCTCTAGCTGCGCTCTTATCAGTCAAAGAAGGGACAAACTATGACTATTGTATCACGACTCTCGTACATATACATATAAAAATTATCGAAAATTAATTTGTGTTTGTAGGTTTCAGTAGCGTAGTTTCATGAAAATTCCCGAAAGGTTGGGCATACACCAGAGCAAAAGTCTTTTAAAAATAAATAAAAAAAAATCTGAAAAATCATTTATTTCTCGCAAATTCAAAATTCGTTGGGAAACATTAGGTTCTTGTGTATCCCCATGCGCTACGCACCACTGTACTTATATACTTATACAAATACATAACACACACGGTCACCTTCAAGTTCCTCAGTTTAATTTCCAGTTGTAAAAGCCATTCAGTCATATAATACCTATCACTTGCACAAGTTAACAATAAAATTATTATTAATTTCTACAAGATAAGTTTCAATATCAACAGAAAATGATGATAATATATTGTATTGTCATTAAATAATTTTTTTTAAAAATATTTGAAAGACAGATAGTGAAAGAAAAACATTCTGTAACCTCCGTCAAAAAAGAACAAACAAAGAACAGAACAATATTATTTGGATAAATAAAAATTTGGAAGAAGGCCAGCTAAAAAAAACTTTTTGAAAAATATAATTCTATGTACTTGTGAAAGAAAAGTGAAATTGTACAAAAATAAAAATGGGTGATTTAATGAAACCTTTTATGAACATGAAAATTCAAAGTACCGAGTACAAAGTTTCGGATGAGGTAAGAAAAATTGATTGATGATTACATCACACAAATTCAACTTTCGATTGCACTTCAAAATACATAATAAGGCATAAATGACAACCACAATTAGGATATTAACAAGTACATGTAATGATTTTTTGGGTGATTATTCTCATAAAAATTTCATATTTTGTTATATTTTTATATTTATTTATATATACTTCAAAATACACATCGATATAGCACGTGACCTAATGCACATGTGCTGTAATATACAAGAATAGAAAGTCGAAAAAAATTTTTTTTTTATATACGGCTATCATCGATTTTTCTATCTAACTCATAGAAGAATAAAAAATAAAAGCAAATTAATGTCAAAAACTTGCGGAAAATAATCGATAATTCTTAATTATATACTTTGTCCTATTCCATTCTATTTCGTCCTCTATTTGTTTCCTTCCTGAATCAGAAATTATCTCGTGAAACCTATAGTTTATTATAAAAGTTGCGTAGGATTTCTTACACAAGCACACATATTTTACATGTATTATTTTTAAAACTTGTTTCAAACATTGTTTATCATACATATGTATTTATATTCACACAATAGTCGAGCCCCTTTCATAATCCAATGGGGCTCGCTTCTTCTTACCTGTGTATATTTATTAGCTACACGTATCTATAAATTTTTCTGAAAGGGTGACAGACCTTCTTAAACATTTAAGTAATCATTTTAAAATAAATTACACGTTTTTAACGCCATTTGATTTTTATTTGCATTTCATACCGTTTTATATACCTTGTAATTACATTTAATGGAATAGAACATGATCATTTATTTTTGAATGTTGTGAAATACATTGAAATACCTTAAAATTAATATACATTTATCTATCAATAATACTAGTAGTTATTTCTGAAAATTTTTATTAATTAATATTTTATTATAATGTTTTCTATCTGATAAGGTAGCTAAAAAAACGAAAAAGTCTACGAAAACAACTATTGTTTGCTCTTTGTCACAATATAATTTAATTTGATTGCGCGATAAGCATGATAAGGATTTACTTAAAGTAAAAAAAAAATTTCTCAAGTCTTTCTAAACAAAATAAAATTATATATGGATTTGTTATGACTTGCGAACGAAAAAGTACATATTTACAATAGTTAATGTACTTATTTATTATCTTCTTTTTAATACATACTTAGTCTATTATTATTTAGATAATATCTTATTGCGATTGGATGTGTGAAAAAAATATCATGTTTTCCTTTAATTTATAATGATTAATAATTTTGTTAGATATATTATCAATAAGTAATAATGTCTCGTAAGTTTAGCATGGCATTGGCAATAATTTGATGACGCATAGAGGTCAAATAATTTACTTTTAATATTGACTTAAATTAAAGTTGAATATATGATAAAATAATCAATTTCTTTCCATTTCAGATCAAACAAAAATGCGAGGAGTTAATATTAACAGATGAAAAAATGAAAAAGCTCATGGAGAAATTTCTCCATGAAATTGAAAGAGGCTTATCAAAGAAAACACACCCAGAAGCCGATATTAAATGTTTCGTTACGTATGTTCAAGATCTCCCCAATGGAACAGGTAAGTTTAACTGTGGAAACATTTTGATCATTCTAAATGAACCATTGAATTTTACAGAACGAGGAAAGTTTCTTGCTTTGGATTTAGGTGGAACCAACTTTCGAGTTTTATTGATTCACCTAAAAGGAGAACATGATTTTGAAATGCAATCAAAAATTTACGCCATACCTCAGAGTATTATGCTTGGAAGTGGACAACAATTGTTTGATCACATAGCAGAATGCTTATCCAATTTCATGAAAGTAAGAACATTAAAAATTTTAAAGTTTTAATCTCTATTTTTTTTTTGTTTGTTACAGGAACACGAAGTGTACAACGAACGTTTGCCATTGGGTTTCACATTTTCTTTTCCTCTTAGACAGTTGGGTCTCACAAAAGGATTACTAGTTCGATGGACAAAAGGATTCAACTGTGATGGTGTTGTAAATGAAGATGTAGTACAGTTATTGAAAGATGCAATTGCACGGCGGGGTGTGAGTATTTTTTAAAATGCCTCTTGAGTATTAATTTTTCTAAGTGTACAGTCCAAATAAATCAGGATTTTATATAAATATATTGGAAAACTACAAGAACAATTATGATTCCTTCAGTATTTTAATTAAAATTTCAAAATTTACAATGATTAGGATGTAGAAATAGCAGTGATGGCAATTTTAAATGATTCAACCGGGACATTAATGTCATGTGCACATAAGAAACATAATTGTAAAATTGGTATTATTATTGGTAAGAAGCTAAATTTTAAAACAAATAGTACATGTTCCATTTTAAGTTTGATTGGCTACTAAAAATTTATTCCGCTTATATTTTTATTTTATTCCAATTGGTTTAATAGATAGATATCTGCACAACTTATTATTTTGCATATAGAACTCCAATCGATGTTTCATGTTCCTAATATGGCAAATTTATTTTATTTTGTAGATACATAGATTGATCTTTTCTTTTAAAAATGCTTCTACTTAGCAAATGTTTATCAAAAAAATTAACACTTGGCTTTACAAAACACTATTTCGAGCTAAAATTATAAACACAATAGCAAATTCTCTATAATCCTAATAACAATTTTCAAATATTGCACATACATTAATGACTTCTGACTGCAAAGACCTATCTATTTCTTGATAAGTTTTCGTATTGGTTTACATTTTCGAAATTCAGGCGAGAATATTATTTATAATAAATTTACCTTTTGTTATTTGGACTTTTTTTTTTAAAAAATTGTGGAAGTAAATACGCGACGATGTTACTTAAATAAATATAATAAATATATAGGATATTCAAATCGACGTTTGTGCCATTCTCAATGATACTACTGGTACTTTGATGTCGTGCGCCTGGAAAAATCACAACTGTAAGATTGGACTGATTGTTGGTAGGTCGATAGCATCAACGTTTCTTTTATATATTTGTAAATTCGTCCAAAATCTGGGTATTAATAAATACTACAAAATTGATCATCTCGTTTTGTCCCTCTTTAATAAATAATTGGTCCATTTGAAATAACTCGACAAAATTGCATTTTGTTCAAAAATTACACTATTAGGTATCAAACACTATATCATTGCATGCAAGAGAAAAAAAATAAATATATTTATTTTCTATACATTGGATGTTCTTTTACTTAATTTATGTGTTTTTTTCATAAACGTGATAAAAAATAAATTTCTTTAATTTTTTGACACATTTCAATTTTTCGTGTATATATTCATAAGTTTTCAAAGCAATTGTGTACATATATTTGTACAGAATGTTTGATTTTCCAAAAACGTTTGAGTAACAAAATTATTTTTTTTATCACTTTAGGAACTGGTAGCAATGCATGTTATGTTGAAAGAGTTTCAAACGCCGAAATGTTTGATGGACCTTCGAATGGGAAAGAACACGTTTTAATAAACACTGAATGGGGAGCGTTTGGAGACAACGGTGCATTAGATTTCATCCGAACTCAATATGATCGAGAGATAGATGAGCATAGCATTAATCCAGGGAAACAATTGTAAGTTTTTGAGATGTTTTACGTAAGATACATAATTTTTAAAGCTTTGCTTTATTATTAGACAAGAAAAAATGATTTCTGGCATGTACATGGGAGAATTGGCTCGCCTGGTTATGGTACGCTTTACACAAGAAGGACTTCTTTTCGGTGGCCAAGGTTCTGATGTTTTATTCAAGAGAGGACAGTTCTTTACAAAATACGTGTCAGAGATAGAAACCGATAAGCCCGGCCAATATAGTTATTGTATGGATGTCTTAGAGGAAATTGGATTAGAACATGCTACTCCACAGGACTGTGCAAATGTAAGATACATTTGTGAACGTGTTTCAAGTCGTGCTGCTCATTTAGTTTCAGCTGGAATTGCCTCTTTAATCAACAAAATGGATGAAAAGAGTGTTACAGTAAGTCATTTTATCCTTTGGAATACAGTGAATTCAGTTTAACGTTCCAATTTTTTTCAAAAGGTCGGAGTTGATGGCTCAGTATACCGCTTCCATCCTAAATTCCATGATTTGATGGTTAATAAAATTCGTCAGTTTGTCAAGCCTGATATTCAATTTGATTTGATGTTATCAGAGGACGGATCGGGTCGCGGTGCAGCTTTAGTTGCTGCCGTAGCATGTCGGGAGGACCCCCGTTAAACAGTCACAACACAAAAAGCCTGTTACAATTATGCTAATAATCCTGTTAATATATATATATTTTTATCAACGTTACATATTTATAAAGTGATTGATTAATGTTAGTGGCATTCTCAAGTATTCAAACTAGTTGATTGATCACAAAAAGAACTTTTTTTCAATCTTCTTATCATTTTTTGGTTCTTAAAAAAACGAATTCTGATCAAAACGAATTTCCTTTATTTTGATTTTATTATTTATAAATTATGTATACAAATTGCAATGAAATAAAGTACACACTCTATTATATACATGTTTTTATAAAATAAAAAAAGAAAATGTTTTAGAATAATGCATAAAAATGTAAGCAGTTATCTATGCCATACAAAAAAGAAAAAAATATTGTGTAAAAAATGAGTTCGTGCTCATGTTTATTAACTCTAACTTGTAATGAAATTACAAATATTTGTTTATATATTGCAAGATGAAACAAATTTCTTGATGTTTGATTCAGCTTTTTCAACTAAATAATTTATTTATGAGTATGAAGTAGTTTACACAAAATAACAAGAAAATTCAAAATAAGTCATTTTGTTAGATAATTTCAACTTAGGAAACAGTGATAAATAGTTGAAAATTTAATTTATGTAAGAAATTTATTGTAAAGTTAATGTAGCTTAAAAAGTATATGAATAAAGAAATATATAATATTCAGTTAACTTTTTTTTTTCGTCAACTGTCGTATATTGATAAAAAGAGATAAGCAAACGTTTGGTCCAATTTCTTTAGATTCTTCGTAAAGGCTTTTGAACTCTTGTTTGATTCAGTTTATACAAAGGAATCCATTATGTCCCGTGATCTTTAAAATATGTATTTGTTAAGCGCTTCAAAACCATCCTACATTTCACATAGATAATGATGATAATGAATCGCATCACAATTCCTCAAAGGAATCTATTGTACTTCATACTTTTGGAATCGTCTTTAATGCAGATCCTTTGTACTTTTTGAAGTATTTTTAGCCCATTTCATTTTGAGATGATTTTGTTTTGGTATACCGAAATGAGTTTTGTCTGAAAAAATTCGTTTACTTGATTTACAAGCTAATGAGAAATCAACGTCCGCATTTCAATTGTTTATCAATTTAGTTCTACATTTAGACATCAGAGGGTTGCTTCTGTCATTCTGGTTCACTCAAATTCGTTTTTGTTTTGCACAAAAATTTAAATAAATATTAGGTACATATTAACACATATTGGTCAATTTCAATTTTATTTTTTATATTTATCTTAATATTGTTGATAGAAAGATTCATTTGGCAATGGACGATAATCCTTTAGCAGGTTAATAGAATAATTTATCAACATGAGACCAAATTTTATTTAATTTCCAAAATGTTTTTGCAGGCACAGCTCATTTGTTGGACGAAATTGACAAAAAACTGATGATTCTCTTGCGAGACGGTCGTACTCTGATAGGTTACTTAAGAAGCTGTGATCAGTTTGCTAATTTAGTGCTTCACAATACGATTGAAAGAATTCACGTCGATCAAGAATACGGAGATATTCCGAGGTAACGTCGGAAATGCTTGCTTCCAATTGTTTTATAGAAAACTTTTTGTATTTCCAGAGGTACGATGATCATAAGAGGTGAAAATGTAGTGTTGCTTGGGGAGATTGACAATGAGAAAGAATCAAAACTACCTTTGAAAGAAATCTCAGTCGAAGAAATTTTGGATGCTCAAAGGAGAGAACAAGAAACGAGGTATGAGAAAAACAAACTTATGAGTAAAGCTCTCAAGGAACGTGGACTAACGAGTTCTAGCACAAATGAACTGGTACAGGAAAATTTTAATATGTAAGCTTTTCCAAAGCATGTTTATTGAAAATTTCATGTGTGTTGTTTTTATCAACATCAAATATAATTAAATATAATTTTACAATTGGAAACATGTTTTAATAATGATATGCATATTTCCTTATCCATACATGTATGAGATCACCTCAGAGCTTATAACGATGTTTCGCCAACAAAACGTTTTGAACTTGGTTCTTTCAAAAGATGCTCATCGTTAATGGTGTCCATCGTTCTTTTTCTCGAAACAATAACCTCATCATTCGTTGGATCGTTACCATCGAGGCAAAACAACATAGTGTCACTCATTTGAGACTCGGATAAATCCTTTATGTCGTCAATAAAATCGTCAGGGTGGCTGGTAAATGACGCGTCATCATCCGGAATCTCGTCAGACAATTCAGTGATCACTACACTTCGGTTAAGTAAATACTCCTTAAATGTATTTGAAACAGATTCTTGCGTATCACAAGTAACGACTGTGGAAGGCACTCCATTATAATTTGTACAATCGTCTTGCACACTTGCATTATCGACTTCAGACTCTTCTAGTAAACTTTCAAACACATTAGACTTATTTTCGGAAGACAAAGATTCAATAGCAGTTATGGGTTTCCTAGAACGTGGAGTCATGATTTGCTCCTGTGAAAAGAGAAAAAATAGTTTTTAAATTTGTTTGGAATGAAAAATATTAGAGTTATTAAACCCAAGTAAAATGATAGATATGTACCTGCATAGATTTTGGCATTCGTTTAGTTGATTTAGTAATAGGTGACATAGATAGTCTTTTAGAAATCGAATACAAAGCAGGTGTGTTGTGAATTTCATCAAACTCGGTGTTAGTGGATTTAGAAGGAGAAAACATGCATTTAGGTTTATCAATTTCATCTTCTTCCTCTGAGATATCATTTCTTTCTGCACTAACAAGAATTTCACGATTTAACTCGGTCGTTGACGTACTTTTTAATACTTCATCTTTGCTTTCTACTAAATTATGAATGTCTCCAACACTTGCACTTCTCTCTTTAGATGGTGGTGTTTGGTCAAAGAGAGGATCATAGCTTTTATTCAAATGTGAATCAGATATTGATCTGGTGCTAATTTTTTGTGTTAAATGAAATTCATGCAAAATGGATTTGTGAACAGAGTCTGCAGAAAGAATTTCTACAGATTCGGGTGATTTATTCATCGATAAATTTGATTTCTCGGTACTCGTCAAGCGAGGAGTGTCAGAAAATAAAACTTTTGCTGTTTTCTTAGGAGTCTGGAAAATTAGTTAGATTATTAAATGTTAGCAACACCAGTTTCTAGTAACAGAGCTTTAGGTCGTGAGAAGTATTTCGTACCTGATTTGATGAGCTGCCACGTTTAGGTGTTTTTGATAAGAAATTTTTCTGGAATATATGTTTTTTGATCGAACTGCCCAAAGTTTTTGCTAACAAACCTGTGGAATGTTTTTCTCGTTGTCCATTTAAAAACTGCAACGGAGTCCCTGAAATTTCAATTTACATTGAATTTATCAAAATACAAAAAAAAAACATATTCTTACCCTTTCCATTTTCCTTATTGAACTTGTGAATCAGTTTTTTCTTTCGAGAGGACTCTGGAAGAGATACAATATATGCATACAAATTTGCTAGAGCTGTATCAGTTGTTTCGGTATCGTGAGCTTTTGCTGTTTTTTCTCGATCAATAAAGGTAAAAACCGTGTGTGCCGTTTTTTCTGACGTTACACTCTCGTTGAGAATTTGTTCGGGTGACATAGTTTTTCTTCTGTTTTTTTCAGCAAAATACGCTCTTATATCTGTAGCAAGTTTTTCCGGAATGTAAAAGACACTTTCTCCAGTTTTAATTATGAAGCTCACCACGCTATACATTGTTTTGGCCACTTTGTACAAAGCTTCTGAGCTGAGTTTCCGTGGACAAACCAAATGTGGCGTGAAAAGAGTTGAAAGGGATTCAGCAGTCATTTTGTTTTCTTGTTCATGCTCGATAGTTTTGTTTAATATCTTGACAACCAACTTTAAAAGGGCTCGATTCTCTTTGGGAATCAACAACATTAACAGTTGAAGTGAATTGAGAAGTCTACTCTCATGTATTTTGCAATCAGGTTTAGTATTGTAGATATCTATAAAATAAAATCAGAGTTCTTAAGCAAGTTTTACATACTAAAAACAAATTTTTCTCACCGGCTACTTGTTGAAAAGCAAAGAAATAATTCAAAGTTATTACTGGCTCGTCTAATTCTGCCAAAACGGTTTTTAAGACACTAGCACAATCATGTGCAGTATACGAGCAGTCTTCTATGGACAAATCTTCGTCTTCCGTGAGTTTTTTCAGCAAGGTTTGTTGTCGCGTTAAGCTTCCAGTTTTCCGAAATATTCCTTCCTGTGTTATGTCTAGAAATAAATAATTAAAAAAAAAACAACATATTGTCCAGGTAGAATAAAATCACAGCACTTACTGTCTTTCCTTTCCAAAAATATAACTAACTTTTGAATCTGGTTTATGATAGATTCAGATAGATTTGGTGTGACTTCCGATGATGTTGGGAAAGCTTTGCCGCTCTTCCACTGAAGCTTACTCCAAAGTTTTGATTTGGTCTTTTGATCGGAACCCGGTTCATTGTTTTCCAGTTCCAAATCAATCTCAAAGGAAAGGTGCATTCTACACAAAGTGAGGAACTGCCCATTATTCTCCACTTCTAGCTTTTGGGCGATACGTAAATTGGATTGGATCTGACTGTCATCCATTTCGTTCATCAGCTTCAAAAATCTTACGTCCAATTTTCAGTAGTCTCTTTATTCTTCGACGAAAAATTTCAAATTTTATTATTTTTAGCAGCAAACATTTGTGAAACCGTTGAGTTTGTGTCAATTTTGCGCGAATATCCGTTGGGAACATTTCAAAGACCTATGGCACAATGCACCAGTAGCGAATAACCTCAATTTTGTGTCAAAATAAATAAAAGAACATTTAGGTACCTTCAAAGAGAAATAATTATCTTTTTCCTTAAATCGATTTAATGAAGTCCTAAAGTGTCGAATATGGAGATCGGGTCGAGCTTTCTTCATATGCACGACATTATCAGCCTGTTTGCTGAAGGTAACCACAAACCATTTTAATAATGTAGAATACTTATTTGCAAAAGAAAAAAAATTAAAGTTTTGCTTTTTTGCAGGAAATGTCTCTGGATTTTTGAGTACTCTGGGGTAAGTTGAACGAGTTTCCTTAATATTTTTTACAAATTAATCAAAATTATTTAGATTGGTAGATGACAGAATTGTTGTTTGTCCGTCTGCTGGTGACCTGACAAATCCTCCGAAAAAGTTTCGGGACTGTCTGGTGAAACTGTGTCCCATGAACCGATACTCAGCTCAAAAGCAATTCTGGAAAGCAGCAAAACAAGGATCAAACACCGATACAGGTCTCTTAAAGAGACTACATGTAAGAAGATCACACTACGTTTGTAGGTAATGTAGGTCATTATTTGTTTTTTTTTTGTAATAGCATGCAGCTGAGATTGAAAAGAAACAAAACGAATCGGAAAATAAAAAACTGCTTGGAGCGATTGTGCAATATGGGAGTGTAGTTCAACTATTACATTTGAAATCCAACAAATATGTGACGGTAAATAAGAGACTTCCCTCACTGTTGGAGAAAAATGCGATGAGAGTGTATTTGGATGCAAATGGAAACGAAGGATCGTGGTTTTACTTGATGCCGTTCTACAAACTTCGGTCAACAGGTGATAATGTTGTGCTTGGTGATAAAGTCATTTTGAAGCCCGTTAATGCAAATCAACAAAATTTGCATGTTTCTGCAAATTACGAATTACTAGGTATTTTATTCTAGAATGCAATGTACAAATTTTATATACGTTACATTATTAATGTTATGGAATCGCAGATAATCCGGGATGCAAAGAAGTAAATGTATTGAATTCATCTACATCTTGGAAAATAACACTGTTTATGGAACACAGAGAAAATCAAGATGACATATTGAAAGGCGGAGATGTAATCAGGCTCTTCCATGCTGAACAAGAAAAATTTCTCACTATGGATGAATATCGAAAGCAACAACATGTTTTTCTCCGTACAACAGGTCGTACTAGTGCCACAGCAGCAACAAGTAGCAAAGGTAAATTCATATATGCATGTATTAAATTTAACTGCGATTAAGCAGAAACAAAGCAATTCGAATGATTTATAACATCGTACCTTTTTCCCGTAAAGCGCTGTGGGAATGTGAAGTCGTTCAACATGATCCGTGTCGAGGAGGCGCAGGACATTGGGATTCTTTGTTTAGATTCAAACATTTGGCTACAGGTTATTATTTGGCAGCCGAACTTGAAACGGACATGGTTGGATCTCTTAATCTCGAGAATATTCATGAGCAATCTCAGCACGTAGACGGTTTCAAATTGATAAGTGTTCCGTACTCTACAGACATCGCAACGGTTTTTGAGCTCGATCCCACAACGTTAACTAGAGGCGATAGCCTAGTTCCACAATCAAGCTATGTGCGCTTACGTCACTTATGTTCAAATACTTGGTATGTAAATAGGCAGAAAGAAAATTTCCAGACATTCGAAAAAACTTCCATTTTAGGGTACATGCAACATCAATCCCAATCGATATAGATGATGACAAGCCAGTTATGTCAAAAGTTGGATGCTCCCCAATCAAAGAGGACAAAGAAGCATTTGCATTGATACCAGTTTCGCCTGTTGAAGTAAGAGATCTAGATTTTGCAAATGACGCATGTAAGGTCCTGTCTGCTATGAGTACGAAGCTAGAGAACGGAACGCTATCAACAAATGAAAGAAAATCGTTGTCAGCATTATTGCAAGACATTATTTATTTTATAGCCGGTCAAGAGAATGAGCAGAACAAAAGTGAGGCTCTTGAGCTAACGATTAACAATCCCAATCGTGATCGTCAGAAACTGTTACGAGAACAGTACATATTGAAACAGCTTTTTAAAATATTACAGGTAAGTCGAAAGTTTCAACGTTACTAATAATAGTATTTTATTCATTAAAAAAATAAATATTCAAGGGTCCCTTTATTGTGCAAACCTCAGATGGCGAGCCTTTTTTGAAAATAGAAGAGCTTGGAGATCCAAAAAACGCACCCTTCAAGCATATATTTCGCTTGTGTTACAGAATACTTCGTTTAAGTCAACAAGATTATCGAAAAAATCAAGAGTATATTGCAAAGCATTTTGGTCTAATGCAAAAACAAATTGGTTATGATATTTTGGCAGAAGATACGATTACAGCTCTGTTACACAACAATCGAAAACTTCTAGAAAAACACATAACCGGGGCTGAAATAGAGACATTTGTTGGATTAGTGCGAAAGAACATGGTGGATTGGGAACCAAGGTTCTTAGACTATTTATCCGACTTATGTGTTTCAAACAAGAAAGCAATAGCAGTTACGCAAGAACTCATTTGCAAAAGTGTGTTAAGCCCCAAGAATTTAGATATACTAATTGAGACTTTTATGGTCGATTGTGATAAAAAACGCGAGCTAAATGAAGAAAAATTGGCGAGTATTTTGGAATTCAAGGATCATGAAACTAATGAAAGCGAAACGTCAGAGGTGCTGAAAGAATCGTCCAATAACAAAGAGAAGGACAAAATGAAAGAAGTTGTTTTAATATGGCACAACAGACGTCGTTTCAAACCGATTTTTGAACTTGCCAAAGGAGTCAAATTAGGCAAAAAGGAAGACAAGGGAATCATCGATTACTATCGTCACCAACTCAATCTTTTTTCGAATATGTGCTTGAATCGCCAGTACCTAGCACTTAACAACTTGTCGCCACGATTGAATATTGATTTGATTTTGCGGTAAGCATACCTTTTCAAATGATTGATGTTTAAAAAAGTTTTCATAATATTTAACATTAAATTTAACAGCTCTATGGCCGATGAAAATATTCCCTACGAATTGAGAGCCTCCTTTTGTAAACTAATGTTGCACTTACATGTTGATCGAGATCCACAAGAGCCTGCAAATCCGATTCAATATGCAAGACTTTGGTCCGAAATTCCATCAGTTATGTCAATATATGAGTAAGCATTCATTATTAATTTATTAATTGGAGATTCTGAACGTCTTGAAATCTTTTTTTTAAATTTAGTTATGATAGCAATAAACAACCAGACACCAATAAAGAAGAGGTTCGTGCAAAGTTCAACTCAACAATTACTTTTGTGGAAAATTATTTGTGTAATGTAGCATCAAAAATGTGGCTTTTTAGTGATGCTGAACAAAATAAGCTAACATTCGAAGTAGTTAAATTAGCACGCGATTTAATTTATTTTGGATTTTATAGCTTCAGTGATTTACTTCGATTAACAAAAACACTACTCAGCATTCTTGATTGTGTGTCCGAGACTGATTTTGGAGATAATAATCTTCCGACAGGAGATATTGAATGTAAGTTTCTGACATTTTTACAAAATTCAAAGTTTATTTAGGTTATTTAGATAATTTATTTACCTAACTCGTATAAGTTCATATTCAATTCAACTACAAAATCTCTTTTAAATGTGATCTAGTTTTTGCATTAACTATTTACTTTCTATTGGGAAATGTTCGTTATCAGGATGCCAACTTTACTGTACTATTTATATAAATTATTCATTAGAACATGACTATATAGTAAGTTCTTGTGTAGTTTCTAAGTATGATTTCAAACGTTTTCTCAGTTTGAAGTTTTAACTATGTATTTTTTTTGTTTCTTTTCTTGCATACGTTGTTAGTTTTAGCTTGTGGATTGTTTGATTTCCATGCATGACTTTTTATTAAATTTTATTTTTTTTATGAAACTTTGATTGTATGTATTCGTTCTGTTGTTTTTTGATACCCAACAGCTGAAGGAGGTGTTTTGAGAAGTATCGGTGACATGGGAGCTGTAATGACGTCCCTCACACTTGGTTCAATAAGTACCGCAATTGTAGCGCCCTCAATTTCGGTGCAACAAAGACAATCTGTGACTCAATTGATGAAAGAGTATCCATTGGTTATGGACACGAAACTGAAAATTATCGAAATATTACAGGTAGGTAACATATGGAAGTACATCGAATGTCTGACGAATCGAATAATTACATTCGACATTTCAGTTTATATTAGATGTCCGTTTGGATTACCGTATCAGTTGTCTATTGTCGATATTTAAACGTGAATTTGATGAAACAGAACACCTGAATTCAGATTCCGTGAATATGCGGCAAAAAAATATTGACCTAGAATCGATCAGTAGTCAAGCAGAAAATATATTTGGAAGTTCTTCGGAAGACTCGTCCAATCTTGATCTAGATGGACAAGGAGGAAGGACCTTCTTACGTGTCTTACTACATTTAATAATGCACGATTATCCTCCATTAGTATCAGGGGCATTACATTTGCTTTTTAGACACTTTAGTCAGCGTCAGGAGGTTTTACATGCATTTCGACAAGTCCAGTTACTTGTGTCTGATAGTGATGTTGAATCGTACAAGCAAATTAAATCAGATTTGGACATTCTAAGACAAAGTGTTGAAAAGTCCGAATTGTGGGTTTTCAAATCAAAAACATACGCAGAGGAAAACTTGGGAGGGGGCAAAAAGAAAAATGACAGTGAAAAACATGATTATGGCGATGAAGAACCAAACAAGTTGAGTACGTCCGAGCAACGAGATACCCAAACATTACATCCAGATCAAGAAATCGAATATCGAAAAATAGAAGAAATTCTTACAAGAATGAATAAATTGTGTAAAGTCTCAGGTTTGTTTTTTTTTTAAATTTTATAATATACCTACTGAGCTGATGAACTATGTTAATTCTGTGTATTTTTATTAATTTAGATGCCAGTGAAACATCAAAACCAAGAAAACATGAACAGCGATTGCTGCGAAATGTTGGTGTCCACGTGGTTGTATTAGATTTACTTCAAATACCATTTGATGAGAAAGAGGACGTTCGTATGCATGAACTTATGCGATTAGCACATGAATTTTTGCAAAACTTTTGTCTTGGTAATCCCCAAAATCAAATTCTTTTGTATCAACAGTTGGAGTTGTTGTTTCTTAACCCCGGTGTAAGTTATAATGAAGAACTGCAAGTTTACTGCTACTTTCAACTTTTTATTTTAGATTCTTGAAGCTGAAACTGTTTGTGCGATTTTCAAGGACAACTTATCGTTGTGCAATGAAGTTGGTGAAAAAGTGGTGCAGCATTTTGTGCATTGTATTGAGGTTCACGGGCGTTATGTCGAATATTTAAAATTTTTACAAACTATCGTTAAAGCTGAAAATCAGTTTATACGAAAATCGCAAGACATGGTTATGCAAGAGGTAGCCTTAATATAATATTTTTTTATTTTTTTATTATTATTATTTTTCATTATTTTCGTAGTTGGTGAATGCTGGCGAAGAAGTCCTTGTGTTCTACAACGACAAATCTTCTTTCAACACTTTTATTGATATTATGCGCCAATACAAAGAGGGAACATTGGTGGACGATAGTCCTTTGAAGTATCACATTGAACTAGTTAAATTGCTTGGATGCTGTACAATGGGAAAAAATGTTTATACCGAGATAAAATGCAATAGCCTCTTAGCCCTAGATGATATTGTTGCTATGATATGTCATCCCGACTGCGTTGTTGAAGTAAAAGAAGCCTATGTGGGTTTTCTAAATCATTGTTACATAGACACAGAAGTAGAAATGAAAGAAATTTATTCATCAAATCATATGTGGAGCCTTTTTGAAAAGTCATTTTTGATTGACATGGAGCAACTTATCAATAGCGGGCTCAAACCTGATTCCGCATTGGAAAATTATGTAATCAATGAAATTATGATGATACTTGTTTCTTATTTTAACAGTCCGTTTAGTGACCAATGTACTACAGTCCAAAAACGTCAACTAATATTTGTGCAATTGCTGCAATCCGCCTATAGGATTTCACAATGCAAGTGGTTGACGCCCGCAAAAAGATTCAACGTAGAGAACTGCATACGTACACTTTCGGAAATTGCAAAATGTCGAGGCATAGCCCTGCCTTCGGACTTGGATGCTCAAGTTTTAGTAATGTTTAATAAAACAGCTATGTTGACACGTCAAACAAGCAAATGGTTACTAGCGTCTAAGCAAACTAAACTTGAAAAATCACAATCACAAATAATGCGACTTGATAGAAGTATCATCGAAGGATTGCAAGATATTGTATCACTTTTAGAGGATCAGTTAAAACCTCTTGTAGAAGCGGAACAATCTTTGTTAGTTGACATTTTATATAGATCTGAATTACTTTTTCCTTTAGGAACAGAATCTCGTAAAAAATGTGAAAGTGGCGGGTTCATTAGAAGGTATTTGTATATCATCTATTTAAAACAAAATTAATCTCTCTAAAAAGTCAATTTGTTTTATTATACACAAAAGATTAATTAAACATACGGAAAAATTGTTGGAAGAGAAGGAAGAAAAACTGTGTGTGAAGGTTTTAAGGACACTTAGGGAAATGATGGCTATAGATTCTGACTACGGTGAAAAGGTTAGAAATACAACAGTCGAAAATGTTTTGGATTCGCTAAAATTCCAAGAATTAGGTATATAGGTGTACTACCGAAAATCATTTTTAAACTTACGATATCTCTTCAAAAAAAAAAAAAAAAAATAGAAACGAGGGACAGTCGCTTTTCATCAATAAATGAGATAAAAATAAAAAAGGAGGAAATTCAAAACATTTTCTAAAATTTTACTGAATAACATGTATTTTAAAACATATTTATTTTTTAATTAGGGAGCCGTTTTGCGATTCAATCTGCTAAAACGATTTTTTGGTAATGAATTTTGTCGTAAACCTAGTAATGCTGGAGATGAGAAACGAGTAGTTTCAGCTAATACTGCTGTTATTCATGGTCCTGGAGGTAATATTCATTTTGTGGTAGTGATAAAAATGGTCATAATAATATTTACTTGTATTGTTGTTATAGCAAAATACTTGAAGCGGGCAGGAAGGTCTTTACATGAAGTGCAAAATCATTTAGACAAGGAAGGTGCCTCAGATTTAGTTGTAGAATTGGTCATTAAATCTGTCAATTCGCCATCAATATTTGTTGAGGCAGTAGAGTTAGGAATAGCATTATTGGAAGGTGGCAACTCTATTATACAAAAAGGAATGTTTAACAAATTCCAAAGTAACGATTTGAGTCAAGCTTTTTTCAAAGTATTTTACGATAAAATGAAGGACTCACAACAAGAAATCAAATCAACTGTCACTGTTAACACAACTGAAATGAACGTCAAAGCTAATGAGAATAAGCAAGATGTGCGTGATGTAGAAAAGTTTAGTAGAAAGCACGGTACATATTTTTTAATTTTCACAGTGTTTATTCCAAATATTACAATTTGTGACTTTTCGGTGTTTTTATAGCAAAATCGAATGGTATCGTCATCACAGATGAATTCCGTGAAGAGTTAAATACAGCAGGTTTGGCGACATCTAAGGCATATGCAAGTGCAAGAAGCCTCTCTCCGGGCGAAGACACGTCAATTACAAATATTGGGAGCGCTTTGGAAGATATGTTGGCTGAAAAAATGGAAAAGCACAAAGATAAAGACGAAAAGAATAAGTTGTCTGCCAAGGTTTTAGTTATGCAACCTATTCTACGATTTCTTCAGTTGCTGTGCGAAAACCATAATCCTGATATGCAAAACCTTTTGAGAAATCAACATTATAAGACTAATTATAATCTTGTGTCTGAAACATTAATGTTCTTAGATTGCATATGTGGCTCTACAACCGGTGGCTTAGGCTTACTAGGATTATACATCAATGAAAATAACGTTGCTCTTATCAATCAAACACTAGAGACTTTGACAGAGTATTGTCAAGGCCCATGTCACGAAAATCAAAATTGCATTGCAACTCACGAGTCTAATGGTCTTGATATCATTACTGCATTAATACTGAATGATATTAATCCTTTGGGAAAAAATAGGTAAATTACATTTCTTCAATTACCTAATAATCAGTCTCACCAAAAATTCGCCACATAATTTGCTCATTTCAGAATGGATCTTGTGTTGGAGTTGAAAAATAATGCTTCCAAATTACTGCTTGCCATAATGGAATCTCGTGGAGATAGTGAAAATGCAGAAAGAATTCTGTACAACATGAATCCAAAACAACTAATTGATGTCGCATGCCGTGCTTTTCATCAAGAAGAAGTATTGTTGGATGATCAGGATGACTTGAACGGAGGAGAAGACAACGACGACATAGGCGTATCTCCAAAAGAAGTAGGACACAACATTTATATTTTGAGTCATCAGTTGGCTCAACACAATAAAGAATTGGCTTCATTGCTGAAGAATCGCGAGAACAGCGGGATTGATGCCAAAAATAATAAGGCTTTGTCTTACTATGCAACTCATACAGCACAAATTGAGGTGATAATTGTTTAATTTAGAATTTAAGTTGAATGCAGGAACTTTTTTTCTGTAGATTGTCCGACAAGATCGTAGTTTGGAACAAATTGTTTTTCCCATTCCGGAACTTTGTGAATACTTAACTGAAGATACAAAAGTAACGGTTTTAAACACTGCAGAAAGAGATGACCAAGGTTCAAAAGTTGCTGACTTTTTTGATAGAACAGATAGCATGTTCATCGAAATGAAATGGCAAAAAAAGTTAAGAGCTCAACCAGCATTGTTTTGGATTAGCAGTTTGGAAACACTTTGGAGCAATATTTTGTTTAACTTTGTTCTTTTGATCAATTTGATTGTGGCATTTTTCTATCCTTTCGAAAATAACGTCCCAGGTAGTGATTCTTCCCAAATGATATTTTAATTACAAAATATTAATAACATTTTTATCATTCTAGAATTAAGTTTTTACTTTTCCAATTTAATTTGGGGTGCAATACTGGTATCTTTTATATTCGTCATAATGTTGCCAAAGACTTCGTGTATCAGAGCATTTGCCGCAACTCTAATAGTTCGGCTAATATTTTCTATAGGTCCCGAGCCTACTTTATGGATATTAGGATCATTAACGGTATATTTTAAAATTGGGTAATGTTATTGATAGATGAAAAATTATTTTTTAAAATTTAAGGTGGGTCTTAAAGGAATACACATGGTTAGTATTATGGGCAATCATGGTACGCTAGAGAAGAAATTGACAGCAATTCTAACCGATGCTGAACTTTTATATCACTTTGGTTACATTACATTTTGTACGTGTGGAATCTTATTACATCCATTCTTTTACTCAGTGCTGGTGAGAAGATAAAATGTGTTTCTTAATTTGAAATTTAACATTTATTCCAAAATAATATTTTCAGTTGTTTGATATAGTGTATCGAGAAGAAACTTTATTGAACGTCATTAGATCGGTTACGAGAAATGGTAGATCTATTATACTGACAGCAATCTTAGCTCTAATTCTGGTGTATATGTTTTCCATTGTCGGTTACATGTTCTTCAAAGATGATTTCTTAATTACCGTGGAGGAAGAATCAAGTATGCATGAAAGTGTTTAACCATTTTTTTATGCATTTTTTCTTGTGCGGTAAAAATTTGGGATAAACAATTAAAAATAAGTTTGGGTATGCCTAAAATTAATAAAAGCAAAATTTCTTTAATTTAGATCTTGAAAAAGATGAAAGAGTAGAAAGCCACATGTTGCCAAAGGAAAATGATATTTGTGGAATGGTAGATGGCGGAGGAGAAACAAAAGAGAGAGCATGTGATTCTTTGCTGATGTGTATCATAACAACTTTAAATCAAGGCTTGAGGAACGGAGGGGGCATTGGTGATATCCTTAGGGCCCCAAGTAGCAAAGAGAGTCTGTTTGTAGCCCGAGTAATTTATGACTTAATTTTCTTCTTCGTTGTCATAATTATCGTTCTGAATCTTATCTTTGGTGTTATTATTGATACATTTGCTGATCTGAGAAGTGAAAAGCAACAAAAAGAATTAATTTTGAAGAATACTTGCTTTATTTGCGGTCTGAACAGGTCTGCTTTTGATAACAAAACTGTCAGTTTCGAGGAACACATCAAACACGAACACAATATGTGGCACTACTTGTATTTTATTGTTTTAGTAAAAGTAAAGGATCCTACTGAGTTTACTGGTCCTGAGAGCTATGTACACGCAATGGTTAAGGTAATTCTCTTTTCGTATGATTTATCGTAATATTACCTAATACTTTTTGTTTCACAGGATTGTATATTGGATTGGTTCCCACGACTAAGAGCAATGTCTTTGGCAGCGATCGATGGAGATGGAGAACAAATTGAACTTCGAACCTTACAATTGCATTTAGAATCAACTCAGACATTGGTATCGAAGTTATCTGTTCAACTTATGGAACTAAAAGATCAGGTACTTCTTAAAATTTTGTTAACGTCTTACATAAACTCACTTGTTTTTGTTTTATTATTAGATGACGGAACAAAGGAAACAGAAACAACGATTAGGACTCCTCAATCCAACTTCTTCTGCATCATATCAGTTTAATAATTTACAACTGGTATAAGATGGAGAAACAAATAATGGAAACATGGAGTGTATCGTACTTCAAAGTAAAATGTATACAATAATTTTCTGTTATAAACAAAAACAATTTACTTAGAAAATTGAATCATATTACAATAGTTGAAAATATTTAATCAAAATGTTTATGTACAATGTTTGTTAATTAAAATAAATTTTATCAAAAAGTTATAAACTTTTTTTAAGCTTTCAGTCTGTAGAAGCTGATTTGGAATGAAATGAAATTTTCCAAGCATTTAAATTTGTGTTCTGTGTGTTTTAAATAATTAGGTTTTTGTAATATTTTCTTCGATTGAAATCCCTCTTAATATTTAATTTTTGTTAACTGTTACGACATTGTAGAGTATATAGAACTAAGTAGATTTCGAAAAACGTGTAAGTAAAAAAATTTGCAAAATCCTAAACAAATATTGATTTATTTTACATTTTCTGTTCCATACATTTCACAGATATTTTTTTAAATACTTTAGGGTGTCACAAAAACGTATCTTGTCTCGCGTTTTCTCCTCCATAATTTTTATGAAAAATGACCATGGGAGATATATTTTGAAATACTCTTTCATATTAAATGACTTAAGAAATCAAGTTTTGCTAGCTTTTTTAGCAAATTTTTAGTTGCTTTTCAACAATTTTGACATTTTAGACTATTTTAGAGGTTATTAATGAATATTTCGATTAAAAAATCAAGAATTAATTTTTTACAAAAAATAACGATCAAAAAATTTTAAAATAATTTTTTAGAAAAATTTCTCAAAATAATTTTTGGAAAAATAAGTCAAAGTATTAATTTAATAACAATATCATAGGAAATAATTCAAAATTGAACAATTTTATTACTTTTCCATACGAAATAGTACTAAAAACGAAAATCTATTTAAAATTTCTATATCCCCCATCGCTCAGGGTTTTTATCTCAAAAATGTAACGCGAAACAGAAAATGTTTTTGGAACACCCTTACCTTAAATTAAAAGTACCTGAAAGATAATAAGTGTTTTTAAAAATTATTAGAAAAACCTGAATCTGAGCATACGCTCTCAAAAAACATAATAGATAAAAGAAATATTATTTTTTAAGAAAACAAACGAGAGCAAATTTGGCCATAATATATTTTGCTTAAGGTGTGTGAATTTTATTATTATGTTGTGATGCAAATTTTTGTTGAATAATTCAAAAAAAAAAAAAAAATACTGATATATTTTTCTAAAAATAAAGTAAAGTAAAGAAACTATTGAAGCAGTATTCTATTGTGTGTTCTTTATTGATTTAATTTTTATATGGTGGTTTAAGTATAAATTACTAATATGTATTTTAATACATTTTTAATTCTTTTTAATTTACGTTAGTGATTATGTTCTACTTATAAATTTCCTTTTTCTTCTCATTCATCCTTAATTTTTTTTTCCTAAAATCCATATTTACGCTATTTTAACTTTCAAGATAAAAATTAGCTTTAAATCGGTACAACAGTCAAATTTTTTATATATACGAAACTATTTTCAAATCATATTGTTATATTTATTTTTTTATTATAAATTCTAAAAATTACAAAGTGATAAGTAGGATCAGTATAATTTAAATAAACCATTGTAACGGCCATAATAAAGTAATACGTTTTCTCTAAGAATATCGATTTTTTTAGTAAAAATGGTTTTATACAAATAAGAAATACTGCCATGTGTTAAGTGGGATTGATATAGGTATTTTTGTCTCATATATGTATATTAAATTTTTCGATACAGAAAATTTTACGGCAGTTGAATATAAATTTCAAGATTTTATTAAAAGATTGATTGTAACGATTCATTTAGATTTTGCTATTCTAAATAATAACATATATGAATGTGTGTGATTTTTTTAAATATATTTGCTATAATTTTTATTTAAATAATTATTTCTTAATTGTATAAGTAACAACAATTCTCAAAAGTAAATAATAAGATCACATGCCCACAAAACTCAACCGTAATGTGGCTGAGGTGGGTTACTTGTTTTTTAAAATCGTAGATCACGTGGCAAATTATCGATTAATTAAATTTTACTTTAATCTTAAAGTATAGACACGTAGTATTCAAATCTCTTTATTTTAAAATGTAAATATGTCCTTAAGATTACAAAAGTAAATGATAATTGTTCGATCACAACTCGTGTATTTTTAATTTTCCTATGTGATTTTAACTTAGAATTTCTATACATATTTGATAATTGATGTAAAAAACATAAGATAATGCTCGCAATTCTAATCATTGAATTAAGTGTACAAAACTGTAATGTAATATATGTAAGTTTGTATTTACATATTTTAATATAAAAGCACTTAGATCAGATTGTAATAATGTTGAGTAATATTTTGTAATATTACTTAGTAGTCTTCTTATTATCGTAGAGTTATACACGTCCCTTATGATTTTAATTAAAAACTTTTTGCGAACTTCTATGTTTACAAGAAGTCGTCTATTCGCAGTTGATGTTTTTTTTTTTAATATTTAGTATTAATTATCTCCTTCGAGTAGTAATAAGCTTATGATTTTTACACTGTATTTAAAATAGATTATGTAGCAAGAAGCAAAAATAGTTCAATTGATCTGAAACCATTTTATTTCAGTCCTCTGTAAGAAGATAAATTTTCCACCTCATTATAGGTAAATACTAAAATTTAATGCATTATTTTTTGATGCTACAATCAACTTTTATTTTTGGGAGATGAAACAAATTAGTCGTTTTTAAATAATTTTGTAACTACCTAAATTATTTTTGATTTTGTGAATCAAACGAAATAAAAAGTTCATGCTTTTTAGATAAATTATATTGTGAGCATGTCCGTTGAACTTGAATTTAGTTAAAGTATTGAAATTCTATTAAAATTTATATCATATTCAAAGACCAGCAATGTTTATGAATCTCAAAATCATTAGAAAATTTATCAATTTGTGTCAATTAAAGAAAATAAAAAAGGTATTGCTCAAAAGTTTTACAAGCATTTCAAAATAATCTTGGTGTTTAACTTAAGAAGGCTAAAGAAAATCTCGCTTATGCGCCTTTGGTTCACTGCTGTGGGTTGCTTGTGAGTCCTCTCCCTCCAATAAATGTGTTTGCTCTGGACTTGTTGTGGGTGGCATGGGCGCTTTTCGAGCTTTAGACCGACGTTTTCTCAACAGAATTGGTCCTAATCCATTTCCACCCGCTGCCGTACTGGTTGAAGGGACTGTTAGAGCCACAGTGGAAGACGTCGTAGTTGGAACTTGTTCATTTCCCGGAGTGTTTTGCTCTGAAGACTCTATAGACAATCTACTTAGAAGCTCATTAAGGAGTTCCTCTATTCTTCCGACTCTCTGATTTAAACGTTGCATTTCTAACCGAACATCAACCTTCATATCTAAAACAGTGGATATTAAATCCCTTTGAGCCAGTATAGCAGGCTCTTCTCTTAATCCCGTGTCATATTTCTCTGATGTTGTTGATCTTGAACTAGCCATTTCAATTTGACGTTCACGTTCTAAAGCGAGATTTCTTTCGAAACGTTCCTTCTCTCGTTCTTTTTCGCGGTTTGCCGTGCTTGGATCTAGAAGTCTATCACGTTCTGATGGTTGCTTTTCTACAGAGACGCGGGAATCTTTTCGCAATGATATGGAATCAACTTCTCCTCCTTCGTCTATCGGATCTTGACGAGATAATTGCTGTGCAGGTACGGGAGAAAATTTACTTGTCTTAGGGAAAACCTGTAAAGAAAAATAATAAATTAGTCGATTAAGAATCAATTCAAAGGTATATAAAAATATACCTTATTTCCAGCTTGTGCACTTTCACGTAAACTTTCTCTTGCGCTAAGACTTCGAGATACAGCCATTTTTGTACTAGTGTCACTTGCCGAATCAACACTTGCACTTCCTAATAGACGACCCCACTTACTGGCTCCTCGTGGCTTAGCAGATGGCGGTCCAGATGAAGGAGATGGAGATGGGGATGGTGACGCAATTGATGATAAAGCCCGATTATCATCCGTTAGCGTAAGCTTTGCGGGTAGCTAAAGTTAAAAATATAGATCTAGTCATGTGAATTAGGTAGCAAAGAAAGAAACAATAGAAACCTTAGTTTTTTCACTTTCAGATTCCCCTTTCTCAACATCACTTTGCGCAGAGCTACACTCTTTGGTACCAGACGCCGGCTGCTGTGCACGCCGAAATTTGGAAAATATTTTTCTAACAAGATGATCTTGACTTGATCCTAATTGAGGTTCGTTTTTTCTCCGTTCTGCTAGTTCCTTTTCTCGTTTAACATCAGCCACTTTTCTGGAATATTACGTTAAAAAATCATAAGACATCATGCATTTTCTGATCGTTAAATTAAAATCCCACCTAAATATTAGTCGATGCCTCAGGTTGTAAGTTAGAACTAGATTTCTAGCAAAACTATTTGCAAAAGCTTGATAAAAGTCTAATACTTCCAACAGTTTATCTCTTTTGATTGCATGCAAGTCACAGTATGTTAAAGCTCTAACATTTGCAGCACTCTGCCCAACCTAAGTGTTTGATTAGATTGAATTGTTTAAATTTAAAGAATTAACTATTTCAAAACAAACTTCAAGTTAAGTTTGCTCTTTTCATGCACTAGAAAAGGTTTTTTTTTTACATATTACTTACTGCTGAGTCTTTCCAAAACGAGTCACCAAATACATCTCCTTTTCCCAAAATAGCAACAACTTCATCGTCTTGAATGACTTCTAAACTACCAGTTACGATGAAACAAAGACTGTCAATGCTTTCTCCAGTATGGTATAATAGATCACCTTAAAGACCATTAATTTATGATATATTAATCGGTCTATAAATAGGTTCTTTTTTACCTGGGGCGGAATGTGACATGCAAAAATGCATAGCCAGAGCTCGTAGACATCCATCAGATGCTAGTCTAAATGCTGGATGTTCGTTAAATACCTTTCTGTTTAAATGTACACAAATATCAGCTTTCATATCTAAAATATAAATTTTAAAAAGCATAAAAAATTACAAGCAATTTGTGCAAAATTTAACAACCTACCTTTCGGGCAGTAATTAAGCACTTTATCGGTATCTAAACCTTTAGTCATTGCCCAAGTAGAAACAACATAATCCATAACTCGCTCACTTAGAGCTTTTGGAACTTCATGTAGCTTCATGAATTCTCGAACATTGTTCAGCATATCGTGATATTTTGCAGTGGCAGAAGTCATTTGCTGTATAATTGTCGTAACATGACCAAAAATAGTGGCATACAAGAGTGCAGCGATCACCATCATAAGTATAGTAAATATTCGTTCGTTATCAGTTTCTGCCGCAACGTTTCCAAATCCAACCTTCAAAAAGAAAAAATAATAAGACTTAGAAAATTACTAAATTTCAAATATCTTTTGATACGTACCGATGTCATACACGTCATGGTAAAATACAGTGCAGAGACATACATGGTTTTTCTATCCGGCCCATTGACTAGCTCAACAGCTTTAGACTCGTTAGACCATACATATGAATATGGATTTTGAGTGACATTGGCCAGTTTCCACAACCAACTAATTTGTATCTAAAAAACAAAAAAAAACTATGTTAAAGATTCAAAGTGTCTAAATTTGCATTACGTACCCCATTGTCGGCATCACTTCTTCCTATCGAATACCAAATGCACGCTAACCAATGTGCAACAAGCATGTAGAAACATAATAACAGTATTAACATAGCAGCTCCATATTCCAAATATCTGTCTAATTTCCTGACAACTCTGCCCAACCGTAAGAGACGGACTACTTTGAGAGCACTGAACAGTGATCCGATTCCCTAGAACAAATTGTATTGTCTTTTGAATATTATATGATACAGAAAAATATGAAAAAGTCTTACATCATCATCATGGTCAAATGCATTGAAAACATCGTACGGCAGACAACTCAGAAGATCGATGATAAACCACGACTTTAAATAGTTCATACGAATCACTTTTGGATCACTTACGACTTCCCCGCCCGGCCCAACAAATGTTGTATGAAAATTTAAAACTATGGAAAGACAATCAAAGTTTGTTAAAGACTTAGCGCCTTATGAGGTACTCAGACTCACCAATATCAATGAAAAATATAACATCCACAATAGAATCTACTACTAACAAGAAAACATCTTCAGACGTTTTATTTTTAAAGGCTACATTGTATGGTACCTGACAATTGAAGATAAAATATTGAATTTTAATATATTTTAGCTTTTAGAGTGTATTTTACCATGATGGCTGTGTAAAATGTTAAACACAGTATCACCCAATCCCAGATTGCTTTAAATGCACAATAGTGTAATAATATGTGAGGAGGAGTTTTTGGTGCTTCTTGTCTATATTGAGGCATGACATCTGCGCTTAAAGACATCATCTAAAATGGAAAATATACATGTGGAATGTATTGATAATTGGAATGTAAAATACTTACATGCCCTAAATTAGATTGCTTTCCAGGATCCTTGAGTGTTGGAAGATGTGCACTAAATTGTCGACTTCTCGTAACGGATCGTGCAAGCTTAGCAAATTTGGAGAGTCCCAAAACTAAGAACAAAACCAATTTCGTTCTATTTGGAACTAAATAATATGAATTTGAACTTACCGCCTTTGTTATCTTCGCTATCAATGGGTTGTTTGAGAGCCGTAATATCACGAAAAGTCAACAAAAAAAGAACAACTACATCTCTTTCATTCTTAATCGGTGCAATTTGTAGTAAAAGCCATAATGGTGTTTCTATAAACAAAACAAAATGTTACAAAATAATAGTAGTCGGAAAAGAATGATAATAATTACTGTTTTTCTTGTAAAGTAAAATTTCAAATTGATCTAGCTGTTGATTTTCTAAGGCATATTCAATCCTTGAAACAGTTTCCTTCTCCGTTAGCTCTCCGTACATAAAACCGCATCTGTGAAAAGTATATGAAAACATTGTTTCGACCGAAAATTAATTGACAGGCTAAAACATACCGGCATGATTTTTGCATCACCTCAGCTCTATTGTAGCCACTGATTTTGCAAAATGATTCATTACAATAAACTATGGGGAAGTCGACTATTTGCGCGTTTGCTAACAAAAATGAACTGTCCGCTAAAAATCATAATAAGGAGTCAAATTTGATTTAAGTTGCCAAATTTAGACATATGTGTACCTTGAGAATTAGACCGCCTAATTATGTTTTCCAGAAAAGTATTCTGTGGCGCAACAAGTCCTCTTCTTCCACCAGGCATTTTTATATATTATTAATATCGCTTGAAATGTTAATTAATGATATCACGAAATATTGACGTTGTTGATTGTTTATTATAATTTTAACAAAATATGTTTTTGTAGTTTCTTTCCATTTTTGTTCTCCATATTAATTGAACTAAAACGTCTAAAAAGAAAAAAACTCATGTTTGTTAGTTATAACTTAGAATTAAAAATTAGGTATATTATAAAAAACTGTTTTATTTTAAATGAATCGAAGTTGTGAAAAATAAACTTGTTTAGTTTTTTTATGGTTAATGTGTAAATTTTATTCTTTATGTAGAATTCTTCATTAAGAAACATAATAAGTATGTATATCTTTCAATTTAAAAAAAAACCATACTAGACACGCTATGTGAACATTATAACTTTCATTTTTTAATATAAATGTAAGGATAGGGATAAGGGATATATAGTTGCCTCAACTAATAAAGTTTTTTATTTAATCAATTGTGTTGTTTTTAGGATTATCTAATTTTAGTGTGTGTTTGTTTAGTTTTTTTTTCAGATTATTTAAAGCATAATTGTTACACACCATTTAATTACACCTGAATTTGACACATATGAAGAACAATGGAAAGACATCGCGAGCAAAATTAAATCGATTATATAATATTTGTCCTTTTTAAGATCACTTCTTTTAATTTGTACATTTCATTTTCTTTAGATCCATACCAGCAAACCATTTGTTTTACAAATATTAATATTCTTTAGATTTTTTCACGTAAAATTGACAATCCTTTTAGAAATTATGTGGAAGATTAAAGGACTTTACTCGTCTTATTATAAATACTACTGCGTTATTCAGCTACATAGTAATGAAAGAAAAATACTTGTACTTGTGGCCTATATTTTGCGCATGAACAGTAACATAGTGGAAAAGTGTTTGTTATTTTACCTTTTCAATTTACAGATCTTATAGGAAATGTCCTGTTAATAAATTTTAAAAAAATATTTTAAATTTGAAACGATACTAAAATAACAAAAATGCTTGTTTTTTTTTTGTTGAAACAGGCTTTATTTATTATTTCATTTTAAGGGATACAACTCTGTATCATTTTCATTTTGAATTATTTATTTTTACCATTGGCTGAAGACTCGACCACCGTATTTCCCCAGCCTAAGTTTAACATTTTTCGCATGTCCATTGTCAGTGGTGGCATATTTTCACGTGGAATAAGGAAAGTTGACAGATTGAATAAGTCAAGAAATACCTTGTAACGATCACTAAAAATGCAAATAATTTTAAAATTAAACGTATTAAATAAGTTTTGTCTTGCTGTGTGAGTTTACCTTAAAGTTGATCTCAAATATAAATAACCTGATGAGCCACCAGTTCCTAATTGTTGACTTCCGATCATTCTCTGTACCATCTGCACATGGTTGTCTGTTGTTTAAAAAGTTTTGTTTATTACAATGTAAGATGTATAAACAAGACAAAACTTACAACGCCATTTTGTCATGAGAGAATCTGTGTCCATTAGCAATGTTAAAAGCTGATGTGGTTGACTAAATCTTGGTTCATCCCGATAAAACGTAATCATGATAGCACCTAAATAGATCAAAATAGGACAAATGAAATGTATTTCTTTTTTAAACCAGATCTGAACTTACCTTGCAAAGCTTTGTGTGAAAATCGACGTTCACCTCGAGAGACAAGAGCGTTGTGAGCCTCGGGATCAAATATAGATTTGTACACTTCACGTCGCTTTCCAATATCCATCAATCGGTAGTTTCGTACATGTTCATGTGGCTCATTCTTTTAATAATGAATTTGTTTAAGATAAATTGATTTTTTTTTTTGAATATTTTGAAAAACGAACCATTGCACTTTCCTCACGTTCTTTTAACAATTGTTCAGTAGATTCTTGGAACTTTCCCCAAAAATTGAAACCATCTTCTTCTAAGCCAGGAGTCCGTTCGAGCCACTTTTGAACCAGGTCAGACAAGCTAGGCTCAGTTTCAGACTTTTCCAATAAACGGCATGCATTTTCATCCGTTCCAAATACTTGATGATAACTTTGATTATATTTCACACGATGTTCCGTTTTGACTCCCAATTTGTTTTCAAGAAGGCGGAACTGCAAACTTTGGAATCCCGATGCAGGTGCTAAGTAGTTCCGGAAATCCATAAAGTCCAGAGGAGTCATTGTTTCAAGTATTGGAACTTGATCGACCAAGAGCTGAGAAAAATAAATAACTATTTATTTTGCTGAAAGTTTACTAGGTTTGAAACAATTTTACTTTTAAGATCATGTTGATACGATTCAAACGTTTCAAAATTTCCAAAGTGCGTGACTCCTCGATCACTTCCACATTGAACAAATTTCTAATTGAATCTAGCTCGAAAATTATTTGTTTGAACCATAATTCGTATGCTAAAATAAAAAATGTTTTCTATGTGTTTTGAAACATTAAATATAATGAAAATTATACTTTGATGAGTTACAATAAATAAATGCTCATCGTGCACAGGTTGTTTTCCTTCAGCGGAGAGCATCCGTTGGGATGTTAAAACTTTATCTAACATAAGATATTCTCCATATAACATTCCAGCTTCAGAACCCAGATGTTCGCCATTTTGTGCATTACCACTAAAAAAATTACAATAATCAAACGGTTTATTTTTGTTTTGTCATCATGGTTTAAAAAAATAATTATTGATTGAATATTCGACGTGCAAATATTGTTGATAAATCTTGCCAATCAATTATAAAAATATGTCAAGATAATGATAAAATTAATCCATCAAGAACTCTTGAACTGACTCTTCGTCGACAACTAACGAATTAACCACGTGTTCACTTATCTTCCGTTTTTTGAAGCGCTCTTGAGATATAGGAATTTAATAAAAATTAAAAGAATTCCCGAAAATCGTTTTTCGGAACATTTTTTTTTTTTTTTTGAACTAAAACATGAAATCCTGACAAAAAAACATGATTAAATTACGTAATATACGATCCAATTAAATTTTTTGATAATTATGGTCATCCCAAGTTCGTTGTAAGTTTATTATAATTCTACATTATCAGTTACTGAATACTGAGATGAATATTTCTAAAGAGTAGGTAATAAACGAACTACTACAAGTGTTTTCAAATTTATAACTATAGTTTCAACCTATAGTATATATGAGGTATTTTTTGTCATTATTTTCTTAGGACTGTTTATTAAAACAACAGTATTATGTTATTTTAAAATATGCAAATTTTCAAATATTCAGTCGGAATGTTTTTCGAAATAACAAATTTTTTTCTCTACGCACTAATGTTGGTCTCCTATGGGACAACTCATTTTAAGTTTTTTTTTTGTTTTTTGAAATTGCGATTAATTTAAAGTAGGTCGAAATGTGTGTCCGCTCTCGACAAATACCAAAATCAGACTAAAACTCCTTATCTATGTAATAAAGTAAAAAGATGATATTGGAGTTGGTCGATTATTCGTGTTCACACAAAATGAAAAGTGATACATGCTGAATGGTTTGAAAAATATAATGTTACAAATAAATATGAATGAAGCCTTTCAAGTTTTACATTTTTAAGGTAAAAGAATAGGTTCTTGTTTCATTAATCAATGTTTTATTTCCAAAATATTAACATTGACATTTCAAGTTTTCATTTAATCCTCTTCTTCTTCAGCTGCACCGCCGCCGCTTTGTCCCTTCTTGAGGTTCTTTCTCTTGACACGACCAGGACGGCCACCACCGAAGGGTGATTTCAAAGAGAAGTCAATATGTTTCTGCGAATCCAAACGGACTACATAAGATGGAATATTGACAACTTGTTTGCGAACCCTAATAAACGAAATAATAATAAAAAAAAATAAAGGTTGTAATAAATTTGATTTCATTGAAATTCGAACCGCGATACTAAGCAGCATTTAAAAATGTGCCATACGTTACCTTCATTATTCATCATAATGAGCTTCGGTTCTTATGAAAGAGGCGTAGAATATATTCAAAGCGAGCCATTTCACGAAAACTTGTAGTTTTCGCCATTCTTTCAAAATAGTGAAAAACCAAAGTTTCGTGTAAATGGCACGACCTTTGCATGTATATTCAAGTGGACCTCATGAAAATATCAATATTATATGTTTACCGGATATGTCTTTGACGGATCAAAACACGAGCATGATGATAAGACTTGGCCAAACCAAGTTTAAAAACTTGAGTTTGAAGACGGCGTTCAAGGAAATCCTCGATTTTCAAACCAAGAACGTAATCGAGCTTCATGCGGGACTCATCCAATACGCCAATACGCACCAATCTACGTAAGAGGGCATTACCTATGAAAGTAAATAAAAAAACAAAAATTAAAAATTTTGAAACCTAGGTCATTTACAAGGTATAATATTACCTTGGAACAATCTTTTTTCATCCTTCTCTTCGAGAGTTAACAATTCACGGGCAGCCTTGCGGATTTTAGCCAAACTGTATTTGACACGCCATACTTCACGCTTGTTACGGAGACCGAATTGTCCGATGACTTTTAATTCAGCATCCAAACGTGGTTTCTCATATGGACGACGAGGGGTGACGTACGTCTTCGAAAATACTGACGGAACCCGATGATTTACCATCTTTCTGCGGTTTCACACTGTAACAAAACAGAAACAAGGTTAGGCATGGCATATGAAACAACTACTTTTTTATATTGTTAACAAAAAAAAAGACAACTTTTTGGACAAATTTATATGTTAGCAATCTTTGATGTACAATTGTGTCGTGCAATATTGATAAGGATTTGTTCTTAAAGTTGGTTTTTTAACAAAACATATGGAACACGTCTTACCACCACGAGTTGAAAAATCAAAAAGAGAGAGTTATGTTTGGCAAGCATCCTCGGTTTAGTTGAAACAGAGAGTCTGTTCGACAATCATTTTAGGTTGAGTTATCACTTCCATTCGACTCCGTCTCAAAATTATTTCCAATTTTTGCCGCACATCCGCTTTGGTGGCTCCAACCAGGATGTTGACAACGTGCTTGTAGCGCCATCGGTGTTCGGAATGGAAAGCTCGTAACGGCGGGATTTTTTTTTAAATTTAGGCCTTTGAACGTTGATTATTAAAATTATTTTTTCTACTTTTTACCGCATTTCGAAGAAAAAACGCGGTATTATGCTGGAGCTCCAGTGTTGAATCTGGAAATTTGGTTTTTATTCATCTCTTTAATTCATTTTTGAAACAAACTTGATGTCCTTTCGACGATTATTTTATTTTTGTCATTGTATTCTTCAAACTTTAATTGAAAACTATTGCCCAAAATTTATGTATATCATTTTGGTCAGGGATATATTGACCCTTAAAGGTTGACGTGCTGATCGAGATATTCTTAATCTCTCCCTCTCTTAAAGAACTTGTTTCATGCTTCATAGTTTGTTTTTCAATATCCTCAGAGTTTACTTGTTTCATAATTTATAGTTTGTTCATTTACTACATACTAATAAAATTAATTAAATTTAAAATATCATAACAACATTAAACTTATACACCTGAAATGCTGATTTAATATAATTTATTTTTTTTTATTATTATTTTTTTATTTTTCATAAAAAAATAAATTTAAAATTTACAAACTTTTATCTTTGGTATTATAAAAATTTACTTTGAAAAGTCTTTATTTAATAGTTAATAATTAACTAATTTAATAATTTCATTAACATTAATTTTTAATCTTTAAAATTGAATTTAAAAGATTTTAAATTAAAAAGATTTGAAATCCTTCTTCTTACAAAATGTCAAATATTTAACGAGTTTTTAACCGTTGATCAATATATTCGTTGTTTTTAATGAATTTACATTGAGAATTTCTTATTTAAAGTTGATTTTAGAGCCCCATTTAAATTTTCGGCTTTTGAAATGGGACACGGGACAAAAAGCTCAAAAAAAATTTGGAGTGGCATAAAAATATAAAAAAAAGTCACAAAATTCATATATTCAAATAGATAAATTTACGGTCGGTTTGAAGTATTTTATACAAAATTCCAATTTCAGGCCTTCGTCAACATTCTTTTATAAAAAAAAAAAATTAGAAGAAAAAGACAAAATTTAGATTTAAATATTTTATTCGTGATATCAGAAATTAATGAACTACAAAAAACTTCATACATATCTATGTTGATATTTTTATTTCATTAGGTGCATGTAATAGATATATGATTTTGTCATTTTCATGCATTTTTGTGTACCTAAATGTTTAAATATATACAAATTAAAATACATATAATGGATTAAATCTTAATTGAGATGAAATTCATACTTATAACTGCTATTCAAATGAGTTAAGCATAAGTAAATAATGTGAAAGTTATAGTACTAAATTAAAGTATTGATTAAGCATTTATCAATCGTCTTTTTTTTACTGAAATACCTAATTTTACATCTTTTGAAATATGCTAAGTGTCTCTATGAATTCTTTCAATAATATGTATTTATATCTCGTTTTAACTAAATTATAAATAAAATATGACTGTACACATTTCGACTGATCCATAAATACTTCGAAAACCAAAATATAGTTTGATTCCAATGAAAAATAATTATAATGAAGCTTTTAGCACTTAATACTAAATAGTCTGCGATTTAAAATGTGTTTTAAGCACACGTTATTTGTTTATATATATATCTGTACCTATAAATATATCATCGTATCACCTGCTAACCAAAAATATATAATTTAAGATTTTTGTAACTGTATATTTAAATACATATCAATATCGTATCGTATTTCTTTAGGCATGTATATTTTCCGAATGGTATTTAATATAAAATGTACTTTCTTCCGATATTTTTTTAGAACGCGTACAAAAATATAGCTGTTTGATTTTTATTTTTTTCAACAAAGATAATATTTTAATTCGATTTATTTTTCAAATATATCTGTATTTGTGATCTTTTAATTTGTTTCTTGGAAAAAGGCACTTTTTATTTTATTATTATTTTATTTATGTTTTTTGTAAACAAAAAGAGCAGAATTAATTGCTTTTTAATGATGTTTAATGCAGTTTTAATATTAATCAGTCTGTGAAAATTTTGTTCGTTTTACTTTAATTCAATACTTTAGAATTTTTAGTACTACTTATAGTGTATTTGTTTTATTTCTCAAAGTCTTTCTACTTTTGTTTTCAGTAAATATTTGTTCATTTCAGTTTTTTCATTAAACAGGTAAATATATATTTATTAAATATATATATATTTTTTTTTTGATACGATACGATAGATTGAGTTTATTTTATTCATTTTGGTTAACCGTTTAGTGGGTTGTTATCATCAGTTGAATTAGAGCTAGTATCTCCCTGGTTCCGGTTGCGCTGTTGAGGGATTACTGTCAATGATTTTGGTATTTTAGATAAAAGAGAGTTATCTACAATGATACCACCACCACTGTTGCCAAGCATTTGTCCTTGATGCAGACTTTCTCCCCAAAGCCAAAGTTGATTTTGATACTGTGATTTCATCAAGGCCTCTATTGCCGAAGTGGGTGTCGTTGGACCCGAATTAATTTGCGACGGCATGGATGTATTGGGGTTGCTATTTGCTAAAGGTTGCGTGCCCAAGTTATTAGGTACAATGTTGAATGACGCGGCTTCCGTCGAATTTGTTTGCTTTTGCTTTTCTGTGGAGCTCGTTGTTACGGGTAATTTCATTACACTTGTACTGGTAGGTAGTTTTGGCGCAATGGGAATTGGATTCTTTTGCAGAGAATTTCCACTTTTTTTCGGTTTGTTGCCATTTGTGTCGGAAAGCGAGTTATTTTGGAATTTAGCAGTGTTTGTAGACGCAATAGGAATCAACGAGTTTTGCTCTAAAAGTTGATTGGGTATTTGTACCATTTTGGTTTTATTTGTATCGATGGGCGGCGAAGATACTTTCTGTGGCTTAGAATTTGTTGAATTTTCCTGTTGCTGTAGTTGCTGTTGCTGCTGTTTCTGAATTTGCCACAATTTTTCTCGTCGCAAAATACACATTCGATTGTAATCGTGTATTGAAATGTGATAAGGCTTCCCGCCAGACATAACTTGCACAAGTCCTGGTAATTTTCTTCCATCAGCAGTTTGATACAGTGGTCCTGAATTCAACGCAGCTGTGCTACCTGCAGTTATTGGAATTAATGTTGGTCGCCATGGTTTAGCTGTTTGTTTCCGTTCAGAAGGTGTTAAAGTGTCTGGTAATTTAATTATTTGCTGAGTTGTGTTTGGCGACAATTTTTTCTGAGGTGACGATGAACAGGGGACGGTGTCACCTTTTTGAGATTGATTGATGGATATCAAATCTGGTGGAGCACTAGCTTTTTGCTGATCATCTACCTTCATTTGCTTGCTAGGTGGTTGCGAAGTATGTCCTTGTTTGTTTTTGTGCCCAAACTTTTCTAATTTGCGTTTTGTATTTTCGATTGGAAAGTTGTTTGTTTGATTTTTCAACAGATTATCAGCATTCCCAATTTTAACTTTGTTTTTTACAGTTGGTATTATAGTAATTGGCGCGTTACTCAATTGCTGTAAAATATTTAATGAAGAACCGTCCTCTTGCATCCCAATGGGTGAATCGTATGACTTTAGGCGATTTTGTACTGATTCGGAATACGTAACCGCATTTGAGCTTGCATTTTGGGACAGAACGAGGTCGCCATTACGATAATATTTTTCTAGTAAAATCAAATGCTTTAGGAAACTAGATTGATTTCCATATGGTTTTTGCAATTCCTCCCACAGATTTCTAGTAGCTTCGTCGTACTGAATTGTGGTAAAAACTCGAGCCCATCCTTCTGGCGTGCGATTGGCTGACGAGTTAAAGGGAATATTGACATGTAAATTCATTTCTTCTTCGCCCGGAAACAGTTCTCTCATTGATATATTTGGATTCGATTTCAGAGCTTTTGCCATATCTCTTTCTTTTGTTTGTAGACCCAAGTTTTTCTGCATTGATGAGCTGTGCATCTTTTGCGCAAATGCTTGTCTTTGAACACCGCTCTCCATGAGTGGATTATCGTAGTCTACCATAACATCGTTATCAAGTAAAATATGACCTGCGGTTGAGGTGTGAGGTTTCGATGGAATTATAGATATTTCTGGTTCATGTGTAACATCGGTAGACACAGCGTCATTATGCAATGTTTTCTTCAATTTACGCATTTCCCGGAGCTTTGTAGTTTGTTTGGCATCAGACTTTTCAGCTTCTTCATCAGTTACTTTAGATTCATTTTCGGAATTTACAAGTTGTAATAACCTAAATGAAAGATTTTATATTTTTCCACGAATTGTTTATTTATATATGTATGAAAAAAAACATACCTTTTGTTGTAGTTTTTGATAAATGTTTCCTTTTGTGGTCTATCATCACTTGGTTTTAAAAGCAAATTCGCATAATATCGACACAATTTACAAACCATCAGAGCTGTATTTCCTAGTTTCATTGGAATTCCTTGGTTGTAAATTAAGTACTCAAGTCGTGACAAATCCTGAAAGAAAAACAAAAACAATTCAAACATTTTTTTATAGACACACAAGGTAGTATTTTGAACTGTTTATTTACCGTTGCAATATAGAAAATATGATTCTTGGGAAGTTTCCTTTTGCACATCGCACAAACCATCAAATGGTTTATTAGTTGGTAATGAGTATCGCATATAGGAACAAAATTTACCACACTGCTCACTATATTTTCGTTAATTTCTATAACCTTGCTGACTTGCTTTTTAGTTTTAATGAGCCATTTTTTACGAAGTGAATGTGAAACGCTTTCAGTACACTGAGATACACAACATTTATTCTCATTTCCAGTAATTTCTTTATCTGCTCCTTGTTCATACGAATCATTTTGGGATTCATCATGATCAGTCTTATTGTCACCTTCATTAGAATGAGAAGCATTTGCTGATAATCTTTTTCTATAAGATGCACAGTTTGCTTTTCGATCAACATGTCTAAAGCAAGCATCACACAAGCAGCTGTCTCTCGTTAATTTTTCTTCACCTGTGGGCAATTCGAAATTATTTTACTTTAGAAATTTCTTCCAAATACATAATGCTAATTCAATCTTACTTTTCAGTATTTTTTCTTGGCGATCGATTGATTTTATTTGTGCAATATGACAGGGAGTATCATAGAGACCGAATTTTCCTCCACAATAAAAACATTGATCTAAACAAAGACGATCTGGATGAACCTTAAACGATGACGCCTTCTCAGGAACAACAAGCTGTTTTTCGCATTCCGGGTTTTCAACAACAACATTACTTTCTGCTATAAAGGTTGAGAAATTATATATATTTTTTTTCTTTAAAATGTTAATGTAACAAGATATTATTACAAGCACTACAACCAAAGTTAGTTAATTAATGGTTAAAAAAATAAATAAATTTTTATACCAAACACACAAATTAAGTTAAAATTATAATTATCTAAACACGTTATTTTTTTAAGCACACACCAGTTTGAAAACGATTATGCCCCTTACGGCTTTTTTCACTATTCTGACCTTCTTGTTGATTTTCAGCCTGTAGAAAAAAAATTACAGATGAAGAAAGTCTTTTAAAGTCGAAAATTGAGAGAGAAAATCGTACCTGTTTGTCCTGATGAATAGTGTAAAATGTGTTTTCAATTGTTTCAGCTGATCCGTTAGTATCTTTTTCAGTGTTTTGTTTAGGTGGCCTTCCCTTGGCAAAAGTCATTTTCAAAGGCATACGCGTTTTTCTCTTCTCTGGACTAGTACGATTAAGCTTTATTATTGTTTTAAGAGTACCTGTATATTCGGGAGCTTTATTACGCTTGTCCGTTTTCGATATATTGCGTTGGAGGATTTCTCGTCGTTTACGTTTCTCTTTTGCTGCTTCCACAGCAGCTTCGTGAGATAAGAGACCGAGTGAGAGAAGATGCTTTTCTTTTTCTTTGATCAAGTCAGGAGTTTCGTTGAATTGTTGTTCCATTTCAATATTTGATATTTTTTGTTCTTCAGAGCCTTGATCCAAATCACTTCTTTTAATGATCTCATCTGTTTTATTATTTTCTTTGTCTTCTTCGACGATTTCATCCGATGATTTGTCCTTAGGCGCATTGGCTATTTCGAAATTATCATAATCGGTCTTTGCTTCTAATTCGATAGAAGCCTCATCTCTGGATTCTGGTGCAGTGGCAGTCTCTAGCTTGAGATTATCACTTGCTTTTGTAGATTCTGATACATCAATTAGTTTCATCGAAGACACTTCTTTTTGTTCCTCTACCATGTCCGAGCTAAGTTTGCTCTTAACTTGTACAATTTCACCCAGTTTTGGATCTTTCTCAATGCCCAAGTTGTTTTCTAAAAATGCCGGCTCTCCGTAAAACGTTTTTACACTAATTTCAGATACCCCTTCGCTTATCAATTGAGGACTAAGTGAAGAATCGTTTGGTTTTTCAGAAGATTCTCTGATTGTTTCTGTATTAATTTCTAATTGATCTTTGTCGAACTCTGCGATTTCTGGCAAATCTGCAATCTATTCAAGAAAATTCATAATTAAGATACGTTGCAAAATGATTTTAAAATTAAAAGGTGGTGTTTTTGATCTTTTTAGAGTTTTTTTTTATGTAAAGCAGAATGCAATAAATTATTTTAATATTTTCTGTAGTTTAAAAAGATTGGCTTGTATGATCTAGATCAAAATCAATTATATTGGTTGGGTGACAAATCAGAACAATCCTGCAAAATACGTTGTTTTTCCCGGGAGCTTAACTTTATTTCCCAGAATAGAAATGGTGAGGATTCAAAAGTTTTTATATTTAACATTTTGTTAACATCATTTTATTCATCATGATTTCATGCAATTTTTTTAATTACTTTTTTTTAATTTTATTAATTCGATCTGATCAATTTAAAAAATAAAAGCATTGATCTAGATCATACTTGCTTAATTTCGAAAATTGCTTTCGCACTTGTTTTTCATTATAGAATTAAAATTTGATTAAAAAGTTTTCATCATTCATGGAAATTTTTCTATTAAATATTTCTCTAGGCATTTTCGCCCTTTTTCAAAACTCTATAAAAAAAAACTATCGAAAAATAAAAAAATAGGAATAATGGAGTAACGTTTAAAAAATCAATTCACATTTTAAAATTAGGTATTAAGCAATCACTTGAAGAAAAAATCAACTTACTTTTGATTCATGTTTAATGTCGGTTTGCTTCACCAAATCATCTTTGTCCTTACATGTGCTTTTTCGAGGTCTACTACTTCGTCTTGTTTGACTAGCTTCATCGGTTGAGACTTTTGATTCGGAAAAGTTTTGTGCCATCTTATCAAGGATATCCTGCTTTTTAGAAAAGTCATCGCCATCCAAATGTTCTTTTTTGACATTGTCAATCAACTCCTCAGTTTTCATATCAATATCGCTTTGTGTTGTATCGGAGGACTTTGAAGCTGATCTATGCCGGCGAATTGTTGCTTGATTATCTGACTCGGAAACACTTTCGGTCTCTACATTCTCTACTTCTGCCGGTTTCTTAAAAATATCTTCTGTCTTGTCCGAGTCTATTTTACGACGACGTCCCGCTTTTTTTGTCGGCTTGTCATCCGTACTTTCGGTGACCGATTTGACAGTTCTAGCCCCTAAACTATGTCTAGCAGTACCTCTCTTACGTCCCATTCCCCTTCGACTCACCACCGGCAACGATTTTCGTTTTAGCAGTGGACTCCTTTTTAGTAGATCTGAATTGGAACGTACAATTCTCTTTGTGAAAGTTTCGGCAATGGCTTCAGCTTTGGTCCTGCGTGAAATTTGACGACCTGGGGAGGATTTGGTATCATCTTGCTTACTCACATCTTCATTTTCATCTTTTGTTACTGAGCCAGTACTCATTCGGGACGATGATCTTTGTGTCGTTTGCTTCCCATTTGAATCGTCTTCATTCGATTGAAGAGACTCGTTATCATCATTATTCTGGACAGATCGTATTGATCCACGGCCTCTGATACGTCCTCGGCCTACTTTTGTTGGTGTTGACGGTTTTTGCGTGGAGGTAATCGATTCCGCAGAACCAATACTAGTTGGCGACTCAGTGATATTTCTAGTTTTTCTCTCACGAGTAGCCATCCTAAATTGCTTCCTTGTACTTATCTCTTTTTCTAAATTATTTCAGCTGAAATATACAATAATAATATTTGTTACAAATATATCATGTCGCGAAAGGGTATTGTGTTCAAAACGAAGAAAAAAACAATGAGTTTTTTTTACTAGGTACCAAATGTGATATTTGTGATCATTTACTGTATGCATCAGACATGGAAACACATAAAAGCACTGTTTATGCAACTTTTAAAGACAGTTTCGTTATTTTATCATTTGTAAGGCTACAAAAAAATGAGCTTTCTAAAGAATTTTCGTCCTTTATGAAAAAAAAACATTTTAATTAAATAGCTAGATAATTTACTAGGCGTTCCATTCTAAGAGCCTTTAAATTCTTTTGCGAAAACGGAAGCAGCATGAATTAGTTACCTAGCATTAATACAAGATACGAGAGAAACTCTTTTGCTAACCGATGCGAACAATCGGCAAATGACGAACAACGCGAACGAAAAGCTTAATTTTTCAGTAAAATGTTTCCACACTGTTTCTGTTACTGCTTAGTTCTTCATATGTACTTGCAAGAGTGTGTGCGTGTGTGTGTACGTGTGTGTGTGTGTGTGTATAAAGCTTTAATTTTATCATCGTCATCTTTGTATATTTGAATCCATTTTAATGAATATTCTCCTATTTTTGAACACCAATTTTCATGCACATTTATCGATTTGAGGCACTTTTCTGTCATCTAGCACATTTGGTTCGTTTGTTTTGTATCCATATTCAAAAGAATTTCCCGGAAAATGGGTAATTTTATTGCAGATTTGCAGTGAAATACTTACCATGAACACACTTATGTAAAATCGCAAAAGCTGAACATTTCCCAACACATAGGCCAATTTCACTGATATTTTTTCCCTTTTTATCGTTCGCACTTATCTTTTCCACAAAAATAATAACAAAATAGCTGTAGTATGCGAAACACTTGTACCAATTTTTACATATTTAATGAATTATTTTCAATGAAAATAAGGACTTGAATAATTTTAGTAATTGAAAATAGAATTGGAGTCAGTACTGTTTTTCGATTTTAGACTTACGTACGTACATGGTACGACGTACCATGAACGTACACTTATGTATTAATCGGCTTCGCCACTCGATTTTCACAATTCTTCACTTTTATCGGACGTCTTGCGTATCCATAATACTCATCGCGTATCCAGATGCAATTCCGCGATACTTTTACACTGAATTTCACTCAAATTTGCCAAAATTGACGAAATTACGGGGAAAAAAGCGTGTTTCGACCAAACAAATATGAATTCTCTACTGCGATTGGGATTGGCGTCACATCAAGAGTGATTCGAAGCAACTTATCACTTTCACTCGTCTCAATGTCACAAAAATATTAACCAAAACACTTGAAAACCCGAAAAGATGTCCTTACTTTTCAGAAGATGTTTACGACCCTTCAATACCGTAAGATCCTACTTACACTGTAAGATTGGTGAAAATAACATTGGCAATTATTTTTTAGAATCGTATTTTTGGTGTGACTTGCTTACGGTATTCGAGTTTCAAAAGTTCCGAGATTTTTAATGGTTATGACAAGCATCCCAACGTTGAGATTGTGAGAAATCCACCAGAATGGGTCCACGTAGAAGCACTATTACCTCACAAAGTCGTACCTACCCCATCACCGAAAGCCGAATATGTTTCAGTTTGGAGGCCACAAACTGTCTCAAAAGGTGCTTTTGACTACATGATTTATCGAAACAAAAATCAAATGATGCCCGTCTACCTGAAAGAAACACACAGAGGACTACGCAAACTTACAATAATCAAGCGTATCGATGGCGACATTTGGAAATTACACGACGAATTGAAAAACTTTGTGGAAAAGACATCAAACAAAGAAGTTCTCACAAGAGTCAATGAGCTGTCTTCACAAATACAGCTTCGCGGAGACTTTGTTCAAATAGTTTATGATTATCTATTAAAAAAGGGATTTTAAATGATAAAGCTACGTAGTTCATAAATAAATAGGTAATATAAAAAAAGATTTACAATTATCTTCAATGAAAGCTGAAATCAAAACCTTTGATAAAACTATGAGCAGCGATATATTTATTTTAACTTACAAAAAAAATAATGAAAAACGTGTCTTTTTATAAATTTTATTACACATTCATCTTTAGTTGCACTTTGTAAAGCTTCAAATAATACACAAATCATCAAAGTCTTAAAACTAGCCACCCAGGTAGTAGTCCTTGGTTTTAGTATGCACAAATAATATCTTGAAAAAAAATCCTCTCACAAAACTCTCTCAATAAAGAATCAGATAAAATGATGAATTAAACAGGCTGTTGGAATTTCAAAATTTTAGCATATACTAAAGTTGATTGAAGTTTGGAGTGGAAGATTTAGAATATTTCCTAGCATCTGGAAAGGGATAACTATCTGTGTCATCGAATCTGTGACATTCCATATTGGTGTCAATTCGACTGCCATAACTTATGGCTGATAAATACGATGAGCTATCACCTTCCGAACTGTCACCTAGTTCATCAACTTCTGGACTAGCTTTTCTTATGTAGTTTTTCATAGAAGATTTATTTCTAAAATCACTTGGTTTTGTATTATTATGTTTGAATTGAAATGTGTTATAATCTCTACTTTTCATTTTACTTGTCGATGATGGCACTTTGAGAGGAATATTTACATACTCTGGAGAGTTGACTAGACATTTGTTTGCTGTTCTGGCAACAGCGTGTTTTTTGTCATTCAAACTAGAACTAGTGTCATCTATTGCGATAAATTCATGGGTTTCATGGTATAGTTTGCGTGTTAATGGTGAAACGATTTGATCACTCATTTTACCTTGGAGAACATTTGATGTCTCTTGTCTAAGATTCGATGTCATTAGTTTAAACTTAAATTCTTGTTCATTAAAGAACGGGCTTTGAGCAGTATCATTTTTACTATCTTTGTCATAAACGTCGAATCCATAGTTTGTCTCGGGTTTAAGTTGGCTGTAAGGAAGACCTATGAATAAAAAAAGATTTTTATTTATATTTAGGGAGGTATCATTGTTTTTGTGTACCTCGGTATCCAGTCGAACATGAATTATACATACTTTTTTCGTCTCTGTTACTTAGCTGACTAGAATACTCTGTGCTTTGATAGTTTTTGGTTTCTGGAGAGGTACATGATGCAGTGCTCAATTTCGTAAATGACGAAGGAGTTGTTAAATGAGTACCAAGAGATGAAGTTGGGTCTAAAGAAACGCCACTTGTACTTGACATCGTTGACTGTACAAAATGTTGCGGGGACAAGGATGTCTTAGTAACTATTTTTTCTTCGGTTGATTGAAAACTCGTATTTGACAAAAACGCTCTGAAATAAAATTGATAAAAATAAAATCTTCAATCTGAAATAATTACGAACGATTGTTACGAACCTTATATGTTTTGTACTTCCATGATATGTGTTGTTTATCCGTTTTTTTGGTTTCTCATTTCTGTTTGCACTAATATTTTCATTGTTTTTACTGGATATTAAATCACGTCCAACACCAACACTTGCTAATACAGTTGACATGTTTAACATCAACATTTCAATTACAGACAACTTTTTACGGTCCTCAGGTGAGCTACTATTAGTCGGGGAGGCCTTTGCAGGACTTTTGGAAGTTTCTCTCGACATATCAAATGTAATGAAGGCTAAGTAGTAATGAATTCACAAATATTATTTCATTATAAAAAAAAGCACAAACAAAAAATAAACAAAAATGAAATTAACATTTAAAGTTCCTTTATTAAAACATGGTAAAAAATTGAATTAAATTATAAAACTACAAATTTAAAGGAAAAAAAACTAAGTAGGTAATAAAAATCTATACAATTTGTGTTGTCTTTTAGACTTGTAACTAAATATATATATATTTTTTTTCGTTATAACATTTGAAATGATTTGATTAATTAATATTATGTAGGTAGGTATTATTCACAAATTCAAGCAAAAAAGAAAAATTTTAAAATTTATCAATAAATGAAATATTTATGTACAGTCATTACTAAAATTATTATTACTTATTAAATATTGAATTAACCATTTATATTTATTAAAAGTTTTTAAATTTAAATTTAAAATTTATTTATTAAAATTACTTAACCATATTGATATACTATATACGCAGATTTTTATAAAGTTTAGAAAGGTTCAGTTGCATAAACAGGCTACCAATATCATATTGCACTTTGAACATTTGATGAAAAAAGGTATTTATTGATTTGCATGAAAAAAAAAACCTAATTATTGTTTCTGGCAATAAAAAAGTTTTTTGTATAATACACAGTTTCATATGAAGCGTCATTACTATTACTTTCGTTCGGAACTACACTGATCGGATCAGATTCCAACAATTTTGTATTAAGATCAGAATTAGTTTCTCGATCACTGTTATAAATACTATCCGCATACTTAATTTTGTTTTTGTTGTAGTTGAATTTATTTTTTAATCGATGAACAAATTGTGGTGTTTTAAGTTTTGATTTTTGTTTTTCATGCTGAGAGCCATGTGGTCGCGAATTTAGTTTGTGATAAAAGGAAAGAACTTTATTTTTTGGTTTTTCATTATGACTTTGACTTTTCAACGATCCCGAGCTTCTCATTGAATTATTTGAGTATAGCTCGTCACTTTTATTATTAAATGTAACAGAAGACTTACGGATTTGGTTTGTAACGGAATCACCGTTTTCATGTACATTAATTGGTGAAAAATGCGTACTTTTAAGAATACTATTACTCGAATATATCGAAGGTGTATCGTTTGTAAGATGAGAATTTGTAAAAAATTGTTCTCGTTGAAATTGTGATTCACCTTCTAGACTTTCAAACTTCATGTTGGGCGACAGGTTATCGCTTGACTTCCAATATGTTTTTGCATTTTGGTCATTATCCGAAGAGTTAATCACACAAGTAGACAACATTTCTAAGCTTTTTTGAATCTTTTTATGAAACGCTCTGTCGTAAGTCAAATTTTCATTGTTGTGCATGATGATATTGTTATATCCCATACTACCTTCTTCATCAAATGAATGAGATGATTTTAATTGCCTGTTTTTTAATGAGCTATTTTTTTCGATATTACTATCTAAGCTGTATTTCTTACTCTTATTAAAAGTAGTTTTATTAATATCGTTACTCCCATTACCACATAAGTCTTTATTTTCCAAGTAGTTCGGTTTAGAAATTGTACTTAGCCCTTCATCGTAACTTTTACCTAATTCATTGTATGACGAGTTAGTGGAAGTCGGAGTACAAATACGTGGTTTATCCAAATCGGGGGCGCTCTTACTAAAATTAGGGACAACGACATCCTTTTTAAACACGGGTAAATTGATTCGTTCTTTTTGATGGACGGTTGAGGGTCCCCAAGTTCTTCCTTTGACACCACCATCAGAAGATACTAAATTGTTAAACATTGTTTTTTATCTTATTTTTTTTTTTTTTTTTTTTTTTTTTTGTAAAAAACTGTCATTATGTATTATAATATTGTTCGATTTTCCACTTTATTTTTTTTTCAAACACCGTTTTGAAAAATTTTACTTAATTTGTTTCAAACTTAGTAAATTAAAGAAAAAGGAGATACTAAAAAACAAGCAAATAAAATTTAAAAAAAATGTGTAAAATCGAAACAAAAATAATAATACAAATAATACGAAATGATAAATGACTAAATATCTATCTAAAATTAAGAAATAAATAAATAAATCATCATATTCGGATACTTACGTGCTATCGCTCGAAGTCTTTGGACTCCTGGAGAACCTGGAGGCGTATCTGTAGCTCTCGTATAAGAATCGTCTCTAATTGGCAGGGTTTTTACGGTTATGGTATGTCGGAAATCTAGTGGGAATGATATTTGTCCAGGCTCCTTTTTCAGCAACTAGGAATTAACATATTTTTTTTAATCACAAAAGACTTTTTTAAACAATTAACGACAAACCTTTAATCTCGTCTTACTAAATTTTCCTCTTCGCTTTTTTGGGGTCGGTGTATTCTGTGTTATCATCATATTCAATTCTCGTCCCAGCAGTTCCATCTCTCTTTGTGCCAGCTCTTGTTCTCTTCGTGCTAGCTTTTCGGCATGTTCTTTTTGCATTTTTTCGATCCGACTGATCTCTTGTTCTTTATTTCGAAGTTGCTAAACATGAAAAAATAATGTTTTTTACAGTAAACTTAAGTAAAGTAAAGTAAAAATGTCAAAAACTAGGTACTATTTAAATTATTCATAAAAGCATAGAAAATTAAATCAACAAACAGAAAAACCAAATATTTAATGCACTATACAAAACACACAGTTACCTCCTCATAAGATTTAAAAGCCTTTAATTAGTAGCATTTAAGGATTAAGGGAAATATTAACAATAAATAGTTTATTCATAAGCACGGAAGTGTTATAAAAAATACTTACACTTTCTTTAAGTTTTAATTCTTCAAGCACTTCAGCTATTTCTTTTTTCCATCCGTCCTGGAGTGTATGAAAAGAATCGTGAGGCGTGAGCAAAAATCCAGAAGACTCTATTGCCTCTAGCTCCTTTAATATGTCTTGAAATTTTGGACGTTTGTGAGGATCCAATTCCCAGCAACCTAGTGAAATAAAGAAAAAGTTTCAATTTAGATAATAAAACACATTAAATATGCAAGGGCTCACTTTTCATGAGAGTTCCCCAAGCTTCTGGACACGTTCTAGGAATAGGAAGTGATAAGGTGTTAACTGCAACACCATAAGCTACAGACAAAGAATCAAATCCTTTGTAAGGTGTTTCACCAGTCAACAATTCCCATAATCTAAAATATTAATCATCAAAAAAGCTTGGTAAAAGAATATTAATTTAATGTTTGCTTACACAATTCCGTAACTCCAAACATCTGACGCTCTAGAATTATTTAAAAAGTGTGATTTATTAGATTTCAACAAACGTAAATTTTACTCACTTTGAATATTGCCCACTTTTTATGACTTCTGGAGGCATCCAAGCATATGTTCCGGCCGCTGACATTCTCGTAGTATTGTATGCTTCTCGAGCAAGTCCAAAATCCGTTATTTTAAGCGTTTTTCCATTAAGATTTCCATCTTCTATTGCTTCTTTGATTAATACTGTTGAAAAAAAAGGTTGATTTAGTTTATTTTCAAAGCTACCCATTACATCGTAAAGTACCATTAGAACTCTTCAAATCTCTATGTATGACAGATATTGGAGCCATAGCATGCAGATATAGCATTCCTTCAGCGATTTGTTTAGCCCAATTGACAAGAACATCCGGTGCGATTTTTTTGTTGCCTGCTAATATTCTATTGAGCGATCCTCCTATTGCATATTCCATAACTAAGCACAATTTTGGTGGTTTCAAACATACTCCTTTTAGTTCGACAACATTTTTGTGTTTAAGTACCCAGAAAAGTCTAGCTTCCTGTAGAATATTTTCTCTCGCTACTTCTAGATCTTCGGACAGATCTGTTTGACGAGCTGCCTTGACGGCTACTTCTTCTCCTCTAAAAATGGCTCGATGAACTTTTCCAAATCCCCCTACACCAATCACTTCGTGTAACTCCAACTCCACATAGTCTATTTCTAATGGGCTGACGTCTTGAAAAGTAGGATCTTCGTTGGTAACAAAGTTTGAGGGGAAAATTCCGACTTTGTCTCCCAATTTACCCGTCCACCATCCCTAAATAAATAAATTTTGTTGTAGTATTTAATTGTAATGTACATTAGTGGGCAATTAAACTTACCTCATCTCCAGATATTTTCGCATCTTTTGACAACAATACTACAATTTGTCCTTTACGTAAAGAGAGCTCGTCTTCACCTTGTGCCTTATAATCAAACTTTGCTGTCCACAAAGGGGATTCCTTATTAGCAAAATAGTCCGGACCTACTATAATTTCTTGCATTGTGGTTAAATTGATTTATTCTATCGAACTTGGTGTTCCACAAAAATTTTCATTACTCTTAGTAATCACACCGAAAAAAGAGCAATAATAGTAAGTATTTTATGTCGTTTATGTAGAAAAAACTAAAGAGCACTCAAGTGTCCAGGAAAAAACTTTGGAATTTTCTCTAGCATCGAAAATTAGAAAATGTTTTTCACGTATTTTTATTTTGCTTCTTTTCTGTAAGTATACAATACATACAGGGTGTTCCATTTGCTTTCAGGCTGTCATTTTACAAGTTGAAACACAAAATCTATATTAATTTTTGCACAGCATCACTTTAATTCTACTTTTTGAATTTCCTCGGTATTTTTCATAGTGACTTGCTTTCGAAAAGGTTTAGGATTAGACTATTTGATAAAATTAGACTATTTTTTTGGAAAAAATTCAACAAAAATTAAGAAAGTTTCCCAAATAATGCGTGTATGATTCATTACATACCTCATGCAGCTCTTTTCGATATCTTTTGAAAAGTACATTGAAATCATAGTTTTTGGTGTGAATTTATTTGAAAACTAAAACTACGAATAATGCTTCTTGTATAGTATTACAAACTCAATTCTAAGTGGAATCTAAGTGGGACACCCTGTATATATAGCATTTTTGGTTTTCGGTGAGCTGGGGCTGCCTTAACACAGAAATTAGTTCAAAATGTTTCGAAAGAATATCGGTTGAAAAATTTCGAAACAAAATGAGATGGAAAATGAATGAGAATAAGGTGAGAAAGGTTCATAAATCTCCATTACAAGTCTAACATGCAAATAAAAAAAGATTTAATGGTTCATTAAAAATTTTGGTGACTTTTCATAAAAGCAACATTGACCGAGTTACGAAAATCTTCATATACATTTTCGTACGCATCAATTTTCATCACATACAGTTTTCCTTCATCTCCGTACGTATGAGCACATACCATCCTGTTTTTTCTCCCATAATCCTGTGAACAAGGAAAATAATAATTTATTTTCTTGTAAATAAATAACAATCTTATCATTAAGATTTATAAGAATGAAAGTTAAATTAAGCTTATTAACGTAGAGATGACGATAAATTTGAAATAGAATCATAAAATTGCGAATTATCCGATGAGAATTATCATTTATTGATTTTTCTCGTATTTTTGATCATTGGATTCTGTAAAGAAAATTTTATTTCAGGATAAAAATGCAGAAACAACCTCTAGCTGCACAATCTTCCACCGGAAAAGTATGTTTTTTTTATTAAGTTTAAAAATATCCTTGTTAAATAATAATAAAATGTTTTGAACAGCAAATTGTGGAGTTAAACGGATATGTTATAATACTGGTTGAAGGGAAAGATGGAAAAATTAAATTGTACGGCTCACCGGCGGATAAAGGTAAAATTTTAAGTGTAAAATCTAAGAAACAAAAATAAAGATACAAGTTTTTCTCTTAAGACAATCTTGAAGTAGCTGATGAAATCCTTGATGTCAACGAGAGGAAACTTGAGGATGAGTCAAGATCGGAAGTCATCAAACATATTCACGAAGTAAGGTTTTGACATAAAACTGTTTCAATTTTTAATTTCTTTCTTTACTTATTCACAGTGCATCCAATCTTGCATGATTAAGTTACGCGTGAAACGAAGAAGTGATTCCAAGTTAGGTAAGAAAACTGAATGAAATGATTAACTGTCGATGAGAACTCATCGAATAGATATTCTACTTACTTATTGTATTGCTATGTGAGTGTATTGGTGAGTTCATTCAAAAATCAACAATAGAATTCATTATATTTACTTACCTACCTGTTCGTCTATTTCACAAAAAGGTGTGTACGTATGTAACAAGTACAACATTATCATTAAAACATTTTGTGACAGAAAACATAAGAAATTTTTCCGTAAAGTCCGTAAAGCTATCATTTGATATACATGAGAATATTTTTAATGGATAAAATAGAGCTTTGTTTTGGAACATAATAGTTCGAAAAGGCAAGAGACAGTGCATATATTTGATTAAGAGCAGCTCTGATTTTCGGTGTCGTCCATCATTAAAGATAAAACATTTTTACACATACACAATCAAAAATCATTATTGTATACCTACATATTTCACATTCAATAGTTGTCTTGCAAGTTTTGAATGAATGAGTAGTGGTTTAGGAATGCAAAACTGAGAAAACTGTAAAATATATTTTTTTAAAAATAGTAAATATTTCGAGTTAAAAACAGATAAACATTATTTGAAAGGTTCAATTTGATGTAAGTAACTCACATGAAAAGGGCTGTGAATTCCGAAAAACAGAAAGACTGATTGTAATCGAGTTTTACAATTTTCATTCATTTGATGACGACAAATCACCGTGACACCTATTTTAAATGAATGTTGTTTTTTTTTTCTCTTAAATTTCTAGCCGGTGAACTAGGTAATGCAGTGCAAGATGCTTTCGTCATTGCCGTGGAACAACAGGCAAGAGAGCGTTTGCAGAGACTATCTGCACTTAAACGAATCACTCCTGTAGACATGTCACAGCTGTCTATAAAGGTAAAATTGTGTCTATAATTCTAAAATAGTATTACTACAATTGTTGGGTGCTGCTTTCCAGCTAAATCAACAAACTGACAAACCAGGAACTACTGAAGATTTAAGCTTTTTAAAAGGAGCTTCTCCAATATACGTCACCACCTTAAGCGACAACAACGTTACGCCTATCGGAGTCAACCTAAGAACTAGTAATAACATAAAAAACCTAAGTGAATCTAATAATAATACAAACTGTGTGAATGAAAGTTCAACAAATAATACAAGTTTGCTAGAAACAAAGTTAAAGTCAAACTTGAATGGAAATCTTTCTACTGGAGATTTAGTTAATGGTATCAAATCTAAAAAAGAGGTGGATATCAAGAAGAATAAAATAATATTGTTTAATATCTAAATATGTATACCCTTTATGTGTATTTCAATCAAGATTGAAAAAAGCGAAGCAGAAATCTACGAGACAACAAACATCACAAAAGGTCGTCAAGAAGTTCTTCTGGGGGAACAAAGTTTACGCTTGGACAGCAAGTAAGTTGCAATTTTAACTAATTAAAATGTTTCCCTTATCTAATTCTATTAATTAGACAAAGAAGGCGTTCAGGGTCTAGCATTGTAGTGCTTGATGATAATACTGCTCTCAAAAAACCTACAGGTTTTGAATATCTTGAAATGTTGCCCAGTGATCAAGAAACAGGTAAATTGGTACAAATAAAAATTTTCAATCTCTTCTTGAACACCTTATTGTTCCTTTTCTTGAAGGACCTCATCGGGAAATGGCTGTTGATGTGCCGGATAACTTCATAGCTCGCAATAAAATAGCTCCACGGTACCCAGCAACAGCAGTAAATAATACACAGGTACAGAAACCGTTATTAATTTTTTAAAATAGTATGAATAAAGGTATGAATAATTTTCAGCAGAATGGTGTATTGTCAAAGCCTGTACCTCCACCAAGAGACCATCTGAGTCGGGCTCCAGCTCCACAAATACCTGATAGAAAAATAAATCAACAAATTGGACAGATTTTGGAACCTACACCTGATCAACTGGACAGTATTAAAAAATTTCAGGTAGGACAGTTTCAGTACAATGATTTTTGTCTGTGCGACCACCGTATTTCCGCATTTTTATTATTCATACTGCAAGATAATACACCCACTGCATAACTTTATTTGTTTTTAAATTTTTATTTTAAATTTTTTAACTAATATTGTTCAATTAGGTACATCAATAGAAATAATAGTTTATAACGTTATTCATATGCTAATTTTCATATGTTCCTTTTTTTGTTAGGTTAATATTTAGTTTGAAGAAGCCTAGCAAGTTGAATTTTCTTTTTATGTGAGAATTTCGTGGATAAGACAAGACTTGTTTTTATATTTATTTACTTACTGAATACGATATTCATAAGTATAATTTCAATTAGCAAGGTTGCTTAGTTGTGTCAAAACCAGTTTCATTTGTTGACGAATTTTTTTTTCTTAATTTTGTTTGAATATTATAAATTCAGTGAAAGCGATAGATAATGCAAATAGATAACAAATCTATATTATTTAAAAAACAGTACTATGAGGCAACTACTTTTTTTTTTGTTCTTTGTTCTTTGTTTAGAAAAAAGTATTTATCTTTGTATTTTAAAAATCAATTAGGAACAATTAAGAAAAAGACGAGAAGAAGAAGAAAAAATTGCTGCGCAAAATGAGTTCCTACGAGCAAGTATTCGTGGATCACGGAAACTACAGTCTTTACAGCAAGAGCCGCCTATCAGTAATTCTGTTGGATTTGAAAATGTCGCCTACAGCGCTGACGAGGATGAAGAAGAAAAAATATGCGGTATACAAGTTATTTAAATATTTTATCTAACATTACTATAACTGCTTATTATTTCTTGACAGATTATGGAGATTTAGTCACTGCTTTACAACGTCTTAATGTTAAATTAAATAAGCATGGTATGACATCGCTTGCTAGCCGAATTTCGTCTGTGCAAAGCTCTCTCTTGAGCTCAGAAATAAGTCGTGCATTAGCAACAAGACGAGCTGTTTTAGAGCGGCGACACACGAGAAACTGTATAGCCCTTCCAATTAATTCTATGAATTTAGGAAAAGAGGTATTTGTTCAAAAAATTAAATCAAAGGTTTTAGCCGTTCAAATTATTTTTTTTTCTGAATAGGTTGTGGATCAATTAGCTCACAATAATTCTTCTTTAGCGATTGAGTTATGTGACCTCCTTTCTACCTATGAAATTGAAGGGCTTCTTGAAGCACATGACCGAATAGTATCGTTGACAGATTCGTCAGCATCCATATTAAAGTATGCCAATAACCTAGGTTTAAATACAGCAATCAAGACAACCAATTTGTTAAACAACAATATCGAAAAGGGACAACCACTAGGCATTTTAAGGGATGCTAGTGATCACATTAGAATAATACAGATTGAAAAAACTTCAGAGCCATTGGGAGCTACAATCCGAAATGAAGGCGAAGCAGTTGTCATCGGACGCGTTGTAAGAGGAGGAGCAGCCGAAAAGTCCGGATTGTTGCATGAGGGTGATGAAATTTTAGAAGTTAATGGAATAGAAATGCGCGGAAAATCCGTTAATGACGTTTGTGCAATGCTAAGTGCGATGAGTGGCACATTGACTTTCCTTGTAGTACCAGGAAGTGTCACAATGACAACTCCCCATATTGGAAGGGAACCACCAATCTTACATGTCCGAGCGCATTTTGATTACGATCCAGAAGACGATTTGTATATACCGTGTCGCGAACTAGGAATTAGTTTTCAAAAAGGAGATGTTTTGCATGTAATCTCAAGAGAAGATCCCAATTGGTGGCAGGCTTACCGTGAAGGAGAAGAAGATCAAACACTTGCTGGTTTGATACCTAGTCAATCGTTTCAACATCAAAGAGAGTCGATGAAACTTTCGATTGCGGGTGATTTGGGCAGATCCAGAGGCAGCAATGCAAACAAAGGTGGCTCGACACTTCTTTGCGCACGAAAGGGCAAAAAGAAGAAAAAGAAAACCAGTAGTGAGCATGGATATCCACTTTATGCTACAGCATCTACAGATGATGCGGATCCTGAAGAAATTTTGACTTACGAAGAAGTTGCTCTGTATTATCCTAGAGCGGCGCATAAACGACCAATCGTTTTAATAGGACCTCCAAATATCGGCCGACACGAATTAAGGCAACGTTTGATGGCAGATTCTGACAGATTTGCTGCAGCTATTCCTCGTAAGCTAAATAAATTTGTATATTTTGAATTTAAAAAAAAAATATTTTTTTTTAAGATACTTCACGACCAAAACGTGATGGAGAAGTGCCAAACGTTGACTACCATTTTATTACACGGCAACAATTTGAAGCAGATATTTTGGCAAGAAAATTTGTAGAGCATGGAGAGTACGAAAAAGCATATTATGGTAAGTAAAGCCACATATTGACGTATTGTTGTTGACGTTAAATATAAAAAAAAATTATAAAAATACAGGTACTTCTTTGGAAGCAATAAGAGCGGTTGTATCTAGTGGCAAAATTTGTGTATTAAATTTACATCCACAAAGCCTAAAGCTGTTAAGATCTTCTGATCTAAAGCCTTATACAGTATTGGTCGCTCCCCCAAGCTTAGAAAAGCTGCGACAAAAGCGCATTCGAGCAGGAGAACCTTATAAAGTAAAAGATATAAATTCTGTTAATCAAATTGAGCGATTATTTATTATTATTTTTTTTTTGCTTTAGGAGGAAGAGCTGAAAGAAATTATTGCTACGGCAAGAGAAATGGAGGCCAGGTGGGGCCATCTATTTGATATGATTATCATTAACAACGATACAGAGAGGGCATATCATCAACTTTTAGCTGAAATCAACTCATTAGAACGAGAACCTCAGTGGGTACCTGCGAACTGGCTTCAGCATAATTGAGAATTTAGTTTGATAGAATAAAATGTAATAGAATGTTCAATGGTGGGTAGGTATATTTACGTGTATTCAGGGTTTACTGTCTAGTACGAATGATTAATTTTAAACAAACTAGTCAGTCAATCAAGGTGTATTTCAAATCTAAAGTGCATATGTACATGAAATAGAATGAAAGCGATGAAATTTTTGTTTTTCATAAAAAAAATGTCTACATGATTCATGATGAAGCCATTATATTGATTTTTAAATCTCAAAAATATTTCAAAACCATTTTAAACAGCTATATATTTATATTTTTACACTAAAAAATCTCTGTTATAGAGCAATCATTGCTGTTATGATTATTATTTAAGTTTTAAATAAAAAATAAATGTATCTATATATTTCAACTTACAGTGGTAGAAAAAGTTTGCAGTAGGAATATTATTTAGAATTAAAATAAAAAAATATACGATATATGTATTAAAAAGTTGTTTAATAAAAAAACATATTAGACAAAGATCGCTTTATAATTTTATTTTGTACCATATTTTTTAATTTATTTTATTAATTTTTTTTTTTATAAAATTTTGTCATAATTATAAGATTCAAGACTAAAGAAAATTCTATTTTACTAAAGGTATTGATTGATATTGTTGATTTAATGCTTTCCGAATCAAATTCCAATCTTCGATAATCTCTTCCTCTCTTAACATATAAACTATGAAGGGCCCTGTTACGGTTACCGCCTTTTTCCTGCCAGGACCTCGTACTTTGTTGGGACGCATATTTCTGCCACCCCAGTCGTCCCAAGACAAGTCTACGTTATGTCGATCTTCCTCAAGTCGTCTTATTTTTTCCATTAATTCATCAAACAGAATATCTTTTGACAACTGTTTTTCACTCTCGAAATGCTGGAGAGCTGCTTGTTCTTCAGACTCGAATTTATGTCGAATATTTTCCATTCGATAGTTTTTCAAAACTTCAGCCACTTCTTTTCTGCTGTTCATATTATCATTCAGTTGTTGTAATGGTGTTAAATCTTATGAAAGAAAATGTAATGAGATATTTATAGCAAGAAAAATGTAAATTACTAAGTTACATTCTTGTGACCGTCCTCCTCGAACTTCGTTAAGTTGGGTCTCCACTTGACTGTTAATACACAATTTTTATATAAAACCTTTTTTCGGAGACAAAAACGTGTACTTACTTGATCCTTTCTCGATACAACTGCTCTTTCAGAACTTCAAATTGTTTTTCAAGTTGAGCTGCAAGTGTGAAGAGTTGGATGTTTGATATGTTACACAAGTGTAAAAAAAATACCTACCTAAATTTTCCAAACAAACAGCCTTTCTTTTTTCACATTCACCTTCCGACATGGAGGAGTCATCTAGGGAATTTGTGCATTTAGAAAATAACTTTTATGTTTAAAAGTAAATAAGAAAGCTTACCATCATCGGATTGATCATCCTCAGCGCTGGACTTTTCAGATTCATCCGAGTTATCTATCACCATATTTTGTTGCTCCAAAATTTTCTCATTATTTGTGCTCAACATTTTTTCTCAGATTCTCATAAATATATTAGAAAAATAAAAAAATATGAAAAATTATTTAATTTGTGAAAACTTTTGACAAGAAACATAAACTTGTACCCAGCATACAAGAACGCTTCAGCATTATTTACAAAAGGCATTCTAAAAGTACATTCTTCAATCTTTACACATGAAATATTTGGATCGCCTCTACTTATTCAGGAATATTTTATTATTTTTTACAGCCACTTGACGAATAAAATGAAAACTTTCTAGTGGAAATAATTTTTTTTAAATAAAAAAAATAAGATGATTCAATTAAACATAATGCTAAATTACAAGCATTCATTTTTTCTGATTGTTGCATGATGGGTAATTTGAAGAGAAGCTAAAGTTTGATCCTTATTTAAATATAAATATTTATTTAAATAAAAAATTCAGAAGTGTGAAAATGAAGAACTTAACACACTCTAAAGAAACACTATTGAAGTCCTACAACACACGTCTCAAAGAAGATATCAAAAGCATGTTGGAAAACTTTGAAGGTTTGCTTATGTTTATTTTGTTTTTCCTCTGTAAGTTAACTCATTTGGAACAAAATTGATTTATACAAAATAGAAATAATCCGGCTTGCAAGAGGGGAAAGCACGTCGCAGTTGTCAAAAGTCGTCCAATGTGAACAAGATATGTACGAGATGGAAGTGAGAGCTGCAAATATTGTTCGTGCAGGTGAATCGCTCATAAAGCTGGTTTCCGACATCAAGCAATACTTGATTTTAAACGACTTTTATACTGTTAATGAGGCAATCACTCAAAGTAGCCAACTTTACCGAACTACACAACAAGACAGAGACAGCAAATTACTGAATTTACGTGATGATATTGCTGTGGACTTGTATGACTTAGAAGAGGAATATTACACAAGTGCTCATAAATAAGTCAAAAATTATTTTTTTTATTTCAATTTTGATTTAGGTTTAAAACGATCCAATACATTTTCCTTTTTTCGAGGAACCATTGGTTTACTATGTGCTTTCTTCGACTTTTGTTCTGCCCGAATCTGTTGCTTTAAAGGCTCAATATTTTTCTTAAATTCTCTGACGGTAGCTTCTCTGATTATTTGTTTACGTTTTGTTTTTGCAGAGTTTTTGCTCTTTTTCTTTTGTCTAGGAGCAAAGTCAATCTTGGGAGGTTTGACAAACAAAATTTTCTTTTTGGCCTCGAGCTTTTCCTTAAACGTCATAGTATTTACTTCCAAAATTTTGTCTGGTCTTAGACTTATCATTTCCATGGGAATTTTATCCAAGAGTCTTCGAACTTCCGTTTCTCTTCGTTGTGATTTGGATTGGTAAGGATTGGATTCAAGCGCATCAAAATTAGCTTCTGCACTGCCTGGAACTAGAATAGAAGCAAACTCGTTATTAGTGGAAATTCCTAATACATCTTCATAGGGGCAGAATTGTAGTGATTTGATGCTTCCAACTAATGGATAACGCAAATATGGTTGCTGATTTAAGTCTTTCCGGTATATTTCACAAACATTTCCCAATGCCAGTGCCACCATACCTTTTTGTGAAACACTTATTTCTTTCACAGTTGATCGAAGCTTATGAACTGCCACTGATTCCCCTAAATTACGAGAGTCCCAAACTTTAACAGTTTGGTTAATATCACTCGTTAGAAAGGTATTGTTGTTTGGGGAAACGCAGAGTGCCGATATAGGAGTATTATGGCAAGAAAGTTGCGCTAGAGGCTCTCTAATGGAAGGACACCATAATGACACAACACCTTTGGTATCTCCAGTAAAAATAACTCCTGTTGACTTGTCTTGACACATGTTGGATATGGTACCTAGCTTACTGTTATATTGAGACACAATTTCCCCAATGGACACATCCAACCATGACAAGAATCCTTCATCATTTCCAGCTGCCAGGAGAAAATGGTAGGGAAGAAACTCGAGATAGCTTACTGCATTCATGCGTTTTATGCAGTGTAATTGCATTCCTTTGTTATCATATATATGCACGTAACTTTTTTGTGCAACGGCAAACATATTTTCGTTATGTAGCCACGATACATTTGAAATTTCTTCCATAACATTCATTTCACAACTCAAATGCTTTGTAATCCAATCCACAGATGCTACGTGACCTTTTCTACCACCAAGCAACAAATGTTTACCGTTTTCGTTGTACTTTATTCGATAAGGCCCAAACTGATCAAGAGCAAGAGAAAAATGCTTTGAAGCTGACATGATGTCCACATTGTTGCAAATTTCACTTTGAGCTAGACTTTCTGTCGGAATTTCAGTATCAATATAACCCTCTTCTTCATTCAAAAGTACTTCTGTTCGTGCTGAATGCTTATTAGCCAATTCAATTTGCTTATCTCTCTCTTGCCATAATTTGTGATGGTATTTGGTCTTCAAACCCTCTCTCTTAACCATAGGCCCCTTGTCAAATTTTTCCAACGCATTTTTCTTGATTTTTGCATTTTTTAGATGATTACTTGGTTTCTTGTAAAACTTGTTTTTGATATTTAATTTATTTTCGAATGGTTTTTCTTGCTTTTTTGTCGAAGGTTTTACGGTTTCTTCTGAACTGTTGGATGCCTTTTTGAAATATCTCTCTGTTTTGGCCATCGTATCTATAATAAATCGAATTAATAAAAATATTTATATTAATATAATACCACCGGTAGGTAACATTACCACGTGCATGTTTTTTTAAATACATTATCAACATTACCTGATTTAAAATATCCTTCTTCAAATATAATAAATAAATCAAAGTGAAAGATGTTGGATAAGGATAAATTTTAGGTCGATTTTAAAATAAATATATTATTAAAAAAATATTAAAACGAAGTTAGCGTGTTGTTTATTTATTTTTCTGTGAAGAATGATAAATACTGCTAATTCATTCATTCTGTCATTGGCGTTGTTCACTTAATAAATTAATATTCAAGCAAAATAAATTGAAAAATGTAAAAAAAATTAGAGCAAAAAATTTTTTTTTCAAATTTTTAAAATATAGAATTATCCAGGAGCTTTTTTTTCATTTTCGCAAATTCTTCATCGGAGCTCAACATAAATTTATTCAACACCTAAATCACCATTAATGAATGGTGCCAAAAATGACATTAAACAAATTTAAAAGACAAGATTCAAAACAAAAATAAATCCTTGAGACAAACATTCTTTTATCATGTCTCAGTCCCAAAGAGTTTTGTCGCTTTATAAGCAACTTTTGCGCGAATCGTCCAAGTTCTCGGCTTACAATTACAGGTAAATCACTGTTTGTAAAACACAAAGTAAGCAACCTTTTAATATTTTTTTCTATAGATTATATGCATATCGGAAAATTAGAGACACATTTAAGAGAAATAAATCGTTAACCGATCAATCTGTTATAGCAAAAGAACTTGAAAATGGACAAAAAAATTTCGCAATAATAAAAAGACAAGTAAGATTTTTATAAATATTTTTGAAACAATTTTTAAATAAAACAATTTTTCCAGGTAGTTATTGGAAACCTGTACTCGGCAGACAAACTAATAATAGAAAAAACTGTATAATATTAAAATAAATGAGTAATCACTTTTAGCTTTTATTAAATTACCTAATAAAAGAAAATAGTGTAGAGTCAATGTATTCATATTTTATTTTTGTCGTTAGGGCCTCAGCTTTCAAAAAAACCTAATTTTAAAATTTTTCATCCACCTTTACAAGAGCTATGGTTAAAAATGTCGGATTTTCATTCAAATTTTAAGAGAAATTTCTCTTGTTCACCTTCCATTTGACGGACCGTATTGTATGCTGCATGCATACAACATGCTCACAAATTTCAAAAGTCCAAAATTCAGTGTTTTTAAGAAAAAATATTTTTTTTTTCACACTAAAAAAAATAATTATTAATTGAATAAAATAATTTTCAAAATTGATCAAAAAAAAAAAAAAAATAATAAAATAATTTTAAAAATATTATTAGTGATATCGAATACCGATTTTCAAATTAAGACATTTTTTAAATTTAAGTAATTTTTTACCATTATGTAGCTTAAAAAATCTGAAAAATATCTATTTTCGTTTACATAACATTAAACTAAAGTTTTATTTTTTTTTCAATGAAATGTTTTCATTATTGAAAGAAAAAAAATTCAACTTCTTTTTGAAATCTCAAAACTTTTGTTCGAAAAATCTTAAAAAATTCAATGTGTCGCAATGCTTTTAAGAGCTACTTAATCCAAAACATTTGACTTTTATTGTATCGGTCTTTAATAGCTACTAAAAAAGTAAAAATATTTAAATTTTTTTCTTTAAAAAAATTATTTTCTTCAAAATAATTTTATTTTACATGTCGACATGTAAATTTTAGGCTGCATGCATGTCGACATATATGCTGCATGCATGCATGCCGACATGTATATAGGGAGAACACTAAATAATTTTAATTCAAAACAAAAAAAAAAAATTAGTATCAAAATTTTGAGACAGTTTTTAATATGCAAATCTCAAATTAAATAATTGAGAACAACAATAATGTTGATCAACCCTCAAAAATTTTGTTATTTTGTATTTAAAAACTTTTGACCGCTTTTCGAAGAAAAAAAAAATAGTTTAATAAAAGAGAAAGAAAATGAAGGGTTTACTAGATCCCTTTTAGGGTGTAGTATGGCTTGCACCGTGTCTCTAAAGGTCTCTAAAGAGTCCTATTCTTCTTCATAGAATGAGTCTTAGCTTTTTACCTGTCATCCCAAGCAGGCGCCCTCAAAATTCACTCAGCTCTCCCAGAAGGTACCAAAGGGTTTCTAAAAGATCTTAGTAAATTTTGAGCATGATCGGAGTCAAAAAAGTTTTTCGAGGCTCGACCTTACACTCATCAGTCCGATACGCTAACCACTGTTCTAAGCTGACTTTCCCCGAAAAAGTATGCAATATGGCCCTTGAAATATGCAAATGCATATTTTGTCGTCCTAATAAGAAACCAAATATAGGGAAATCCGTTTCATGCAATTTTGAGTCTTTTGAGACCAACTTCATTTTGAATATTTTGCATATTTTGACTTTTAGCGCATATTTTGCGTAATTTGAGCATATTACTGAATATTTTATGCAAAAATTTTATTTTTTGAAAACTTTTAAGCCGAAAAAAAAAATTCCAAAAATTTAATTTTAGATATAATTTTCGACCGCTTTTCGACAAAGATGAGTAAAACTTAAATAATCAAATTTATATGGGTTCAAAAATACTGTTTAATTAAGTTTTTGTAAAATTTATTTAACTGTTTGTATCGACTTTTTTCCTTAATTTAAATATATGTCAAAAAATCTTTTAAAAATTTATACATTTTGAATATTTTAATTTCAAATTTTTTCCAGAATCTGCCATTTAAAAAAATTAATATAGGTACCTAAAAAAACTTTTCGTATCATTAGTTTCTGCCAAGATTAAGTGTTTTGTAGAATTTATCCACATGAGTTCAATTTTTGATGCTCAAATTTTGGTTTTTTAAACAAATTATTAAAACAAAAAAAAACTTTTTTTTCAACTAAAATAGCATTTTTTTAATTGTATAAAATTACATATTTTGCCTAAATTTTGCCTAAGAGTAGTGCATATTTTTTGCATATTTTCTAATTTTAAAAAAAATTTTTATGCGCATAAAACGCTGTTTTAAACGCATTTTTTTGTCAAGCTTAGTCGATCAGAAAGGCTCCAAGTACGAAAAAAAGCCAATTAATATGATTGACACAGTGGATAAGATACTTCAAAATGCACCATAAGAACAAACAGTTACAAGAGTTAATGTAATTGAATTAGATTCTCTATAAGAAACAATAATTGTGATGTTTTAAGACTTGAAGCATGCTTTTGAAACTGTTGGCCGATGCAGAACTATAATGATGCAGAACTACGGAATCTCAAAAAAATTTGAGCGTGATGATAGATGATGTACGCCTAGAAAGAGTACCAATAAAGTATCCACCGAAAGATGAGTTTCAAAGAGAACACGAATTAAAAAAAATCCCCGTTCTGCAACGAATGAGAAGGAGCATTGACAAAGGCACAAAGTTTAGGTTGTACAAAAATTTGGTAGTCCCACACAATGATTAATGTGCTACAATGTTGGTGATGTCAAACAAGAGCGACTACAAAAACTGCAAGTGATGTGTAATGCAAATGTGGGCGAAAACCAAAGAATTTATTAAGATGTTTTGGTTTGCAAAATAGAGAATCAAATGTTTACGGACTATCCGTCAACAACCTAAAATATGTCAGAGATGTTCAACCATGCTTGCTGGGAAGTGGAAACTAAAATACTAAAATTAATACATTGATCGTGTTTTTTACCGCATTTCAATTTTTTTGAAAAAAATGCGGTATTGTGCTCGTGATGTCGTCCGTCCGTCCGTCCGTCCGTCTGTGTGGTGTGCCACTTTAACTTTGTTTGAATTAGCAGGTTTGGCGAATTCTTTTCAAATGACAGATTTGACAGCATATTTTAAAAAAATTATCCGTTGGAAATTTAAATGAGTGTTCATCCGTTGGAAAATGTTGTCGATGAAAATTAGTGGAAAACTTCGGGAAAACTCGGAAAATTCATGTAAAAAACGGAAAATCTTGAAAAATTTCAAAATTTTAAAATGTTCAGGGGAGTCTCGTGAGTAACATGAAAAGTGAAAATTGATGAAAATTTCGGGAAAACTCGAAAAATTCATGGAAAATCGGAAAATCTTGAAAAATTTCAAAATTTTAAAATGTTCAGGGGAGTCTCGTGAGTAACATGAAAATTGAAAATTGATGAAAATCTTCGGGAAAACTTGAAAAATTTATGAAAAATCATGGAATTGAACACATTGAAATGCGGTCAAGTCATTCGTTTTATACACGAATGCAATTCATTCTCGTTTTGATTTTATTGTTTTTTACATTTTTTCTTAAAACGAAAAACTTCACAATAACAATCTTCACGAAACTCTTCGGATTGTTCAAAGTACTTTTTATTCACACCATAAAATCTTTGTAATAGTCGCATCTATTTATTTACATGACGTACTATTCCACAAAGACATCGAAAATAAGCGCATTGTAACTTTCTTCTGATTCCACACGTAGTTTCTTGATCTTTGAAGTTCAGTCATCTTAATTTTCGCATCACAATAGTTTCGATGGCGTAAGTCGACGCCATGTCGTTCTAAGAATAAAACATAACGTTTTAATTATCTTCCATAAAATCATATGAATAACAATAAATATTATGTTAGGAGTTAACTGCAATGAAGAAAGTTCAAAAATTAACAGAAAAAAAACAAGAAAATTATCAAAAATGAAAATTCATTAAGTTTTATAAAACTCAAATAATACCTATTCATTCATTTTTATATTAGTACACTTGAGTTGCATTTCTTCAATAGCACCAAAAGAACAGTTTTTTTGTTTAAAGAAAAAAAAATGAAGTCTTCTGTGTTGGTATTGGAGTTATTCTGCACCAATGTGTGTTAATGCGTGCTGGCATATGGTATTTTCTATATGTTAATTTAAACAAACATGTATATGTATTTGTATGTGTGTAACTATCTCAGGGAACTAAATTTAAAATTTATAAAAAGGAGCTCTAAAAATCAAAATTATTTATATTTTTTTTAAAGATGTATGTTTTACGTTGTATGATGTTGATATAGGTAATGTTATAGGTAGTAGATGTGTTGGAGAAACGAATAAGATGAAAAATAAAGAAGAAAAGATAAAATAACAACATATAACTATTTTTGTTACTTTTGGAAAATTCGGTGAAAATATTAAAAAATATATCGTTTACAAATCATTAATAGATACATAAATTATTTATGACTCTGAAAAATAAAAAAAAACTAATGAAATTTGTTGAATGCCCCCTGCGATACATTAGGACTGAAAAAGAAAAACTTGTAAAAAAATAGAACACGCCAAAAAAAATTATTACTATTAATAAATTATTTATGTAGGTATTACTGTTATAAATTATGCTATAACCTTATAGAATTAATTTTGTAAGCTTATAAAATTAAAATAAAACTTTGTTTGAGATTTAATTAGGTATATTTAATATATATTTTAGAAGAAGAAAAGCAATTTAAGGAACATATTCTTCATTATTTTTCAGTTTTGAAATTTTTTTTTGATTTGATTTGAATTAATTTTGAATTAAATCAATTTTCAAATCAAATCAAATCAAAAAAAAATCAGTTTTGAAAAATTTTTGATTGATTTGCAAATCAAATCAAAATTCAAATCATGATTTGAATTGTCTCTTAAAAAAATCAAATCATTTTTTTGATTTTTTGATTCTTGATTTCGATTTAAATCATACAAGCCTGTGTTTCCCAATTGTTCCCAATAGTTCCTAATTGTTCCCAAAAGTTCCCAATTATTCCCAATTGTTCCCAACAGTTCCCAAATTTTACAATAGCTCTCAATTATGCTCAATAGGTGTGTGGGCGTCTCTTAAGCTGTGAGGTGTACAAAAATGTGAAATGAGGAGTATGAAAATGTGAAATGAGGAGTACGAAAATCTGGAATAAGGAGTACGAAAAGCAAAGATACATATGCAACAACGAAATGCGGTTTAGTATGTCGTTCTTTAGACGGCTACTTTCTCTATTTTTATTACATAGATATATTTTTTTTCGTACATTTTCGAAGAAAAGAAAGGCGCTATTGTGCTTGGTTGCATGTCCGTCCATCCGTCCGTCCGTAGCGTTGAATAAAATTTAAATTGAATGAAAAACTAAAAGCAGCTCCAGTTCGTCGGCTTGACAACTGATCACTACTTAGTTTTTCTATTTTAGTGATATATTTAGTTCTGATGTTTTTTTAAATTTCACGCTCTAAATAGACAAAGAAAAGTATTTCGTTAATTGATCTTAAATATTTTTTTTAAAATCATTCAATGCTTTTCTGCTTAATTCAAATTCAGATGGAAATGTACATCATTTTCCTCCAAGCAGTTTTGAAAGCACTGCCACTATGACACCATTTTCCTGCAAGCAGTTTTGAAAGCAAATGCTTACTATCGCCTTCTCACTCTTTCATCTTCCTTTTCACTTGATCGACCCGCTCGCTGCTGATTGGCCAATGCGAATTTCAATTCAGAATTGCATTAGTGTGAGTTTGGACAAAACAACTACATTGAAACTTATTTTATTTACTCTAACACATTGAAAACCGTATAGTCAGAAAAATAAAAAGTGTTTTTTGTTGTGCTTGAAATATTTAAAATTAATATCCATTGATTTTTCGCAAAAGAAATCAATTCAAAGGTGAGAAATAGCTAAGTGTACATGCCGTGCAAAACTTATAGTGATTGGAAAGGCATTTAGTGTTTAATGAAGTGTAAATATTTGAATAAAAACATTTCATTGAAAGTTTAGACTTATATAGGTTACACACATATTTGATTTTCAAATTGCACCGATATATCAATTATGCTTTTCTCACATGAAATACAGCAGTTAAGATCAAAGGATAGAGAAGCAAAGAACTCCTAAGTTTCAAAATAAAAGCCAAAACTTGGCCAATTTTTAAGAAATTCTTCTTAATGTGTGTGTCTGTGTGTCAACCATATTGAAATTATGGTAGTGTTAGTGAATTTTGAGCCTCTGTTAGCCGATTCGAAAACTATGTATTTGAATTTGAAATTACCGTTTTGCTTAGGGAATCGAATTTCAGCTCCGTTTAGAGTTTGTATTTTTCTGAATTGAATAATTCAAATTTTTCTTTGAAATTTATAAACTCTTCTGAATTTAACGATTTGAGTATTCGAAAAATATACAGCAATAAATTTGTAAACAACCTTTCTTTTTTTGAAAATTAAAATTATTTCTATGATTGGAATTTATAATTTAATATATGTGTAAAACTCATCAAGCTATTTGTCCCACCATACCTCTTGAGTACACAAAAGCGAACAGTTTTACAGCCACGATCTCCATTTATGATTGTATGTTGAACCAATAAAATATAATGAAATTGTAGTCGTTCCCCATTATAAATACTAGTAATACTTAGTTAAGGTAAAGAAAATGTTAATATTATTCATGTTCGTCAATTTCAAATGAAACAGATATGTACCTACATGCAGTAAAACCGGTTATAAAGGGGACGAGATTTCAAAATGAAAAACAAAAAAAAAGAAAGAAACGTAACGACAAAGACAGACATAGTCTTCATTTTGTATTTTTTCAGTTCTCTTTGTACCCTTACAGTGTTTGTATCTTAGTCGACCAAAAATATTCATTAAGTTTGTAGCCGCAGAAAATCAAAACAAATGCAAAAGCTTAGAAAATATACAAAAAAAAAATAATAATAGAACGTCGAGTGAAATAAATATAATTTTGTTTATACTTTATTATTAGCGTTTCGTTGAAGCTTTATCCTTTTATTTTGAGTTATATTTTCATTTCATTACAAACACATGCACAAATTCCTTATGCATTTCATATTGGATTGTGAATATGGATCAACCACGAAGCTATAGATTCTATACGAAGAGGTAGTGCTGTTACTTTTGTTACCTTTTAGTGTTATTATTTATTTTTATTTATAAGTTTCGTATTTATGTGCAAAATATATGATTAAACGGTTAATAAAAAAGTGCATAGAGCCGCTAAAGAGGTTAGAACTTGGCTAAGAGTTTTTGCAAAACCGGTTTTAGTCTCAGAATCGCATTCATTCATTTATTCATTCATTCATTCATTCATCGGTGAGTGTATATGTGTTTGTTGAGTTAATATTGGTATTTTTAAAAGAAAAAAATATGCTTAATGTAAATTTAATGTGTGGATCAATATAAGCACTACTAGCACTAGGTATTTAAAAGTCTGTATGAATGTTGTCCAGATGTAAATATACTAATAATAGTTCAAAATCTGTGAAAACTTATTTCAATGCTTTCAATAAACTACCCTCAAATACATTCCATCAAGGGTAGGGTAGAGACCATTATAATTCCCTTTTTTGTGTGCAGTAGTAAAGACCCCTGCACTAAATGTATGTAACCACGACGATACAAGGAGCAAAAAAGAGGGAAGAAAACAACAATATGCAGACAAATAAAATGTCGGCAGCACACTTTTCAATGTGCACGTCTCCCTCACTACGTTCGTTTGTGAACCGTTTTCTGTTTTTTTTTTTTTTGATACGATTCAAAATGAAAGCAAAAATGAAAAAGTAGTGTGTGTGTGTGTGTTAAACTAAAGAAAGGACATAAATATATTTAGACTATTTTTTTAAATTTTCCTAGGTCCGAGCATTACAACAATCTAGAGAAGCAGGAAGCTGAATTAAATAAAAGTGTCAGTGGTAGTAAAACAATTAATAATAGTGAGAGTAAATCAGAGACGGGAAAACCTCTTAAGGAAAATACTAATATACAAAAAGTAACTGAGAGTGGATCGGCTACAGGAGCAGATACTACATTTAGTCCTAGCAAAGTTTTGACACCACAAAATAGTATTCTTACAAATTCGAAGGAAAAAAGACCGTTAAAGTGTTTAGAGACCTTAGCCGAAAAGGCAGGAATTTCATTAGACGATAAGCCACAAAGTCCCGCAACGCTGGATAAGCCACAGAGTCCCGCACAAGGAGGGGCAACTCAACAGCAGGTGCCCTTCCAAATTTCACATGAGCAATTGCAGCAAATGCAACTGCAGTTTCAACAGCCTTTCAATACTATACAGGTGAAACAAGAGTATCCAAATCAACAAACAAATGCAACACATCTCACGGAACAACAAATGCAGGTACGTGTTTTTGACTAGATTAAAAAAATGAATGTGACGAGTTTAAAAAACTATCTAAAATTCAATTTAGGTTCTGGAGAGTCAAACGCAAGGGCAGCATCAAGTTCCAACAAGTATGGCTCTCAATCAATCAGGAACCACGACCATAAATACGTTGTCACCGTTGCAGGCAATGTCAGGACAAGTACCGGCCGAATGGCAGAATCGAGTTCAGGTGTTGCCACAAACTATTCAAAATGCTCCATACTTACAGCAGTTGTATACGGGTCAACAACCTATAGTCATGACAGGAAATGTGATTCCCGGCTTAGCTGGACAACAACAAATTCAGCTCATAGCATGTAAGGCAATTTTAACAAAAACCGTAAAAACTTTACTTGCTCACTTGTGTAATTTTAGCTGGAAAACCCTTCCAAGGCTCACCGATGGGAGCACAACAAATGTTAACTAATTCCCAAGGAAAACAAGTAATAAGTGGTGCAGGAGCTTTTAGCGGTACTTACGCGTTGCCGACGATACCTTCCAGTCAGTCGCAAACTCTAGTACTCAACATGATAAGTGCACAAAATCAGCAGGGTCAAAATGTAATGTCATCTGTTAATGCTGCTCAAAATACAAACAAACCGCTCAATGCTTCGGAGCAAATGCAAAAACAGTTGGCAGCATCACAAAAAATGATGAAAAGTGGACAGCAAAGTAATGTGAATCAAAATGCTGCTCAAGGTCAGCAATGTGTTCAGGTGCCAAGTACAATGCAACCAACTCAATTACTCAGTCCACTTCAACAAGCAGGCCAAACTATGCAGTTTGCAACTCCTTGGACTTGTCAAATGCCATTCTGGACGGCAAACGGCCTTCAGTCTCAAATATTACCTTCAAACTCAATTTTCATTCAACGAACAAATCCGGACGGCACTCCTGTGTTCATACAACAAACACCAAATCCCCAACAAGCCGTCCAACAAACTCAAGCACAAAATCGTAAGCATTATTTTTCTTGTGTCAATATTTCAATTATACTCATTTACGACGTGACATTATTTTAGAAACAATAACGCAGTTACAATGTGGAATCGCCCAACAAAAGCCTGTAAGAGCAGTCAATGACAATAATACACCGAAACAAATAGCCCGTGCACCTACATTACTTCCACAAGGTACCACCCCACCTATTCGACCTGCAAGCTCAGTGTCTACTCAGACCGCCCAAGGCACGAATGCGGGGATATTGACTCCAAAAACAGGAAAAGTCCGAACTAATAAACATACAATACGACCTCCAGGTCCATTGATAAAGCAAGATTTGGGACAAGGAAAAGTTAACAATAACTCACCATTGCAACAAGTTATAACATCAACTGGCAATAAGTACGTACAACTTTTTCAAAAATTTCCTTTCCATTTCTTAATGATCAAAAATGTTTCACTTCATAATGAAAAAAATAGGGGAATTAAGTATAAGTGTCGAAAAGTTTTAGAATGCCTCCTTTCCTTATTAGGTATTTTAAGAATAACCAACAGGGATGTCCAGCATTTTAAAATCAAGAAATTTCGAAAAAAAAATTGTTGGTAAATTAGACCGCTCCAAATAAAAATTAAAAATAAAGTCTAAAAATTTTGAAAATAAAGTAGGGGGGCGTTGCAAAATAAAAAAAAAAGTTTTGAGATACTTTTTTTCTACAAAGTGGCAAACTTTTAAAAATTTTCGAGCGTTAAATAATACTACATCAACTAAACGCAAATGGTTCAAAATCTATAAAATCGAACACTACAAAAATGCTGAAAATTATAGAAAGAACCGCATCTCTCAGAATTATTATTATTTATACTTTCTAAAATTGTTTGTCTATATGCAATCTATTAAGAATATTTTTATACTATTTACAGGATGGTAGTAATGAGTGCAGGAATTGGAATAAGTAATTCTGGCCAGATTCAGCAAACAACTGAGAAACAACAACAATTTTTGCAATATCAACAAATGGTAAAAAACCAACAAGCTCAGATACAGCAAAAAGTAAGTTTGGATTTTTTTTTTGAAAACAATACATCCTCATTATTAATTTATTTCAGGAATTGCAACAACAATTTGTTTTACAAATGCAAAATCAGTCACCCTCTCAACAACAACAGCAGCAACAGCAACAACAACAACAACAACAACAACAAGTAAATCAAAACAATATGACACAATTTCCTCTCCAGATGCAAGGTCAGTCACCTTCATTGCAACAAGTCAATCAGAACAACATGGGTCAGTTTCAAATAACTGCTACCTCACAAGCTCAATCAGTTGTGCAAAATGCTTTGTTACAAGGCCAACCACAAGGATTAGTGTTGCAAGGGCAACAAATGGTACTGCACAATCAAAATGGACAGCCTACTTTGACGATGGCCCCAAGTAATTTGTTGACACACCAAACATCGAATTCTGTTATTCCACAACAGCAGCTGAATATTCAACCAAAGCCAGTCAATCAAAATTCCATTGGAACAGGTCAGTTTGAAAAGGTTACTATGCCTATTGTATCATCATCAGTCTCCAATGTTATAACGTCTGTTGCTCAGGTATGTCTTACTTATATCCATTCATTCTCGCAATTAATCGCAATATATGTCTTGTCTTTCCTCGTTTAGAATACACAAAATAGTAATATACTCGGACATATGAGTTCTCATCAAACTCACATACAGCCTCCTCAAAATCCTTTGTTAGCTATGACCAATCTATCAACATCGCCATTATCAGTAGTCAGCTCTGCTAACACACCACAGAAAGATACTTTCGAGCAACGCAGTTCAGTTCCTGTGGGTCTTATGCAGCAAAGTCCTTCTGTACAAAATAATGGAAATGAATCGAATAACTCCATACAGCCATCGAATAATATGTCACCTTTGAAAGTAAACGTCCCTAAGTTATCTTCAGAAGGTACGAAAAGTTTATTGTGCGACTTACTTTCCATTTCTTAACTAAAATAATTTGTTTTTAGGCAAAAATGAATCACTCAGTGCAATTATTGGATCATCTGAACCATCTTCTGAGGTAGAAAAATCTGATAGTCGTTCATCAGTCTCGACTCCAATTCCGACAACTCCCGTTTCTCATCAACCTTTAAGTGGTTCTTTGACTAAAACAACGCCACCCACTTCAACAAGTTTGAGCTCGCCTCTGAATGGGATTATTTCTGCTGGCGTTAACATATCATCAAATAAAAATGAAAAGGGACTACCAAAGGCAATGGTGAAACCGAATGTTTTGACACATGTTATTGAAGGATTTGTCATTCAAGAGTCACAAGAACCTTTCCCTGTGAACAGACAACGATATTCAGAACGGGATGAAGATGATGAACCTCCAAGTAAGCTTTAATTTAATTCAAACTAAATTCACATGTCAAACAAATATCTTTATTATTTTAAAATTTTAGAAAAAAAATCATTAACCGTTGCAGAGCCTGAGCCAAGTGCGACTGTGGAAAAAGTTGCCTGTGCGCATTGTGGTAAATTAGAATTAAAAACAAAGTTGAAGAAAAAGAAATACTGTTCATTTAATTGCTCAAAATCAATAAAATCTGAAGGGGATTCTCCCACTGGTGTGGAAGAAACTAAAAGCTCGTCATTCAATACAGCATCGTGTGACACGCTAGAGAACGGAAGTATTGTGGACGACACACCATCAAAGACTGAACATCTTAACAATCCAATTGCCAAGTGGAGCGCAAAAGAAGTATGTAAATTTATAGCAGATGTACTCGGAACTGAGGAATACAGTGAAGACTTCACAACGCAGGAGATAGATGGATCGGCGTTGATTCTTCTTAAAGAAAAACATTTGGTCAACGCTATGGGCATGAAACTAGGACCAGCGCTTAAAATTGTAGCTAAGGTTCAATCACTGATATCCTTAGATGCTGAAACAAATGCCCAACAAAGTCCAAGTACAACAACTGCTAATCAATAAGTAGTAAAACTCACAAAAAATCGTCTGGAACGATAATATGTATAAATGTGTTATTTACATATAAATACAAAGTAAAACATCAATAAAATTTCATTGAAGACATTCCTTAAAACTTCAAATAGATACTACATATTATGTGGTCATCTGATTACCCAACAAAAATTTTTAAATTTACCTTAAAAAGACAAAATTACTAAAGAGAGCAAACATTTTAAACTTTCGATATTAATTAAGTAATAATTATGTATGTTTAGATAAAAATTAAGTAGGTACTATCAATAAGCCACTTTAGAATATATAGAGCAATTGATAAATAATATGTTCATTGTGCGCAGCTACTTAAAATATATGTGTATATAATTTTTATAAATATAATTTAATTTTCAATAAATATATTTAGTATTAAAATACAAGAAAATACTTTTTCAAATACTCATAAATTGAAGTTTTATTAAATCAGTATTTTTTTCTGATCCCTTCGATTTTGTCGAAAACTCATTTAGGAGATTACATCAAAACAACAAAAAATTAACAGAACATATTAAGATCGTGAAATATCATCGAAATCCTGATGTGATAAAAAGTGACATAATTAAAATTTAGCCGACTTGTTGTGAAGATTCATATTATTATTTCTGGTCATTCATTCAAAAGTTTACAAATCACTTTATTTCTGATATTTATTGCGGACATTGCTACGTAAAACCATAAATATAAATACCTTGTCCAATAAATACGTGTATATGTTTTCATAGCAACCTAATGTTTCGTGCGAACGATTGTTTTACCTTTAGTGTACTATTGTTGCTTCGTGAAAGAAGACGTGAGTAAATAAGGGCGGTGTAATAAGATGCTTGGACAATTTTATTTCTTTTACGAAATAATTTATTTTTTGTTACGAAATTAAAACTTCAATTCGAGCTACATACTGTGTGTTCATCATTTGATTATATCTTTTCATTAGTTTTTTTTTAACTAATACTATTCAATACATTAAGTGCTAAATTTATTTTTGATAATAAAAATACAGTTGACATGACTACTTACTATGTCGAGAATCAATATTTAAAACTTACGATAAATCAGTAATATAGTAACAGGGAAACGAAAAAAAACTGATTTTGTTTTTATTTATTGATAAAGTTTTATTGTGAAAGATCATTGTACAAAAATTCAATGTGTAATATTTATTCTGAAACCTGAAGAATTTCACCTGTTTTTTTACGGTTGCTTAATTTTAGTATATTTAATTTCCTTCATGCATACCGCATACACATTGGATATATGGTGAGAAACTAAATTGTGGGAATTTTTACTTGATTTCTTTTATTATTATTTCATTGGGATTTTTGTACATTTCTTGAAGAGCACACATTTAAGTAGACTACAATTTTTCAACTAAAATTATTTTTTAAAACTGTGTCTATTTAGATAATAGTTTTTGGACAGAATAGATGAGTTGATATTTGATTAGCTTTTACTTAGCAATAATGATCAGCAATGGTAGTGAGCTAAGCTTAAAGCCTATAAATCCAATAATAAAGTTCAAAAACGAAGGAATTCAAACGGACAATGCTGACGTTTGGGTTGAAGGCGACACTAATGTAGAAAAAAGTGATCCAGACTCCGAAAGTTTAATAGACCTGACATCGTCTATCGACTCTGAGGAGTCTTTAACAAAAAGTTTTGATCCTGAATCGTGTTTTCTACCAATTTCATTATTCAATAACGATAATGGAGATCTATGCAAAGCCTTTTGTGAAACGTATAAAGAGTTTTTTAAGGATGTTTATTTAAAAGGAGAAGGAACGGTAGAAGGTAAATTAATATCAAAATTTATAAATAACGGTCGCTTTGAGAGCGCTTTAACCATAATATCACCAAATCCATATGTTCCAATGATAAGATGGTCTAGTGCGCATCTTCTGTTACAAACAATGATCTTGAAAATGGTATGTGGATGAAAATTGAATGTCCGTAGGTACATGTGTTTCTGCAAACGCATACCAATATATTTTCCGATTTTGAAATCCGAGACATAAAAAGGTGATACGTTCATGTAGCATGCGCACCAGACCACATTCATTGAAACGTAAACAACACCATTCTCATTGTCGTTCCGTCATACAGAAAAATCATCGATCCACCAACAGCCCATCCAGGACAATTTTGCTAAAGAAAAAATTATACTAGAAGAAAAATTAATAATAAAAGACTCGACGAACAGTGAATTGGTTTTATATTCAAGTAACATCCAAGTTGAGCAACAAAAGAATTCTGTGGAAGTATCAGCGAAAAATTCTAAAAACTTTAAAGTTTCCAGTAGTTGTGCAAAAAATAACTGGAGCCATCTTGATGGTGCAAATAATAATCTCGACGCTTTTACAGGCAAACAATGCACTGATCAAAAAGAACAGAAGTATGAAGACTTGGAAATCAATAACAAAAACGATGTACTGAGTGAAAATACAATTGAATGTTTATTTGATGAAAGGCTTCTAAAACACATAGCTCCTTTCATTAGTAATAATAACCAAGGTCAAGAAAAAAGCAAAATAGACCTTGTGAATTGCGTTCATTCGCCAATAGCTCAAAGTACTCAGGAAGTTTTTAATGAAAAATTAGACACCTGTGACGAGTCTGCTGAAACAGAGTGTTGCGAAGTGGTTAAAAAGGAAAACATAAAATACAAAGGTACTAATGGTGAAAAAGAAAAGTCTGGTGAAAAATCATTTCAAGACTTAAAATTTGAAGCAAGTGTCAGATTAAAAAAATTAGAAGAACGAATAAATAATCATACTCTTAAAAAAGTCTTGCCAAATCATAAAAACGAAAATTTTAATGATATACAGCAATCTCCATCAATTGAATTAAAATCATCGTGTTCGTCTGTAGTGTATGTGCATAGCGAGAATGCTGCAAATACGAGTAGCAAGTCTTCGTGCATTGATTTTCTCAGTTTCTCGGAAAAAGGAGAAATTTCTTTAACACCTGAAACGATTATTGGAAGCTCATCACTTTATAAAACCAAGTCATGTTCAAGTGCAATCTTATATGAAAATAATATTTTTGAAACTGTAGCAGACAAAAACAACGAAGATATAAAAGAAACGGAATTTTCCAAAGATATTGATGAAAAAAACAATTTTCTCAACAAAGTAAAAGACAACTCTATTGAGAAAGATGAGCACAATTTCTTAGAAAACAAAACAGACGAGGCATTTGAAACAGATAAAACTGTCTTCCAGATTTTACAACACGTATTAGAAGACTCTCCGACTTCAGACTCGGAAATTTGTCGAATTTTTTCTAATGAGACATTAGACTTCAAGAATCCGAATTACAGCGAAACTCCTGAATCGATTTCAAGGAAGCTGCCAAAGGCCCATACAAGTTTACCTAACCGGGATTTGACAACCTCAAAACTTTTTACACGTTGTGAATTTAATGCTAGGGATTTTGCTATTGTAAATCATTTTTTGAACAACAATAATATTCATGAATGCTATGACGAACTAGCTGAAGAGTTTGTAGAACAAGAAACAGATTGTTATGCAAATTGTGAAGATTTGTGTGACTGTTCATTAGAAGCTATCGCAATTTGTAATCAAGTACATAAAATGCGCGAAACAACCATGGGACCGTTAAAAGGACTCTTGAAGAAACCTAATAGGCCACCGGCATCTCGTAAAAATCGAGTCGTATTCGATGAAACAAAAAATCAATTTTTTGATGCAGACTACATTATTTTGATACGTGAGGATTGTTTATACGACGAAGAAGAGGATACCGAGCCATGTACTTGTGGAGAGCATGAATTAGTTAGAATTTGTTGTGATGAAGGATGCTGCGGCTATACAGATGACGGACGAACTCCTCCGGTAAGATTTCAGTATATTTTGTTTTTTTTTTTATATTTGTTAATGTGAGTTTAAATTTACCCCAAAAAAGAGCCCAAAATTTGCGCCACCAATAGAATTTGTTGACCAAGCAACACTTAGTCCTCCAGAGGGTTACAAAGACGCAGGCGGTAATTTGATTGACTCAGCATTGCAAGGGGCATTAGGAGGACATGTGTTCGGTGCACAGCACATTCAACAATTACAAGTGATACAACGTTTACAACAACAGAGAGCAGCTATGTTAGCAGCAAAAGCAGCTCAATCAAATCAGCAATCCACATCAAATGTATGTGTTGAGTGTGCCGAGTGTTCCGAATGTGCTGCAAAACAATTTCAAGAAGGTATAATTTTTTAACAGCACACAAATTTTTCTATACTTTATCTATTTATTTGTATGAAAATTTCGTTATCAGATGCGTTTATGCATTGATAACTTTTCGAAAATTAAGTGAACCATAACGCACACACCTAATGGTCATATAGCATGTTTCCGTTTTATATTTTACGATATTACTTACTAAATTTTTATTTGAATAAATAAGGCATGATAGTTGTTACATATAATATTAACTTAACTAAAATTCCATGACATTTTCAGAATCCGGATCTCAATGTTCTGATGAAGTGTCTCCGGCATGTGAACTTCCCATTGCTCTTGTTCCAATCTCTAATGCCTCTCCCGAACGGCGAATAATTCATAAGGAAATAGTTGCCGGAGAAGAAAGGCCAAAAATCTCCAGTCCTAAATTAACAAATGACAATTCAGGTAATTGCCTTGTTATTGCATTTTAAGAAGTTTCTTGATTAACTTGGTTTAATTTAGGTTGGTACTGATTCTCAGCTTTAATTACTTTCACTTCTATTCTTTTCTATTTAATTGTATTACCTATTCAATAATTTGTATGAAAAATGAAAATGCTTTTCACTTACATATTTGAATTGGGAAAACAAACCCAACATGTAAATTATTTTATATCACAAAAAAAAGAAATCTCTGTATGTTATATCTTTCAGTTCAGAAAATTATTTTTTATGTTATATTGGCCCTATTTGAAACATTGAAAAAATTCATTAAGCGTATTATTAGTTTAAATAGGTATCTAAAATATGATCCCTAATAAAAATTTAAAACGTTAGTATAAATATTGCATTCCATATCGTGTTAAAATAAAATAAAAAATACGTAGTAAATAGAAAGAAAACAGAAAGTTATAAACCTTGCAAACCAAGTTATGTACTAGAAACGATAATAATGAACGTCGTATTATCCATATCAGATTTGGACTCAAAGACGAAGTCGGATTCCATTAGTCAGAACCATAAAGAATGTGAAGCTATTGACAGCGACGAGAGCAATACCACAAAAATGAACTTAGTTGGATCAATAAATGGAATTCTCAAAGGTGGAAGATTAAGGAAGGGAGATCCTCCACAGGTTTGTTATTAGGTAATTGAGAAAAATTGTATTATTTTTCTAATTATTTTCACTTCGATAGTTGGAAGATTCACTCAATACTACGTCTGATGACGAAAATGGTTCAAAGAGATCAGTTCGATTTACGGAAGAGACAAAGGAAAGAGAAGGTGGTGAAGGTGAATCGCAGTTAGATGTCGATTATCGTCATCCAGTAGATTACGTATCACATACAATGAAGAGACATTCAAGTATTTTCCACAACGCACTACGACCTAATTCAGCATTGAGGCAGCTTTTCCCTACAACGGTGCATTCTTCAATTGTCCCGAACTCTATTACGGATGAAGCTCTAAAAACGTTGGAAGAAACAGGTACATTGAGTTTGAATGATGCAATGTTGAGTGATTCGGATACTGAAACAATTAAGAAAACAATAGAAAGGAATGTTCTTAGACGATCATTGATAAAATATGAGCCAAAGTAAGTCCTTTTTCTTTTTTCAAAGTATTGTTTAATTTACATTAACTCTTTTTTTGGGAATTTTATAATAATAGGAAAAAAGCACCGACAAAAGAGATTTCATCTCTTGAGGAACGAATTAGACAACTTACCTGTGATATCGATGAGCCATTAAATGAATTGGATAACTACGACACGAGCCAAGGCGATATCTATTCTTCTAAAGAAAATATTTCAGATCTGAGAGGCAGCCCCACTGGTGAAGAAACACCACTTCAAAATAAGACTGGTGACAAAAACTTTTCTCCAAGTTCGTCGGCTTCAAGTTCATTAAGTGGCTCGGTTGGATCTACCTATAAGAAAATAACGGATCTTTTTAACCGCGAAAAACGTCAAGATCGTATATCAGAAAATGAAGAGACATCTGCTGGAATTGTACCGCAAGATTGCCGATGTCCTGCAGGACCAGATTTGGGTAAGCAATTAAACCGAATATACAAGGTGAAACAATAGTTAAAAATGTTCTGGATTTCCTCCTTCAGAATATTTTGGGAAATATTCAGGAGTAAACTTAAATTACTAAAAAACAAGAGTTTGTACAATTTTCAGCACACTTTTTCCATTTGTTATCAAATTTTCTAGGTCTAGGCGCACAAATACAAGGAGGTCATACACAAATTCACCAACCACCACCACCACCTCCTCGTCATCCTGATACAAGACGACAATTTTTATCTACGTTGGTTCCTCTTACTGCATGTGTTGCTGGTCAACGGGATGACTTTTCTTACTATACTTTAGCTCAACCAAACAACCGAAATTCTATCAGCAGTTCACAATGCACAGATTATAGTATAGGAGATATTGACAAAGCTTTAACTGATGAAGATAGTAAAAAAGTGGCCCCAGATGTTATTGCTGGCACACCTGGACAAGAAACAGATGAATTAGCTGCTTTTGCTCAACAAGAATTTAACAGAACTGAAAAATTGAAAAAGAGATACAGTACTGAAAATTCACACTCTAACCCCGGTTCAGACGATGATGATGAGCAAAATGATTATGGATTTAATAAACGACCTCAAGTAAAAGGCATTAAATCAAGATATAGCACCAATGAAATACTACAAGAAATGCAAAATCAATTGTCTCAAAACAGTTTACAACAGCCCCAGGTACGATCTGAAACTAGAAATATATAGTATGTAGTAGAATTATACTTGAATTTTATTTCCATCAATATACACGTTTAGTCTATCTTTATGTCTTTTTCAAAATAAAAATTAAAAAAATAATGCACTACTCAGTATATTTATGTGCTTGTTGAAAGTCACTGACCACTTTTTTTTTATTATTCTATCATAGAAAGCACAGGCAACTTTACAAACTCAAACAGCTCAAACCCAAATTGTGCACTCTAGTACATTACCTCGGCCCCACACAACAATGCATATTGCTGCAAAGCAAATTACGTCGCATCACCAACATACTGCTTCCTGGAGTTACTATCCAGAGCAACAAGCATCAAATAATAATATTCAACAAGATGCCCATAATAATTATTATCACTTACCAGCGAATCCAAGGCACAGCTACCATGGTCATGAAACTGTTGGAATGCAGCAAACGATAACACACCAGCCACCAGGTCAGTACGGAAAATTCGCTCGTAGTCCTACTCGCCGACCAGAATCACCGCCTCCATTACGCAATTATCATCAAACTATGGTCCTTATTCCTTACAACAGTAATCCTTATCAACAATTTACTTCAACCGAAACTGAAAGTACTTTCGGCAGGCAACATAATGTGGTGGAGTATCAACAGGTAGAAACAATTTTTGACACATTATATTTATCATTAGACAACAGTGATATTTTTCAAATACACTTTTTAGGTCACGCAACAAACTATCAGAGTTCCTGTGGGATACACACTGCCTGGCATGCAGCTCCATGTAGTTGGTCCTTCCTCTCATTACACTACATTACCCCGAATGAATAACGGATCGAAAAACTTGCAATTTCCCCAAACAGAGCAATCGTCTATTAATCCTAAGTACAATGAACGTGGAATAGCAAGAAGTGAGCCAGAAGGTGCAGCATGCGTTCAGTCAAACGATGTAGCATTGTCTCCAACAAATAATCAGTCTCAAACTTCAAATATTAATCCTCAATCATCTGCTGTACAGCCAAAGTCACAACCTGGAGCAGTTTACTACGCTATGAATGTCTGACCTAACGATTAGTCTGCCAATTATTAACGATACCCAGACAAGGCAAAACAAATAGGCATATAGTTACTAGTGTTGTTCAAACGGGTTAAATGTTAAAAATAAAAAAAAGAAAAACCAAAATTATGACAACTCGTCTATAATCAATCAATAAAGTTAATATACATACATATATGATATATATAAAAAAGATGTACATGTAATTATTTCCAACGAATTTTCTTTTTCTTTAAATTATTTATAAAATTTGGACTGTGTATTCATTCACCTGTGAATTTTACAAGGGATATTGCGATTGTCACACAACACATTCAAGATTTGAAAAAACACATTCATATTCTACTATGCAAGGCGCCATTCATTAATTCAAGATTAGGTTAATTTAAACTGATTTAAATCAAATATAATTTCTTAGAGGATTTTCTTTAAAAAATCTATCGTTTGGAGTATGACGGTTTCCTATTCTAAGACAAAGTAGGTTTAATGTTACCCCTTTTATTCGATGCTATTCGTGGATGCCGCCTAAGTACTTAAGTACGTTCTGTTGAATGAAACAAAAAGTCACGTTGCCGGCTGCGTGAATAAAACACACCAACGTACATACATTTTCGCTTTGCATAACTTTTTCATTTGTATTGGGTAGTATTAAATTGCATCTCATTGAGTACAGTTGATAAAAACATTTCTAAAAACCAATCTTAGATTTTTGTAATAATTACATAGATAGTTGAAATTTTGCAAGGCCAGAAAGGTAAGATTCTCATATCTGACCAGTAAAATCAACCTTTTTGATATTTGATTAGAAAGTTTCGAAGTTGACCAAAAGTTTAATTAGTATTTTTTAAAAAGGTACAGTTTAACCAGACATTCATATAATTTAATATTTTTTTCTTTGAGAAACCATATTTTTCACATAAACAGTCACATGTCTGAATCAACTCTAATTTTCCACTTTGAAACACCATTATCACGTTAAACGAACATTTTTAGGAGTAATTTAAATTGAAATTAAATAAAACAATATCTCCTCAGGTACTAGGAAACTACCATGGAAGGCACAGAATCGACACACAATACTAAAGTATCAGATTCTGCTTATTCGAATAGTTGTAGCAATAGTCAGTCCCAAAGAAGTGGAAGCTCTAAATCCAGACAATCTGAAAGCTCTAAATCCCGTCAATCTGGAAGCTCTGGTAGCAGTGGTTATGGAGGAAAACATTCTACTGAAGTCAATAAGTACAAAATTATACCTAAAATATATCAGAGACGAGAAATGTGAATACTATTTTTTATTACTAGTGAGACGCAACATAATGTGAAACGGGGAAAAGACAAAGATCGAAAAAAGAAAAAACGAAGCACTGGACAGTGTACTAGCACGTTAGAAAACGACATAACAACAGCAGTAGACGTTGTAGCTGAATCAGGGGTACTTTCAACTCTAGAAGTTCAAGATGAAAATAGTAATGGTAACAATACATCTACCAAAACGGTTATTTTAATTTCAAATATTTATAGATACAGATACCAGGGATAAAAAAGCAAGTGAAACAGCTCTTGAAAATAAGCAAATGACCGAGGCTCTTGGAGGAATACCAGTACTAACATCGAAAGTAACAGACGATCAAGATAATCAAGATGCATTAAATATAAATGTTTCTTTGGAAGCAGCTGAAAATATTTGCTCTACACAAGATCAAATCAAGCCTGATAAAATAGCAACTGAGGTTTGGAATGCAATTTTTTACGAAAAAAGGTTATTTCATTGTTTCGATTATCATTAAGGATGGATTTTGCTGCGTTATATCTATGCACGATGGAGTTGTTTTATTCACGACATCCTCGCTGACGGAAAGTCTTGGATATCCTAGAGATATGCTTCTTGGTAGATCGTTCATCGATTTTATTCATCCTAAAGATAGGTAATATAAGGTCTATAAAACTTAAATTTGTCGCATATGTATTTACATTTAAAAATATTTTTCAGATCAACTTTTGCAAGTCAAATAACCAGTAAGTAAGAGTCAATAGTAATTTTTTATAATTTACATTTTTTTTAATTTTAAGTGGGTGTTGCTCCGATTTCCGAGTCTAAAAACGGCCATAAAGATACTAGGAGCTCTTTGTTTGTATTGTTGAGAAAATATCGAGGTCTTAGAACATCAGGATATGGAGTTACATCAAAAGCAGTAACATATGAGCCTTATCGTTTGACATTAACATTTCGGGAAGCGCCAGAGAATCAACGACTTAAGAACTCTGATATCACTTCTGCCAACACCAATATATTGCTAGTAATTTCGGCTACTCCGGTCAGAAGTATATATAAAGGTGTGTGGACTGTACTCTTTCTTACCCTGAAATATTTCTTGTCTAATTACTAAGATTTAGTTACAGATGAGTCCATTTGCAGTAATTCGAAAAAATTTTACATAAGACACACCGCCTCTGGTGTTATTAGCTACATAGATGGACAAGCTGTAGGACTTGTCGGGTACTTACCCCAAGACTTAGTTGGAAAAAACATAATGGGTAATGTTATTTATAAAAGACACGCTGTTAACAAACTCTTGATTCCTAAATATTTTTAGATTATTATCATCCAGAAGACTTGCCACTGCTAAAGGAAGTATACGAAACAGTTATGAAGAAAGCTCACACTGGCGTTAGTTTTTTCAGCAAACCATATCGGTTTCTCACAAATAACGCTAACTGGGTAGCTCTTGAAACAGAGTTCACGAGTTTTGTTAATCCATGGTCGAAAAAATTGGAGTTTGTAATAGGTCATAATCGTGTTTTGAAAGGACCAAAAAATATCAATATATTTGATAAGTCTTCTGAGCCTGAACAACAATTTTCGGAAGAAGTTTTGGCTAAGCGTAAAAGTATCCAAGATGATATATTAAATTTGCTCTCTGAAGCAGTAACAAGATCATCTGATACAGTTAAACAAGTTGTTTCGAAAAGATGCCAAGCATTGGCGTCTTTCATGGAATCACTTCTGGATGACATAAACCGTAAAGATTTAGATGTTCAAATTGAGTCAGATGTTACGTTTTCGGAGCGGGATTCTGTTATGCTCGGTGAGATTTCACCCCATCATGAAAACTGGCAAGATTCTAAGAGTTCATCAGAGACGCCGCCAAGTTACACTCAATTAAACTATAATGAAAATTTACAAAGGTTTTTTGACTCGCATCCCATTACAACAACTGAAAACAACCATATTGAAAATATAGAGACCAACGAAGTCAGATCTGGCGATGCGAGAACTAACGTTAGTCCTGTACACGGCTATGGAGAAAATGATTCCGGAGGTAATCTAAGTTCTGGCAGTAATGTTCATATGGAAAGTATAACAAATACTAGTAATACAGGTAGACTGATTTATCATTATTTTGTTCGTGAACCTGCTAATGTTTTTTTTTAATTTTGACAGGAACTGGAACATCTAGTGGATCTTATCAACCCCCAACATTGACACAAGAATTACTGTGCAAACATAACGAAGATATGGAAAAAAACATGATAAAAAGACACAAAGTATCTCGATTGAGTGGTCGTTTAGCAGAGAAGGTGAAAAAAGCGCCGGATAAAACAATACAACATGGTGTTAAGCGAAGTGGAAGTCATTCGTGGGAAGGCGAGGCGCATAAATCATCTAAGCATGATCATTTTACAGAAACAAGAAGAGAACAGAATATCGATACTGCAACTAACATGGCAGGCAAGTTCAATGCGCAACAAGCTTGCTCCCGAAGTATAGATCCTTGGCCACCATTTTCTGTGACAACGATTCAGGGATCCAGCCTGAATAATCAAATAAACAACCGCGGATTTATGCCAACCGTATATTACATACCTGCACCACAAACAACAAATAATATAGAGCAGACAAAGTCAACAGGATATCAAACATTACAATATATGACGGGTGTTCTCTATCCTTCATTTAATGTATCACAACCGCATCTTATGTATCAACCAGTTATTTATCAGCCCATGCCATTCCAACCACTGCCTACTCCATCAAATGTTGGTACTCAACCGAATACATCAATGAATTTCACTGTAAGTGAAAAAATTTTTATTATTTCAACTCATTATTATATTAAAATTATCCACAAATAGCCTGCTGTTAATGATAAAATTCTAATGCCAATGTGCCAATCATTGACTACACAAACAACGGGAAATGGTACTCAAATTCAAAATTCATTTCAAAGACCGCCGTCACAAGCTACATCAGTAAAAGCTGAACCAGGATCAAATATGGGAAGCATAGCGTCAATTGTAAATTGCAGAGTGAGTAAAGTTAAAATTAAAAAAAAAAATAATAATAATAACAATAGTATTTACACATGTTTAAAAATAAAATATATATATTGATCTATAGGCGCTTTCCGAATCACCCAAAAGAATAGTAGATGATGAAGAATGCTCAGACGAAAACAAAGCTAATGCACAAAACAGAGTAAGAGCGCTCCAAATGGAATCAAATATGTAGTTTTGTCCCTATTTAAGAATCCAAAAAATCCGTGTGGAGTAAAAAACAGAAGGTCAAAACAAAACAAGTTATGACCAAATTAAAAAAAAATTAAAATTTTTTCACAGTGTAGTTAGTTTTTTTTTTACTAAAATTTTAATATAAATTTTTTTGCCACTTTCTACAAATTTCGGACAAAAGTATTTTGTTTTTATAATGTAATGTTTATAATTGAAATATTGTAATTTATTGTAGGCTGGTGAAGAAACTAATGGAACCAGTGATAACATGGATAAATCCTCTTATTCGTCATTTTATTCGTCTTTCTTAAGGACCGAGGGCTCGTCAACAGAAGAGCGTCAAGATGCTGAAAATAATTCTATTAAGCAAAAAAAGGTACTAAGCGATGATAATATTTTAATTAGTTTTAACTCCATTTTTTCCACACAAATAATTTTAAACTTTTTCAAAAGGAGCTAACAAAACAAATTACGAGACCACCACCTTCATGGTTGGAAGGAATTTCAATCACCTCAGAGCTTATTTATCGTTATCAGATAGCCGAAAAAACCGTTAAAGATGTATTGACATCAGATATGGCCATGTTAAAAGGGATAAATCAGGTAAATAATCTTACAGCGCTCTTCAAAGTCTTATTTTCTTGTAAATTTTAGCCAAGTTTGGTCAATGAACAACTAGATCAGTTATACTTGGATCTTGAATTGGAAGGCTTATCAGCAAGACTGTCATTTGGGGAGTCTTCAAGTAGCGGAAGTAGTGGTGAAGAGGAAAATTCATTGAAAATGAGAGCGAAACGATTCAAGTATGGAAGAATTGTCATGATATATGAAGAAAATGCTCCTTTGCCACCCACTTAACTTTAAAAGCATAGAGAAAAATTATAAATAAAAGCAAAGATATGAATGAACATGGCAAAAGGAGAAATTTTGTCGAACAAATAAATATTACCCAAATTACCATTAGTTTCACATACATTCACTTATTGTTAAATTGATGAATCAAGTTTATTGGTGTAAAAGAATTTTTTAAAAAAATATATTATAAAAATTAACGGTCCCGATAACAGATTTTTAAATCACTTTCAGCCGACTCAAAATGATCGCGGGTACTGTATTCCGGCGAAACAAACGCGCGGGTTGTGATCGTCGTGAAGCAGTAGTCCAGAGCTTTGAGACGAATGAAAGTGATAATTTGGAAAGTCACTCAAACCACTCACGGCACTCAGCCCCAATGCAGAGAAAATAATTTCCGACAAATCCCAGTGCAAAAAAAAGAAACATGCCCCAGGTGTCAAACAACGACTTCTGACCAGCCCTAGGTGACAATCAAATGTCGGTACGTGACCCAGCTCACAGAAAATGGTTTTGTACATTTCCCAGCTCACAGAAAAAAATTCTGTACAAACACTATGCTCACATACGGGTTTCTGTAGCGACGTACAGACATCATCGTACCGTGTATGCGTATAGAAACAGACATCCAGCCTGGAATAATGGAAGTGCTGTTGGAAACAGCTGTCAATCGTGCTAACCAAATTTACACGTCATACTATCCACGAAGACTCGTATTTTTAGTAGATTTTTCGATATACTGAGTTGGACCTGGTACTTTAAAAGTCCATGTGACACAAAGATACATTTGGGGCTTTAAAAAAAGTTAAACAAGATTCTGAACTGCATTAATAATTAGGATTTTTAACTGTACATCAAGTGTCGGCAAAAAATGAAGATTTTCGAGAGACTAAAATACCTGCCGATTCTGCTGTTTCTATTAATTTTACATCTGCGGACGGCTAATATGGCAGCGGTCATGTCTGTGGATCTTGGGAGTGAATGGATGAAGGTAAGGATACTCAGTAGATCATCTTAGTATCTATTTCATCTCGATGTCATCTTCGTTTTGCAGGTTGGTGTAGTATCACCAGGCGTCCCGATGGAGATAGCACTTAACAAAGAGTCTAAGCGAAAGAGTCCAATGTTCATTAGTTTCAAAGATAATGTAAGACTTTTTGGGGAAGATGCGCAAAATCTAGGATTAAGATATCCCACAAATTCGTTTGGATACCTAACTGACCTGATTGGAAAATCGATCGATAATCCTGTAGTAGAGCTTTACAAGTAATATTCGAAATTTCCTTGATTTAAACCAGTTGTGCTTAATTTTTATTTTAATAATAGGTCTAGATTTCCTTGGCATAACATTGTGGGAGATGAAAAACGAAACACTGTTGTATTCAAAAATGGCAACGAAACATATAGTGTCGAGGAGCTTTTGGCTCAAATCCTAGAAAAGGCAAAAGAATTTGCGCAAGATTATACTGGCCAAGCAGTCACTGAAACTGTAATAGTTGTTCCAGGGTATTTTGGCCAAGCTGAGAGAACTGGAATGATGCGTGTAGCACAACTTGCCAATTTGAAAGTTTTACAATTGATCAATGATTATTCAGCAGTCGCTTTAAATTATGGTATATTTAGACGAAAAGAAATCAATGAGACTGCACAATACTTTGTATTTTACGATATGGGTGCATACAAGACTGTTGCAACAGTGGTAGCGTATCAAACGGTTAAAGATAAAGCAACACGAGAAATTTTACCGTCTCTTCAAGTGTTAGGCGTTGCCTATGATAGGACATTAGGAGGTCTTGAAATGCAAATAAGGTTGCGTGACTTTCTAGCAAAAAAATTCAACGAAATGAAGAAAACTCAAACCAACGTAACTACGAATCCCAGAGCAATGATGAAATTGTTCAAAGAAGCTGGCAGAGTAAAAAATATTCTTAGTGCAAACACTGACACATTCGCACAAATCGAAGGGCTATTAGAAGAACACGACTTTAAAGTTAAAGTAACAAGGGAAGAATTTGAGCAACTCTGTGACGACTTGTTGGAGCGTGTACCAAATGTTTTGACGAAAGCGTTGGAAATTTCAGAACTTCCAATCGAGACGATAAATCAAGTAGTATTAGTTGGTGGTAATACGAGAATGCCTAAAGTACAAGAAACATTAAAAAGTAAAATTAAATTGGATCTTGCTAAAAATATTAATGCAGACGAAGCAGCTGCAATGGGTGCCGTATATCGTGGTGCAGGTAAGTTTCTTTATTAAAGAAACACTATTCGATTATTTATAATATAAATTTGTTTCAATTTTGATAGATCTAGCAACTGGATTCAAAGTTAAAAAGTTTTTAACAAAGGATGCTGTTTTATATCCAATACAAATTACATTTGATCGTGTCGGAGAAAGTGGAACAGTACGAGAGGTTAAAAGAACATTGTTTGGCCCTATGAATGCGTATCCATCCAAAAAAGTAATAACATTTAACAAAAACACAGAAGATTTTCATTTCGATGTAAAATACGACGAATTGAATCACCTAAGTGAAGACGAGGTCAAATGTCTTGGATCGAAAGTTCTTAGTCGTGTTCAGCTTAAAAAAATATCAGAAATTTTACAGAATAATTTGGCAGAAAATGTAGCATCAAAAGGAATCAAGGCCCATTTCTCGCTGGACGATTCTGGAATCTTTGATTTAGTTAACGTTGAATTGTTAATGGAAAAAACAGTTTCGCCTGACGATGACCAAAATGCTTTCCAAAAAATTAGCAATACTATCAGCAAATTATTCTCTGGAAAAGACGAAGAATCTGAATCTGGTGCAAATCCTACAGAGCCTGAGCCGCAAGCAGAAGAATCTAAAGAAAACAATAAAACGACAAATGATACACAAGATTCTTCTTCCAACCAAACGGAGAATCAACAATCAGCAGGAGAACAGAATAAAACTGAGCCCTTAAAAATCGTTACTTTAAAAGAACAAGTTCCGAGCGAAGTATCGGTTTTGTATGTTGGTCCCCTAGACGGAGAACAGTATGCTGCTTCCGAGAAAAAGGTTCGTTTCTTATACTATTTATATTATCAAATGTCAATTAAAAGTATAAACTACATTTTTTACAGATAAATGATCTGAACAAAATTGAACAAGAGAAAAAAAGATTTGAAAATGCCATGAATGCTTTAGAATCATATGTTATTGACACGCAAATGAAATTAGACACGGAGGAATACAAAAGCTGTGCATCAGAAGAGGAAATAAAAAATATTCTGGATATGTGTGCAAAAACATCAGATTGGATTTATGAAGATGGAATGGATGCTGATGCTTCTATGTATGAAGAAAAATTAGAACAATTAAAAAGTTTGGCCAATGAAATATATGCCAAGCATTGGGAGCACAACGAACGTCCGGAAGCATTAAACGCCTTAAAATCTATGATAAATGGCTCCGAAGGCTTTTTGGCAACTGCTAAGAACCTAACTATTGACAAAAATCCAGACAGAGGAGTTTTCACTCAGGTAGAAATCAATAATCTTGAAAAGGTAATAAAAGAAACAATTGCTTGGCGCGATAATGAAGTCAAGGAACAGGAAAAACTGGCGAGATCAGATCCAGTCCGTTTAACGGTAAAAATGCTAACAGAAAAAATGTCTTTATTGGATAGAGAGGTTAAATATTTGGTGAATAAAATAAAACTATGGAAGCCTAAACCTGCACCAAAAGATAAAGATGAAAAAAATGCAACTAAGACTGAAGAGGAAGAGGCTAAACCTGAAGCAGAGCAACAACATTCTGAAAATAATACGGACAATAACAAAGATGAAACTAAAACTACAACTGATGATACATCTAAAGTCGGAGAGTCGGAGCAAATAAACGATCAATCAAAAGAAGATATTGAAAACCATTCAGAGCTTTAAACGATAATTATATTAGTGAAACCTAAAAAAATTAATTGACTTGCAAAAGTTAAATTCCCTAACTTGTATGTATTTATAAAGACAGACTTAAGTTAAAAGAAAGAACCATTAAATATGCAAGTATAGTTTAAATTTATTATTATTATAATTTATTAGTGTTATAGCTCAAAACAAAACAAAACAAACTAAAATTAAAGCAGTGTGTAATTTTCTTAATTTGTGATGAGCATAAAGTGATGGTTATGAAAAATCAAATATCAAGTTTAATTTATTCGACTGTCCAAAACACACATTCAAGCCACTTAATTACTTTTTATTTTTTCTTTTCTCTATTTAGTCTCAAAAAATCTATCGCATACTCCTATTATTCAATTTAAATTTCAGTTGAATTTTAATTGAATAATTAATTTCATTTTTTTTACAACACAGGTACAAATTTCTATTTATTTTAATAAACAGTTTAAATCGATTTTAAATAATGTTAGTACAAGGACATGAAACTCCAATAATTGAGGGTAACCTGCAGTTTTATGACAAATTAATTCAAAATCTATTCTAATAGCAATTATGTGTTAAATCTATTTAATTTACTCTTATTTTTCATTGTGAAGGATGAATTTCATATAGATAAACAGAAAAATAGTCTTTTCAAACAAAAAAAGGAAAAGCTAATATGTACGACATGATACCTGTTGCTTTCTTATCTAAGTATATAATATACTTTTGCTTTATATCCTTACTGTATTGTTACTGTACGATCCTATATGTCACTCTCTGTTTGCAGTTTGTTCTCATTTTGCATTCTATTTTCGCTAGTTTTTTATTCACTGGCTGGAATGAGACAACAACATTTTCATGGGATCAAAAATCCCGTGATTACGTTGTTTGAGTTTACCTGATAAGCAGTTTATTTAGTAACAACTGAATATTAAGGGAAAACACACGTATCATATTATTTCGCTGCATAATGTTATTTTTTTTTATTTTTACATAAATAGAAGATGAAATACAATCTGATTTTGAAATAAACAATGTGCTTCTTAATTATGTCTTAAAGAATTGTGAAAATCTTTTAATCACAAAAAGTGTAATTTAAAGAAAAACGATTAAGAAAAACTTAAAGCAATTGTTTACCTTTCTATTTTGTTTATATCATAAATAATGAATAGCATACAGTGTAAATGCATCCAGGGAAATTATGGTTTTTCTATGAACTCTTCATTTCATTTTACTGCAAGTGAACCTTTTTTTATTTGTAGCATTTTCATGAGCTTATCAATTGTATATGATAAGATATAATGATAAAATATAACAAACTATTTTACTCAACCTTATGTTTTTGAATCTATATACTATTAGAAAATAGAATAGAACACTTAGAATAACCGAAAATGATAAAATTAACAATATAAACCGAACTATTATTTTCAATTGCAAAACAAAATATTACGATCAAATGAAGCGGGAAAATATCAATACATGTAATTTAAAAGAGAAAAAGTAATAAAAGCATATCAAGAAACATGATTGGAAGTGTTGCTGGACGACATGTTTCAACCCGTAGACGGGGTAGTGTTATTTTGTCTGTTGAAGCTTTGGATGGCATAAATTCTCGTAGATCTACTACACGACGCAAAGCAGTAACAACAAGTGACCATAAAAGCTGTGCTTTAATACAAACTAGATTAAAAATAGGTGATATCATGTGAGTTAATTAAATTAATCTATTTTTTTTTAATTTATAGGTACAAATACAGGTTGAGTGGACATTTTTTCTCAAACTAAATCAAGTTTTTTTTTGATAATTATTTTTATTCCATCAGTAGTTTTTATGGGTTTGCATACTTACATTCAAATTAAAAAAAACTTACATTTTACATCCACAACATCGCGAAATTCACCGGAAGGAACAAATTAAAAAAAACCTCTTTGCTTTTGCACAAATGTTTTACATTTTTGTGTCTTTTAAACTGTTTCACATTCAGCAGAAATTCAAAATTTAGTCTTCATTTATATACATATATCAAATATGTGTATAGTTACATTTAGTATAAACATAATAAATGTTATGGCATATATTAGAATAAATGGTGTTGGGAGAAATTTTCTTATCCTTCTTTTCGATCCTGCGCACTTGCAGTCCTCTAATAAAATCATGCCATCTTTATTATTTAAGAAGCTTTTTAAAATTTCTTAAATGTTTTCATAACAGTGAGTTGTTGGAATGTATCAAACACAGTCAAAATAATTAAGTTTATAATGTTTTGTTAAGAATATTTTGGTAATTTTTCTAATAAAAAATTGTTAAATTTAAGTAATAAATGAACGCATTCTAAGTATTGCTAATCAAGTGTAAAAATAGATAAATTATGTTATTAAATATAGACCATTGTTAAGCTTCTTACAATGTATATATATATATTGATTTTTCTTCTACGATAAACAGATACATATATAACTTAATATTTTTTGTAATTTGTACGGATAGCGAGTTTTGAATATAATCATTAAGAATCCTTATAACAGAACTTTGTTTAAAAAAATCAGTAACAGAACTTCACGATATTTATCACAGTTGGCTGTTTGTCGTGTCTAAGCTTTTCTAGGTACTTTATTTTGCAGGATAAATAGCAAGTAGCGCTTGTAGTGGAAAACAGTTGAAGCTCGCGTGAAAATCTTTTACTTGAGTAAAATTCTTATTAGTTTAATAAATTAAAATATTCAAAAACCATATAAAAAGAATATTCAAAAGTATAACAAAATTGAACGATAAGTCCCGTTATTCACTTTATGCTATAAATTTGTTGAGTTACCTGCAAAGAAAAGTTTAATTTGGACAAATGAAAACGGATTCCTTGGAGTAACCAATATGGCCGAGTGGTCTTCATACAGAATAAATTATCAATTACTATCGGTGGGTTCACATTTTCAAACAACTAATACTTTTTTATAAACGTGCAGTTACGAGCTCGTCTTCTTCTTCGATAAATAATTAACAGATCTGATTGATTAAAAATATTAAGTCAATGAAATAAAATCAATGAATGATATTCAATATATGCTTCATAGTGTTGTGTTATAAATTGTGCAACCTATTTATTTGTTATAAGTGCAGAATAACTAGGTACCAATAATAAGTCATAAGAGGCATATTCTTTGTCTAAAAACAAATTAAAACACTTGATTAGCTTGCATTATTGCAACTTTTGTGTATTGTGATAAAAAAAAAACAAAAAAAAAATCAGTGAACAAATATGTTTTTATAATTAATGAATGAATTAGAGTAATTTTGGTACTAATATTCTAAATGAAGTAACTCAATGTTTGTTTTATTCAAAAAAAAAAAAAAAAAAAAACACAAATTTATCAATTTTATATGTAAAATATTTTTAGTGAATTCAAAAAAGGGAACATTATTGTATCCAAGAATATTTGGGTCATTCTGAAAGAAAACGTATACTAAAAATGTATATAAAAGAAATATACACATTAATGGGTCAAATTAAGATCATTCAATGTGGATTTTGAGAAAATATATTTAAAATAATAATGCAAATGCATACAATTATAAAATATTTGTTATATGACTAATACAATTTTCTCAACAGGCTAGCAGCGGCGCAAGAGGCAGCGCTTTCGGGTCAAACTTCCCGAGGGTATTTGGATCGCAAAGTTCCATATCTAACAGCTGATAAAATGGGTGGCCCAAGTAGTCAAGTGGGCGCACCCCCTGGGAGTGGGCCCTCTTCATTGTTTATTCTTTCCGATGATAATATTATTAGGAGGTTGTTTAACCGTCTTAATTATAAAATATTTAAAAAAAAAATAACAAACTATTTGTTTTAGATACACAAAATTTATAATAGAATGGCCACCTTTCGAGTATGCCGTATTATTGACAATCATCGCAAATTGTGTAGTATTGGCTTTAGAAGAACATTTACCTGAGGGGGATAAGACAGTATTAGCCTTAAAACTTGTACGTTAGCTTTATGTGCATCCGCCTAGTACTTTACAAACTTTTCTTTTTGGATTGCAGGAAAAGACGGAAGCTTACTTTTTAGGTATATTCTGTGTAGAGGCGTCATTAAAAATCCTTGCGTTAGGATTTGTACTTCACAAACACTCCTACCTCAGGAACATTTGGAATATGATGGACTTTTTCGTCGTAGTTACTGGGTTTGTGACAATAGTTTAACATACACTGCTTAATTTCCATTCATGTTTCATATTTCTTTCACTTGCCTTTCACCTCTTGCCTTATTCAAATATTTGTCGCTCGTGAATCAAATTTATTTTATAACAATTCAGATCAATGACAATATTCGCTGAAGCAAATGTCGATGTCGATTTACGTATGCTGAGGTCATTTAGGGTTTTGAGGCCTTTAAAATTAGTTTCTAGGATTCCAAGTAAGATATATGACCGTGTGAATTTTCAAAAGCGTTTGCTAGCTACTTTTACCAGTTGACAAAAAACTAGAATAGAAACTTTCGTTTCAGAGTGCTATTTTTCAAAAAACAAATATCATAATAGTTTGGCTAGAAAAAAATATAGTCTTATACAAAGTTCAACAATAATAATTAAAATAAAAATGTTCTTAGTCGTGGACAACAAGGCAAAGAAAGATAGTGTTTTGCTGTATACTCATTATTCACCATTATATGTCATAAATCATCTTAGATTGTAGATTGAATCTAAATTTCGTTTATTTTTTTAATATTATTTAGTTGTCATTATTTCTACTAATAATATTATTATGTTTATTAGATGTAGTATTAAAAAAATACAAGAATAATTAAAATTACAATTATCGCTATTTCTCCATGTACTAAAAATTCTCTAACAGGTTCATCACTCTAGCCCCCATTGAAGCAGGTCAAGGTGTAGATCTCAGAACTTTAAGGGCCATACGTGTTTTAAGGCCCTTAAAATTAGTCTCCGGAATTCCTAGTGAGTAGTTTATAGACATGTTTAGAATCTTTAGATCATCATATTATGATGTACATATTAGTTTGTAGAAAATATTTTTCTTTGGTTTCTCTTAGATTAAATTATTATTTTATTCAAAAGTTTAGTAGATTTCTTTTTATAAATAAAATATTTAGTACCTATAGCATAAAGTATAATTAGGTACATATATAAATTAATAAATAAATCCACGAAAAATGTTCAAAATAATAATTAGGTATACAATATAAATTTTAATTTATAATTTTAAAAAAAGATAAAATTAGTAACATCCAGTATTTCAATGAAAAATCGTTCGAAATTATATCTTAAATATTTATAGTTTCTTAACTATGAGAATATAATTATATTTTGGTGAAATTTAGTGGTACATAATATCAGGCGTTTTTTTATTGATTAGTTATGCCGAGTTGTTTAGTTATTAGATAAAACACGTAATAAGTTTTATAAAGAACTGTTATTTACAAATTTAATCAATTTTTAGGTTTACAAGTAGTTTTAAAATCAATCATAAAAGCCATGGCACCATTACTACAAATTGGACTGTTGGTCTTATTTGCCATTGTTATATTTGCAATCATTGGATTGGAATTTTATTCTGGAGCACTGCACAAAACGTGTTACCTATTAGATGATATATGTAAGTAAAGCTCAAATTACAAATGCATACAAAAGAAGAATGTTCAATGTTATTTTCTTACAGCACAAATTGCGAAAGAAGGTGAATGGCCTACGCCTTGTAATGAAGGGAATAGATCTAGTGGGCCCTCCGGAGCTTATTATTGCGATCGAAACACAAGCGTTTGTTTGGAAGAATGGGAAGGCCCCAATGCGGGAATTACAAGCTTCGATAATATAGGGTTTGCAATGTTAACAGTATTTCAGTGTATAACAATGGAAGGGTGGACTGCAATATTATACTGGGTATAACATCATCTACATGTTATATCGAGTGTAACATTCAAAACCACTTTCTTTTTGTATATTATTAATAGACCAATGATGCACTAGGATCTCAATTTAATTGGATATATTTTGTACCCTTAATCGTATTGGGTTCATTTTTCATGCTCAACTTAGTTCTTGGTGTTCTTAGCGGGTAAGATTTTACTCTCTTTTTTATTACAAAACAAACATACACACACACATTTTATAAATGCGTTTTAAACACACATTAATACGACACAATTACTCAAATTTCTTTCTCTTCTCTATTAGAAGTTGATTTTTTTTAAAACTAATATTTATTTTTTGAAGTGAATTTTCTAATGAAAGAAATCGTGTTGAAAGACGAACCCAATTTCAAAAATTAAGAACCAGACAATTATTTACTGAAGCAATGACTTCTTACTTGGACTGGATAACTCAAGCAGGTTAACATTCAAAAATTATAACGAATCAATAAAGCATTGATGCTAAAAGTATATATATAAATTTATGTCCAAACTTGATTTCAGTAGTGTAAATTTGAATTGAGAAGTATGAGTTGACATCCTGTAAATTTAAATGAAAGAAAAACATACAGTTGAATCCTGAATTTAATTCTAATTAAAGTAAAAATCCTTAAACATATAGTGTAATGTAAATACAAAATTAAATCCTTAGATATGCTAACCTAATGTGCAATCGAACATACAACAATGTAAAAAGATTGTGTCGAGCCAACTTGTTACAAGTTATAGCAAGGAAAATAAGTATAAATCACTTTTTGACAGTGAACGGTTTCGATGATTCGTTAAATAAATCCATTTTAAATTCACATATAGCGAGATAATATATTTTATTAGACTACCTTTATCCAAAGTAGTTATTTTATAATGAATTACTTAATTGTCATAAAAATAAAGGCACATACATTGGGCATTGAACATCATTATTTTACATTAATTAGAAAAGGTTAATTTTCTGTTTATATTTTTGTATACAGAAAACTGTTTCCTATTTTTTTTTTCATATTCTTAACACACACTTCATTTACATAAATAAATACTAGCATTCAAAGTTATAGATAATCCCATTCTAACCTGAGACCCTCTATTTATGCGCTTTTAGTGAGTTTGCTAAAGAAAGAGAAAAAGTAGAAAATAGACAAGAGTTTCTTAAACTTAGAAGACAGCAACAATTAGAGAAAGAGTTAAATGGCTATGTTGAATGGATATGTAAAGCTGGTAGCGTATTACTCCATTATAAATATATGATAAAACTATTTTTATTATTTTTTTTTTTGTAAATATTTGTTTTATTATTTTTTTTTTAAATCATTGCACAATGTTAATTCATTTGTTTTTTTTTTTTTTTGCAAAAATGCAGAGGAAGTTATATTGGCTGAAGAGCGTACTACTGAAGAAGAACGATTACATATAATGGAGGGTAATTTTCGAAAATGAGGTAAAATATTAGAGTACAATCATTTTTTTTATCTAATTTTAGCGAGAAGACGAGCAGCAGCAAAGAAAAAGAAATTAAAAAACCTGGGAAAGTCCAAGTCAACTGATACAGAGGAAGATGAAGGCGACGATGATATAGGAGACGATGGTATGTAAAAAATATTGAAATTTCATTTATCATTTTTTTTCTCAGTTTATAATGAATCAAAATCTTTTTATAAATTTGGATTACATTTAACAAAGTTAATAAATGACCAATTCCAATAGAACATTATAATATTTTCAAAATAAGAAAATTAGAAATATAGGATTTATATTAGGAAAATATTTTCCAAATATTTGTTTTTTTTTTATCTTTTTATGAAAAATTGTTTGTTTTTTGATTAAATTAAATGTTTTTGTTTCTTTTTTTGGGTTAACATGTTTTTCCAGTCATTAAACGAAAAAAAGGTAAACGACACTATGTCAGGTGAAAATTTAAATAGCAGTTTCTTTAAATATTATTCGTAGACTATTGCGATTATATTAGAAAAAGAATTAACTTACAATAGTGTAAAATAAAATCCCTGTAAAATCAACGTAATGTCGATTCTTGTTGATTGAATATTTAAACACATTTGAAATAACATTAAAACAAAAATAAACACGGTTGATGAAAGAAAAACTTTTGAATAAAATGATATGTTCTCAATATTTTTAACATTAGAGAACGAAACTTAAAAAAAAATACTAAAGGAATGTCGCTTTCAAAAACATTTTCGTAGATTTTAAATTTATCATAAAATAAAATATTGAGTTATAAGTTGGTTTTAAGAGGATCACGAAGAGTTCGGATCACAAGTATACTTACACATTTATTTTTCTAAGACTTAACGATGTAGCTGCTCATGTAATTTTTTCATTAATTAGTTTACGCATCTTTTGAGTAGATTGCTTCTCTTTTTTTTTTATTGAATACTCATTGAAATAACTAGCTCCTTCATGATAATCCAGATTATTTTAATTCTGTTAAATACTTTTCTAGGATATCTTAAATCAAAAGTAAAAAATCAAGGAAAATGTAAGGGATTTTGGAGAGCAGAAAAGCGACTGCGATTTTGGATTCGACATACTGTAAAACAACAGTGGTTTTACTGGTTTGTTATCGTTTTGGTTTTCTTTAATACCGTTTGTGTTGCTGTAGAGCATTATGGACAACCAAGTTGGCTCTCAGACTTTTTATGTAAGTAGTTCTAGCAATTTAATTGGTACTAGGTACTTGGTAATATAGGTACTTCTACTCTAACCTAATCTCTTTCAAAGATATTGCTGAATACGCATTTCTTGGATTATTCATGATGGAAATGTGGATAAAAATGTACGCGTTAGGACCTAGAATTTACTTTGAATCTTCATTCAATCGGTTTGACTGTGTGGTTATTAGCGGATCTATATTCGAAGTAATATGGTCGGAAGTGAAAGGTGGTTCTTTTGGTTTGTCAGTTTTACGTGCACTTAGACTTTTAAGAATATTTAAAGTAAGGCCGCTTAAATTAATATATTTGACAATTATTTTACTGAAATGTTTAATTCATAGGTAACAAAATATTGGTCATCATTGAGAAATCTAGTTATCTCATTGTTGAATTCAATGAGATCCATCATATCTCTTCTCTTCTTGCTCTTCTTGTTCATTCTAATATTTGCTCTCCTTGGAATGCAATTGTTCGGTGGACAGTTCAACTTTCCCGAGGGAACACCTCCAACTAATTTTAATACTTTCCCGATTGCACTTTTGACCGTATTTCAAATTCTCACTGGCGAAGATTGGAATGAAGTGATGTATCAGGGAATAGTGTCGCAAGGTGGACACAAAAAAGGAATGATTTATTCTTTGTATTTCATTATATTGACCCTGTTTGGTAATTACACGTTGCTGAATGTGTTCTTGGCTATCGCTGTCGATAACTTGGCGAATGCTCAGGAACTTACTGCAGCTGAAGAGGAACAAGCAGAAGAAAATAAAGAAAAACAACAAATGGAGTTAGACAAAGAAATGGAAGCTCTTCAATGTCAGGCAGATGGAGGCGATATGGAGCAAAGTAACGATGGAAAGGCAAAAGGGAAGAAAAAAGAGACAAAGAAAGATGACGATGAAGATGATGTACCGGAAGGCCCAAAACCAATGTTGCCATATTCATCAATGTTTGTGTTGTCACCAACGAACCCGTAAGTATAATTTACCGTATTTATTTAATTTTATTGTCTGATAAAATTTTTGTTTTTATTTTTAGAATACGACGAGGCGCTCATTGGGTTGTCAACTTACGTTACTTTGATTTTTTCATCATGGTTGTTATATCGTTATCATCAATTGCCTTAGCAGCAGAAGATCCAGTTGAAGAAGAGTCTACTCGAAATGAAATATTAAATTACTTCGATTATGCCTTTACAGGAGTATTTACCATAGAAATGTTATTGAAAATTGTAGATTTGGGTATAATACTGCATCCTGGTAGTTACTTAAGAGAATTTTGGAATATAATGGACGCAGTCGTTGTAATATGTGCAGCCGTGAGTTTTGGTTTCGATATGAGGTATTACTCTTTTGATTTTCTTTTTTATTTTCTGTGTTAACATATCAATTTTATTACAGTGGAAGCTCAGCTGGACAAAATTTGTCAACCATCAAATCATTACGAGTACTTCGGGTACTTCGACCGTTAAAAACAATTAAACGGGTACCTAAACTAAAAGCAGTATTTGATTGTGTTGTCAATTCATTGAAGAATGTGATCAACATTTTAATAGTATATATACTATTTCAATTTATATTTGCTGTAATCGGTGTCCAGTTATTTAACGGAAAATTTTTTTACTGTACTGACGATAGTAAACATACAAAAGAAGACTGCCAGTAAGATTTACTAAGAATATGTATTCCAATTATTACAACTCATATCCAATATTGTTTTTTAGGGGTTCATATTTTGCCTTTGATAGTGAAAGCATTCTTCCTAGACAAGAACCTAGAGAGTGGAAGACTCAAACATTCCATTACGATAATGTTGCCACTGCAATGTTAACATTATTTGCCGTTCAAACAGGCGAAGGATGGCCTCAGTAAGACATTTAGCTTAATTAACAAATAAAACTAAATAGTTTTGTCCGCTGCCCCATTCTAAAATCCAAAAAGTAAGTGGGGCACAAAAAAAAAATAAAAAAGTTAAAAATTTCATCAAAATAGACCCTTTTTTAGTCTAATTTCATATAATTTTATAAGATTTTTAAATTTTTTTTCAATTTTTAGGTATTTCGAATTGTATTTTATCTGGAGTTTTTAAAAAAATATTTACAGCTATTTTTTGATATTATTTTTTTTTTCAATTCAACTGTAAATTAATTTCAAATTAAATAACAAATATCAATGCAAAAAACCTTGAAATAACAAAAATATTAATTAACGGTTAAAAATTGTTTGAAATTTGGCATTTTATGTAAAAAAAAGGAAAAAACTTTGGACAAAACTATTAAGTTTCATTTGGAGCGGCCTTAGTATGAAAAAAATAGTATATTGTTTTATTTTTTAGAGTGTTACAAAACTCAATGGCGGCTACCTACGAAGATAAGGGTCCAATTCAAAATTTTCGAATAGAAATGTCCATATTTTACATAGTATATTTTGTGGTGTTTCCGTTCTTCTTTGTAAACATATTCGTGGCCTTGATTATTATAACTTTTCAAGAACAAGGTGAAGCAGAATTGCAAGATGGAGAAATCGACAAAAACCAGGTATAGTTCAAATTTAATTAAAATTAAAAGAGTTGTTTTTGTATAATTCTTCCAAATTTACAGAAATCTTGTATTGACTTCACTATTGGAGCTCGACCCCTGGAGCGATATATGCCAAAAGATCGAAACAGTTTCAAATATAAAGTATGGAGAATAGTGGTTTCCACTCCCTTTGAATACTTTATTATGATGCTTATTGTATTTAATACTCTTTTATTGATGATGAAGGTATGTTTCTGTAGATTTTTTTCAAAAATATTATTTTAAAATACTACTGTATCCCATTTTCTCGCGTTTTTTAAAAGTTTAAAAGTTACTACTGATACTACAAGGTTTAAAAAAACGGATTCAATTCAAAATAAATTCAAGACAATATTTAGAATATTTATACAGACTGAGCATGGTGTGTGTTGTACCCAAGTTTATTTTTTATTTCTATTTTATTTTATGTGTATCATAATAAGCGAGATATGCAAACATGGGATGAATGAATATTATTTTACTTTTGTTTTCACATAATTTATTATATGTTTTTTTTTCAAAAAAAATTAAAAAATAATAATAAAAAGGAACAATTTTGAAAATGATTAAATTAAGACTTCCAAATCCAACTTTGCTAAATTAGTGTTATATGAATAACAGGAAGTTTAATGCATTAAAATGTATATTTTTTAATTTCAACAATAATAAATTCACGGTGATTAGGTTAGTTGAAAAATAAGAAAAAAAAAATGTTTTGTTTTTGTAAATATAGTTGATCATGATGGCTTATTTGGATTTGAAAGTATTATAAATGTACATTCATATAGCTATGAGTAACTTTTACAAACAGTATTTTATTCTCATAACTATGTGTCATGTACGCAAAATTATTAAATTCAATGAAAACATATATTGTGCAAAACATATACTGTAACATTTTTATTATCTTTTCGACATAAATTTTGTGATGGTCAATATGAATTTTTGCACATATTTGTTGTTGCACAGTATATGATATTTCATTAATTCAAAGAGCACAGTTGAGTTATTTGATTTAGAATTTATTGACTGTTGTACGCATCTTTGATTTGTGTGTTTGTCAGGTTGTTTCAGCTGGGTACTAAAAGAGAAAAATATGTATTATTGCCTCTAAAGTGCTATATTCTCTTTTAAAAAACCAAATGCTTTTTATTTTCTTATCTTATCATGTACTTATAACTGTTGAATCAAGTACACTCTACAGTGCAAGAATAAACCTTTATAATTATTTACATATATAGAGATAGTAACAAACCATTTTTCTCTATGTGGATATGCTGCAATCTTTCTTTTACTCCTGTTGGATGAAACTGGACTACATTTACATTAAAAATTTACACTTTGGTTGATTATATTAATTCAGTATCATAATCAAAGTAAAACTTATGAAAAGTATCTAAAAAACCTCAACATGGTGTTTACGGGAATGTTTAGCGTTGAAACAGTGCTAAAGATAATTGGATTTGGTGTCAAGGTGGGTAATAGATTTTTAACTTTTTACCAATAGAAAATAGTCAAAAATGTCGTTTTAACGGTTTCAATATATATTTAAAACAAAAAAAGAAAGGGAACACATCAAAAATAACTGATTTAAGAGAAACCTTGTTCTAACACAAGATACTGTCATACATGTACGTGTTCTTGTATTTCATAATTGAAACAATATCAAATGTATAGTTTTTTTCTAACTTAAGGTCCTTTATGTTGTTTGTAGTTTTGTTTGTACATTTAATTAGCATGCTTGCACGTCTAATATTTTATTATATTATTTGTTAGATATATTATTTGAGCATAGTATCGTTGATTTGATATATGGCATGTGCTTTGTTGGAATATGCATAACACATATAACATAATTGTAAATATAAAAGATTCTTAATATTGTCAAATAACGATGAAAATAGTGATACTTGAATATTTTTGCGAGCGGACACGCGAATCTCATCATTACGCTGATTCTCTTTCTATATTACTTAAATTTAAACATAATCAATATTCATTTTCGGGGGATTTTAGTTTCATGATGCACCGCCATTATTGATTGATATTCTCAGCTTCATGAATTTGGTATTTACCTTATTCTTTTTATTGGAAACAACACTGAAGTTGATCGCATTTGGATGTAAGGTTGGTAATTTATAATAATAACCATAAAGAAATTAAAATAAGTTAATCAGGGTGAATATTGAACCAACTAAAAAGATTAGGTAGAACATACAAGCATTTCCAACATTCCGTACATTTATATTTATTAACACTTTCATTACCTAATATAAATTTTTAATAGTAGAATATTCCAGAGCCTTTGTAGTAAGTTATCTTTTATTAAGTTGATTTATACTCATCAGTCATAAAATCACAATTCACATACATACCAATCGTCATTATTATTTGTATAAATAATTTGAAAGGCAGTAAGAAACTCTTGATTTTTCATTTAATTCTAACATATAATTAGGTATATGTTGCAAACGCAATTAAGCTTGAATCATCAAGTAGTGAAAGTATAAGTTTGTCCAACAAATTTTATCATATTAATACAGAAAGTTAGATTTTAAATTGAATAGATCGTTAGTAATTTTTTTCACAATTTGATCGAAAATCTACGATAAATATTTAAGATAAGATTTAACTATAGAAAATTTCTAACGATCAAAGTTGCAAATATTTAATATGAGTAAGTACGTGTCTCTGTAGTTGTACTAGTGTATTTTTTATTTTCATTTATAGGTAATTCTCTTCAACAGAGAAACTATACTTTTATTTTAAAATTTCATTTCTAGCTTTCTAGTTAACTTAATTGTGTATTGTAGATTAGATAAAATTTAAAGTCCATTGCTTTATTTTTGCAAAAACACAGTTCTACATATTACTTCCATTGAATTGCGTTATTCCGAAATTTGTTTTTGAATTTTTCAAAATAACATTTTATTTAGAAAATATGAGACGAGTGTTTTTGCTACTACACAAATCAAATAAAAACAGCCTAACTTCATTTTTGATACGTTATTTAGTTTAAAATGTTGTTCTTTAGAAGCATTTCTTTTTTTTTTAGGAAAAGTATTAATAATAAAAAAAAAAGAATAATACCTAATGAAATACAAAAAAAGTAAAAAAAAAATACAAGATAAATAAAAAATAGAAAAATAAATTTAATAAATCTGTGAAATTAATTTATTTGACGTTTAGTGTAAATTCGAAGAAAAATTGGTTCTTCCATTAATTGTATCAAATCAGTTTCTTTGTATGTATATGACTACAATAACTAAAGTATATACATTTTCAGAATTTTTTCAAAGATGCGTGGAATGTCTTTGATTTTATTACCGTCATTGGAAGTATTATAGATGCACTTGTTTTGGAACTGGGAGTAAGTATTTTTTTTTAAATATCTTTTTTTATTAATTTGATTTTTTATTCTTCAGGAAAACTCATTTAATGTTGGATTTCTAAGACTCTTTCGCGCAGCTCGTTTAATAAAATTGCTCCGTCAAGGCTACACCATTCGAATTCTCTTATGGACCTTTGTGCAGTCATTTAAAGCTCTTCCATATGTTTGTTTATTAATTGCTATGTTGTTTTTCATATATGCCATTATTGGAATGCAGGTAAATTACTTAATGTTTTTAAATCAATAAATTATATATGATCTTTGTGAGGAGTGTGAAAATAAAACAAAGTTTTAAAGTTATATATACAAAAGCAGATTTGAAATGTTGCTTGAGAAATTATTGAAGAACAATTGATAAATGAAAAGTTGACGAGAAAAAATTAATCACTTTTAAATAGATAGAAAGATATAGTGCAATTCACATATTTTATTCTTTATTTATGAAAATCACATTCAATTATTATTAGGATAGTGCTCATTGAGTATTCCGCAATATAGTAATAGAAAATAGTGGTTGCATTCTTGTATTTAACACTTTATACTAATATAAAGGTTTGCACATAAATTTATTACTTGATATCTTAAATACTAATTACACTTCATATTCGCGAATAAAAACAAATTAAGTTCAAAATGATTAAATTGACGAATTTGGTAAAATGAGTTAAAACTTTCCTGTCTTGTGGCTGAATATTTTTATATAGTATAGTATATTTTAACTGTTAAGGTGTTTGGAAATATGAAACTCGATCCTGATTCATCTTTAAATCGGCATAATAATTTTCAAACGTTTTTTGGAGGCCTTCTGCTACTCTTTCGGTAATCTATTGTTTTTACTATCTAAGTTGTTTGTTTAATCTTTACATTTAGATATACATATTATAATTATATAAACCAGCTGTTTGTTTGTTATTAAAATTAGATAAAATATTTGTATATAAACGTAATCAAAAAGAAAACTCCAAAAGGATGAATATACAATAAGAAGAAATGACAAAATTTTTTAAAGGGTTTGTTTGGTATATTCATGTTTAGTTACATAACTTATTGTTTTATATTGATAACTTTTGAATACGGATGCATGTATTAATAGCAGTATAGATTAGTTATGTAGAGTTAAAGAACCGTAAATAAGGTTTAATATTTGAAAACATCATCGGTGTTATAGGTTTAGGCCAGTTATATATAATATAATAAGATATAAACACACCAAAGAAATAATTCAAATGTATATTTTGTATAAAAATGAACAATAGTATCTGATAATTTGTAATAAGTTAAAAACTTTATTAAAAGAATCATATCAATAGATAATTAGTTTCTATAATCACATCCTTCACATTATAGATTACTTATTCAAATTCCCTAGTATTTTTTTTAGTTTAGCACTACACAAAATTTTAATAAATAAGAAATATAAAAAAATCTCAAGTACATATGACGGTTGAATGTATAGTGAATAATGAGTTTGAGTACTAAAACGTATGTAAACAACAATAATAATAATATTGATTATGTAAAAAAGTGCGAAAAGTATCATATTAAACCCATTCCATGCTTGGTATTTAATGCTTGCATTATAATTCTTTGTATGAAATATGATAGGTGTTTGGAAATATTTCGTTAGACCCTTCCTCTTCAATTACAAGGCATAACAACTTTCGTTCGTTTGTTGATGGACTTATGCTACTATTCAGGTAAGTTTAAATATTATGTAATTATAGAATGAATCATAATTTGCTTTAGTATACTGATAAATTAAATATTAAAAAATAAAGTATTTTAAGCAAATAGGTATCAAATATTATTTTTGATTTTAGAAAAATGTATAGGAGGAGTTATTTTTCATAGAGTTATTATTTTATTTTTATTATTATTATTATTAGGTTTATCTCGGTTATATCACAGAGATTTTTTTTAAATATAAATTCTTGTTTATTTGGTGACGAATGGATATAAATTCGTTCAGGTCTTTTTGTGAAAAAATGATTTAAAAACTCATAATTTATTGTAGACAAAGCCTTTCAGTTTGGAAACTGATGAAAAGTTACACATTATTATTAATAGTTTTTAAAATAGTTAAACAATAGAAATTATTTTTTTTATATTCACATATGGATTTAAGAAATAATAAGATATATTTAATGTAGTACCCAAAATAGATATTTTAGTTCCGTTAGTTCAAAAATTTCAAATTAGTCATCTTTCTTTATTTTGATTAAGTTCGTTGATTTTACAGTTAATTTTCATCAATTCTAGGTTTACATAGCATTAAATAAATATCTTTCGGTTAGAGTAAAGGAAATTAATAATTTTTATATAACTTGTTTGTTGTCATTTTATTTACACATATTTAAAAACATAAAAAAAAGTCAAACATTTTTTAAATTGTATAAAGTTTATTAATGTTTGAATGTTTTAAACATGATAAAGACTCAATAGATGAATGTATTATCATTGAAATTCAATGTAGTTCACTATATTTAAAGAATAGTCAAGTCGAAAGCCCAGCACTTTATAGTTAAGTTAGTGTAAATGTATTATACTAGAAAAAAATATTTTTGTTTTTCAACTATTAACACTCTCTAATTAACAGGTGTGCAACAGGTGAATCGTGGCCAAGTATTATGCTTGATTGCTTAAAAACCAGACCATGTGACCCTAAAGCAAATAAACCAAACGAATTATGTGGATCCACGTTAGCGTATGGATATTTTGTTTCATTTATATTTTTTTGTTCATTCTTGGTAAGATTTATGATAAGAAGATTTGCATCGAGTATTTGATAATTTGTTTTTATTTTTTATAGATGCTTAACTTGTTCGTTGCTGTTATTATGGACAATTTCGATTATTTAACGAGAGACTCTAGTATTTTAGGAGCGCATCATTTGGACGAATTCGTGCGAATTTGGGCAGAATATGATCCTAATGCAACGTTAGTTATCTCACATCGAATTTTATGCATTCACAATTTTTTATATATTTAATAAAAATGCATTTTTTTAGAGGAAAAATTCATTACACAGAAATGTATGACATGTTGAAAAATATGGATCCTCCATTGGGTTTCGGTCAAAAATGCCCTAATCGGTTAGCATATAAAAAACTGATTCGGATGAATATGCCTTTGGATGTAGATGGGAAAGTGAACTTTACTACAACATTATTTGCGCTAATTAGAGAAAATTTAAATATCAAAATGAGATCAGGTACAAAATGCAAAAACTTAGTTTAATATTTGAAAAATAATTTTGCAATTAAATTTTATTAGCGGAGGAAATGGATCAAGCTGATTCGGAGCTTAGAGAAACAATAAAACACATTTGGCCTCTGCAAGCAAAGAAAATGATAGACTTACTGGTCCCAAGAAATGATGAGTTGAATGCGGGAAAACTAACAGTCGGCAAAATATACGGGGGGTTACTTATACTGGAATCATGGAAAAATACAAGATTTGGTCAGCTAGAATCTGAAATGCCGGTAAGATTAATTTTCATATCCAGTGATTTTTATTGTACTAAAAATAAATCGAAGATTGTCTTTTGATATTCAGAACCACAAATTCAAAAACAAAATGAATCAAATGTAAAAAAACATGTTATTATTAAAAATACATATGTACCTTTTTATGATTTTTATTTTTATATTATGTTTATTTTTGTTTTTATTTATTTTTATATTTGAGTTAATAAAAAGCTACTGAGTCATATGTATGATTATCATGATTGGTTATTGAAAATCAAAAGACTTTTATTTGATATTGATATTTGTACCTGCAATATTTGTAATATAATTTTACACTTAATGTATATTAATAAGAGACCATTAAGAATATAGAAAAGCGTATAACTTCACAATAAATTTGTGTTAATCTGACCCAATTTTTTCTTCAATCAAGAGTATTTAGCTCTTTAGAACATATTATTTTTTTAATCCTTATATAAGTTATCTCATAGCTATATATGTTTAAAAAACGATATTATTTTATAAATTGTAAAGTTTTGTTGTTATATTATTTGTAGAATAATTTTTACTGTTTCATGTAGTACTTTTTGTGATAACTAACTAATAAATACATTTATATATATTACTTCATGATTTAAATTTCAGATAAAAAATGACATTTTTAGTTATTTTTAAATTATAAGATGATTATTTTATTTATATACGAAACTTTCCGAGAGTAATTGCAAAATTATGTTATCAAATGTTTAGACAAATAAAAAAACTAACGATTTATATAACTTCCTTAAAATACTTTTTAAGAATTGGCCGTTGTTTTTCAGGCAAAAGATGCAATCAAAAATAGTTCAACGGCCAGACAGCCGGTATTATTCAATTTCATTTTCTTTGCTAATGTTTTTGGAATTATACCGTTCTTTGTTTATATTGGTTCGATAAAAATTTGAATCTAGATTTGTTACCTGTGCACTCTTTTCAAGTTTCATATAGAATAGCATATTAATATAGAATAGCTAAATAAAAAATAAAAAAAAATTAGCTGAAAAAAACAACAACAATGCAAAGAAGTCAGTTCTGTAAAAATGGCTTATATTGAACGCAAATTCAATGAAATTTTCTAAAAATGTTTTTAAAAAATATATAAACACATAGGTGTTTCAGTTTAATAATATAATTAATATAATTTTATCGTAGAAAATTTTTATTAAAATTTCGTACAAGTACAAAGTAGTTTTGGAGAAATAGGTATAAACATTAAAGTTAGTATTGTCCTATATTTAACTTTCATTTACTTCATATATAATATTAGAAAATAATATTTCTTGTAGATTTAAAATCGTCACATGTCAATTATCATTATTTATACATATACACGATTTAGTCATAGTTATTTTTCTATTTCCATAAATTTTTACTACTCTTTTTACTGTAGGCGATATAGATTAGTAATATATTTCAGAATAGCATTTTACAGTTTTTTCTCTTTTTATACTCCTAATATAAAATTCCTGTATTGAAAACTATGTTTGCATGAGCTAGGGGTATACTTTACTGTTTTAAATCAACAAATAATTTTTTAGGTCAGAGATTTTGTTTATTCGACAAGAATTGCATGAAGATAACTAGAATGAAATCAAATAATTTCTTATCTTATATCAATGTTGTATAATCTAGATCAACGTTAAAAAAAACAATTTTATTTTATTGATTTTGAACTAGCCAGTCTAGATTATACAATCCTGAAACTTCTTGATTTTGTTTTTGCTTTCAATGTAACCTTTAAACTAGTTTTATCTTTCTAATAACAATGTTCTTAGTTTTAGAATCGTTACTATTATAATCAAATTATCTATTATATAAAATTTCTGAATATTTGGCTTCAATTAATTTTTTATACTTCCTGCTATACTTCTAACACAAAACACGAAAACTTATTTGTGGATTCAAAACACGTGTGTAAAATTCTTCATCACTCTATCACAGAAGCCGTCAATTTTTAACACCATACTAGATATAGCAGTGTTAGAAAAAAACACTGGATCTCGCACCGGATCACTTAGTTTGGACACGTCAAATGACATACTTAATTCGCAAATGCACTTATTACACGGTCATCACAATGGAGAGGCTGAACATGCACCAATGATTGCGGATTTGGCGCGTCGCACCACTCTAAGGAAAAGGTCACTCAGGTAAGAATCAAAGTTTTTTTCAGTATTTTTTTTTTTTAGTTCATATATTCAACAAATAAATCAAATTTCATTAAATATTCATACAAACATTTTTATGATTTTTTTATTAATTTTCATTAGTATTTATATTTTACTGCTCTTGAAAGTCTATTGTTTTTTTATTTCCAGGAACAAAAAGGTGAAAAATCGCTTGGTAATTATAGGTGTAATTTTTGTATTGTTCCTTACAACAAAACAATCTATTTCCTTAAAATGTAATATAACATTGATTTTAACAATGAAGCTTTACATTTTCACTTTGATGTTTTGTTTTAAGGGATAAGTTTATAATTGAATTTATTTAAATTGAGAATTTCCTCGTGAAATTTTATTTAAGTATCTTCAATTATTAAAAATGTATAAAGTAAGTATTCTGCATTATAGACACTTTTACACAAATGCAACATGCATGATTGCTTTGAAAGCACGTTTGAATGTCTACTAAGTTACTTTATTTTAACTTTTTATCATTAAAAATTTATGAAAAAGCACAAAATAACAACACAAATATGAAATTGAATATAGGACAATAAAATAATATGTTATAACGGAAAACTACAATGTGCGATACCATTTCTCACATGCAATAACTTAAAAGTTAAACGATGCATCTATAAAAGTTGTACCTAATATTTTTATTTATATGATATTCTGGAATGTTTGATTTATACTTTATTGTGTAATATAAATTTAGGATATTCGAGATTCATCAAGGCATCCATCAATGGAATCAATTCCCGATGATGGCCATTTACATCCTGGTCATGCACTGAATGGTCATCGACGTTCGCCAAGCCTTAGGTAACAAAATACATTTCGGTGTCAGTGTGTTGATAGCAATATTTATTTAATTATGTTTAATTGCTCTAGAAGATCTCCATTAGTAAGAACACCTAGTCCACGGAGAAGACATATGCATCACGATATAGGATTCTCGGATACTGTTTCAAATGTTGTAGAGATTGTGAAAGGGGAACACAGAAGAGGTAGATACTTTGGACTGCCAAACGCTCGCTTTTCTAGAGGTACTTTAGATTCGATTTTATGCTCAATGTGTATTGTGTTGTGATTTAACGATTTAATGTAAAAAAGCTAAACACTTACGATCTATCCGTATATTAATTTACTTTAAATGTTACTGTTCAATCAAAATAGTTTTGGGAGGATTATTTAATTTTGGACTTCTACAGTTTTTGGCACAAACCAAAGACAGCCGATTATTTTCGTAAAAAAAATAACAAGTGTTATAAATTATTTTTTGTCTATCACTAAATATGTATTATATAGTTAAATTGTATATACTAACAAACATGTAGAAATTTCTAGTATAAAATGTTAATTAATGTACTATCAGTGCACATTTAAAGTTTTTGCACTTAAAAGTTTTTGCTTTATACAGTTGAAAGGATAAGAATGTTTTCAGTTGATTAACTAAATTGCCCGTGCCCATTTCATTATCAGATCCTTCAATTAGCGTTAAAACTAAATTAGATTAGGAAAAATGATGATCTAAAAAAAGAAAATATGCCAGAATTGCATGCATTCAAAGAATTTTCAAGGCGCAATGTGCGCATACATTGATCTCGATTAGTTCGTAGTACGTTCAAAGTTATACATGTAGACTATTCTACTCAAAATCATATGAGCGGGTCTTGATACTAAATTTCTCAATAGGTTCGTGGTCCGCATCAACAAGTCCAGCACGGTCTCCTTCACCTGCTCATTATCGCATTCATGGAGGGCAACACGGTAGACCTAGTCGAAAATATCAACTGCAACATCCATCGTTTGGAACAACCAGTTTAGAACAGAGATCACGATCGCCCAGCCCAGCTAGATTACAGGAGATGCATGACAGAGATATGTACAGAAATGAAATGGGTACAATATTTTGTAAAATTTATATGATTTGTGTTATTTGAGCTGCTTTATTTTATACTGTTTTAATTTATATATTTTGAAACAGAAATTTAAAATTTGTATAATTTTCAAAAGATTTGACAAATGTTTGTTCTAATTCTCTTTTTAAAGTTTTGCACTGCATGTCATTTTAATACATATAACTATTTCAATGTTTTTCTCTGGTTCATTATTTTTCCCATACATTTAATTTCAGGTGGAGGTGGATCTAGCTACCCAGTTTTAGTTGGAAGAAGAGGCCGACGACTGCCACCTACTCCCTCAAAACCATCATCTTTACAAATAAAACCAACAAATATAAATTTCCCTAAGTTAGCTGCAAGTCCTACACACGTAAGTACCTGATATTATCAATTATATTGTGTAAAATAAATTATTTGAAAATTATTGTATTTAGGCTGTTCATACCACACCACACAGTGTGCATTCATTGCCACATTATCGTGATTCTTATCGTGATCATAGAGATAGAGACTTTTTGTATCGTACCAGGGATTGGGATAGAGATCAATTGATGAGGTACGAGTATAGAGACAGAGAACGTGAGCTTTTTGAGCGGGAAAGAGCTAGACATCGTGAATACGAAAGAGATTATGAAAGGGAATACGAAAGGTAGGAGAATTAGTTTGTTTTAACCATATATAAATTCTTTACTATAATAATATTATTATAAAAAAATAATACAATTTGTAGAATGGAGAACCAATTACCACTTTCATACGAGCAAGCACTAGCAATGGGTAGAAGCGGTCGTCTTTTAACTTCTCCAATTTTGAATGGTTATAAACCGAAATCCACTATACATCAAAGACATTCGGATTCTGATGAAGAAGATTGGTGCTAACACACATTGATGCCATACAATTCATACAAAAACCAATTTTGGGTTTAAAACGCATATATTGAAATACATTTGTGAAGTAGAGTAAGTTCGATTGTTAAACATATCTTAGAAAGAAAAGATAGATGAATGAGTAATAGTAAAAAAAGTATTTATCGTAGATAACAATTAAAACAATGTCCATATTTTTCACTTTTTATTGCTATATTTTCTATTAATGTATACAAAATATGAGCTAGTTAAGTTTAATTTTAAAATTTAATTTACCGTAAGGATTGATAATAAAATTAGTGGAAACTTTCATTTTCACAAGAGGCAGACACCCTTGAAATGAGTTCTTAAACTTTTCATTTGATAAATAAAAAAAATGATTAAATTATCAGACACACGACAAAATTTAATATAAGTTTTATATCTGCTCACTGTGACATTATGTAATATTTTGGACCTTTTCGGAAATCAAATTGATTTTTAAATTTAAAAATATATGTTGTCATTTTTGTAATGAATACTTGTAATATCATTAAAAATTTTTATTTCGAAAAGTATTGAGAACTTGAAAAAGTATATTAAATTTCGCAGCACACTAAGACCATAAAGAATATTTTGTCTCTAAACAACTTCTTTAACTAAATGAACCAAATTAATATTACTTTTTTCCAAAATAACGTTTGCTAAAATTTACAGTGAGTTTTATATATTTAAATAAAAACATCTATTTCGTATTAAGAAACTGCCATAACCAATCAAATATACAGATAATATAAAATAATCTTTGTAATATTTCAATTTGTAAACGCTTGCACATAAATATAAACTTATAAAATGATGTATACATCAATTTTGTTATTAGGTTCAAAAGTAAGATAATTAAATCAAGTAAGCCAGTTAAAAAAATATATTTATTGGAAGATGGTTGCCATAAGGATCATTCATAAAATAACATAAAACAGTATGGTTTTTATTTTTCATGATTATATTTGGTTGTACATACATATATTATAAATGGCTTCTAAAAATAGATACAGGACTTCCAATAAAACTAAAATTCTTAATATAGTTTTATTAATTTCATCATTGACGAAATATTGTTTTTGGTTGTTTCGAGTTTTAATAATTGAAGAAGCCTTTAAAATAAAATGTGAATGGCACGTTTAGTTTAATTTTTGTTCTTTATCATTCGGAATTTTTAAGATTTGTACAATAAATATGCCGAATATTATAATAAACATACATCCTAAATAAATAAAGAGAATCACATATGTATAAATAAGTAAAGTAAATATATACATATATATTTTTCCTGTGATACTATAAAATAAAAGAACAAAAATAATGAAGTAAAGTACTTAATAATAACTGCGTAACTTAACTAGGAGCTCATCATCGAGGCACGTAGCAAGATTCATTAAGAATAATTACAATTCAGTCCGATTTAACTTAAAATTTCCGCCAAAGTGTAAATTATAGAACATGATCGTTAATATAATAGAGTAATTAATATATTATCAAATATTGAAACAATGTTGGTTAAACATTTTTTAAACTGCGCAAAAACCGCTTATAACTTTTTGAAGTTAAAGGTAATATTAAAAAATGTGTAAAAATTAACTTTACTATTAATAATATCTTGTAAATATCTTATTTCCAAATATTCATTAAGGAAGAAAAAGTAGTTCATGTTATCCATCGGTAGAATAAAAAGTCAAACAAAAATAAAAAAAAAAATAAAGTTGATCAGGGGCTACATTGTTAATAAAACTGGAAAATTACTTAACATTAACTCAATTCAACTACTATTGGGATTTTGCAATTTAAAAGATAGAAATTCAAAATTTCAAAAGTACAAAAATTTCTGTAAGAAAGCAAAATAATAATATGAAAAAAAATAGAAATACGAATAAAAACTTGAATAAACTAAAGTTTCATTTATAATTATCATTAATTTTCAATGCACCTATAATAAATTCAATCAAAAATTTAAATTTTTGAATTTTTACGGGGTTAATTTAAAATCGGTTATAATAAAACTGCCACTATTCAATGCGCAATGAGAAAAGAGCATATATAAATATGAGTTCTTAAATCTCTACATGTTTACGATTTAGTTGATATTTTGTTATACTGAATTTAAGAATAACTTATTCTATATTTGTATCTATCGTATTTATTATAAAGAATATTTTACTTCTTGCTTGAAATTCTCGGTTAGATTCGGTAAAAAAAATTTATTTAGAACCTTAGACAATTAAAAAAAAATATGTAAATTTTTGAAAATATTTCTCTAAAATATTTTTTTTCAATAATTTTTAAAAGAAAAACATAAATAAGTTATACACATATACTTCTATATAATTTATTTTTTTTTGTTATTTAAATTTCTAGCTAGAAAATAAACAAATGATTAAAACGTAAAACAAAAATTTATATATGATATAAGCTTAATAATACATATTAAATTATTATCTTAAAGCTTTCGAAGCTCGTTTTTCTAAATAAATTAAATTTAATAAACGATTTAAATATTCAAACGTCTTTATTTTATGTTTGGTCCCTTTGTGTCTAATCAGGAAAATCTTTGTTTGAAGAGATCCTTTGTTTTGAGTCCAACAATACATTTTCTCGGAGCCAAGTTTTATTTCTTTTCATTTAATAAATACACGTATTTTAAACCTACAACCTTTGTTTACTGCCTTAGTACGATGCGTTCAAAAAAAAAAAATTAAAATTTGTGAGAAACGAGGAAATGAGAATCTGGGTATTTATTTTTGGAAGAGCGTTTCTCATAAAATTTATCTCTCTTAATGATAATCGTATAAAATGAGCTGAAATACTGAAGAGCATCTCATTTGATATCACTCTTAAATCCGTTAAAAATTCAAAATATAATTATTTTGTTCAAAATCTTATATTCAATATTTGAAATTAAACAAAAAAAAAACAAAACAAGCGAAATAAAAGGATATTAAAATGAGGCCTCCATCAAAATTTTCAAATTCAAATGAGGAAAACTCAACGAATAATCAAAATAGTGATAGAGAAAATCGTGATCGAATAACTCAAAGACTTACAGAAAATGGTGCAAAGTTAGCTTTCCCAATAAAAATTGGAAAAGGTGAGTCAAGTGTAAAATAAAGTGCAATTAATATTTTCTTTTATTCATTATATCCAGATATTGTACGTGTTGTAAGTAGATGTGAAGATGCAGGTGAAAACAGTAATTTGGGTAAGTTATATTGATTTTGAATTAAGATAAATCATGCAAAAAAGAAAATATCAGAACAAAGACCTACAAAAGTCAGACGTAGACATTTACCTTCGGGTCAGTAACATAGTAAGCAAACAAACAAATGTTTCCTTTATTTAAAATAAAGAACGATTGGTATTTATGTCTATATGCAGAATATTACTGCGTAATATTATTTGAATTTTCCCATGAGTAAATTTTATACACATGTCTACGAAATCAGTTTTCCTTTGTTTTTGGCAAAAAATCAAAATCTTATATCCAAAAAAGACACGCAATTTCCGATTATCTAGAATACTTATATAGAGTTAATTTTAATATTTTTTTTCTTTCAATACTCGGGTTAAAGGTTTTTAATATTTTTCTAATTTGTATAACTATGTAGTATCAGTAAAAATTATTTAAAAAAAATCAAAATCAAAATGTTTGACATCTTTTAATAAAAGGTCAAAAAATCTAAATATTGTTTACCTTACAAATAAAATAAAAGTTGTAAATGTATGTATTCAGAATGTCCAGAAAGGACATCAGGTCAAACAAATAAAATATAGGCCAACTGACATATATTTATTCAAAATATATCTACTCCGACATACGTAAATAATAATACTATACGCATGAGGTTCAATGTCTGAGTTGAACATATTGAGGGAATTTCTTTTTTCTCTCAGTCATATAAACAGTAGATACTCTCACTACTAATATCTTACGCTTTTGGTAGTCTTATTCCATGAACAAAAAAATATATAAATAAATAAAAATTATGGCACGACAAGTCGTTCACATTGTTCAAAAGTGCGAAGAGGCTGTTGAAACACTACATTTGGGTATGAAGATAACATACTTTGAGAATATTTGAGCTTAGTATTTAAAAAAAAAAATTAAAATTTTTAATTTCTTAAACCAAAACAAAGTAAACAAAAATTCTCTTTTCTCTTACAGATCTTTCAGAATGTCAACTCATTCAAGTTCCTGATGCTGTTTATCATCTCATGAGGAATACAGAATTAACAACGTGCGACTTAAGCTCTAATGTTATTTCCAAGATCCCACCTAAATTCGTTATAAAGTTCAGTTTACTCACAGGTACCTTACTTCTTCCCTTACTTTTACCAATTTTTTGCTCAATTTTTGTCTTATTAGATTTAAATCTATCGCATAACCACATGTCTAAACTGCCTGATGAACTTTGTGACCTAAATTTACTTCAAACTTTAGACATTAGTTTCAACTCTTTTATCACTCTACCTCCTTGTGTCTTCAAGATGAAGAGGTTAAGAGAATTGAAGGCTAGCGACAACCAAATAATAGGTCAGTATTTATAACTGAATGTTAAATATGAATTATTTTTTGATATATCGTCTCTTGTAGAAGTTGACTCTGATGAGATGATTGTTTCGGACTCTCTTGAAGTAGTGGACCTCCGTAATAATCCATTGACACCATCGTTTCATACATGGATTAAAAATCTAAAGCCGCAATTATCATACAACGTTCTGCTTTCTGAAAGGGAGCTAGAGGATTGGGAAGACTTGAAAATCTAGCGATAAATAAACATTGTTTGGTTTTGTGTTTGTGTGTTTTTAACACGAAATGTATTTTATTATGTATAAGAGAACATGGAAAAAATAAAATAACTCAGATGAATAACAGCCAATGTACTAATTTGAAATAATATCTTGATGCTAAATATACAATTTTTCAGATTTAACACTATATTGTTTGATTTTGAGCTATTGATACATATTTAATTTGTAAGTAATGAAGCAAACAAAAGAAACGTGAAAAAGCACATTTACTAATGTATTTACGGATTTTAGTTTGAAATAGACGATTAAGTTCAAAAGTATCACGCTTTTCAAATTTTGTGTAATATCATTTTGCACGACAAGAAGCTGTTATCCTTCGTTACTAAGTAGTAGTTACATATAATTATTATTACATTGACTTTAAATATGCGTCGTAGAGCTTGTCAACGAACTCTGTGTCATTTTTAATAAGGTAGTCAAGTGCACGTAACATCTGATCCTTGGTTAAGAGTTTAAGTTCCGAAGTGTTTTCGATCTTTGAGTCGTTTCCGTAAGTTTGTGTCTTTGACTGAAACATTGTGGGTGGAATTAAGGTCGGTCTTCCACCATTTCCCAAAATCTGTGAGTTTGATAATTGCTGTTGCTGTTCTATGTCACTCACATTCATTGCATTGACCAGCGGTTTGTTCTTGTTGTTTGCCATGTTATGCTGTCCCAGTGATACTGAATTGAAGAACGAAACTATGGGCGAGGTTCCTAGCTCAGCATCGGGAGTACTTGGCTTTTTCTGCACTCTTAGGCCATTGTTTTGCGGCGAAATTTTACCGCTCATTTCGTGTGACGGTGTGCTTCCTCGTTGTTTCTTTTCAATTTCGTCGACAGTATGCAAAGGAGGCGCTCCATTGGACTTCATGGGTTGCATTGAAGAGACGTCATTAGGAATTGCCGCAAAAAAGCTCATTACACTTGGGTTATTTATGCCGGAATGAGAAGCAATTGTGGCAGAGTCTTTCTGTTTGGGATTCGGGCTTGCCGTCGACGCACCTTTGTTGAAATCATCTTGTGCTTTGCTCAACATAGATAAGATGTTAATGTTATTGTTGGTGTTCTTAAGTTGTTGCATAAGTGATCGAATCTTTGCATCGCCAACATCAGCGTGTGGCACTGCATTGTTGGTTTTTTTGCAGTCCTTTATCAATCGTTTCAGCAAATCACCGATGCGATCACATTCGTTACTGTTGTAAAACCAAAAGCCGCGAATTTTGGATCGCTCATTTCGATACAATAAAAATGGTGGTTGTGACTGCAAGTCAATTTGTCCAGTAATCGGTTCCACCAAGGAATTTGTATTTAACCGATTGTTTATAAAAATGCTGTGAAATGGCTCTGCGTTTCGACTGTAGATGAAAAGGGCTCCTTCAATGTCGGTCTTTTCCCATTCTGTAATACAAATAAAAGAACGAAGGTAAAAAATGATGCTTCCATTGGAGGTATTGGAGGCAGCTCCTCACCACTTGTATCCGCATTAAATGTGTAAAAAGCCACATGTGCCGAGCTATCTACAATATTCTTGACATACGGATCGACGCGGTTTATCGCCACGATATTCATGCGAGTCTCTGTTTCCTTTGCCATCTTTTTTAATTGTTATTTAAGTTATTTAAACAGTCCTGGATATCAATAGATTTCGTTGTGTCACCAATGTGAATTTGCCACAGATGCTAATTCAGGAAGTTTCGAGTCGAATGGAAATGATAACTTCCAGTGAGCGCCATCTGCAATTTATTATTTTTATTCGTCTCGCATGAACGGGACCCTTTGAAACCGTAGGGCGCCATCCATTCACAGTGTCGGAAGTTTGAGGGGGGGGTGGGGTGGTTCATGAATTTCCTATGGATTTCGACGTAGGGGAGGGTGGTAAAAAGGAAGAAAATACGACGTCGTATGAATTCTTAAAAGTTAAGATTTTTTGTTGTAATTTGTCAGTAATATGAAAGCGCTTTAAACTTTTTTGGTCTGTTTTTTAACTTACTGATTAAACATGTAAAATTTTTCACAAATATCCATATAAATTTGAGTAAATTTTTAACAATTTTTCTTGAAAAAGGGGGGTAATTTACTAAAAAGTACGTCGTAAATCAGGAGGGGGACGGTTTCCAATTATAGGGAGGTTGGGGGTCAAAAACTGTGCGTCCAATCACATGGACATCAGATTTTTCATAATAAAAAAAGTCGTTAAACTTTACTCAAAACTATGCTACTTATACATAATTTTTTTCAAGCTAATAATCCAATAGGTAATTGGAAGGTTTCCCGCTTACTGCACCAAAGAAGCATTGACATCTATTATATTATTATTCGAAGCTCTTTTGCGTGTTAAAAATTATTATGTAGCTACATATAAATACACACATATTTATAGACACAATCCAAGACTTAGATGAGCTACCTTTTCATACAGTATTGGTGACTCAAGTAGGTGGAATACAAAATACGAGCCATAACACCGCGTTTTATTCAACAAGTTCGTCAGTGAATTCGCGATACTCGAAACGATCGGATACTCAAACTAAAGTTAGAGCTTTAAACTGCCTTTTCAACGAAACCTACACATGAACAAGTTCATAATACCACACATATTGTAGCTAGTGTACACATTTTTATGAAGGTAAAAACGATTTAGTGCCAGAAGCTATTGTTATAATACCAATGAATAAAAAATTACTAAAAAACAGTGATTAATATTATTTAATTGTTTAATATGTTCATAATTAAAGTAAAATGGATCCAATTAAACTGCTGATTGAATAAGATATATATGCATTTTTTCAGAATGAATGTTTGTTAAAGTTTTTTCACAAAATAATAAAAAAGCAATGGATTGCTGAATAAAAGAACATTTTTTGAGTGCTTTAACATTAAATTCGAGTGCAACCAAAAGCAATTTATTTAAATAATCAAAAAGAACGAACATACTTGTGGGTCGTAAAACCAGTTTGGTTCACCTTTCATCATATTGTTTTTGTATGTGTGTTAGTAAAGCAGCCATTTCAATTAAAGTTAAAGTTATTTTGCAGAATTCCCACTTAACGAATACTGAACAACTTCCTACACTACTACAGAGTAATAAATACTACAGTATGCTGCTAAAAATGAAAGATGAATTTGAAATAGCCAAAGTCTTTGCAAAATAACTGTTGAAATACACAAATAAAATGTTCGTGTTAGTGGTTACATAAAGTAAAGCCCACACATCGATGCCATACAAAAATAATATTTTTATTCAGGGCGATGACAACATACAGAATACAAACTTACGTGAGCTTCATGGAAATGCTGATGAATCGAATATTTTATGGATTTTCTTAAAATTCCTGGAAAAGCTCTCTCCTTTAAAATAATTCATTCCCTTGTCTATTATGATGTTGGTTATAAATTGGCTCTTGCACTAAATAAATAAAAAACACAATTGAATAGAGTTCCATTTCCCAAGGAAATGACTTGAAATATAATAATTTTTTTATTCATATATACGTTACCTACTTTACTGTCTAGTTATATACGTAAACATTTCTTTGATTTCTTTCTTTTTTTTTGTTCTTTTCATAGTCAGTAAGATGTTTCATTTAAAAATTTTCATCACTGCCTATCTGGCATTTATTTTGAGCTTAAAAAACTCTTATGCCCAATCAAACTATGCATCGCAGGCGAATAGTATCGAATATTCAAATAGTGGCTTACCCGAAGAAGCAACGCTAGATGGAAAGGTTGTAGAAGATTTAAAAAAATTTTTCAAGTGTTATAAATTGTGTAATTTCGTATATTAGGTTACAAAGTTGGATGATATAAGTCCTATTATATTCCTCAATCGCACAAAGGCTGCGCTGAATTGTGGTGCTGGTTCAATGCAGGTATGTAATTTTTCATGTAATTAAATTGATATCTTTAAAACTTTTTTACTTGTTGTTCTCTAGGTTGACTTAAAGTTTAACGAAAAATTCTACGGAATAGCTTATGCTGATTTTGATAGAAATAGCGCTTGTCAAATAATAGGAAAAGGCGATTTATCTTATCGAATTGAACTACCACTGAAAGGATGTGGAACAAGACAAGTATTATTATAAAAAATTTTACTAAAAAATTAAAGAGTACATTAAGCTTATAATGTTAACATTTTCACAGGAACCACAAAGAGTTTTTTCGAATAATATTGTGGTGCGTTTCCACCCGGGACTGGAAATGGATGGAGATGAAATAATTACGATTGTTTGTCGTTATCCTCCTCCAATAGCACCACCTCCTGCAGGGCTACCTGCACCAATGTATGAAGTTTTTATTTATGTTGCTTTTAATTTTTATTTATTTATTTTTTTTTTATTTTTTTTTTCAGTTTAACGCCGTTGCAAACCGCTTCGGTATTGGAACCTCCACTAAAGGGCATCCAAATTCTATTCATTATATGTGCAATCATGTTCCTTACTTTGTTATTACTTGGTCTCGGCGTTTCCTATTATTGTCTTCGAAGACGACCAATTATTGTGCGTCGTTTACCTGTCTCTGTTGGCACCGGATCGGAAATAACCAAACTTAGTGGTAGCAGTTTAGGTAATAAAAATTATAAATCAATTTCATAAAAGCAACGAAACGACCAAAAATTTCCATTATCAATTGCAGGTAACATATCTGCTTTCGAAGGAGTCAAGATTCCAAGAGCGCAACCACCTCTTATGGCCGTACTTAGTTCATCCGGCAGCGAAGGTCCCCTTATTTCGGATACCATTCCCTCTGATTATCCCAGTGAGTCTCACTCAGATGCTAGCTCGGCTGGAAGCTTCGAAAATCATGCATTTGTCCAGGAACTTTCCAGTGTATGCAGTGAACAGTATGCTCAAACACAACATGAAATTATGGCCATCGGGGTTAGAGAAGGTTCACCTAAATTCAATGTGCAAGTTAATGTTAAGCGTACCCCACCTGCTTCATTGATCTCGTCTGTTCCTTCGTCTGATACCGAAAGCATAGATACGCCGCGAATGGAAAGAAATAATTTGTCGACAATCATGGAGTCTCATGAAGATCGTGAAAGCATTGTGACCGTAGATTCTCTACCAAAAGAAATCTCTCACACACAATTCACTTATACACCGGAAATACATCCGATTCCAAAATATGTTCCACCAGAAATCCAAAAACTTGTGAGAACACAACAGGAATACGTAAGAGACGATTGGTCAAAAGACTTTGCGGACCGTGTTGGACATCGAAATGTTCTTAATATGGCTCCACAAGTAACAACTCATACAATGAGTGAGTACGTTGATACTGTGGATATTGATGTAGAGCCGCCAATAAGTGTTGTAAAGAAACCAGAAACTACTCAACACATTGTTGATGATGTATTTTTGAAAACCATAACAGAGAAGAGCACTCAATTCGAAGATGAGATACACAAGAGAAAGGTTACTGAATATAAGATGAAACCAGAATCTAAGTGGGACGTAACTATTCGCAATTATCCTAACAACGGTCCTCAGTGGGAAGACTTTTCAGATGTATCTAGTTCATCGGGTCTCGTTACACCGCGGTTTGAACGAGCTAATCAAGTTCTGCCCCCGAAGAACTTTATTTCAGAAAGTGGATTGGGCTTGACCAGTCCAGAATTGGTGGGAAATCTGAAGCCGATTGAGATTCCTCCGGAGGACAAATCTGTGAAGAACTGGAATGTCTTAATTCGAGTTCTTCAAGATGGTAGTCAGGTATCTGATTCCGAAGAAACTTCATCTCAATATTCCTCAACGGCATCTGCAATGCATTTGCAACGTCAATTGAGCTATGAAGACAAAACGAAATGGCGTGATATAATCACTACGGAATCGACCTTAAGGTAATATCTACAGAAACGTAATTATAAAATTTTTTTGATTTTCTTTATTTTTTTCTATTTCACAGGACAATGCTACTTCATGCTTCCGTTCGAGAAGACTTTGAGAAAATACGTCAAGATGTACGTTACGAAAAATTGTTCGAGCCAGATTCGTGGGATGTCATTATTCGTATATTGGCTCCTCCAGATAATGATGTGGAACTTCGTTCCCAAAAACGTAAGGCAAAACGAGAAATTTGGGATACTAGATCCCGCAGAAGCTCGCTGCCAACTCTATATGAGTATGACAGTGATGGAAGCTCCGTTCGGACCATTACAAATGACATTGTTGTTCAACATCAAAATCCAGCCTATCAAAGCTCTAATAGGTCTCGGCACACTTCTCGTTCGTCATATCGCTCCGATAATATTGACATGCGATCCATGTCTGAAGTAACGGTTGATTTTGGACGTCGTCCTGACACCATTGATAACGGATCTGAAGTGAGCTCTTTATATCCAAGGTAAATCAAAAAAAAAAAAAATAAAAATTTAAATAAACAAAATAAATACTATTTATTTATAGCCGTTACTACGAAGAAGACTACGATAAACATTCAATCCAACGCTCATTGAGTCAACCTAGTCTTGCGAGATCAGCCAGTGAATTTACAGAACGTTGGATTGCTCCAGACACAATAGAACATGATCATTCTTCTCCAGAAAGTAGTCCACGTGGTAGACGTCGAGCGATGGTAAATTAGTTTGTTTTTTTTTTTTGTTTAAATTTTTAATGATATATATTTTTTTTGGCTTTTAAGGTAAGCCGTGTTATTGAACAGCGATCGGAAGCTCGAATTGCAAAGTATTATTCCGAGGACAGTGATCAAAAATGGTAGTTCCAATAGAATAGTCACTTGAATTGGACATTTGCAGTTTTTGTTGTTTAACAGTAAAATGTACAATTTGACTGATATTGAAGATACTCGTGCCAACTATTTGAGACCGTACTAACAATTTTAAAAAGAAAAGTATTAATCTAATTAACACAAATAACAAAACTACTTAGTACATATATTATCAGCATTCTAAGAATTAAAATAATATTTAGATTGATTTTTATAATTTTGTGATTAACAGTTGCTTAAAATATTTTTCAAGTGAATACTAAAAGCTTTACATGTATGAAAATATGTATGAATACTAAATTTTACTTTATCTAACAATTAGTTTTGTTCAATCATCACTTACAAGCCTTCACTTATACATATATTTACAGATGAGCTAATAAATATAATCTTATAATTTAAAAGAATTTTTTTTTATTTTACCTCCATTCAGCGATCTTTGAAAATTGAATGAGACTTATTTATTTTTTTTTTTAACTTTTTTTTATTAATGCAAAATTTTACACTTGTTTGCGATATGAATTTTTATTATATTGTATTGTTTATTTTATTATTACTTTATCAGTATTATAATTATTACTATTTTATTATTGACAGAGTAAATGAAAGAAAGTCTTTAGACTATATTATGTAATAATTTTCGTCGTACTTAATGTAACCTGGTCTCTTGAAAGCGTTATGTGAATTTTTATGCAGTGTTAATGTGTGTTGTGTTCATGTGTGTGTACGTGTTTGTGTCTTGAACTATCAAAATACTTAGAACTGTTGATTAAGGCAGTATTATTATTCTAAAAGAATAAAATTACATAGAAATGTTTCTATTATTGTATTGAATCCTTCTTTAAGTAAGCACTTATTGGTGTTATTTATTCATTGGTCATGTTAAGTTTGATTCAATATTTTTTATGTATATATATATGTATATATATGTACAAAAATTGAATTGATTTATTTTTCCTTGTTTGGGGTGCTAACATATAAATAGGATATCCATTCAAATTTAAATCATAAAGATACTTGGTGTAATTGTACAAAATAAGCAAAATTGAGATAACATTAATGATAATCAATTATTTTTAACGATCTTATCTCTCGATTTTAAAAAATAAAAAATGTTAATTTTGTTATCTTTTCTCACAATGTAGTGCACATATATTAGGATTGTCAAAAAAATCTTAGAAGTTCAACCTAGATACCAACAAAATTGAACCAGAATCAATCTTAAAAATTGTGTTAACTGACTTTTTATATTATCAAAATTAATTCTTAACTTCTGAGATGCCCCGAAAATATATACATTTGAAAAATCATTCATTATGCTTTTTTTATACTTATTCAAACAAAAATAATATAAATTTAATATAATAAAATAAAAACGTTATTTTTAACGTTTTACGATCACCAAATCAGTATATTTATTTTTAATAAAAAAATCTTTGTGTACCTCTTTTCAACTTCGACGGAGAAAAGTCATAATTCTAAGCATTTTTTATAAACACACCTAATATACATTTTTAAAAAATTAAAAAAAAAATGAACCAGATATCCCATTTGTTAATTTTAAATGTATTTTTAATCAAATATGTGTATGTGTAGAGCTTGTCTTGATATTATACGTCAAAAATTATCACTATCTCAGTCCATTTTTAATATGTATTTGAGGATATAGGCAGTGTTACGCTGTATAAATTGCAATTGATATTTAGTTTGGTACCTCGCCTTTTTTTTTTTGAAAATGCTTTTTTTTCAGTAAATTGAATGAAATTGAAGTTTTTAAAATATAGGTACAATACATTTATCTAATATTTATGAGAAATTAAAATCATTTTAGTAAATGGTAAAAATAAATGTTGGCACAAATTTATTTATATTTATAATATATGTAAGGACTGTACGTTTTAATGACTTTTAAGATTGACGTAATTTTTGTACGTATAATATGTGGAAGACAAAAGCACTTTAGTTATGGAGAAATATTGATACATTTCCTTATTGCGTGAATGGCGTATAGCTTCTTTGTACTTTTGAAGCTAACTGTCATTTTTCAAAGGATAATAATTTAGGTATATTTTTATAAATAACAAGTGTTCTACTTAATTAGTGTCTAAAGCAATTATAGAATTTAATTCAATTGTTTCAATAAATTCTTAAACAAATTTTTAACAAAACACTATGAGCAACAATCGATATTTTAGCTACTATGTTAAATTTAATACTTTACACGATACCGTTTTGTAAAAATATTATGAAAATATTTTCTAACAATAATAATAACGACTAATATAATTAATTAATAGTATTTTTGTCATAATAGTTTGAGATGGAGACGAAAAACGCTCCAGTTATTTATAAGAAATATTGAGACTAAAATGGGGTATCGCTAATTTCGATTTGTTTATAATAGTAATATATATATATATATATTATTTAGGCATTTCTTTCCATGTAATTTAACGTTTTTATGGAAAATCCATTATTTAATAATTAATTATTTAGAATAACTTTACTAAAATCTGCTACTCATTAACTTTAACACTTTAAATTTTCTAAAATACAGTATTTTATTTTCTTTTTCAATTATAATTTGGCAGTTTATTTTGCTTATAAAATTATTATTATGATTATAAAAGCGAAAAACATAATGTTGTTGAATCAGTATGTTGTGCTCAAAATATGCATTTTTAATGTTTACACACACGTACTTGTTAATTTTGCTTATAATAATTTTTGAACATAATATAAAACATAAATTAAAGTACGTACATGTAAATACATAAATCGTTGTTTGGCGTTTATGTTAAAAAATTATTTTTGGTTAACAAATTCAAATGTGATAATTTGTTGATTTCGTTAAAAATATTCTAAACACAACATATGAATCAATTGTGTTGCATTTTTATACTATTTTTTTTATTTTTAAATTATTTATCATCTTCAAGTAAAAGATATCTACATGTTTTCACACTGGAGTTATTACTTTTTTAAATAAAAGCAATGCATTTTTGAAATTTACACAATTGTCAGTTGAAATTTAAAATTTCATTGTTAGACTTTAAGTTTAACTTAATGATTTACATAAATCTTAAGTCATTTTTTATTATCATAACTTTTTATTCTTTTTTTGTTTTGTTTTTTTTTTTTTAATTCTACTTTTATGTAATATTTTTATTTGTATATAGTTAATAACAGTATATTAATTGAACCTTTTAATAAGTATGTATTGATGAACTGAGATATACAATATTTGCGAGAATAATTGAATAAGTACATAGTTTTAATTATAATATTTGGAAATGAAGGGGAAGGTTTCGACTTACATGATAGTTACAGTAAATATTGCTTAATTGGTATCAAACCTATAATATCATTTCAGTAATTTAACTTTAGAGTATTAAGTTATATTTCTATTGTTTTTGCAGATCAATAAAAATTGAGATCACCTTTTAAATGCCTACAATATTTGTTTTCTAATTATTATATTAGAGTATACAGTGATATATAAATTATAAAATCGGTTAAATTTTATGATATATATTGTAGTGAGTATTATTAAGATCTGTACGTTTTATGCAGTTTAATCGGGGTTTAAGACTGTTATTTTATAATATTCTAATTATTTATTAAAAGAGACTAACGGTGTTTGAGTATTACTTGTATTCGGCTTGTGTGTGTGATGTGTATTTATGTTATAGTGTTGATGTAGTGTTAAAGTCCGATCCCAAAATTGATACGGAGCTGGTAGATTTGACTCTTTTGGGAAATTATGAGAATTTTCAAAAGAAAAACATAATCAACGGTAATCCATTCAGTTTTTATATCTATTTTTCTTGGACGGGTGTTTTGTGTCTTCACCGCACTTTTGTTAGTGTTAAATATGTCTATATTTGTTATTAATAAGTGTTAATGTTCATTTAAGTTTAATGTTTTTTTTGTTCTATAGTTAATTCAGTAGGCAATAGTTTTATGAGCGATTCTCATTCTAATATCAAGAGTATATCAATGAAATGTGACTTGTAGTAGTAATTTTATTATAAAATTTTAAACTTTTCACAATATCAACACTTCTCTTTTGATAAACCATAATTTTGGTCAGAACACTGATGAAAGGTATATTATATTGTTATTATAAAATAATTTGCTAATTATTATTATTATATGTATTAGGCCCAATATCATGCATCCTGAATTTCACCTTTTATGCCAGGAACACGATGATGTTGGTTACTTGTTAATCTATTTGCTAAATCTTGCATTACATCACGAAAAACGATGCTGTCGATGTTCTCACCCAACATATACAACAAAAACCAATCTCCCATTTTTGACCTTCTGACAATTATTTCAATTGCATCTCTGCGTACTAATCTGTTTTTTACGATAAAAGAAAGAAATTAGTAATATTTGACTTGTGATACGAAAATTTGTATATACCTAAATCTTAACCTTAGAAGATAAACTCTCATGCGTGGAGAAAATATAATGATTATTCTATAAAATAGTGTTAAAGCTGATAGAATGAAAAGAAGAATAAACCAAAACCACAAAAAAATGTATATTTTTTCGTTAACTACATTTAATGGAAGAATACAAATAGCATCGTGTCGTTCAACCTAGAAAAATGTAAAAAAATTAATAAAAATTTCTTGATTACTGATTCTCTCTGATTATAAATTACCTCTCCACTAACGCCATATTTGTAGAATGTACATTTTGTCATTCGAGGAAATATGTATATCATAGGATCCATACGATCCTCTTGATCCGCTTCCATATGTGAAATTACATCGAATCCGAATGTCCAAAATTCGCCATCAAAAAATTTGTTCATCAGAAACATTTGTCCTGTCAAAAAAGTTTTCGGATGATTGTTACCATAACAAAGTTAAAATTCGTGTTTTTAAACTTACCCACGACATTTACAAGTGACAAAGTTTCACAAATGTAATATCTGTACGCCCACCAATTGTGATACCTATAAAAAATAACTTGGTAGTTTCTCAAAAACATTTCATGAATTGTTTATTAATGATTCAACTAAAAGGCATCACATCTGGGCGATTTTTTTTTTTTTTGTTGAGAAAAATAGTTTTTTTTAATAAAACAAGAATATAACAATACTTACATTAGGTTTTCCCACAGGTAATCTAAAAGAAGTTTTTTCTTTTGTTTCTTTTCAATTTCAGAGCAAATACCGATATCTAAATCCATCATTAATGCGTGTATTTTTCCACCTTCCCATGATTTCCATAGCCATCTTGGTGTGTAGAACAAAATTGCCTAAAATCACAAATTTTTAGGAAAATATAACATATTATGCCTCATGCTGGCTTAGAAATGGAAGACTTAAAAATATTTTTTGATGCGTACGACTTTAAATTTTAATTACATTTACCTGAAAAAATAAACAAAAGCAAACCCATTGATAATACTTGTATACTTTTCTGTCAGCATGTTTGCCTTCAGAATTTCCCACTCCTGGATAAGGCACTTCGCTCCCCAATTTTTTGGTAAAGAGACTTTTCAATGCATACGTTGAATGAATCCAGCAATAAGTGTTTCTAAGTAAAATGAGTTCTCATAAATTTTTAACAAATACACAAAAAATTATAATCCTATTTACAAGACATCTTCTGGAATATCTTTGGTATGAACGCAATCAATGGGGTCTGAAAGTCAAGATGACAAAATTAATAATAAATTAAAAAAAAAAGGAAGTTCCAATAGCTTACTGCCTACATACTGACGGGTGGTAACAATAAGCGAAAATGACATTAAGATCATAACGGTTATTGAATAGTGCAAACGAAAAACTGGAGCATCAATGTGAACATAATTAACTTTTATTAAGTTTTTAAGGCCACGAAATATATCCAACATTTTTTTCCAACAGTAGCTCACATGGGTTTTTTTTTATTTTTAACTGCCTTAATATCCTGTAGCGCATTACACTTTTTCCATGTATATTTTACGTATTGTAAATAATATGTTGGAGAAAGGCAATTTTATTCTTTAATGCTTTATCACTTGCTGTTTGAAAGGCCACTTTATTTTTCATTATTTTCTAGGTATTAACTGAAATTTCAGATAAACGAATTACTTATTTTCTTTCACGATTTTTTCTTCAAAGTTCATTATTCATCCTTTTGTTGATGATGATTCATGCTAAATCGGCATATGAGTCAATAATTATCAAACAATTGTAAATCATTTTTACTGCATATTTTTGTGAAAACATGAACTTCCAAAAACTCAGCGATAAATATTTTTTCAAATAAACTAAAGTTCACTCAGTGTACTTGCAAATAAACAAATATATTCTGAAAATACTTTTGTTTATGAGGGAAAAATCCAAGTTTGATCCATGTTTTCTCGAATTTTAAGTGCAGTATGAAGAATAATAAAATGTATCTTACAACAAAATCATATACATATGGTTTGAATGTTACTTTTTATGTACCATATTGAACGAGAAGTAGAGAATAGTTTAAATTTAGCTTGATCTATTTTTAAATTTAATAGTAATATTATTATAATAATTGTAGATGAAATGTATTTTATTTAATTCGGAATCCCCTTAATTCTTGTAACTAATATATCTTTATAATATTCTTAACGATTCGATATTTTCTTCTTTTTTATAATTTTAGAATTTTACATTCCATGTATTTACTCATTCTTGTTTATAGTTTAAATGAAAAACGTTTTCTCTTTAAGCTAAATTAAAATATTGCTTGTTTAATTTTTCTTCTGTTTTTTTATCGTGTCATCATTCTTTATATTTTTACAATAATTTCATTACACTAATCACCTTCAAATTATGTTCTACTTAATACTAAACTTCTACATAACGTGAAAATTAAGAATGAATCTTGGAGTATTTTATTCAGTTGTTCACGTTTCGACGCCAAAATTAGCACTGGCTATCTCAAATGTTTGAACGGTTTATTACAATATCTCACATCACTCGTATGCGTTATTCTCATATAAAATCTATGAAAATTTTATTTAAAAAAAAAAAACGAAACTGCTGTATTTTTGGATTTTCATATTATACAGTAAAACACATTGAGCGGATGAAAATTCATAAAATATTCATGTATAAAATGTAGTAAAGACACCAAATGAACGGATGAATAAAAGTGAACAATATATTGCTCTATGTTATAAAAGAAATTTACGCCAAAAAAAAAATTTGTGTTTGAAATTTATCATTGTTTAACAAATTTATTTATGATACTCATTGAAAAGAGCCCTTACTGTTTTTTTTTTGTTATGGGTTTTATTGAGTGACAAAGGGAAGACCCACCACCTAATTTAAACGTACAAAAAATTCAAAGCACAAAACTGAAATAAACCATTTGATATAGCTTAGACATGAAAGAAAAACTTTTTAAAAAAAAACTTGGGATGTATTAAACACAAATTTGTGAGATACAGATGTGTAGGGTATTAGCATTTTTTTAAATATATATAATATTAAACAATCGTAATGCAGGTTATAGGCGTATCTGAAGTATTTATGAAAAAAAAGTAATAAAAAATCATAATTGACTAAGTTGTAAGAAAAACGTATTATTATGTAATTTTATACTAAACTTAAGTCTTCCATTATTTAAAATATCATTTAATTGTTAACGAGACAAATCTACTTACTTGGAAAAATAATGTAAATGCAACCCATTGGTAGTATTTAGTATGTTTAATTTTTACAGCTCCTCTGCCCTGAGTATTGTCTACTCCAGGAAAGGGCACTTCATGACCTTGTTTTTTCATAAATGCATCTACAACTGTATAAGTTGAATGAATCCAGCAGTAAGTATTGAGCACTATAAAGAGAATAATAAAATTAATTAATTTTTTATAACAAATACAAACATTTATATTTGGAAAGTAAATTACCATCTTCTGGAATATCTCTCGTGTGTACACAATCGATAGGATCTAAAAAATAGCAAGGTGAATTTAAAGCTGCATTACATGATTATTTTGAAAAGTAAACCTACTTCCTACATATTGTCTTGTTGTAACGGCAATAGAAAAAGTAACTAGTAGTATTACAGTTGCATTGGTGTGTAATCGAAAAATCGTTGAGTCTATTTTCACGTGATTCACCTATAAATGTTATGTAAAATTAGGAAATGTTGTGAATTAGATAAATTAATTAGAAAAATTTTTGATGTACATGTCCAATTAAATGAAATCTCAAAAACTAATTATAACTAATAATAGAAAGTACAAACATATTTCAATAGAAAAAAAAAAACAAAGAACAACATAAATATAATGATGCGAAAAACGTATATCAATAGAAATCAGGAAGAAAATAAATGATTTCATCAATAGGTATAAACGTTGATTAAAAGAAATAATAACGTGGAAAAAATCGTAGGCATATTAATATTTACCAATAAAATCGTCCAAACCAACCTTTTAATTATGTAAAATTGTTAGTAATTAGAAGCTGATACTCACCGATGATCTACTCACTTGCATAAACGCATAAACACCTCGTAAGAATTCCATGTTGTTTGATGATGATGGTGAATATTGTGGTGTTCTATTTGTAGAGTGATTTGCCCGCCTAAAATACGATGGGGCTCCGTTATGCTCAGAAATATGGTATTTTGGTTTTCTATTAACAGTCCTATAAAAAATTATTACAAATCCTTTAATTTGATGAAGATATTTTATAAATACATAAATATAAAAACTAATTTTATGAATATCTGTTAAGGAATATCTTTTAATATTTTTGAAACAAAAATATTTATTTTCGTTAAGGTCCATTGGGTACCTTGACGTGGATAGACTAGAGTGACTTCTTTACTTATATGACGCCTAAAAGATGAGGTTTTTTCTAATTTTTTTTAATATTGATTAGGCCGCTCCAAATGAAACTCAATAGTTTTGTCCGATGCACCATTTTAAATTCGAAAATCAAAAACTAAAAAAAGTTAAAAATTTCATCAAAAACTACCGATTTTTGGTGTGTTTTTATAATTTTCTAAGAAATTTTCAAAAAAAAAAAAAATTTTTTAATTTTTAGTAATTTTTGTATTTAAAATCGTATTTCGACATAAAATTTTCTTTAAAAAATTTTTTTTTCAAAAAAAAAAATTTGACAATTATTTTTATAATATTCATTTTATTCAATTTTAATTAAAATGTTTTTAAAACAATTTTTAATACACAATGGTCAATGTAAAAAACTCAAAACAATAATAATATTGATAAACGACCAACCTTTTTTTTAAAATTTGGCATTTCGTATGAAAAAAAAAGTATTTCAAAATTTTTTATTTTTTTTGCCCCTCCCCATTTTTATTTCAAAAATTTAGGACAAAGCTATTGAGTTTCATTTGGAACGGCCTTAATTAAATTAAATTAAAATATTAATATAAATTTTATTGCTAATACTCGGCAATTTAAAATCATATTTGTTCGTTCTTTTTAATGTCATGACTTTCGGGTCAAAATAAGTAAAACCCAATAGACCATCAAAATCAAAGTTCTCCCAACGTGCAATCTTTTATTTTAACATATATGTACATTATTTTGAAAGGAACTTATCCAATTTGTCTGTTTTCCGTCCTTCCTTACCCTGATATTTTGACGAAAGGACGCAAAAAGCGTAAAATGTATCAAACATCACCGATAATCATCTAAAATTTCTCTTCCTAACAGACTACGCACGAACTCGTTTATCGATTTACATGAAACACATAGCAAGATAATAAACTGAATACATAGATTGTAATAGAAAAAATTGCTTGTCTGCTCTTATTAGACCAAATTGACGTTTATCTTTGAAAATCCTGTTCTAAAACAGATAAGTGATAGTGAGTCATGATTACTTATACTAGTGCCTCCTAGCTTTAAAATACTGAACAAGTATATTTTAGAACGTATGTTTTTCTTTTATCACGAAATTGATTTGTACAGCGCGTTTTTATGTAATAAAGTAGAAATATATTGACAAAAGTCTTCAGCTTCACAACCTCTTAATATAAAGAAAATATTAGTGATTGAAAAGTAAGGTGTGAAAAATATTTAGATTATGTGTAAATGAAAACATCTTGTTAAATATAATTTAAAAAGTGACAAAATAAATTAAGTTTTGTGATGCTGAGATTAATTATTTAAAAAAGCAATGCAAAACTCACATTATACTAACAAAGATAACGATATTTGTAACAAAGATAACGATAGTAAAAAATTATACAGGCGTGCAAGAATAAACTTTTTGTTCTGTTGTGGCCACCCTAACTTTTTGAATTTTTTTTTGTATCTAGTTGAAATTTGAATTATTTAGTCCCATTTTCGCTACGAATTTTTTAACTTAAAATATTTTTAAGTAAAATCGACGTATTTATAATTAAGAAAATCTCAAAGCAAATACATAACTCAATGATAAAAGTATGAAATTATAATAAACGGTCAAAAATTACTTAAAATTAAAAACGTAATCCAAAACACAATAGCCCATTCCGAAAAAAATTGGGACAAATAGTTCGAAATAAATTCAGAGAGCTTTAACAGAGTTAAAACATAGTAACATAAAACATTTAAGGAAATTTGTGGTGTAAAGCATTAAAGTAGTTGAACATAGCGATATTAATTCATTACAAATACATTAAATATAATTTTTCGTAATATAAGTATTACCTTCTATGCTGCTTTCTGATTTCTCCACTTCTGCCAGGTAAAGGTCGTCCTAAATGTGCGTGAGGTACTTGAGTAGAATCATAAATACTCCGTCTTTCGGGAGAACCTGGCGACTGTAATTCGATATCGGCAGTTGGATCAAGCGGGTGTATTTTGGTTGCAGGACTGTCAAAGATAGAACTGACCAACGAAGCGCTTCGAAGTGATTTAAAACTACTACGGCGCTCAGAATCGCTAATCATTTATATTGTGTTCTGCTTCAACCATTTACTAACTTAAATGTCTTTTTCTTCAAATCACATGCATTCTTTCGTTTATTAAATTTTTGTGTGTGCATTTTTTATAAAGCTAAAATTTGAGCAAACTTGATCACTGCTTTTCTTGAAAAGTTAATTTTTATGTTATTTTAAATTATTTTATTGTTTCTGATAAAAATTCTCTATAATTTTATAAATTAAGCTAGAAAACACATTTGTACCTATATTAATCAATTTAATGTTAAGTTTTGTCATTTTCTTTTTGCAAGTTCACACAAATAACGCATTATGTTTTATCAGTGATTTTCAAACAGCATGTTTGTTTTTACATTCGACTAAACCACCGTTGAAAACCATTGATTTTCATGTAAGTAGTCTTTTTTGAATAATGAATAATTTTTAGTCCATGCAATTCATTTCTTTTTATTTATTCTATTAGTTATTAAAAATTTATTAACTTGTACAAGCAGAATTGATCGTATGAAGTGCATATGATTTTGAATAATAATTAAGTTGATATTGGTGTTTATAGTAAATGAAGCAACAACAATGGAGTGTCACAGCTCAAAGCAATTTGGTTGTTTAAAATATCATAACAAGGAACAAATAACACAGAAAATTATTATTTTTAAGGAACATATCATTTTGATCTAATCTAATTGCCGATTGCGATTTATTTCACTGAAAATGTCTTACTTGAGATGTACTTGACTATTGTTTCTCGGATGAAAATATAAATCGGATTTTGTATGCCTGATTAGTTTTTCCTAGAAACCTCATACATATTTGTATTCAGTTAATCTTTTGAATAATAGACGTCATTACCGAAAAACGTGAACACAAGAAAATACAATTAAAAACCAACAGGAAAAAAATATCAAAATATGTTATCACTCGTGTGTTTTTTAACTGCAATGTGTATGTAAGATCCCTCGTTAGGCATTTTGTAGAACTTCTCTTGGTAAATACGTCTCATTTATCACACAGTAACATCTGCAATTTTTCTCTTTTCATTCTAAATGAATGCGCATCTCTTTTTATTACCCTTATTAACCTTTAAATAAAGACTAAGGTAAAATAAAAAAAACTTTGAAAAAATGTAGAAACTCAGGTCTAACAAATTTGTTAATTCAATGATTTAAACTCATTTCTTTTAATGGTTTTGGTTTTTATTAACATAATGACCGCTGTTTTTTTGGTTACAAAAAATCTTATATTTTACCATTTTACAACAAATTAAACATCTTAGTTTCTTAGGATAAAATGCATCATTGACGGCATTTTAACTTGATTTGTAAATCATTTTAATAAACATTTATTTACTGAAGAATTTCCGAAGAAGGCAACAAAAACATGATTGTGAAAATACATGCGTACTCACAAAGCTTTGATGCTCTCTATATGTTTATCGACAAACTTATCTTTCTACGAGTTCGGTATGCTATTTCACACATGTATACAATAAAACAAATCAATATTGTTAGTCTGCAAAATGATCAATATTATATAGCGTATTTTCAGTTCAGTAATACGATTTTTAATTTTAAAATTTATTTTATGTATTCTAATAATTTTTAGTATTGCTTGTAAAAATTAAATATTCGAATTATTTTTAAGAAACTTAAGATCACAAAAAAATATACATAGGTAGGAAACAATTTAAAAAAATATATGTTGATACAAACACATATGAATAAAGGAGGCGGTTGGTATTTTGACAATTACTTAAAACAACAAAAAAGAAAATCATCGAAAATCGATTCTGTGAGTTTGTTTTTGCAATAAAATGCTTTTGTAAAAGAAACTCTCACATTTATTTGATTTTAATAAATACTAGATTTATGTCAAATAATGTCCTTTTTAAAAGATCCATAATAACATGTTGATTGTGCTTGATGATTCAAGTAAATCGTTGTATAATTTTATCCCCATGTTCAATATAGAAAATGTATAAGTAAGACTATAAAATATAAATTTAATGTTTCTTGCAAAACGATCCTTGTCTTATTAGTTAATTAGAAAAAAAACTAAGAGGGAATGTTCATTTAAATAAGATTATAATGCTTATGTATGAGTCATTTATTTTTTGTGTACTTTCACTGTATGTTTCTTTCATTTGTACTTATGTATTCTCTTTGTTTGTAAAAAATAGCTAATTTATATACATGAAGCAGAAAATTAAAAAAAAAAATGCTTATATATTGGTTTTTTTAAAGATTGACTGTCCAAAATATACGCTTCTTGTGAAGCGTAACCATTTTTTTTGTGTGTTTCCCTAAAGAAAAGTAAACAATAAATAAGCATAGAAATGAATCTTAAATTTCTTATAAAAATTTACAATGAAAACCGTTTAATGACTTTCAAAGTTTCCTATTTTGATTTATTATTTTCCGACTCGATTCCATATTAAATATAGAAAAATGAATAGAGAAAGTTTATTTTGGATTTCTAATCTACTAAATAAAATAGAATGGTAATAATCGATATTGAGAAAACAAGAATGGACCTCCGTTCAAATACTAAACAAATGGAATACTATAAGGTATTTGAAAATCTAAAAAAAAAGATCAAATGTAAAAAAATATTTTGACCTTGTTTATTCTTAGTGTATATGAACTCTCTTGCTGAAAATTTTGATTCATTAAAATATGACATAACTGTTCTTTTATTAATATATTACACGAAATTTAAAATGCATAAGGATATATTGACTCTGCGATAGTTTCATAAATAACTTAACTGTCCTTTTTTATTTTCCAATAAAACAAAAAAGTACTTTTCCGTTAAATTGTGTTTGCGATTTATTGTAATTGTTTTGCATCATTCTACTGAAAAACTTGTTCAAACAAAAAATCGATAATGTGTAAGCGTGTAGAATACTAACATAGTTTTGCAGAAAATTCAATCTGAGTGAAAAGTAACTTTATTTCGTAATTCAGACCTCTTCTTATCAACACGTAATAATATTATTAGTTATTGACAGTTTTTCTTGTTTGTGTGTGATAAAAATGTATAAAACCTTTATTAAGGACAATTAGACAAAACAGAATACTGAGAAAACAACCTTTCTCATATATGGAAAATATCGATTTCAAAGTAGGGCATGTACACTCCATACGTAAAAAATTTAGCAGTAAGATAAAAAGAAAAATGCACACAATGAATGCAATCGAGTCTTTCATGTTTTACGTAATCCTGTATCACTTTTGGTCAATCTTAGAACTGTTAATGTGGTTATATTTCAACACTCACATTTATTTTTTGTCGCACCAACATAGTTTTTCATTGGATTTTTGAATTCACCATTTAAAAAAGAATCTGTATTTTTTATTTTTCATGCACACTGATTTTTTATCCAAATAAATTTGTCATTTCACTATAATATTTTACTCTTGCAATATTTGAGTTTTGAAGTTGAACAATGTTATTATAAGTTGATTTTATTTGTTATATGTGTGTTTTGTATGCGCACATGAGTTTTGACAGTATGACAAAAGTAAATCAAAAAATAGATATGATGAAAAATAAAATCACATCATCGCGGAAAAACTATACGAATAATAATGTGTATGCTATATATATTTATTTATTATATATATATATATATAGAAGTATATATTATATGTATAAAAGATGTTTACAACACGACGTCAAGTATACAACTAACGAACTAAAAATCGAACTAACTAAAAAAATATTCACAAGTCTCTATGCGATATGTTAAAAAGACGCGCGCGTCTATTTTTCCTATATAGAATTAAAAATGTGCATGCTACAATTGTATGTCATGTCTTTGCATAGACACAGAAATATTCTATCAGTTTTTATAATAATGAATGTATACGTAGAACGTATTATATAAATGAGACAAAAAAAAGACCTTTTTTTAACGAAATTGTCATAAAAATAATAGTAAACATTTTTCTCTACGCATCCACAAAATCAGTATGAATAAACATTTTCATACATATAACGTAGATTATGTAAAATTATGAAGCTATAACGCATGCAGAAGTTTTCCACGCTGCTTGCGATTGTACATAATGATGCTCTAAATCATGCTTTATGTTTGCTCCACATTGTTATAATTTGCGAAAGCCATCTTACTCGCACACACGTTTTTGGTGCTTATGTAAATTGAATAAAATGAAAAGCTACTTCATTCACTGTAGAAATCTATTCATTCATTTAGAACATTTTAGAGCTCATTGTTTTATGGCAGGACCAAACTTTCTGCTAAATAAGATTAACATGTAATGCGTGAAATTATTTATTCAATATTTTTGTTACATAACATGCATATACGATCGTATTACATAAATTTTTTTATAACTCAGAGTGTAACAATAATATTTAGGTTAAATTTCTGAATAAATATACTAAAATTTTATATAAAACAGATTTTTTTCACATGTTGTTAATATATTTGATATATGGTACATTTCTTTTTTTATCAAATTCAGAAAAAGAGAACAATGTTAGAATTTTAATCATGAAAAGCACAATCTCTTGCTTTAGACTTTTTGCAATAACGACAGAGAAAAAAGAGTAAAAATAAGCTTTAGAAGATTAATAGTGGCTCTTGGAAAATGTTATACGGTGTCACTAAAGAAGTACAGCTACCTTGCCGTATATAACAAAACTCACATAGAACATACATATTTACATGAGAAAATGGAAAATTCTCTCTTTCTCTCTCTCTCTAGGTTTCTCTCGTTTATACCAATTTTTCAATTCTCTCAGAGTTTCCACCAACGAAAGCTTTAGTTTAAACATCACTATTAACCTACATTAGGTAGGTATTATGACATATAAGAAACATATGTATATTTCCTAATTGAAACGTCACCATATTTTATATTATATAAGGATTAAATATGATATTTATAATTTTACGTTATTGCAATTGTGCTTCATTTTTTCATTCTTTAATATAAATAAAAAAAAAATATGGTAAATTTTGTAATGAGTTACAATCATGGATTATTGAATGCTAACTTAAAATATGTTCCAATATGTAGATAATTTTTAATTATTAGTTAGGCTTATTCCTTTATCATGAAAGGTAATTTTTGTTAGCTAATGTGTATATTTTTTTCATATATCAGAGTAAATTCGATTGTGTTATTTTTTTTACTTTTGTAAAATTATACACGTGTGTCAGAGTTAGAAACACATATACTTCCAAAGGCTACACACATGCATTATAGAGTCACTTTCCAAGTTTTTGTTACAAACCGAAAATATGTTGCATGTGTGTCTATAACTTAAAAGCCTTAATGTTAACAGTGAATTTTGAAATATACTATGAAAGAAACAATAAACAACTTGTTTCGTCTTTTTTCATTAAGTACAAATTATTGCAGTGCGTCACCAAGGCTCTTTTAGTACTAGGTTGGCTAGTTTCCAATCAAGTACGCTGAGGTTTTGGTAGGAATTCGAAAAGAAAATATGCATCGATGTAGCAGAATACAACTACACTGTATGTTTGCCTATTTTTGCTCCACTTGGAGTTTAATGTTTACACAATAAAATCGATCATTGAAATATTTAGAGTACTCATAGCTTTTCAAAAATCCAAGAGAAAAACAATTCACACAATACATTCGGGATCATTTGGGATAAATATTTTGTAAAACATATAATTTTTTTAATTTTCATTTGATGTCATTCTTCAAGGATTATTCTTTTAGAACAATTATTTTTGTTTTTTTCAAAAGTTGTAAAGCAAGGAATTTATCACTAAATCAAATAGAATGTTTTGAGAATGTTTTTTAATATGACTTATCTTCTATATTTTTCTGGTAGAATTTTTAACGACATTAAATGCTCTTGGTAAATTTGAACATACAAAAATCACTCATTCAATATATTTCTCATCGGGTTAAATGCGAACATACCCTATGGGCGAAAATCGGGTCAGGTTGACTTCTTAGGAGTCAAATTGATCCCTTAAGGGGATTTTTTTAAGGTCTGTAGATGACCTATTCGAAAGGGGATCAACCTGATCCCTTAAGGGATTAATTTGACCAGTTTTACTACCCCATAGGGTAGATATCTCAAGCTTCTTTCATAAGTCATTTTAAAAAGTTAAAAGTTAAAAAGTTTAAAAAGTGCTGAAATAAAAAAAAAATAATTATGTTAAACAAGATTGCTCCCTTGAGGTACGCCAGAGGCTACTCACAGAAGGTATATCAATTTTCATTTTCAATTCAATATGTCACTGGATGACGCAAACTATGCTCTTTGAACATTAATTTATACACAATGAACCTAAGAAGGGATCCGCGGGGAAGACATCCATATATCATATATGTATTATGTTCTGAAAACTTATCGATAAAAATTAAATATTTTTCCATATTGATGGCTTTCATAAAGGCTTAGAAAGGAGATCACTTAAGAAGATCCGAATATGTTTACGAAAATGTGTCTAAAATGGATCGCGCAAAGCCAAATCTCATTAGCCATCAAAAAACCTATTGTCTTTGACCTTCTTTGACGTAACCTTATTTTTTTAAAGGATTTCAAACAATTTTTTTATTTTCAAAAATATGTCTTTTAATATCGTAAAAAATGTCCAAAATAGTTTTATAAAGATTCCTTGAAAAACAGTTTCAAATAGATTATCTTAATCAATATCTATTCCTTAATTTTTAAATGTAATGAGATTTTTTTATAATATGTATTGGCATATAATATCTTGTTTTTACCTTAAAATTATAAACATTTTTGATTTAGTTTAAAAATATTCGAGCACAAAGTTTGAAATAAAATTGATTGGCACACTGTACATATAACTTAAGCCGTTCATGTAACATTAAGCTTGTTTAAGTTTCTTCTTCAATGATATGTTTTTACCAATTTTATAGGCATCTGTTTCAACTTTAGACATACAAATGCAAGAAGATCTTAAAACACAATACATAACAATTTTAGAATAAGTTATCCAGGTAAGTAGGTTGGAATGGAAAGCTATAGCGAAAATCAGACATGACTAAAGAGTTCTATTCATGGCTCTTCATTTCTACTTCTACTATTTAGAATGAATCCTTAGTAAAAAAAAACACTTGTTAAAATTAGCGTTTTCCAGGCTTTGATGGAGCTTCAATTCTTTTTGCTAGTTCAATTAAAACATCTCTGTAAATAACGGGGTCCAAATTCCTTCCTAACATGTACAAAATCCACCAATCGCCAATGTCCGTTTTTCGTGTAACTGCTGCTGCTACCTCACGTGGAACCATTCCTTATAATAATTTAAAAAAAGAAACTTATAATTAATTTTTTAATACAATAAAAGCATGACTTACTGTTTCTAGCATTTAGTAAATGGGGTCGAACGGACGGCACACATATAATTACAATCCTTAAAAAAAAGATTCTTTAGAACCCTTAAATAGAAAGTGTAGTAATAGCAACAATTACCTGTAAATTACTAATCCAACTAACAGCGTTGAGAGAATAATATACCAGAACCAAATGAAAATGTAAGTTTTTTCATTCACAATGTTTAAGGGTAAAATACATAAAGCATCATGTTTCTGAAGTGAGCCTGAAGCACCATATTTGTGAAAAATGCATTTTGTTACCCTAAAAAATTGCAAAATATAATATATGCTATATTCTAGTTACTCATGATTTTACCTGGGAAAAACATATACCATGGGATCCAAACGTTGTTCCTGTGGAAGATCAGAATTGCTCATAACGCGCCATCCATAGGTTAAAAATTCACCATCGAAGAACTTGTTCATTAAAAACATTTGTACAACTATGTTGATTAAACAGAGTGCCTCACAGACAAAATAACGCACCATATACAATTTGTGACGCTATGAAATATAATAGTTAATTGCAAAAATTATATAAAGCTCGGGCTAAATTTATTTACCTTTAAATGTTTCAACAAATAACCTATGAGAACTTGTTTTTTTGCACATTTTTCTTCTTCTGAACAAATACCTAACTTGAGTCCCATTACGATTGTCCGCATTAAACCACCTTCAAAAGCATCCCAAAGAAATTTTGGTGTATAACAAGCAATTGCCTTCAAGTACAAATAAGAAAATGTGTTAGTTGAATTGCAAAAGATATATTTGTTTGAGCATTCGCAAGAAATATATGCTCTATACACACTTTCAATTATTCAATTAAGATATTCACTTGCTACTAAATTGGAGTAAATTAGTCGACGAACAGCAAAAAAAAAAATCAAAAAATATTGGTTTGGTTTCAGGTCATTCGTTTTACAATTAAAGTAAGAAAAAAATGACTTGACTTACTTGAAAGAACAACACGAAGCACACCCATTGGTAATACGTGTAGTATTTTTTAGCACTTTCTTCATTGAAGTCGTTCGCAACACCAGGATGAGCTACTTCAGAACCAATCTATTTTAATGAAAAAGTAAATTCACATTATCACAATACAAAAAAAAAATACTATGAAACTCACTTGTCGACGAAATGCATCAGGCATTGTGAATGTTGATGAAATCCAACAGAAAGTGCTACAGATATAAATTTAATTTTGGTATTAAAAATCATTAACTTTATATTAAGAAAAATTAACTTACTTTAAAACATGATTAGGAATACCTGAAACTAAAATTTAAAATGGAAAGATGCTTTAAAGACATTCGATATAATGTGTAGTTTTATATTTTCTTACCTATACAAGATATCGGTGATCCTACAAACTGCGTTGCTGTAATCACCAAACTACAAGCTAGGAGCAATACAGTGGTGAAAATATTGTGAAGTCTGAAAACTGCATTGTCCGTTTGTATTTCTTGATATTTAAAGTATTCCTTTAGGCCTCCTAGCAACTTATACATTGCAAGTTAGTTATTTCACTGCGTGTGCCTAAAAATATATGACCATTGTGATCGTGAACAAGAATAAGTATTTCCGTTTACAAGGTTTAGTTGAATTAAAAATATATTTTCAGAATTTATGCAATAAAAGAATTCCCTCAATTATCCATAAATTTGAGTACGCAAATTGAGCTAAACAAAATGATTTTACACTAATTAAAATGTTAATTAAGGTTTCTTAGTACTCAGTAGAAGTTAATAAAGCAAATAAATTTTCAATTATAATAAACGAGTGATTATTAGCTCAAGTTTCATCACTAACATTTCGCACATTAGACAAATAATATTGAACTCGAATTACCTTTAAAATATTTGTACTGTTGACATGAAATTATATAGTATGAAAATTATTTGTCCAATTATTTTATGTTAAGCAAGCATTTTTGATGTAGAAAACACATCAATATATTTTGGGATAACCCTTTTAAATGAAAATACAATTTGTTCAAAATCAAATCACAAATTACACGAAAATATTAAAAAATAAGTAAACTTAAATTACAAAATAAAAGTTTCGTTATTGTGCTGATTCGTTCTTGAATGAAACTAATATAAATGATAGATACCAACAACATGTCCCCTCAGTTTAAAATACGTATGCAGGTTTCAGACGTATATGTATATTGGATTTATATGTGTTGGGAACTGTATTGTTGTGTACAAAAACGTTCATTAATGTATATGTTCATCAATACGAGAGACGCTTCTGACTTACTTCAAAATTTTTAAATGATTTTTCTTAAGTTAGCCTACTTAATCTTAGTTTTCTCGCTTAGACTTTTCTATTTTTTTTCCCAACCAAACATTAGAAGCAATTAAATCATTGCATTACCAACACATACAGGATAAGGGATTGGTAGAATTTTATGTTGTATACACAGAATGTCCGCTTTGTCCTTGAAAATTAAATAGAATTTTATTTACATAATGAGAGAAAAACTAAACACATAGATACATTTATGTTTACAAAGTATTTTTTAATTTCTCGAATTGATACTAAAAAAATCCTTTTTTACTTAAAAATACTTTAAGTTTACAATTTTGTAAAATACAAAGTTATTCATTTGCTTACTTACTGAAAAGCAATCTCAGAGTTCAGCAACCTTGGAAACTGGTTCTCCGTCGACACTAAAGAAAGTTTTGGTAGTTGATATGTTCAATAATCTGTAAATGTATATGTAGAGTGCATACGATTTTTTGGTCACGTTCAACATATCTTTTTTGTTTTCAATAAAATACCTTTTAGTGAATTCTTCATCATGATTCATGAGTTTCAAAAAAAAACGAAAAAAATTGATGTGATTTCAAACTGATACCCTGATACCGACAAGTTACATAATTCGCATCAACATCGTATCAACGACAAAAAAATCAGTAATTGTAGACCTTGACTCTCTAATTAAACTGTCTATTCGTGTGTCAAATCAAAAAGACACTTGCATGTTGTATAGAACATGCATCACTGCATTAAACAGCATATTCCATTCGCAAAGTCTAATTGGGAGGTGCTGTAGAAAAATAAAACAAAATATACTGCACGTGACAATAAAATCTGTTTGCTTAAAAAATCTTTATACTCTTACGTACGGAACGGTTGCTAATCAATTATAAAATAAATAAACTTAAACTCATATTTTTTAAGATTATAAAAAATGATTAGTAATCATACTTTTTGTATTAAAAATCATACACACAGAAATATAAGATTCAGAACAACACGTATCATTTAAAATTATTATTCTCTACAAAGCATTCGGTTTATTATCAGTATAGTTTATTAGTTTAAAGTAAGTTTATATTAACATACTTATGTTACCGCATGTGTGTCATTTTTTTTTTTGTCAAAGTTATTCTCTATTTTTTTGTCAGTTTTCAACTATGCTGCAATTTATCTGACACACATCACGTACTCGAATTTCGTCCTCTTATTCCCTTTCTTCCATGTTCTTAAACAAGAATGAGCGTGATAATACAAAACCAAATGACTAAGGTTGTATTAGTAGAATTGCATATAAACAATAAAAGACGGAAAATGTAGATGTGGCATTTGTCAAATTCTTAATAAATATCTTCATTTTTGTCTAACTCATTTCCATTATTTGAAAATTTTAATTTAAGAATTAATTACTTTACTAGATCACATCAGATTTTATGCAGATGATGTGTATCCATTTTAACTGTTTTAGCATAAATTTATTTGTAGCATGATCTAGAATCGATCTAGAACAAATTTTCGAGTAGTATAGAAGTAATATTAATATTGAAGAAATTTATCAGATAATGGCTATCTTTTCATTTTAAATGTATTCTATTTTCAAAAAAAAAAAAAACGAGCAAGTAAGACAAGAAGTCGAATTTATTAGTTCAATGAAGTCGTTCATATGTTTGTGTATGTATTGTCCAAAAATTATATGATTCATTACCGAATTCCAGTTATGAATGAATGAAGCAAATGAATGAAGCGACAGAATCATTGACTCTGCAGCTGTGTTAGTTTGTTTGTGAATTAAGGATATGAATGATATAGATTGCTTATGCAATATATTGACCAGAATTATTCATTTTTGCTTTGGTGAGTATTATCCATCTAGTAAAAGGCATTATTTAATGATATTTTTAAGTTACAACAAATAGATATCTAACTATTTCAAACATTTATTTAGCTTTAAAAAAAAATAAATTTCTTTACTTTCAAAAAATGTGTCAATAGTTTTTTCCCGTTCCAGTATGAGGCAATTCGTGGAATACACATACATGCATATCAAACGAATACATTGAAATGCCTTTGTACTAGTTTCAAATTGAAACGTTCATTCGTTTCACCATTTTGTGTGCCTTTTAGTTTCAATTGATTCGTTCCTGAGCAGACTTCGGTGGCTTAAAAACATCGCATTGTTTTGTTACTGTAAAGTGTTTTCAATTAAATTATAATTGTTTAAAGATTCTAAAAATTGTTTATTGTTCTACTTATAGGCGATTTAAGCAATCATGTTTGATGTATTCGGGTCCGTGAAGGGCCTATTAAAGCTCGATCAAGTATGCATAGACAACAATATATTTCGACTACATTACAAAGCTACAGTGATCATACTCATAGCGTTCTCGCTCTTAGTGACATCTAGACAATATATCGGTGACCCGATAGGTATGAATCAATTTATGCATTTTGACCAATCTAATTTAGCACGTGAATTTTTTATTTGCTATTTTTTTATACACACATAAATTTTTAAATTACCATAAAGTTTTGTTTTAACAATACGTTATATGGTCGCCATGATGCTTTTCCACACAAAAATGTGTCCTCATGCAAAATACATTTATCTCATCATTCATATCACATATACTTACTAATTGTTGTAATAAACAAAGATAAAGTATAACTCTATCTCTATCATAGATATTATGATTATTTTGTTCGTACCTCATACAATTATCTGAAAACAAAAAATAAAAACAATAACTATTTCGTTTTTTTTTCATTCAGATTGCATCGTTGATGAAATTCCTTTGAATGTGATGGTAAGTCATACATATTTTTCTACTTAATAAGCATACATTAACAAATTCTTTAAATAAATTAGGATACCTACTGTTGGATCTATTCCACATTCACGATCCCCAATAGACTAACAGGAGTAGCTGGAAAAGATATTGTTCAGCCAGGTGTATCAAATCATGTTGATGGTGAAGACGAAGTTAAATATCACAAATACTATCAGTGGGTTTGCTTCGTCTTGTTCTTTCAAGCAATGTTGTTTTATATTCCACGATATTTGTGGAAAACATGGGAAGGAGGAAGAATTAAAATGCTCGTGTTGGACTTGAATTGTCCCGTTGTCAATGAAGAATGCAAAGATGAGCGCAAGAAGATTTTGGTGGACTACTTTGTGGACAATCTTAATCGACATAATTTCTATGCTTTCCGGTTTTTCATTTGTGAAGCATTAAATTTCATCAATGTTGTAGGACAAATTTACTTCATGGACTTCTTCCTGGATGGTGAATTCTCAACTTATGGCAGTGACGTCGTCAAATTTACAGAAATGGAACCTGAAGAGCGTGCTGATCCTATGGCTAGAGTATGTTTTTAATTACATTTTTTTAAATTCAATATATTCAGACTGAACTTTTCAAAAATATAAAAAAAAATGATTTTCGGGTTCTATGTGTCCTATAGAGCCATTTTAAGTGACTGTCTGAAACTGCCCCATGCATGGGGCACATTCAAACAAATGACTTTTTTTTTGAAAACTGCTTATATCGAGCATAAAAACAACAGGTGAAGCAAAATTGTCTAACAGTAAATTAAAGTTAACATTCCAAACTACAAAATGGTATCAAAATTTTTTTTTTGAATATCTATAGAATTCTATGATTTCAGCGCAGAAATATAAAAAATATTAAAGATGTAAAAAAATATGTTTGAAGCAGCTAAAATTTTTGGCAAAAAATGCTTATATTTCGTACTGATAAAAAAAATGACTCAAATTTACTAAATTCTATAGCCAATAGTACATGTTCTTACTATTCTATAGATATTTCTATTCTAATATTTTAAAATCTGAATTTCATTTTTCTTTTCATAGGTGTTCCCGAAAGTTACAAAGTGCACATTCCACAAATATGGTCCATCTGGTAGTGTTCAAAAGTTCGATGGTCTTTGTGTCTTACCTTTGAATATTGTTAATGAGAAAATTTACGTATTTTTGTGGTTCTGGTTCATCAGCTTATCCATTGTAAGTGGAATTTCATTGGCTTATCGTGCCGCTGTAGTCATCTGGCCCAACGTTAGATTGTACTTGTTACGCGCTCGATCTCGTTTGTCAAGCCATAATGATGTCGAAAACATTGCTGAAAAGTGCCAAATTGGCGACTGGTTTGTTTTGTACCAGTTGGGGAAAAACATCGACCCCTTAATTTATAAAGAGATTATCGGTGATCTTTCGGCAAAATTGGATGGAAAAGAAGTAGTCTAGGAAAGAACATTGCGTTCATTTTTATTTTTGCTAAATATTTGAATATCTGATATACGTTGTCAGCCTATTCGCATTTATTGTCTGATTAAAGTATTTTCGTATTAGGTGATTTTACGTCGATATGCAGCACGTAATTACTTTAAGTAAGCCATTATACAAAAAAATCTTACAATTAAGTTAAATTTCAATCTGTCTAGGATAAGCCATTCAAATATTTTTTCTTGGTAGCCGTTTTATAACACTGTAATGATCGCACATTCAACATTCCAATGTACAACGCCAATAAATTAAAAAAGACAATAACAAAAAGACAAACTTTATTGGGATAATGACTACGTAACTGATAGCTCTTGATATTTTTTTATAAATAATTTTAAGGACTTTTACAAAAAAAAAAATAGATTTAAAAAAAGAAAGAGCTTTTTTAATAAAGATGCTTTTATCCTCTTAGCACAAAATTAAGACAAATAGATTTTTTATATTTACTATGTGAATATAAACTGGAGAAGACTTTGATGTTTATGTGCAAACCTTCCAGAAACATGATACAATCTTTTAAAATATACAATTTGACGTAACAATAAAAATTATAAACGAACAAAGTGCGATTATATTTTCAAAGTTCAATAAAATTATTAATTATTTTATTAAATCCATGCATTTTTTTTATTTAAGCAATTTCCTAATGGTCAGTCTTATGATAAGAAATCGTATTATATATGATTTAAATAACAAAACAGCAACATTAAAGTGACCAAAGACTAATGATCCAATGATTTATTACTTCTGTATGATGAAAAACTTCCTTGATAATTGTGTAAGTTCGTGGCACAGTAGGTAGTGGATAAATATGTACAGGGAGCTGTAGAATCTCCTTGATATGATTCAAAATTACTGCCATATGTAAATGTTGGATTTCGCATTTGCGAGCCTATCATCGAAAAGCCTGGAAAGTGCATGTTTGAATATGTTGTAGGGTAATCCAATTGCGCTGTCCTATTAAAAATATTGGTTCCACAGTTTTTAACGGACGGAAATATAGGTGTAAAGTTAGAGGAAACGTTTTTGTTGGAGATACTTGTCCTTTCATTTCGGCGAAATTTAGCTCTTCTATTTTGAAACCATACCTATGCAAATAAATACAACTTATTAGTTTAAAAAAAAACAAAACTTAAGTATTTCATTTTTTAAATTTGAATACCTGGACTCTAGCTTCACTTAAGCAAACTTTGGATGCTAATTCTTCTCTCACAAAAGCATCTGGATAATGAGTTTTTTCAAAAACCTTTTCTAATGCGCTAAGTTGTCCTATTAAATTATTATTTTTAGAAAAATTGATTTACATAAAATAAAAAACAAAAATACCACTGGTGAATGTAGTTCTATTACGACGTTGCTTTTTACTTATGCGTTCATCATTGTTAGCAGAGTCAGAACACATTGAATCTGAAATGCAAAAAATAAATGTTATAAATTACGTAAACTCATAAATCACATAAAATATTACAATTAAAGTTAAATATATTCTGATCTGATCTAAATATATTCTTGTTTTTAAGTGAATCCACTCCATTTCAGCCAAAATAAAGTTACGACGACCGAGTCCGGTTTTTGCAAGATTTGTAATTTTCATTTAGAAAATTTTGCGTTTTTCGCGATTTTTTCTTACTTCAAAACTTTCTCTAAATCTTTGCTAAAAATTTATTTATTTATTAAAGGATTGGCATTCGTATCAAAAAACTTTCATGAATATCGGTTATGGGATATTTTTTTTACCGTGTGACATCAAAAAATTAATTTTTAAATAGAATGCACTTTATTTGAAGGACATTTAAAAACTCTCTGTTACTAAAAATTGAAGAGCTAACTGTAGCTTTTTTTAAAGATAAATTGTGCATAATATCTTTTAAGACTATTTTTTCCATTATGAAATTAATAAAAATCATATGTATGAAATTTGATATTCTTGTTCTTTAATAAAATGCGTTATAAATTTTAAATCGAAAACACATTATATTAGTTTTTATTAAAAGCAAGTCAATTCATAAAAAAATTAGAAAACATCTGCGAGCTTATTTTTTATAAAAAGAAAAGCTTAACAAAAAGTTTTTTTTCGTCACATATTTTTTTTTTTGCTAAAAACTATGTAGCTGGTCAATCCAACTCTTTCAAATCTTTTCTTTTACATTTTTTGAAATGTGGTTTTTCAAATACCATTTATTTTTTATTATTTTCTTCGATATTGAAGTAAAGAACAAAATCTCAGCACAAACGTTTCTTATTCTTATTTTGCGTGAAATGCAATGCAATTAATCATTTTTACAGCGTTAATCTTAATGGGTGATTTAGCCTCATATTTCAGCAAAAGATGTGTTAATTTTCTGTTTAATTTAAGAATTTGACATTTTTTGAATTGTACATATGTATGAAATGTTGTGAAATTGAGGAAAAACTCTTAAAAAAAAACTAAGTGTGAATAAAATTAAAAAATAACTTCAACCCGTGTTTGTGTCTTTGAATCTTATTTAAATAATAGTGACACCCTACGTTGCATATGCAATAAACGTAAATTTTTATAAACATGTTATTCATTTTAGAATCTGTTCTATAAATGTAGTACACACCGCACGCATAAATTAACTTTTAAAAAATCCTTGATTCACTTGTTGACGCATAAAGCACATGTGTTAAATAATTTTGAAATAAAATAAAAACTTAATGACATGCAACTGTTAAATTTGATATTCCAAAAAAATGTATGAAAGACAAGATGAAAGGATGAAGAAAAATAAATCTGGCAGTAAATTTTCTATCGTTTTAATATAACCATATACATTTAATTATAGCATAATTGCTTTACAAAAAAAAACGTCACAAGTTGTATAAAAGAAATCAATACCTAAGAGTTTCGTGTGCTCATTATATTTTTCTAGTCAAAAAAATCGTCACAAAATTAACTAGGTGGGATGGAACTGTCTTCTTTCCCACAAAGTGCTCAATAACCTTTCGTTTAATTTTCATACAATATTCGTTATTTCTACTTAAAAATACAATTTTTAAATTTACAATAATTAAATATAAGATTATTTTAAAAACTAAGAACATGAAATGAAAGTTGAAGGTCAATAATTACAAAGTAAATTCCAGTCCAGTAAAGTTAATGGTATTCTAAAATTTTGTAAAATATAATTAAATGGACATAGAAATATATATGTGAATTTGCAAAAATGTATCGAAAAATTAAAATCTAAGAAAATTTCCATTTAGAGCGCATGAAAACATAATTTTCTTATTTAATTTTCTAGCGAAACTCTCTGGCGGTTGATTTTACGAGTTTTTCTTGAGAAACGAAATTAGCTAAAGGGGCTTAAGATTCACATTTTTCAGTTTCCTGATGCAATAATTCATTTGCGAACATTTGTTTAATGGAGAAAAATGATGTACTGGAGACGACAAACAATCCTAGTGAAAAAATTTCAAAAAAATTAACATTCAAATTTTGACGTATTGTTCACGTGAAAATCTGACAATTTTCATAGGTTCAGGTTGAACTTTTTCGAAAATTTTTTTTTCACTGAAATTGCTTGTCATATCGAGTAAATCATTTTTCTCCTTGGACTTTTATGCTCTAGATCGCTCTAGATGGAAAGGTTCTTAGATTTTCGATTTGGCAAAGTTGTGATTTTCCGTGATTCCTTGTGATATGACCCATATACATTAACAGTGTTGATACTCAACAATTCTAAGTAACTATTTTTTTGAAATATCTCTATGGTAGGTACTCTTTTCAATACTCTTCTAAATAAAATAAAAATGTATGTATTTATGAATACTTCGATATCATAGGCTTTAAAAATATTGAAAACCGTTAAAAATCCAAGTAAATTTTTTTATTGTTTTTAGAAATTTAACCATCTTTTCAACTCGGATATTTGTTTGCAAATAACACATTAATACTGGAACATTTATTTCTTTTATTATGATTCAAGCACGAAAAATATTATTAATATTTTATAGAACTCTTCGTTTCATAATATATATAAAATATAATTGCATCTTCTGCTTTGCCATTTTAGTTAAAGTACACCTCTGAGATCTACTTTGAGAAAAATTATTTAAATTATTTTATTTGACATTTCCATAGGTATACGGTGAAAAGAAACTGCTTTTATTCATAATATTATTAAAAAGATTAGTATTTCAAAACCAAGGAAACAAAATTTTTAAATTGGATTTTTAAATTTTTTTTGTAATCTTTTCAAAAACTCTAGGATAAAAAGTCAATAAGAAAGATTGAAATCCCATTGAAAGATTGAGATCTTTCCTAACAAATACGAATGAACTAACTAAAGAATTTCACTTGGAACGTCTATACAGTTGAGAAACACTAAGTAGGCTGATTAAGGAAAGGTATATAAGGTAAAAATTTTATCTTTTACGATGTGACAATAGATTTGATGTTCAATGTGTAAATTTAAGTAAGGCTGCTTTTATATGATTAGTATTAAAGATAAACTAAAAATACTAATTGAAGTAATGTTATTGACTATTCATTAAGTCCAAATTTTAAAAAAATCTCTAGAATGTAACATTGAATTAATGTTAACAAGCAAGCAAAAAAATCCAAAGCTTATGGATCATATTCACAAACATAAAATAAGATGGGTTAACCAATCACTTTTCACCAGTTATCGTTTTTTTACCATTTATCGTACATCAAAAATTAGACCAAAATTATTTGAAATTTTAATTTTTTTAATGCAAAACCAATAAAAATGAATAGAAAATCGTCAATTTGATTGTTATTGAATAAAAGCCATTTCTCTCATATGGAAATTTTTGACAAAAAAGTAGTCTAAAACGCCTCTTTTCAGTGTTTTTCATTACAAAATTGCATGTTCTAAAATCAAATTATAAAATTAATAGTCTACAACTATTCACAATATGTTAATTTTTAAAATTCAGTAAAATTTCATTTCATTTAGTTAAATTTCAGTAATTACACGAGAAATTTCATTTCAAAGTCAAAAAACACGATAACTGGGTATTGGTAACTCATCCTATTTAATTTTTTATTATGCCATTAAATTTTGTCGAAAAAATTCAGAGGCAAAAATAAAAGTATTTAGTAAAAGAGGAAAATTTTTGACATTTTGTGGTACTTTTTGATTGAAATAAAAATTAAAATAGCCAGTTTACATTAAAAAATATTCTTAGATATGAACTTAAATTGTTTTATAAACTCACATGATCAAAATTATAATTAATAGAACTTACCTATAGATTTCCTATAGGACAAAGTACACTCTTTAGATTTTTGTTCCTTTTTCAATTGTGGTTTTTTGCTGCCGTCGATACTGTCTTCAAAGAACATATTACTACTATAAATTGCACTATTGTTGGTAAACTGCATTTTGTTTAATTTTAATTTAACAATTAATTCAAATTCTATATTCGAATTATGAAATACAGATTTATTAATGTTCCAGAAAATCTATTAGACAAAAACATGTTTTTATTTAATTAGAACAATTACTAAAATTATATTTGAGGCACTTCAGACAAATACACTAAAATTAATACTGTTACTTCTAATTTAAATTACTGAATATACTGTTCTTTTAATTTTTTTTTCAAAAATATAAGGTTGGGCCATTGAGCAAAGTAATCACAAAGCATTTGATTGGTTGAAAAAATATGGGGGGAGCCTGTGTTTCTTTCGTTTTTTTGAGAATCTCTTATTCTACAGCAGATAAATCTTTACTTTTTAATTTTAGTATTATTCAGTTAGAAAAAAATTTTACAACAATAAAATATCAATTAAAGTTAATAAAAACAAAGAAAATTCATAAGTTGATGCAAAAGTAATAAAATTACTGAATTATATTAATTCTCATTTGATTGACCAAAAGTAAAGAAAAAAAACACAATGTATATATGTAATATATAATAATATTAAATGATGTATTTCATTTTAAATTTTACTCAAACTTTTAATAATCCATAGACTTAATAAACTCTACTGCAGTTACAAACTGTGTCCACCAGTAGTTTTCTTCTCCTTCAAGTTTATCACCAATGAAACAATTGATATATTGAATTGTTGAAAGTAAATTTGGAGGATTTGCCTACAGAAAAAAATATTAGTTGCTGTTTTATCTATTAAGTTGAAAATGTGTGCTTTACCTTAATTATAATGAATATCAAAACGGGCGTCAAATCATCTGCTGAAGGATTGTCGATTGCCATTGAGAGCATGCTCATTATACAATGGCATGCACTAAAATATAAATAATTTTTGATGAGAGAATGAAAGGTTATAAATAATATAGGATATAAAAGAGGTTTTTTGAAGAACATGAAATTAGTTTAAATTTTCCTAAATAATGTTAATATGGTAATAATTGACATATTTGAACAAAAGTTTAATTTAATGCGACCCTTCATTAATGAGAAGATAAAAAGGTTTTCAAGCTTACCGCACAATACATTTCACTTTTTCTTTTGGCGTTTTTCCGGCGGTTATACACAATAATTGTTGTTGTGCATAAGACCAAGGCGCTTCATTGAGATATTCTTTTGGTATTTTTATTAATTTATGTGTCGGCGTAACAATTTGTGATAACTTTTTGATGTGATCAGATAAACAACTAGAAAATTTGAGAAAATGAAAAGTATGCTGATGTACATTCTTCTTCGTATTGTACTCACTTGTCTCGTAATTTATCAGCATCATCATTAGGAAATAATAGCTGTTTATACACCTTTTGCATTATTCGTTTTTCAATGCAGTCTTTTATTTCAAGTTCTTTTACAGAGAGAACACCCCGAAGAATACCGTCTTGTCTGATTTTTATTAAGACTGCATTTATAAATTCTTTCATCAACTCAATTTTCTCGTCAGCCACGAAAAGCTTTGACATGTTATCATAGAAATTCTCATTAATTTGTTCGTTTTTGTCCAAAAACATTCGAACACAACAGTCGATCAAATTTTTGATACAAAGCTCTCGTTCACTTGCGATTTTCTTATTGATTTTCTCCACCATTTCTATGGAGAGCAATAGATTTTGACGACATTTGGTCAAATATTGAATGTAACGCTGACCGGAAATTAATTCACTCTGTAGATGTTGATAAACTTTATGTTGCGTCAATAAATTAGTAGAACTAAGAAGTCTTAAAGCTTCAAACGTGTACGATATTTCTTTCAAACTTCCAGTTTCTGTTGCCTCGGCCATTTGAATCTGTAAGTATGTGTGCATGGGAGATTGTGAGACACGCTAAAAAATAAAAAATTACAAAAAATTAAATCCTCCTATTTATGTGAATGAAAATTTTATAAGATAATGTTGCAACAACTTACACAATTACTTTTAAAATCAGTTGAAGGAACACTAGATCTGCTTAAAACCATTTTAATTTTACGACGAACATTTTCAAAGTCTGGCTCCGAGCAATTTGCCTTCATAATATCTGATTTACTACTTTTACTTTTTAAGGAACCTATTTAAAGAATCAATATAATTGGTCGTGATTTAAAGTTAGACCGTTAAAAATTTGTTTCAAACTTTTTTTTTAATATAAGGCCGCTCCAAATGAAACTCAATAGTTTTGTCCAAAATTTCCAGAAATGGTCCCTTTTTTTGATAAAATTTTTAATTTAGTTTTTTTTTTATTTTACCCGATTGGATTTTGGATTTTAAAATGGAGCGGCCTAAATGTTATGAAAAAAAATGAAACATTCTTGCAGAGATTTTAAGTTTTTAGTTTTGAGAAATCAATTGTTGATAAAGAAAGTTAAAAATGTATGTGGCGGTCATGTTTAACAATAAAACTTACTGGAACTATTGCTACCAGCAGACTCAGAAGATGCAGGATCAGATGAAGTTGAAACTTTCCGACGGTATTTACCGAGTATATCATCTGAAGTTTCAACAAGAAACGCTTTTTCATCGTTTTCTGTATTCCTCGTCAATTGATTTTCATTAACATGCTGTTGATCTACATTGAATCGGTTCCTTCTGCCCTTCATGTTAGCTAGCCCTTTAATTTTGTTGAATATTCCACCTCTTTTGCTTGGCGAGTATTGATCATTTTTGTCAGCAGTAAAATCGAAACTAATGCTTTTAGGAATAGCCCCACTTGATGAACGAGAAGTTTTTCCGTTTGAATTAGTACCATCTTGCTTAGAATTATTTATAAAGTCTAGTAAAAGACCGTCGGATGGTTTACTCTCAGAGTTCACTACACCGTTTCTACGTGAATCGAAATTTGAATTCCGTTGAACAGTAACGTTTCGTCTATGTTGCACACTAAATTCATTTAAGGTCTCGTCCTCGTTGAAAAATGGATTAGTAATGTTCGAGTCACTTCTAATAATATTAACTTCAGAGCTCTCTTCCAATGTTTTCATATCAGCATTTGTCAAACCAGATTCATCTTTGCACTTGCTTTCTTCCGCCTTTATTGATTCATTAAACTGTAAATTCTTTTCGTTTGTTGCAAGGTCCAAAAGGTCTGCGGTTATGAAATTGTTAGAAGTTTTTTGTTCTCTCACAGAAGACTGAGAATCATAAAATATTGATTCAGGACTTGGCAATTCCAATGATTTATTTGCGACTTCGTATTCAACTTCACTTGGTTTTTCTGTATCCGAGCCTAAAACGTCTGTGCTCCAATTTGACTCAGATTGAGTTTCGTCAAAATTGACAACACGAAAATTAGAAATTAAATGGTCAGGCAATCCATAATCACCCGGTAAAATAACGTTGTTTGGTATCAATGGCGTTGCGAAATTCCTTTCATTTGCATCAATTGTTTCACTATCACTGGCTAAGACAGCGTCCGTACTCCATGTGTCTGATATTATAGATACTGTTTCATCGCCCTCTAGTAGTTTCTTTATTTCAAATTTACAAAATTTGTCCTCTATATCCGACCGATTTTTATTCATTATTTTGACCATTTGCGGTGGCATAGGATTATTGCCACTTTCTGTAACTTGAGACGATGGAGTATCTCTTCCTGAAATGTTTGGTGTTCCTCTACCTGAAAAGAAAATTTTATAATAATTATAAACATGTTATGCTGTAATATAATATTTTTTAAGCCAATGTTTAAATATAATACAATATATTACCAGAAACGTTTGCTGAAACCATATCTGACAAATTATCATTTTGATCGTTTTCCTCCAGATCCAAAGAGCTTGTAACTGAATGATTACTAGGCGCTTCACTTTGAGCCTCTAAATTATCTGATGTATTGCCGATTGATCCGTCATCGCGGCTCAAAGAAAATCTAAAAATGTTTAATAAGTAAAATTTAAAATTATTTGAATATTTTACCTCGTATTTTTCTCTCTATTATTATGCAAAACATTCGTCGCTCCATTAGAGAGAGTAATCGGTTCTTCAACATTACAACGGCTTAGCACTTCTACATTTTTTTCAGTTAACTTTACATCTTCTGCTACAACATCATCAACGTTTGAGTTCATTCCAGTAACTTGTGCTTCTGGCAATAAATCTAAAGATGTTTGATCCGAATCAAGACTAATCGGAAACACCAGCACTTCATCCAGTTCTTCAGTACGAGTGACATTTCCATTGATAAAACTAGAGGCCGAATCGTTCAGGTCACTTGATATTACTTCTTCCGTCACATGTTTGTTGATTTTTGGCTTAGAAGTTTTACCTAATGCTATTAACCCTTGTTTAGATCGAATAACCGATTCTAATGCAATATTATTATTTTCATGCCTTAATTCTTGGCAGATTGGCTCATCGATTTTTATTGGTAGCTTTTCAAGAATCGTTACCAATTCTTTCTTGCTTTTGGAATTTATTGTAGATCCATCGTTTTCAATGACAATTCTCAGAAAATCCAAGAGTAAATTTAGTTCGGTCCTAGAAATTAGTAATTTATCGCGCTGTATATTAGTTTGTCCAGCTGAAAATAATGAGGCACACAGGTTTTGATGAAATATCCCGTAATCTTGAGGCATTAACTGCTGCACTAAATTAGGAATAGCATTTTTGTCAAATCGTTCATATAATTTATGCATTTTTGTGTCCACAGCCTGGTATTTATGCAATGCCAGTTTTTGGAGAGTTTGTCCGATTTGCATCAAATTGTGTTGAGCAACGTCATCAATTTGCAAATCAATTATGCCAAATCGGAAAGGCGACACAATCGCTGGTATGATAAAGTTCGTAAATATCATGTCCACCAATATCATGTATGTTTCTTCTTCTTGAAAATTAGCTTGTTTAAAGGAAAAACATACTTTTTGAATCAGCCAACTGAGAGGAGATGGAAAAAGCAACCAATTTTCCGACAATGATTTTACAAATCGGTTTGTCAATACATATAACTTTTCAGATGTATCGTTAGTATAATTTGATGCGAGATCCTGCGTATTATCGTTCGGGTTGCATTCCATTTTATGTTCTTCGATAAGCACTGAGATTATGGGTTCATATAAACTTGCCAGTAAAAATAGCTTTGCTGATGATAAGGAGGAATGTAATCGTTCGTAGAGTCGTGCAAAGGAAGATGAAGAAGGTCTCAGCATACGCCTCGGTGTTTCATGATTCACAATTTGCAGCTGAATAAGTTGCTGTAAAATACTGAGAATCATTTCTATGTCTTTAGTATTGAGCAAACTTCCGTAGAAACTGTCACATATAACATGAACAATTTTGTCGTTTTGGCTTGGAATAACTTGGTTAATCCTATCCGCAATGGACAAGCATTGCGCCAAAAGATAAGGAGATTTCTGAAGAAAATTCAGTAGTTTCATTAAGCCACATATGTGTTGATACTTGATTGTTTTGATCTTGTATACATCCATAAAAATAGATGAATGTAATTGCGATGCACGATAACTGCAAAGATCCGGGGTGATATGAGGACGTGCTACAATCAAATCCGACAAGTTTTGTCTCTCCTGAGATAGAATCCATGCTAGCTGAAATGTAAAGTTCAATCATGTAATCATTAAACGCCCAATATTTAAAAAAATAAATTTAAGTGAAAATGATAAAAAAAAGTTCCCATATTTACCTTGTAGTTATTGTTAAAGTTCTCTAACAACTGTGACTTTTGTTCACTGTATGTCCTCTTCTCACTTGAATAGTTTGAAAATGAAATATCGTATTAGGAGTGTTAAATATGTGGAATTCAAAGAAATATAAAGAGATATTTGTTATACCTATTGATAAAAATTTGGTTTTGCCTCAAGAGTTGGGCTAATTCAAAAATATCATAAGATTCCATTGAATAACAGATTTTTATTCCGATTTATTTACATGTAATAATTCAATGTAATTTCAACGGCAAAACACAAAAATAACTTTCACGGCATACAAAAGGTGAAATTATATTTTTGTAAGTTTTTTGGTTCCTTTTCAAGGAAATATAAATAATAAGTGTCTCTGTCAAAAATATGTATGTTCCAGTTCAAATTCACTCTGTCAATGTGTCAATACCTATAGCGCAATTGTATCAGATTCAAAAAAGTAAACAACCGAAATAGCGTGTGTCCAACTCGAAAGTCTTCTTCGGAAAAATTATTATTTTTTTTTGTTTATCATAGACACATAAAAAGAAAAAAAAAGTAGTAAATATAATTCTAAAGTGATAAAAAAGTTATCAATAATGTTTGATTTTCATGCTTTTATATGACAAATATATGTAAAATGAATTGATAGATTTAACGTTCATTTTGCAAGACCAATTTCAAAGTCTACCGCAATTGTTAACAATAACTGAGTGTGGTAAAAAATGAAAAAACTGATAAATCATTTTTAATTAGGAAAAAACTCTTCTAAACATTTCAAAAATGTTTTAAAGTAAATTGTCGGTGTCCTCAACTAATTGTTCTGTTCTTTGTTCAAGCCTTCACATTGGCGTTTCAAGTAGAATCTACCACAAAAACTAATTGAAATTTTATTCAACAATGGCAACCAATGAAGATTTGTGGAGATTATGCACAGATTGGTTAACAAGATGCAAGGTGATTCCACCTGAGCATAAAGCAAATGCTCCTGAGAGTGAAATAAAAGTAAAGTTTCCCTATTTATGTCCAAAAACACTTTTCTTTATGTTACCATATTTTTTAGGTGTTGGCAATGGTTTTACGAGATGGAGTATTGCTTTGTTCACTGCTAACTGTTCTTGATCCCACCATCGAAATCAAGTCATTTCATCGAAAACCTCAAATGGCTCAGGTATTGCCTGGACAAAATACATCAATTTAATTAAATTTACATATAATTTTATAATACTTAATTGCTTATAATACAAATTTCATTTCAGTTTCTTTGTTTTCACAACATTTCAATATTCTTAGAAGCGTGCCGTACACACTTCAACTTAAAAGAATCAGATCTATTTGAACCTTCAATGCTTTACGACTTGACAAACTTCCATCAGGTGTTGAACTGCCTTTCTAAGCTTTCTCTTTGTCGAAAAGTACAACAACTCAATCCCGAACTTGAGTATGACAAATTGCATAAATCTTTATCAAATTTGCAATAATGATTTGTTTTGTAATTCTAGTGGATTTAGTTCGCAAATTGGACACGCAGACCGCAACCATTCAGATGAAGAGATCTACAAGGATTTACATTCAACGTAAGTTTAATAGTTTATTTAACACTCGTGATATTATTACGAAAAGTACTGTCAAACTAAGCAAATATGTAAACTTTCTTTGATTTTTGTGATAATACTGCTATGTATACTTGCATAATTTAAAGCAACAATAATACTCAAGATGACTTATCGGATGAGGCAGCAAATGATGAAGTGTCTCCTCCGTGTTCGAAAAATCCATCTTTAGAAGAAGAAGATAATTCGGCTCATAGTCAAATATCTATGAATGACTATAACAATGGAAAAATTGTTATCTCTAACTCGTGTTGGGCACTTGCTCTCAATGAGTCTGATTCATTGTTTAACAACGACAGACAAAAGGAAGAAAAAATATATGAAGATCTATGTTACGTAACATTCTCATCAGCACTTCCAGAGGTTAATAAGAATTATTTAAATAGTACATATTGATTGTACAAACCCAGATTGCTTTTTTTCTCTATGTTTATTTTGTTCATTCACTAAACTGTTTCAAGAGTGCACATGATTTTCTAATGTTTTTAAATGTACATTTTGGATTTGTCAAATGTATATCATTGTTGTTAGTCAAGACACGTTTTCTTTTTATATTTTTTAGGCCTTTGAAAAATTAAAATATTTTCGCTTTATTGTCGTGTTTGAAAAGAGCATGAAATTTTTCAATTGAGCAATTATCTTTTTTTAAATTTATTTTTTTTTTATACATTTGTGCCATTAATATAGTACCACAGAAAACGCTATTTGCAATGGGCATGAAGAACATACTACTAAAGAAGAAGAAGTTTATCAGGATTTATGTTCTATACAAAATTTGACACGATTTCAGGTATGCATGTAGCTTTTTAATACATATTGTTTCAACTTGTTTTATTTTACTTATTTGCTTGTTCCCATAACTTTTTTATTTTCTATATGTGATTTATCATAAATTTGTATAAAATATAATTATTTTCAAACAGCTTTCTGCATCAACAGTCAGTTGTGAGCAAAGAGATTTCGTGGTGAGGGAGCTATTAGACACTGAGGCCAACTACTTGGAAGTGCTCAAAGCTCTGAATTTTAAGTTTATGGGTCCGCTTGAAAAACTCCTTTCACAGGAAGAATTATCAACAATATTTTTTTGTGTCAAGGTAAGATCAGCTAAATTAAAAAAAAAGAAAATAAATAAATAATGATGAATAACTCTTATATTTTGAAAAGGATCTCGCTGATATTCATTCGAAGTTTTTAGAAAGATTAAACGATTCAGTTATTTCCAAAGGAAAAACCAAATTAAGTCAAGTTTTCTTGGATTTTAGAGAACCATTCTTAAAATATGGTAATTCAACATCTTATGATTTGAATTACATACATGTTTAAATATTCTTTTGTTTTTAGGAAAATATTGTTCCAATTTAAGTGCAGCTACTGATCTACTAAGAGATGTTTGCAAACGAAGTTCTACAGTTGAACAAATGGTTTTGGTAATTTTATCATTTCATTTTCAAGAAGGAAAAATAAAATGTTCTAAAATTTTCAAAAGCAATGCCAAAAAGAACACAGTGGTGGAAAAGTGCAACTTCGTGATATTTTATCTGTGCCAATGCAAAGAATTTTAAAATATCATTTATTACTGGATAAACTAGTGCATGAAACGCTTCCTGTAAGTTTAACATAATTTCATTTAAATGATCATTAAATTTATTAATATGATGTGCTCTAGACTCACGACGACTACCGAGGCCTAGAACGAGCCAAAGAAGCAATGGTAGATGTGGCACAATATACGAATGAGGTCAAAAGAGATTCAGAGCACCTAGCCATCATACAAAAGGTTAAAGAGAGCATTTTGGATTTAAATCTTCCAAACGGAAATGATTTAGAGCAGTACGGTCACTTGTTGCTAGATGGAGAGCTACATATAAAAGCACACGAAGATCAAAAAACTAAGAATCGTTATGCTTTCATTTTTGAGAAGTTAATGATTCTTGTTAAGAACACAAATACAAAAGTGGGAGAAGCACAATATACTTTTAGGGAAGCTCATAATTTGATTGATTATCGTGTTGAAACATGTGCTCCAACTAGACGTAGAGATCCTAGGTTTAAATATCAATTGCTTCTGGCAAGAAAATCCCAATCGACAGCATTTACTCTGTATATGAAGCAGGAAACTGAAAGAAACAAGTGGAATAAAGCATTACATGAAGCATTGTATGTACTCAAAACGTGATATTTAAAAATTATTCAACTAAATTGAATATATTTATTTACTAGTGATAACTTGGAGCCTCCTGGCTGTCGAAATACTGATCACCAATTCCAACTATCAACATTAGAACGACCAATTAGCTGTTGGCACTGTTCCAAATTTTTAAAAGGATTAATACATCAAGTTAGCAAATTGGTTTATTAGAAGTTTTTTTCCTAAAATTTTCTTATTTAACATTTTTGTTTAGGGATACATCTGTAAAGTTTGTGGGATTGGAGTTCACAAGGGATGCATAAGTTCAACGGGTCGTTGCAAACAAAATATGGCTCAGCCTCCTCCAGTAAATAGACACCGTGTAAACCAGTATGTAAACCAAGTTATCTTATTTTTTAACTTTTTCCAGATTTGTGACCGTGTTCTTTCTGAATTTTATTGGTTTGTTGGAAATATGGACCGTGACACTGCTACGATGAAACTAAGTACTCGTAAAGTAGGAACATATTTATTGAGAGTCCGTCCACAAGGTGCTTCACATTCAGATGAAACTATGTATGCCTTAAGTTTAAAGTAAGAAATTAAAAAAAATATATATATTTCTTCAATTGTCTTATTAATTCGTTTTTATTTTCTTTATAACAGAACCGATGATAATGTGGTAAAACACATGAAAATTTATCAAGAAAATGTAGGAGAATGCGTTTTGTATCTTTTATCTAAACGTCGTCAATTCAAAACAATTGTTGAATTGGTTTCCTTTTATGAAAGGAATGATTTGGGTGAAAATTTTGCTGGGTAACTTACTGGATCAATTCCGAAGGTTGATATTAGTTATCAATATTTCCATTATGTTTCAGATTAAATCAAACACTTCAATGGCCATACAAAGAAATATCAGCAACAGCACTATTTGACTTTCTGCCAACAGAATCTAATCAGTTAGAGCTACGTCGAGGCTGTCACCTTATTGTAATTGGAAAAGAAGGCGATAGTAAGGGATGGTGGAGAGGGAGGGTGAACTCGAAAGTAATAAAGTTATATTTATTACATTTTATTCACTTACAAACTCTTTTCTTTTCTAGGTTGGATTTTTCCCTAAAGAGTATGTCCGAGAAAACACTAATGTTACAAATGCTCTATGATATATTTCAAAGTTAAATATTTCTTATATTGACTTTGCGAATTTCTCTTTAATTCACTGATGCAACTTTCGACAAATTTTGAAATCTCTCTATTGATTTAAGGACGTAAAGTCACACAACACGAATAAAGGGACATTTTAATCTTGTTCATTCCTTCTGAAATATTTAATATATCCTATAATTGATGGATATGCATCTATATGATTTTATAGTGTACTGTACGCCGAATTAGTATAATTCAGATCGCCTGACTTTTAGGAAAGTATGCAATTGAAATACATTTTAATTAAAAAAAAAACTGCGACTTTTAGATAATTAATTTTGAATATGTGTCAGCATTCAGTATTTATTAAAAGAATAATTGACAAAACGTGTAATAAATAATCATTAATATATATAGTCAACAGAAAACTGTTTGTTTTGAATTGATTTGTGTTTTGAAGCCTCAGTAAGTAACAAAAATAATTGAGAAAAAATATAAATCATTTTAAATTTATTTTAATTTTAAACATTATAGGGAAGTCATTAAGAAAATAATTCTAAATAATAAAAATATATATGCTATAACGCTCAATACAGTCCTCGATAAATATTTAAGAAAAACACAACTTAAATAAACACAACAGTAAAATAATTTTTCAATAATTGTGTTATTTTGCAATCACAAACAATTTTGTAATTTCTAAATAATGACAATAGCAAACAAAAGAAATTGTGCCATTTAGAAAAAGGATGCAATGATCTATTTTCCTTTAAATGCAATTGAGAAAATAAACTAAACAAATAATAAATACTTATAACTAAACTACTTAATTTTAAGTTAAGGTCGTATCTAATTTTAGTTACTTGATAATAATACAATATGTTTACTATCTTGTAAGTATTGCTAAAACAAGTCACTCGTCCAAAAGAAAGTACAAAATGTCTGCTTTTCTTTAAACTTCATTGCATTCCAGGTATATTTGCTTACAATCAATTCCTTGTCTACCTTGTCGTCCTGCTTCGTATAATGATTCAAATGTAACATGTGATGAACGTTCTAATATGAAACTGGTGGCATACCTGTTCTTACCAGAATAAATATTAAAATCGACATGCTTAAGCATACGAATGAAAAAGAACTTACGTTCCAAGTTGACAGAAAATACTGTTTCCGCCAACATCATTAGCGCATTCAGTATTGGCTTCACAAAGGTATTTTTGCATACACAAATTATCTGAATTTTTGTAAGTTTTAGCATAACTCTTCATCATAGCAAGACTAAAAATAAAAAATAACATTAGTTAGCTATTAATATCTGAGTATTTTTTTATAAACCTGGCAACAGCAGCATCACTCATTGAATCTTTTCGTCCGACAGATCTAGCTTGAAGAGACCGATGAGAAAATGAAGTCTTGAGGGCGTCCAATAAATTTACAACAATGTTGATAAACTGAAAATGTTTAAAAATATTTACATTTATATTTAGATATTTTTTTTCTTTTTCAATAAAGTTGAAAGCTTTTATTTTAAATAATAATTTTATATACATTTGTACAGAAAAATACAAGTGCAGCCTTACCTCTCCTGCTTGTTTAGCCATGGTATTTACTTGGTCGGGATCCTTTGCACCGAACATGGCGGAAAACACGGCAGCAAGAACATTCTGTAGCGAGGAAACATTAACTAACAGTCTATCGGATTTTTACAATATTAATGTTAAAGCAAACGTGATTTAAAATTTTATATGTACACCAAAACAATTGTTATAGATAGTAGTGGACTATCATATATACTTTTAACATAAAAATACTGTGCTAACACAAACCGATTATTCTAAGAGCTACTCCTTTTTTAAATGAATACTCTCTGATACTCTCGATATGTACATAAAAGATTTTATTATCAAGAATCTATCTTTCTAAAATTTATATTTTTAAAGCTACTTACTTGCATAGGACCAGCAGCTCCATTATCTACTTTGTCAATGCCATCATTTGTGTTGCCTCCTAGTAATGTTGTAATTATACGAAGACCAATTGAAATGATGTTGGCCCATGGTGAGTTACTAAGGCCATTATTTCCATCTAAATCATCAGACTTATTTGGTCCAACGGCGTTGTTATTAAACATCATTTGCATAACCATTCCTTTGCAAAAGATGTTCAAATATTAGAATCATAATAAGAAATTGCAATTAAAATCAAAATTACCTAACATATTAGTCCATGAGAATGGATTGTCGGAAATTTGATTTGTTTGGATGTCTGTATCAACATCGTCAAGCGCGACTTTTTTTACATTATTGGGTTTTTCAGCATAACGTCTGGAGCCTTCGCTTGCATCATCATGTGAATTTTGTGGATAGGCAGCTGCATGTACTATTGTTGAGCATAAAACTAAGACGCACAATGTCCAAGCGGTTAACTTTTGATATTTCATTCTGGAAGAAAAAAAAACAATCGTCTGTAAGTTTTTATGAACTTTCAATTTCATTAAAATTTAAAAAAAAAAATTACTTTACAATGACATGCTAGACGACCCTCAATGCATGAGAAGATCAAGTAATTTTTTAAACATTATTTCATTTTTTTGTTGTCTTTTCATTTGTACAAAATTTCACCATTCTTAAATTTATGCTCGATGGTTTCAAAAAGTGAAAAACAAAAACAATTAATTTCCGTAGCGCGTCTAAGCACCGTTACATTGTTTGATTCGTCCTAAATTTCACTTATCACAATTGTTGAATTACTCAATTTCTGAATATTGAGATTTGTCAAAAAAAAAACTTGAAAATGTGTCTTTATATTTCTATTATCTCATTTCTCATGCACGCACTCAAAGAGAATATGCATATGAAGAGTGGTAAATCTTTGCCAGTAATTTGATTGGAATACTTTTTTGTAAAAAAAATAATATACTGCTATTCGAAACGGTAATCTTTAAGAATATGTGTGTCAAAATCATGTTCATTCAATTTATTTATATATGCTTGTATACTTGCTAATTTGTTAAAAGTGCATGAATCTTATTCTGTTTAACACATTTATTTACTGATTTCTTTAGCATGCCATGTGGTCGATTATTGAAAAATATAGTTTCGTTTCTTGTCTGTCATCGATGTCCTTTGTAAGAGAAGATAATTCCATCAAATTTTCAGGTAGTAATTACTATTTTCTAAGTTGCATTTGCATAATTTAAAAACAATTAGACACTTTTTTGTGTCGTTAATAGCCGTAAGTTACTTTTTATATATTTTTACAGTACTGCTACTTTTGTATTAAAATTAAACAAAATAGAATTCGTCCTACAAAATATAAGTTTGAAGAATTCTTATTTAAAAGTATATAACTGTTGAGCTACATACAATTGGAAGTAGAAAGTAAAAACGTTAAACTGTGTACACACCATGGCACAATGATTACCTATCTTAAGACTTTTCTTTTTTGTGCCACAATTACAATAAAAAATCTTGCGTTTACTTAATGACAATGTGGAATACATATTTTACTCAACATTTTTTCTTCTGTTTTACAGAAAGTTGGTTACTCATTATCATGTGCTTTGAATACACGTTTAAATTAAAATGACAAATCCACTTTCTAAATATCTTTATGACGAATCATCCCGAAATTTTTTGTATATATATTTCAACTATGTAAAACGAAATAATAAAAACTTGATAAAACACCTTTTTTTAATCATGTTATCAGTCATAGCAAAAGACAAGTCAATGACCTTTTTCTGTGTGAGAAATTAGTGATACACAAACTTTTTTTTTTAAATAAGTTTTAAATATTAATTTCAGTACTTATGTATTTTTTTTATTATTATTTTTTTGTTTCACACTAATATTTTTATTTTATTTTGATGCACTTTACCTGATTATGTGAAATTCAGTTCAAAAGTAAATATTTTTTATAAGTTATTTATATGTTATCAATACAAAATACGAAAAGTATCTGAGCAAAACTCTGGCATTGAACTTGTATTTATAAGTTTTTTATTTACGTGACCTACTTAAGCATATATATTTACCGTAAGCAACTATGTTTTACACTTCCACTTCTTCCTTAGTGTATTCCAACTTCCAATACATCTAGTCGTTAAGCTTAAGTTAGGGGAATCGCAAAGTATTTTTTTTCTAATTACTTCAGGTAAAACATAAAAAAGACAAAGTGAATTATAAAAAAAATCTTATAGGAACTGTTTTCTTCCTTTATTCTTCAACAAAAATAGACAAGAATGATAGTATTTAAAAAAAAAAATAATATTCATTTAAAAATTTAAATTGACCAATGAGTTACATAATAATTTATTTTTAATTTATTAATAAACTACATTGGTGATTCACCTTGTTTATCTTTGTAATCATATAAGAAGGAAGATGAGACATGTTTTGGATTTCTAGAAAAGTGGTGAAATTTCTTTCATTTAATAATCATGACGCAAAAATACAGGACAAAGAGTAGAGAAAGATGATTTTACAGACGAACAAAAGATTAACGAGTGTATTTTAAACAAGTAAATTTTATCTTTTTCTAGAAATCAATTGAATATATTTTACCACTATATTTTTGAAGTTTTAAGTAAAGATGTAACAACTGTGGAAAATGTTTTAGATTTCATAGATCTCCTAATACATATTAGAAAGGAGGAGATATCGAGTATCGGCAGTTCAAAAATACCATTTACAATATGATTTTTCATATTTTGTTCATCAATTTTAAAAATTAAGAGGGATAAACATAATTATTACTGTTATTAATAAATTTTATTTACAAAATTCAACATTTTTGACTCAAAATTTGAAACAAATAAAAAAAAATGTGTAAGGGTCATTTCACGAGGAATCACGGAAAATCACAACTTCGCCAAATCAAAAATCTAAGAAACTTTCCATCTAGAGCATAAAAAAATAAAAAAACTTTTGTTCTGGCGAAATCCTCTCGCAGTTAATTTTCCAAATTTTTCTTCAAAAACCGAATTGGCAAAATGGTTTTCTGACGCAACGGTTCATTTGCGATCATATGTTTCATGGAGAAAAATGATGTACTTGAGATCATTGCTTGTACTTGAGTGAAAAATTGACATTCAAATTTTGACGTTATGCTCACGTGAAAATCTGACAATTTTCATAGGTTCAGGTCGAATTTTTTCGAAAAATTTTTTTAACTATAAAGTAAAAAGTATACATTTTTTCAAAGAAAATTATCAATATCTCTCTAAGAGTATCTAATTCATATTAAAAATTAGAATGCAAAAATTAGCCTTATTTAACAAAAAACGATGAATATTTTATATAGATAAAGATACAATTTTAAAATCTATGAAAATATCAGATCTTTAATCCAAGAACACAAGTTCATTATTGCTGATCAAAAATAGTGAACTGCTTCATTATTTGGATAAGAAAAATCTGCCAACGCTACAGATATCCCTCTTGGGAGTTTTAAAAACATTAGGAAGGAGTACATTCAAAACATTTTTGACAGTTGTAACGCCCTTAGTAGAAAGGTATCAATGCGTATTTTGAGAATTTCTTATTTTTGTTGTCATTTTTGATAAGAGCATTGGGAAAAAGTAACATCACATTCATTGAACTTTTCTAGCAAAAGGTGAATCGGTGGAAAATTGAAAATTGCTTTGTCAATTAGTTTCTTTTCTTGTCGGACCATAACAATGACATTTTTTTGCATCTCTTTAACAAATGGTTGAATCTTACATCTAAAACGAAAACGTAGTTAGGAAAATAAATTTACTTAAACGTAAAAAAATCTTACAATAGAAGTTTTGTACAATGAAAAGATTTGGTATCTTCGTCATCAGATATTTCATTCATCAGATCTTCTTTTGTAGCTTTAGCAAATAATGCACTGTGTTCACTTTGTTTGGAAAGCATACTTTCGATTATTGTCTTAATTATATTTCCGTTTTCTTTCATTGTAGGAATTTCAATTTTTTCATTTGAAACAAAATTATTGAGTATCTGTGATATGAAAAAAAAGAGAAACAGTACAAAGGTTATGAGAAATTCATTTATTCTTACCAATTGAGAGACCATAACGATGGAGTTTACAGCTATTGCTCCAATTTTTTGAGATTCTAAGCCCATTAGTTTCAAAATAGCACTTACAACCCCAGTGTTGCTTTTTAATGTATTAGAAGTATTTGTGAACGCACGAGAAACTAATTTCGAAACCTCAGATGACCTATCCCAGACTAAAATATTTATTTAGAGATATTAAAAAGTGATTATAATGTATAATTTTCGTGATTGTTACCTGCGTTTTTAAATTGGGGAATTGTAGAGAAGAAAAGTTCTTGTGGCTCAGCGTTGAAGAATTTAATTAAAAAGAATATTACCACAACAAAGAATAATTTTCTAAACATCTTGCTTTTGTGACTTTTCATCAAAACTAGTAAAAGACAAATGATGATAAGCAGTTTCTATCTTACTAAGAAGCACATATTTTATGGTTGAAATATTCACATAAGTTTCTTTAGCTGTATCTAAATCATTAAGTGGAACTGCACAAACTAAATTCAAATTTTGACTTAAATACACATATTATTCGTAAGAAAATTTCTTATCCATAAGAATTCGCAAGACTTAACTAAAAATTTAAAAAGAAGTATCATTTTGTAATGAATTTCGCTCTCTTTCCAACGATTTATAACACTTTATAGATATTCGGAATGATTTTTGATGTGGTTGTACCTCAGAAATGTCCTCAAATTTAAAGTTCCATTTAACCTCAACAGTTTGAGTTTTTTTTCAAAACTTGTACCGTAGGATATATGAGCAAATAACATAAAAATATGTAAATATATTTATAGATTTTTTTTACTTTTTTGATCCCTTGAATTCTCATAGTTAAAAAATTGTTTATCTTCAAAGTCTGGTAATAATAATTCAATGTTTTTATATATAAATATATATTTTTTTGCTTTTTATATACATATGTATTGGGACATGCAAGCAAATCCCTTTGCCTACACCCAACCAACATAAATATAAGAAAACAGCAACAAAAATGTATATTGATATTGCCTGTTCAGTAAATTTATTGTGTATTGATATTTAATAAATGCAACGTCAAGATGTGTAAAAAGCATGTAATTTACTCACTATTAATGTAATAAATTAAATATACACATTTAAAAACTCCTGATACAAGATCTCCAACGGTGTTCTATCAATAAAGTTTATCGTAAATGCAAATTGGAGATTTTATCAGGCAAAAAGCCTACTCACTTTTGAACATGTTTAAATATCTTAAAGAGATATTTGTTCTTACAGCAGATTGCTCATTAAGAACAGAAAAATCTGAAGTTTACGAAACGCATTCAAGTTTTTGTTCGCACGCTCAATTTCCTGGAGAAAAATTAAAAATCACTTGTTAAGTTATAATATTAATAAGACGAAAGTCTAAACGGCAACTGAACAATTTCTGAATATTTAAAACAATATTAAATAGAACGATCTGCACTTTGATGATCATCGTACAACAAGAGCAACAATATTATTGGGCAAAGTAATTAATAAACACGCCTACGAAATCATTTTGAACCGATCTTTCTCAGCATGTACAAGTACTATTCATTCATTTTCATTTTTAATGCAAATAAAGTCACAAGGATTCGATTATAAGAAAATTATAAAATTGCTGCGGTGAAAGTAACAAATGAAAGGATATGGAGAAAGATAGTTTTAGTGTGAAAAATATTTTATTTGATGCTGATAAAAGTGAACGAACTAAAATCAATGAAAATGAAAGAGAAATTGAAGCAAAACAGCAAAATTTTGATTCAAAGTGTCAGGTCATTCACAAGCCAAGGCCTATAAGGCCAATAGTAGGTAAAATACTCTTGTACCATTGAGTAATGTCAAATAATTCAATTAAAAGTTTGAATTTGATAATAAAGGAAATGATATTTTTACAGAATTTTCTGAAAGATTTTCAAAAACAAATAATAACAATACAAAAATTTTCCTCCATCTGTATCATATCAACAAGCGAATTGTAACACGTACAAAATAAATAAACGTATTTTAAAATAAACATCCAATGTTTAGAAATATTTTTAAATATCAACACTAAAATGCTACATTACTATTAGAATAAAATTTTTACATGATTAATAAATATATATTTTTTTCTGAGCAAAGATGTGCCATTTGGTTGTTCATCCTTTTACTATGATGTTGCTGATAGAAGTAACGTGGATGTTGGCAACGTTAGACGCAATATTTTTGAATATCAAACCGAAACATGTGAAAAACGTAAAAGATCATGGTCAAGAGCTGTGTTTAGCAATTTGCAGAGAAAAGGTTTAGAAAGACAGTTTGAAGTTCAAAAGTATATAACCAAACCTGATCGAAAAAAGCTTGCACAAAGGTTAAATCTTTCTGATTCACAAGTAAGATATTTCTTTTTCTTAAGATGTTCATAAAATTTATCTCATTTCGCGTTTCTTCAAAAACGATGATAATGAATTTATAAATTATATATATGTTTTGAAATACTTTTCTTATATTTATTATATAAAATGAGAGATTTTTATTTTTTTTTCCTTGAGACCGCTCCAAATTTTTTTTTCTATGTTTTTATCCCCTGCCCCATTTTGAAAGTCGAAAATCCAATGGGACAAAATAAAAATAAAAGAGTTAAAAATTTAATCAAAACTAAATTTTTTTTTGTATTTTCAATATTTTTTCAAAAAATTTCAAAAATTTTTAAAAATATTTTAAATTTTTACGAATTTTTGAATTAAAAAACAAAATTTAATATAAATTTTCTTCTTTTAAAATATTTTTAATTAATAATTACGCTAATTTTAATACAAAATACATACATTTACTCTCAATAGAACATTTTATTTATGAAAAAATTACAACTGTTTAAAATTAAATTTAAGAAAATTTTAAATTCATATACGCCATTAGAAAGCTGAGAAAATTTCATGAAGATCCTTCATGAAATGCACCCATAATATCACCTAATATCATAGAAAATAACTCAAAATTGAACAATTTTATTACTTTTCCATATTAAACAGTACTAAAAATGAAAATCTATATAAAATTTCTATATCCCCCATGGTTTTTTTCCAAAATGAAACGCGAAACAGAAAACGGTCTTGGAACACCCTGAAAACAACTAAACTATTCATTAATAACCGAAATTTGTTAAAATGTTTTCATTTTGTATGAAAAAGTATTTCAATTTTTTATTTTATTTTGACCCCCATTTTGAAAAAAATCTTTTGGGACAAAAACATCGAAAAAAAATTGGAGCGGCCTAAATCAAATTTGATTTAATCGATTTCAAACTACGCTTTTTAAAAATTGATTGAGAAAAAATTCGAGTGATTTTTTTTAAATTAAAAATGATAAGGGTGTTCCAAAAAAACTTATCTTGTTTCGAGTTTCCTCCTCCATGACCATGGGGAATACAGAAATACCATAAAATCAGTCATTTAGATTTTTTAAGTTTTGTCAGATATTTGAAACTATTTTAAAAATTATTTATGACCGTTCTAAGGAAAAAATAAAGAAGTAATTTTTTACAAAAAATATCGACAACATTTTTGGAAAATTAGTTTTTTAAAAATATTTTTTTTTGTTTGGAAAAGAATAAAAAAAGTCAACACGTTTAGTCAACACCCTAATCAAACATTTATTAATTGAAATAACAAAATCAGTAAATAAATAATTCAAAATTAAGAAATTCTCAAATAAAAAATTGGTCGAAAAAAAGTTTATAAGCAATCAAAGTTTTCAAAGCGAAATAGAAAAAAATATTGAAATATCGTTAATAAAATGATGTTAAGTAAAACATTTTTTACAGGTAAAAGTTTGGTTTCAAAACCGTAGAATGAAAGAAAGGCACAGGCGAAACAGCATTATGAAGAATGATAGAGCTTTAACACAAAAACGCGAAGAAAACAATGATTCTGAAGAAGAAGAAGAAATCGACGTTTTAAAAGATTGACAAATTCCGACTAAATAAAAATTATTGATAAAATTATATATACATTTTTTATTATTTTTTTTTTGGTACATTTAATTGATTTATTTATTGTTAGTTGATTCAGGATTTTTCATTATTGAGCTTGCTTGAATAAACTTAGCAGTAGTACCTAGTTGAGATACTGTAAAAAGTTTTTATTAATAATATTTCTTCAACAAAAATCGTAAAACATACCTCCAGTTGGTGTAAATGGTATTATTTTTATACCTTGCATTGTTTTAACATTTATTGGGCTCCCTCCTTGGAGTTTTGGCAGTATAATAGGCGGTCCAACAGTTGGCTGGCCTGATAAATTATTCTGTAACACAAATTACAAATTAACATTTCTAGTAAAAAAAAAAAAGAAAAAAAACTCTACCTTTGAAAGAGTTATTGTTTGTTTATTATTTGATATTTTTGAACAGTTCGATGCTTGAAAAACTACATTTTGTGGGTTTTGATTGCCTATCAAGGATTTTGTAGCGATGATAACTTGTTTTCCATTTATGCTTGCAATATTCAGATCTGATGTTTTGATCATACTGAAAATAAATATATATCTCTAAAAATTTAAACTGTCGTTATTTGAATGCAAATTTAATTTACCGAATTCCCGAGATAGTCTTCAATTTATTATCGGCATTTTGAGGTTGAACATTTATGATTTTTGCATTAACCAACTGTGTAACATTTTTCACGTTAGAATCTTTTTGAATAGGGCTACTAGCAGGGATTTGTTGAACCTTGATACCAGACAAAGGACCACTTATTGTTTTCACTTGGCCGACTAAAAATTTAAATTTCTTTCAAATGTCTGTCAAAACTGAAATGTAGTTAACTCACCAGAATTAGGATTTGTTACACGGACAATCTGAGTAACTGGATTACCAGTTTTTTGTGTTTTGTCTGTCAATAAGAGTGATCGATTTGGTGATATTATACCAAACTTTGGCTTTGTGTCAGACTGACTGGGTTTAGATATCACAGGACGTGATGCTGCGGATGTTTGAATAAGTGGACGGTTCGCATTTACTATCGTCATACCATCGCTTGTTTTAGTAATGAATACTGGCAAAGGTGATGTTTTCGTCATTGACTGAACTTTGACAGTTGGTAAGTCCTCTTTTATTGAAGTCATACTAATTGTTGGTAATGGTTTGATATTTTTTACAGTCAACATAGATGTGGATCGAACGGATGGGCTTACTATTTTACTTGTTGCAACCGCATTGGAAATTGTAGTGGGAGCTTTAATCTATTTTTAAAAAAGTGGAAAAATATGCATATGTTTTGCATAAAACGTATTGTAAGAACATATTGTAACATACCTGAATATTGGCCCTTCGGAGTGCTGGCAATCCTTCAGCCGTTGTTAAATTAGATATAGACCCACTCATGGGTTTTACTTGAATTACTTTCTTATTTAAATTACCAGTATAATTAGCCAACGATACAGGAATTTTGTTTAATGTCAAAACATTGCCTTTATTGTTAGTTTGAAATCTGTTCGGCGAGACTTGTATGACTTTCTGAGGCATAATTCCAATTTTTCCGAGTTCTGATAACTGATTGTTTTGAAAAACAATTTTGTTATTATCTGACGTGACATTATTTTGGTTTGTCTTGATTTTAATTGAATTAACCTGAGAGTTTGCCGATACTTTTACAAATCCAGGCGTCGGTGAATATTGTATTGTTTGTAGTTTCTGTGTTCCAATTTTTGCAGTTACGAAGTTTTGTGAGTTATTTTTGCTAGTGGGTGCGGAAACGACTATGTTTCTAATATTTTTGCTCGGAGAAACTATAGTATTTGATTTTACTTCAACTTTTGGAGATGTGTTAGTGCTAGTTTGTGGGATAAATTTACGAATTGCTGTCTTCATTGGCGCTATGATGTTTTTAGCGTCTCCTAGTTTCTTTTCCACAATTGTATTCGGATTTGTTTGCAGCGACATCACAGGTAGTGCTTTGGTAATAACAACTTTCTCAGGTTTTGGCTTTGTCTTTTTGCAAACAATTTTCTTCGGTCTTGCTATGCACTGTTGCTGCTGTAGATGCATTTTTTCGAAATCCGATTCAGATCTATTTCGATGTAAATAAATCCAAAATTTCCGTTTGGGGTCATATTTTACACATGGGTCCGGCTCGGTATGCATACGGTCTAGTGCTCCACTTACTATGGTTTGTAACACTTGATCGCCTGCAGTTGGACTAATGTACTGCGATGACTTCAGCAATTCACATATGTCAGATCTAGAGCCTTCCCCATTGGGCAATCGAGCAACAGCATCTCTGACAAGCGTTAAAATAGTCACAAAGTTGGGTCTGTTTTGCACAAGCATGTTATGTTCTCTAGCTTTCGTTATCCCTACCGACTGTTGGGTATAAATTCCTTTTATAGGACCGACAACACTTTCATAACCATGTTGGTAAAAAGTAAATGGCATATGAGGGTTTTCATACCGGCGTCTTTCTTGTTCACGAAAATCTTCGATTTCCGCAGGTGTTGCTTTTCTAACAATCCAATCGGTGGGAAATCGCACAGGAGGCGGCGATATTGATCCATCAAATAAATCATCAGTTGTATTACTCATGCTGAATGATTCATCAAGCTCAAAGCTTGGCAAAGATGAAAGTCGTTTGTTGGTTCCCATGTCGTTACGACGGCTTAACCAGTATTTACATAATGGTACCAAGTTATTGTCAGCATCACGGCCAGCTCCTATCCATTGGTATATGTTTAAATGTGCTTTGTACTCTAAGTAAGGTACGAAATCTTCTGGTTGATCCGTGAATTCGCCAGTCAGAAAATGCACGGCGGATGGTAGTAATCCGAACCAATTATCTGATTGATGATACCAATCATTCAAGGGTGTAATGGGATTGAGCAGCCAAAAGTTAATTTTTCTCTTTAACTCATCTAGAGACATTCGGTGGTCTGGCGTAGAACATAAGACGTCCCGTATTAAGGACAAATAGCAAGCGTGTGTCTCTTGTAACAATTCTGGCATTTTTGTCGCATTTAGTTCGTCCAGCAGAGTTATGTTATCTACATCGGTAAAATCGAGAGGCATTTGTATTATTCCCATTGCATCTAAATCGGGCAAGTTTCCTAAATGTAAGTCAAATAATAGGAGTAAGTAAGGTACATATACAAGTAGTGACGTATGTATCACCTGAATCTTTGATGGTACCAGTAAAATCTCGCTTTAAGGGCTTTAAATTGCGATTTCCTGTCATATCCTCATCACGATTATTTTTCTCCGTTTTGATTTCAAATTTGGGTTCGGATTTTACATTTATTACGCCAAAAGTTTGATCCTGCTTTTTAATTTGATTGTCACTCTCAATAACGCTTCGGCTAGCTTTGGGTTTACCTATTCGACCATGCTTAATTGTTGGCTTTTTGATCAATGGTTTTATATGAGTTCGTTGTTTTCTGACATCAAGTTGAGTTCTTTCAAATACATCCCTCATATTAATTGAATCGTATACCTATGTTGTAAAATGTTATGAAGTTTCATCATATTATTTCTCTTTATTCACGACTTACCTCTTTAATGGTTGATTTGTCTGTTTCATGAGATAACAGTGTTTCTTTGTACCAGTTATCATCGGATTTAGCAAGAACTTCTCCATTCACATCATTGTCGTTTACTGTTTTGTCGTTCTGAAATAGAAAACGAAAATAAAAAACAGTGATTTGAATATTTGTTTAACACTTACAATGTTCAATTTTCGCCGTTTGCAACCCATTTCTATTACATGGTAGTCTTCTAGGTCGTCTGAAGATAATTCTGCATCATCCAGCATGGATAAATTTTCAAGTTCACTAAAGTACCGTTTTATTGATCGTCTGTATATTTGAAATGCCGATCGAGGAGAATGTTCAGATGTATTCAATACAATCTTATTACTATTGGATTCAAACAAACACGAACTTCTTGACTTTGACAATTTTTTCATCATCCGACACACTCGCTGACATTCTTCAAAACTCTTTATTTTATCTCGTTTGCTAGGCCATCTCTTCTTGTGTTTTTTCTTATTTCCCGTGCTCCCGTGCCCACTAGCCAAGCTTCTTTGCAATTTTGAAAGAACCTCCGTATTGAAATTTACTATTTGACGGGAAAGCAATGTGTTTATAGTCTTTTCCTTTTCCTCAAGATTATCGTCGCAAAAGTCTGGGAGAAAGTTACTCGTCAAATGTTCTCGAATAGCGGGAGAGAGGCTTTTCCAGGTTTCAAAGGAAAAGAATTGATTAAAAATTGCTTCATTACTACAGAGCTCGGCAGGCAATTGAAGCGTATGCGAATTGATTTTCACAGTCTCCATATCTACTCCTGAGTTTTCAGAGAACATTTAAGTAGTTTCCTGATATGATTTATCCAAATTTCGATGAATAAATTGCGTAACGTGTGTTTAATTTGATAAAAATGAATAAAAATTAGTCGTGCATCGACAGAATTTTTTGTATTTTTGTTATTGACACTGTCTTTAACGTCAACTGTTTTCCCTTGCATACATATAAATATTTATTCAACAATAAGTCAGGGGGTTTGTTTTCTACTCAAAAAAAAAGACAGCCCTTTTAATTTTATTTTTGAATATAAAACACATAATTTTAGCTACTTTCTTTTTAAATTTGATTCCTACTTAGTTCTCTTTCAACTTATTCAAAACTCTGCCATAGTTCTCCGATTGATATTGCCGAACAGATAAAATCAGACATACAGTACGCAGAAAAATTAAATGTCAAATTAGCGTTGAAAAACGATCTTCTTATTCAGCACCAATTCTGAAAAATTCAAATAAATATAGGTATTTTATCGACAACCCTCTTCAACAACAAATCTTATGAGTTCTTATTTAATGCTGATGTATTGTGAACAAATTTAAGTAAGTAAATATTTATGTACTTAGATTTTCTCTTAAATTTTCTGAGTGACTTATTGTATTTCGCCGATTGTAACAATTCCTCGGTCGCAAACAATTCACGTTGAGACTCAACATTTTGAAAAACAGTGATATTTACAAAGTTGAATGAGAGTTGGAATACTTTTGCTTAAGTATTGTTTAATTCTTGGTTTTAAAAATCAACATAGGCCAAAGTTAGTCGTCCTTGATTTAATATTTGCAAAAAATAACGATAATATAGAGAATTGAGCATAGCGCTTTGAAGACTCAAAGTAAGAAAAAAATTGATGATACGTCACCCCATCTTTAATGTTTGTATTTTTTACCTAATTTCGATACGAACAAGTGAATCTTTTTGTTTGGGGGATTGAAAGCCCTTTGAGACTAGGTACTTAAACTGTAGTAGGTGCTTTTGAAGCATACTCAAAATTTGCTGAAATTAAAAATCCCTTGACTTTCATTTATTTATGATATTATTGTATTCACATATAGCATCATACAGAAATGTCTGCTTTCTCTTGGTGCATTGTTTAACTATTTACTGATACGTATGCCGTGAACAAAAAATAATACGATTTTTTTTATCTTTTAGATTCCTCGTCATGTTATGAAGCAACCCAACTATTTAGAAGAAGTAGTAAGCCAAATTTGAAAGCATTGAAATGTCAGACATTCCTTATGTAAATATTTTTTTTTCATTGCAGGTCCCAATTAGGGCAACCTCGGAAGAATTAAAAGCTATGGCCTTAAGACAACAGCAGCAAATTGACACTCAGCAGCAGGTAAGACAAAAATTTCCAGGTACTTGTGCTCCAGATATATTACATAGAAACAATTTCAGCTCTTAGTAGCAAAGGAACAGCGTTTACGATTCCTAAAATTACAAGAAGCAAAAGGAATGGAAGCAGCAGAAGAGGCTGAAAGGTTACGTCGATTAAGAGAAAAAGTCGATGCACAAGAGTCTAAACTCAAGCGTCTGCGAGCATTACGTGGACAAGGTAAACATAATTATAATTTGTTTTAAATGTGAACAACGCAATAATTTTTTATTAAATATCATATTTACAGTGGATTTACAAAAAACCTACAATGTTACACTGAGTAAGATTAACTCATACAGATTTTGTTTGAAAAATAATATTAATTGGTGTTCTAATGTTACAAAAGGTAATGATTTGGATTCTATAAGAGCATTATTTAGTGAAAAAGAAAAGGAATTAAGTTTGGCCGTGGCAAAAGTTGATGTTCTAACGAGACAACTCGAGGAATTACGACGCGACAGAAGAGGTCCTTTAGCTCTTATACAGCCAGGAAATACAATGGCAACAAGCAAGGAACTAGAAAATCTTCGTAGAGAGTTAATGGTACCAATTTAACTTCACTGTTTTAAAAAACGATATAAAACTCCCATTTTTTATTGCAGTACCGCAATCAACTGTCTTTGCAGCAAGACGCTAAATTACATTTGCAGCGGGAAGCTTTACAGCAACGGCAAGCAGAGCTTCATTCCGTGGATCAGAGGATTTTGGAGTTGCAAGAACGATTAAATCGGAGAAAATCATCAAATTTAATGCTGCAACGAATGTCCAATGACCAAAACGACAACACATTATTATTTTATAATAACAATCAAGGGTTCCAAATCCAAAACAGATCGAACAACAACTCGAAACACGTATTTACTCAGAAAAGAGGTAACGTGGTTGCGGTGGAGCCATACAATCATAACCCTTCTAAAATGTCACAAAATCAAGATATAATGAACATGGTGAATATGAAAAAAATGAACGTTGATGTTGATGACAACTCCTTCGTTGTTAATAAAAAGCCTTTTGTCATACCAGTGTCACATCATGCGATGGATCGTAAAGACACAAACGACATCTTGAAACTCGAATCGAAAAAGGATATTTCAAGCTATAACGGCAGAGTTGGAATTTCGAACGACACTTCTAACCAAGTTATTCAACAACAACAACAAGGCAATAGATCAAATAACAATAATGAAATGTTGGTGAACGATGATTTACAGAATTCAAACCCAAATAAAATCGAAATTTCCACGTATTCATCCCCTCCGAAGGTTGAAAATACATCAGACCAGGACGAATCAAAATTAAAATCTCAAGAAAATCACAACATGGAAAATAGTGCCCCTGAAACTTCTTTGAAATTCAAACTTAGAAACACTCATGTCATTCCATCTGGTAATTTGTTGACACCTCCTAGAAAACCGATCAGCAGTGTTGCTCCATCTTCCTTTACAACTTCTACGCACATTGCTGGAAATGGTCCAAAGGTTCACGTAGTGTCGCCAAGTGTAACCTTAATTTCTCAACTTTCACATATGGAAAAACCACGACCTGCATTGCCTCCAAAGCCTATCAAAGGTAATTTGCCTAGTAGTACTGATGACAGTAAACAAGAACCCAGTGAAAGTGTTAATACCTCGAACACACTTCATACTGATAATAATCCTATCAAAGCAAAACCGTTAACTATCAAAAAACAGCCAGTAACAGAACAGCCCAAACTAAAATCTACAATCGTTAAGCAGTCTCAACCAGCGTTCCAGCAATTCGATGTTCAGAAACCATCTAATGATAGTTCATTTGCATTTGATAATCCATCTATTACTCCCGCTACAACTGATGAGCCAGATAAAATTGTAACAGAGGATTTTGTAGAAAAACCTGAAGGTTTCCGACGAAAACGGACGCTTGCAAATGATAATTTGAAAATTAAACTTGCACGTCGAGTCAGTTTTGATCCATTGGGTAATTAGTTTTCAACAATTAAAATACACTGATGTTTATTGGTTTTTTCCTTTCAGCTTTGCTTCTTGATGCCAGCTTGGAGGGTGAGCTAGAATTAATAAAGAAAACAGCGGTTCAGGTAATCCAATAAATAATTCAAATAATTAAACCTTCTTGAAATACTTAATGGAATATTTTCAAAACATATTAGGTGCCTAATCCAAGTGCAGCTAATGATGAGGGTATCACCGCTTTGCATAATGCAATCTGTGCAGGCCACTTTGAAATTGTGAAGTAAATAAGCTCAGTTTAAAATTTGAATTGCTTTTTCTAAATGAATTTGGTCAATTATTGCAGATTCTTGGTAAAATTCGGTTGTGATGTTAATGCACAAGATTCGGATGGTTGGACTCCTTTACACTGCGCAGCAAGTTGCAATAATTTACCTATGGTTAAGTTTTTGGTAGAGTCGGGTGCATGTCTCTTTGCCTCGACTTTATCGGATCATGAAACACCAGGTAAAAAACTTCAATTCTTTCTGTCATTGTTCTAGAACTTGATTCATGCTCATTTCAGCTGAAAAATGTGAAGAAGATGAAGAAGGGTTTGATGGATGTTCAGAATACTTATACAGTAAGTTTTATTTTACTGTTGCTAATTTCAAATATTTTGTTCATTTAAAATACTTTTCATGAAAGGCGTTCAAGAAAAACTGGGAATAATGAATAATGGAGAAGTTTATGCTGTGTTTTCATTTGATGCCATAAATATGGATGAACTTAGTTTTTCCATTAATGACAAGTTAACAATTTTGCGCAAAGGCGATGAAGCTGAAAGAGAATGGTGGTGGGCAAAAGATTCCTTTGGGAAAGAAGGTTATGTTCCGAGAAATTTATTGGGAGTAAGTAAAAAATGTTACTACGTATCGTATACAATTTTTTTATTATTTTTTTTACTTTCAGTTATACCCTAGAATAAAGGTTCAGGAAATAGAGTGAGAAGGATTTTAAAAAATATAAAAAATAGTGTTTAAAAACAATTTGACACGTAATTTGAAATAAAACGAGCTTAATTATAATAAAAACGACTTTTTTTTAATTACATATTTCATAAATACATATATTATGAAATGAGAAAATTAAAGAAATGATGAAAAAAACTACAAAACTTAAGTTTTTAATACTTATTTTTTATTTCGTTTGAATGTTTAATTCTGGATCTTGAGAGTCGACACTAATAAACACTCTAATAAAATTATTCCAGTTGATAATTTCATACATACATGTTTATAAATAGTAATATTATTTACTCACTAACAATATTGTGTGTTTTTATGTGATAATATATAATAAATTTCAAATTTAGATGTTAATATATTTATTATAATTTCTCTACTGGCCAAATTATCGAGAAAAACATATATTCCTTTAGTTTCCATATGCATTTTGAAATATTCTTGAAAAAATATTTTTTAACAAATCGGCCTACGAAATGAGATAAGTACATTGTACATCCACTTAATTCATTATTATTATATAATTTTATGATTACTATGATTATCTTTTAAAAGCAAAGCTATAGATTGCCTTTTCGGTCATGCAAGACTACATATTTATTTATGTATTAATTGATTTTATTAATCATTCAATGATATTTAATTATTTAATAATATTTTAACAACTGTATTCATACTTAATGATTAGACAAGTACCTTATTTCTTATGCTTCACTTTCTTTCTTTACTTTCAATTCATTTTCGCCCAAAATAGTTAATATTTCATTCTGCATAAAAGCCCATGGTATGGTTGAGTTGGCCAGTGGACACTTTTCTCCACTTGGGCAATACACCTCAGCACCAGATCCCTGTAAAAGAGAGTTTTATTTATTTTTTGCTAAAATAAATATAAAATTCAATAATAAAGAGGTACCTGTCGTTTTATACTTTCACGACTACAAGGAAAGCAAAATTTGTGATGATTCACTGACGGACACTGAACAAAATGCGTGTCTTCCAGTCTTTCCTGACACAAAGTACATTTTAGCATGGAGTTTGAACTTCCACTTGCATTTGGTGCAACTGTTGGTACAGTCCCATCTTGATTTGCGACGGGACTAGCGCTCACTGGATTAATAAGCGCGTTCGATTGTGCCTCAGTTGATGTCGTAGAAGAAACGTGACGTGACCCGGATGATCTTCGACCATTTGATGATCCTGTAGTAACAAATATTATTATTGAAATTCTTGTATGGGCAGAGGTAATGCGACATACCAGAGCTATTTGGCGAATGTTGGCTACTTCTTGATGCGGATCTCGGTGGTGGCGGACATGGAGGACTCGTGCCATTCCTAGGACTTCCAGACGGCAAAGTTTCGGTGATTGACATTAAATTAGCCATGGGACTTTGTAACGGAACAGCTGGTGCCGTAGGTGGTGTTTCCGCACCAATAGAGACTTGTAGCAATGGTACATTCGGAGGATATACTAAAAAATATAAATCAACATCATTATTGTTGGTACATATGTATGTAAATCCACTGAAATAGATATTTACCTCCTGGTTTGAATGTTGCTGTATCAAACGATGGCGCACGTACGCGGTGTTTTTCTTTGAAATTGGTACGTTCTTGGACAAAGGGAGCAGTAGGCAAAGATTCTCCTCGTGTAAGAGGAGGCCTAGCAGAAGGAACAGGCTCATCGGACTCCCTTTTTGTTGTAATTTGAGGTATTTCAGTTTCGTCTTCAGGAGCCGGTCGTTTTAAATTTGGTAATGTAGGTGGATTACTGCGCGCTGAATGCGGAATGTGATGTGAGCTTCCCTGTATCGGTGGTTGTCTTTGAAGAGAGTAGTGGTGATGAGTTTGTGCGATGTTTCTTTGTGCTACATCTCCGTTTTCATGACTCCTTTTGGTGGCACTTCCCAAATGCAAGCATTTCATTTGCCGTGTTCTGCCTAGCACCGACTCAATCCTATCCGCACCCTCGTAATTTACACAACCTCGACACACTGGCTCGGAGAATTCGTGTATCATCGCCCAGGGCATTCGCGGCAAATCGCACAAGTAACAATTTAAACGCATTATCTTTTCAGACATTTTTTTTATCCATAAAATGTTTGTGGTATAAATTTTATAAATAAATGATTTTTTTTTGTAAATATTTCACATTAATGTTTATACAAGTTACATTATATCAATTTTTCTTTCTACACACGTTTTGTGTGAATGATTGAATATAATGAGAAGAGGTAAGGTTACTTGAGACCAAACGTGCAATCAATGCTTCTATTCGAATTTGAATAATTTATGCTGGTTCATTATGTAACTTATCAACTGATTTGCTCTCTAAATTAAGAATAAACACAAATAATACACAACAATTGAAATTTTAACAACGCTTTCTCTCTAATTAATAATGGCGATGCGCGTCCAGTTTTTTTCGACAAATTTCTGTGCATATACGAATTTATACTTCGGAACTGGAATATCAAAACTTTATTTCACATCTAGCAAATAAATATCGCGATTTTTCTGTATTTTATATCAAGCACTTGGTGCTCAAAAACTATTTTTATTTTTTTTCTTCAGTTTTGGTAAACAAGATACCAAATATTGTGAGAAGATTGAAAGTGATAGAATATTTCGCGTCCGCAAATTCATAGCGTGAGACGAAAAAAAATGATAACATACTGATTCGTTTGAATCTTAAAACTGTCAATTATTTATTCCTTCCTTTTTTCACATAAATTTAATTGTTGTGAGAACTATTTATTAATTTAGTCAAAATTACTCCATTCCTGGTGGATCTGGTTCGCTTTGCAACATGTCTGAATTAGTATCATCGGCGTTATCACAACTTTTGCCTTTCAAAATATTCATGATTGGCTCTGAGACGTTTCCAATTTGATTTTCAGTAATACTCTTTGCATATTCTAGTAGAGGCGCTCGGAGCTCTGGGCAAAGTTTAAGCGCTTCATCTAGTTGAGGTGCTGGCAATTGGATCATTACTCCTAAACTTGCTGGAACCAATCTTTGGCAGCATTTAATAAAACCATCCCACACAACTTTTTGCTGCTTCCATATCTAAAAGAAAAATTACGTTGTTAAGATTGATTTTTTCGACATACTTTTGTTTTGTTTTCATTCACCTGCTTTATAACTAATCTCTGAAGCATATTTATTACAAATCCTGACAAACGAGGATGCAATGACAGAGATTGGATAACGGTTCTCATAAATAACGTGGGTAACGGTAGCATTTCACTCAATTGCTATTCAAAAATAAAAAAAAAATTATTCATCTGATTCGTGAGTTAATCTAAGTTGACCTAATTTTAAATGGTTCGCTTAAGATTTCTGTTTCTCAGTACTTACTTGTAGAACAACAGCTAAAACATCATGTGTGTAAACTTCACTTTCAGACAAGCATAATGATGATGCTTTTACAACAAATTTAAGATCAATTTGAGTTAGATCGATCGTATGAAGCGCTATTAGTAATTCCACAGGTGGTACTATAAATTATTAAAATAAGAAAAAATTACTGAATCATCATAATGGTATTTTATGAAATCTACTTACAAGGACTAGAAGAGACAGAAAGCAACCGTCCAAAAACTTCTTTTATAACCACAGGATTTAGTTTAAGTATGGAAGGTAATATGTTGAGCACTTCTTGTTTAGATAACGAATTGATGATTGGTATTAATAGACGCACATCCGATACAGCTTTGTTTCTGTTCAAATTTCGAATTTTTTCTATTAAATCCTGTCCAAGGGGACCTGTAAATATTCATTATTATTTTACGGCTCATTTTGTTTTTCACAATCTCAGTCATACCTAATTCTGTTAAAAGGTAAACAATTCTGATGATTAAAGTTTCACTGCCAGGCTTGCAGGTCTCAATCAAACTAATCAAAGACTGACTGTGTGGTCCCATTTTCTTAATGGGGCTTTCTATAACTCGTAAAATTGTACGTTTAATATCTGCATTCACTTTTATGTAAAGCTCTGCCAATTTTTCAATAAGATCTGATAAAAAAAAAATGGGTGTTTTAATTATCATTTAATAAAAATTAAAGAAAAATATCGAAAAGTTACCATGTCTATGTGGAAGAAGTTCCAACATCAATGCTAAACAAATTTTGACCTCATTTTCGGTCCACACTTCTCCAAGGCAAGAAGGAGGACTACTTTCATTAACCATGTTCATTTGCTCAATACTCTTTTGCTCTATATGCTCCTTAAATCCATTCACTTTGTCGTAAACCATTATTATTTTTTCTACAGCAACTGACCTTGTTGCGTTATTTCGACTCATTGACAATGTTAACAAAAGTGTTAATACGTTCTTTGATGGAGTTTGAAAGATAAGGTCCGTCATAATGTTTAAGCCACATTCGGTCATATCTTCCAATTCGCACATTTGTTCTGCATGTTTCAATATATTGATGAATTAGAAATGTTCATTTAAATAAAATGAGGTTGGAAATACTTACCAAGAATTTTAAGCGCATCTTGTGTAATAAGCGGTGCGTCCAAAAATATAGTTTGCACAAATTTTTGTTTTTCCTTCAAATTGTCATGGCTTAATATTGATGATAAAATATCAATAAGTAACTGATTATAGCTCGAATCAGGCTTTGTTTGGTCTGTTTTTGTATATGGAGATCTAATAAATCCTGAAAAATTTTAATAATACATAAATGTTAGCGGCCGCAAGTGAGTTGTGGAGTAAAAACTTACCTGAAAGCAAACAATACTCACTGTATAACCAATCCAAGGCAATTAGATTTCGCGATTTAAAATCTTCAATAATGAAATCAAGTATGATTTTTTTTACATTTGATCCAAATGTAGATGCGATAACAGCTAATATTTTGGTTTGCATTAGAGAATTTTTTTTCGTATCTGGATTATATTTTAGAATTCGTAAAACCGTCTGGTTTAGCAAAGATTCTTTTGCTTCGGTGCTTAATGGTTTGGTTATGTCTTGCAGCGTTTTTTCTGGTACCTTAATTTTTTTCTTAAGAATTTGTTCTCGCCTAAAATATACAATTAAAATAAAGATTAACTGGATATTATTAATTATGACCTAAACATACCCTTTCATTCTTTCGAGCGTTTCTTTTAACTGCCGTGCTGAATCGTCTGTTTTTGTATCAGCTTTTGTTATTGGATCTTCAATGATTGGAGAAGGTGGTGATACTGTGAGATATGTTGCCCCCGGTCCAATTTTAGCTGTAGTCATTTGTTTAGCTATTAAATTACAGGTCTTCTTTATTTGATCGGACACAGTCATTTCTCCTATCGGTGTGTAATCTACTAAGAAATTTGAAGGCATTTCTTGAGGTAAATGCTCCATTGCCGCAATCACTAACTCAATAACCTTTTCCACACTTTCCAACTTGCTGAGCAAAAACGCTTCATTTGCTGCAGTCGCTTTTATAAAAGCTTCTTCGTTAGACTCCATAGATTGGGGGGTTTGCTTTAATGTGCGCTGACGTTTACTTGGCATATCCTCTACGACTAACGGACGTTTGGATCTACTTGGAAGGCATCTTTTGAGTTCGGAGTCGTTGCATCCAAGATCTTTTAAAATCACAATGATTTCCGATTGAGTAGCTACAAAAAAGCCAAATAACGAATTACCATGTCAAAAAGTAAAAACTTATGACACTTACTTTGATCCATTGGTTGTTTCACCAGATTCAGAAATTGCATTTTCAAGTGTTTCCTAACAGTACTGACTTGAGAATTGGTGAGTGTTGGCGGTAAATTAGCATGTAAAGTCTTTAGTGCTTCAACAACCGGTGTAAACAAGGCTGGCCTTACCTTTGCTATGTTACACAGCGTTCCTGTACACGCAATTAAATTCACTGAGGAGATATGGGAAGCTCCATGGAATTTCAGGAGCAAATCAAATATATTCCTAAAATTAAAAAAAAACAGTACATTATATTTGAAGTTGTTTCTTCGCGAAAAGCCAATACTCACATAGCCTCATCTTCCAATTTTCTTCGTTTTAGCAGTTTCAATGTGATTGGAATGCTGTTTAATGAAAAATCACCTTTTTTCTTTTCGTCATCATCTTCATCGCCAGGGCTCGTCTGCCAAATGACTACGCCTTCCAAAAACTTAATAGCATTCGTTCGAATTCCATCATTTTCAAAGTCAATCATGTCTAATATTTGGCTCTGTAATTTCCAAGAGTAAAATTTCATTGTCTGTTGATATTTACAAATTTAATTCATTAATTTACCTTTATCATACAAAGTTTCGACCAACTCTGTTCCAAGTCATCTGTTATGTCGGTAGTAGGGTCACATAAGTATTTGAGAGTGTTCTTGTAGACGAAAGAGCATCCTTGAATTACACGTTTCACTACCTGTGGAGACTCATCTCTCAAAAGCGTCGAGAGGACAGTCACCGCTTTTGGCAAATAGGTTATATCCTTTTGACTAGAAAACCGCCGAAATTAGCTTTACTTATTTTTTAATGTTTGTATCTATTTACCATAACTTTTCTATGAATGCAGCGATACTTTTACGGACTTCTGCACCGGTATCATGCGCCAACGCCAGAATATCATCAATGAACTCTTCCAACAAATCTATTTCTTGAAATATCAAAAGCTCTTGAATCTTTAATATGTTTTCACATTTTTCTGCTTGGCTCTCAGCAAGACCAACATTATTCAGGCACTCTATTACTTTGTTTCGAGTAATCGTAATTTTCTCATTTGAGAACAAATAAGCAGTCTCTTCATTGATAAATTTATTTCTCGGGTTCAAAGGATCCATTTTATCTCAAAAAAACTCAAGTGGAATGAAGGAATACACTAAAACCACTTTAATATAAATGTATTTGAAAGTCGGCTAACAAGTATTTATTTATAATTCAATTCAAGTTTCTTGTACAAGTCGAGTTAATATGGGACCAATTTTCTATCCGAGTTTCAAGTTTCTTGTACAAGTCGAGTTCTTTCTCATCAAAACAAAAAATAAAAAAAAAAATCAATTTTGAATCTTCATTAAATTTCCAAATACAGACTTATGAAGTAGTTGAATCTTTAATAATTTAGAAGTAAACGAGTGACATAAATAAATAATTTAATGAAGTACAATGTATCACGAAGCTAAAAAATTCGAAAAAAAGGTAAATTTTAAAGTCCATCATTACTTACTACTTACTTTACTTTACGCCTTGTCTCTTATCCGAAGATTCGAGACTGTCCTCATGTTGAGCAAAGGCGGTCCACGAATTGTCGCCATCTGGTTCGTCGATTCGCAAGGTCTTTCAGATCCCAGAGGTTAGTCATCTGCCCCTCACCCTCTCTGATGATATTGGCTTCTGAGAGTGTGGAGCGTCGCCAGGTGTTCTTAGGGCGACCTCGTCTGCGGCTACGTTGCGGGTTGTATACAAGGGCCCTATTGCATACTTCCTCGGGATCCTTGCGAAGAGTATGCCCGATCCAACCGAATTTTCTCCTGCGTATTTCCAAATTTATATTTGTCATATTGGCCCTTCTCAACAGATCTTGATTGGAGATCCGGTTTGGCCAGAAAATACGCAGGATTCGTCGTAGACAGCGGTTGACGAACGTCTGTAATCTCCTCTTGATGTTCTCTGTAACGAGCCAGGTTTCGCAGCCGTACAGAAGAACGGAAATTACGCAGGATTTGAAGATGTTGATTTTCACAGGCTTGCTGTAAACGGAGGAGCTCCAAATACGGTTTAACGTCGTAAAAGCCCCCCTTGCCTTCTTGATTCTTGTTTCAACATCTTCCACTGCCCCGCCATCTTCCCCCACAATACTGCCCAGATACGGGTATTTCTCGACGCGTTGAATTGGGTTTCCATCGAGCATAAGTGGAGCATCTGTTTCTGGATTTATGCGCATTTCCATTGTCTTCTTGACGTTGATTCTCAATCCGACTTTAGCAGATTCTGCGGCGAGATCGGAGAGTTTTGCTTGCATGTCGATGTGTCTATGAGATAGCTCGCATTTATCGTCAGCATAATCCAGGCATTCAAGGCGCTCACTTGGGTTTAGGGGGTTCCATACAATGCCTCTCGGTTTGTCTCTGTAGTCCTGCAGTCCTGCGGGAATTCGCCTTTCTCCCAAATAGCAGTGAGTAAAGGCAAGAGGGCGTCGGTACTCAGGTTGACATCGGCTTTAAGGACCTCGCCGGTTATACTGTCAATACCTGCTGCTTTCCCATTCTTCAAGGACTTAGTAGCATCAGTGATTTCCTTTCTACTGGGTGGGCTTGTGCGTATGGCCAGGGATCTTGTGGCCCTTATTGGAGGAATCACGATGCCATCTCGTGTCAAGTTAAGCACCTCTTGAAAATGTTCTCGCCATCTTTTCAGCTGGTCTTCGACATTGGTCAGCAACACACCGTTCTTGTCCTTGACAGGAACGTTTCTGCTTCTGTTGGTGTTTGCAATCCTCTTGGTGATGGTGTACAGGTCCTTCATGTTATACACCGCAGCTTCTGCTTGACTAGCCAACGAGTTCAAGTGCTCACGCTTGTCGTTGTGAAATTCCCGTTTGACTCGTTTATCAAGGATACTGTAGCGTTGTTTCGCTTGAATTTTGTCGTGAGTTGTTGTTGCAGCGTTGATTTCGTTTTTCGCTTCGGATCGACTTTCGATGACAGACCACGTGTTCGGGGATATAAAATCCTGTTTTCGATTTTTCCAAGTTTGTCCTCGCAGGTTTTCAGAACCGCATTCTTGAATTTACCCCACGCCTGTTGGATGTTGTTGTAATCAGGGTTTGTGTTCGCCAGGTTATCACGAAGCGTGTTTGAGAATGTGGTTCGTTGGGCATCACTCTTGAGCTTGGCAATTTCGAACTTCTTTCGCGGGTTCGTCTTCTTTTTTGGTACTTTTTTCGTTGTAAGCCGCAGATGACCGACAAGTAGATGGTGATCGGATCCGATGTCTGTGCTTCTTTTCACGCGAACGTCTGCGAGAGCATTGCTCCACTTTGCGCTGACACATATGTGGTCAATTTGGTTCTCTGTGTGTGAGTCGGGAGACACCCAGGTAACCTGTTGCTTGTCACAATTTGTCCACACTGATTCCAGCGAACCTCGCTCATCGCCAAGAAGTCCAAATTGAATTTCTCCAAATTATGACCTGCTTGTGCCAATTTTCCTATTTGGAACAGCGTCTTAACATTCTATTGTCCAAACCGAAGCCATTTACGTTTGCCAAAGGTCGTCGTCGTTAAATCCGTTCGGTTTCTATTCGTGTTTTGTCTGAGAATTGGTTTGAGAGTTTAAGATCAAGTGGGTAATCAACCCAAATAATCCGATCTTGGTGGTAGGGCTGCTACCTGGGCCCCCAAGCGGGCAAAAATGTCAAGAGACATCGCACCGTCGAGCTTCAGCAATTTTGCTTGGTGCTTGGCTTTAACGTCCGCCCCAGATGACGTCGTCGTAATGAGTCTGTGGTAACAACCCCGCCTCGCGAAGGCCGCATTTCCGACTTGCGGATGGAGAGGCTAAGGTGTCAATGTATTACGCATCCCAACGCCATTCATGGGGCCAAAGTCCATCATTAGCTTATGTTTTAATATTTTAATCTTAGATTACAAAGGAAATTTTAGTGGACTATAGGAAACGAGCTGAAAGAAGACAAAGCTTTTATCAAAAAATAGTAAGCAGCAATGTTGCAAAGTAGTTTATTTTTGAACTGGATTGTAGTATCCGACGAACCCATATACCGTTCCGACGAACCAAAATTTTGCGTTTACATTAGCGTTTTAGGTTTGAAAGTCACATTTTTGGACAAACGACGAATGTAGGAGGTCATATTTTTTGACAGCTGTCAAGTTTTTTGACAGTTGTCACATATTTTATATTTTTGAAATTTCTTCACATTTTTTTTATCAATTTTCATGATTTTTAAAGTTTGTTCATACTTTTCAAGGACGAAAAATTTTTTGAACCATTTTTGACAGCTGTCAAAATTTTTGACAGTTGTCATTTATTTTATTTTTTTCAATTTTGAAAAAAAAAATTTTTTTGAGGAAAATTTTTGTGTGCGTCGCGGATTTGTTATTTTTGATAGATAAGCAAAATCCTTCAAATTAGCTGTTCAAAATTAGCCAAAGTTTACGTCAAATATCTTAGATTTGATCGTCGGGAGGAAAAGTTTGGAAATAAAATGGTTATTTGATAAAAACGCATGAAAAAGTGTAAATTTTTGTTAATTTTTGAGAAAATTTTTTTGTGTGTCGCGGATTTGTTATTTTTGATAGATAAGCAAAATCCTTCAAATTAGCTGTTCAAAATTAGCCAAAGTTTACGTCAAAATTCTTGGATTTGATCGTCGAGAGGAAAAGTTCGGAAATAAAATGGTTATTTGATAAAAACGCATGAAAAAGTGTAAATTTTTGTTAATTTTTGAGAAAATTTTTTTGTGTGTCGCGGATTTGTTATTTTTGATAGATAAGCAAAATCCTTCAAATTAGCTGTTCAAAATTAGCCAAAGTTTACGTCAAAATTCTTGGATTTGATCGTCGGGAGGAAAAGTTCAGAAATAAAATGGTTATTTGATAAAAACGCATGAAAAAGTGTCAATTTTTGTCAATTTTTGAGAAAATTTTTGTATGTGTCGTGGATTTGTTATTTTTGATAGATAAGCAAAATCCTTCAAATTAGCTGTTCAAAATTAGCCAAAGTTTACGTCAAAATTCTTGGATTTGATCGTCGAGAGGAAAAGTTCGGAAATAAAATGGTTATTTGATAAAAACGCATGAAAAAGTGTAAATTTTTGTTAATTTTTGAGAAAATTTTTTTGTGTGTCGCGGATTTGTTATTTTTGATAGATAAGCAAAATCCTTCAAATTAGCTGTTCAAAATTAGCCAAAGTTTACGTCAAAATTCTTGGATTTGATCGTCGGGAGGAAAAGTTCAGAAATAAAATGGTTATTTGATAAAAACGCATGAAAAAGTGTAAATTTTTGTTAATTTTTGAGAAAATTTTTTTGTGTGTCGCGGATTTGTTATTTTTGATAGATAAGCAAAATCCTTCAAATTAGCTGTTCAAAATTAGCCAAAGTTTACGTCAAAATTCTTGGATTTGGTCGTCGGGAGGAAAAGCTCGGAAATAAAATGGTTATTTGATAAAAACGCATGAAAAAGTGTCAATTTTTGTCAATTTTTGAGAAAATTTTTGTATGTGTCGTGGATTTGTTATTTTTGATAGATAAGCAAAATCCTTCAAATTAGCTGTTCAAAATTAGCCAAAGTTTACGTCAAAATTCTTGGATTTGATCGTCGGGAGGAAAAGTTCAGAAATAAAATGGTTATTTGATAAAAACGCATGAAAAAGTGTAAATTTTTGTTAATTTTTGAGAAAATTTTTTTGTGTGTCGCGGATTTGTTATTTTTGATAGATAAGCAAAATCCTTCAAATTAGCTGTTCAAAATTAGCCAAAGTTTACGTCAAAATTCTTGGATTTGATCGTCGGGAGGAAAAGTTCAGAAATAAAATGGTTATTTGATAAAAACGCATGAAAAAGTGTAAATTTTTGTTAATTTTTGAGAAAATTTTTTTGTGTGTCGCGGATTTGTTATTTTTGATAGATAAGCAAAATCCTTCAAATTAGCTGTTCAAAATTAGCCAAAGTTTACGTCAAAATTCTTGGATTTGATCGTCGGGAGGAAAAGTTCAGAAATAAAATAGTTATTTGATAAAAACGCATGAAAAAGTGTCAATTTTTGTCAATTTTTGAGAAAATTTTTGTATGTGTCGTGGATTTGTTATTTTTGATAGATAAGCAAAATCCTTCAAATTAGCTGTTCAAAATTAGCCAAAGTTTACGTCAAAATTCTTGGATTTGATCGTCGAGAGGAAAAGTTCGGAAATAAAATGGTTATTTGATAAAAACGCATGAAAAAGTGTAAATTTTTGTTAATTTTTGAGAAAATTTTTTTGTGTGTCGCGGATTTGTTATTTTTGATAGATAAGCAAAATCCTTCAAATTAGCTGTTCAAAATTAGCCAAAGTTTACGTCAAAATTCTTGGATTTGATCGTCGAGAGGAAAAGTTCGGAAATAAAATGGTTATTTGATAAAAACGCATGAAAAAGTGTAAATTTTTGTTAATTTTTGAGAAAATTTTTTTGTGTGTCGCGGATTTGTTATTTTTGATAGATAAGCAAAATCCTTCAAATTAGCTGTTCAAAATTAGCCAAAGTTTACGTCAAAATTCTTGGATTTGATCGTCGGGAGGAAAAGTTCAGAAATAAAATGGTTATTTGATAAAAACGCATGAAAAAGTGTCAATTTTTGTCAATTTTTGAGAAAATTTTTGTGTGTGTCGCGGATTTGTTATTTTTGATAGATAAGCAAAATCCTTCAAATTAGCTGTTCAAAATTAGCCAAAGTTTACGTCAAAATTCTTGGATTTGATCGTCGGGAGGAAAAGTTCAGAAATAAAATGGTTATTTGATAAAAACGCATGAAAAAGTGTCAATTTTTGTCAATTTTTGAGAAAATTTTTGTATGTGTCGTGGATTTGTTATTTTTGATAGATAAGCAAAATCCTTCAAATTAGCTGTTCAAAATTAGCCAAAGTTTACGTCAAAATTCTTGGATTTGATCGTCGTGAGGAAAAGTTCGGAAATAAAATGGTTATTTGATAAAAACGCATGAAAAAGTGTAAATTTTTGTTAATTTTTGAGAAAATTTTTTTGTGTGTCGCGGATTTGTTATTTTTGATAGATAAGCAAAATCCTTCAAATTAGCTGTTCAAAATTAGCCAAAGTTTACGTCAAAATTCTTGGATTTGATCGTCGGGAGGAAAAGTTCGGAAATAAAATGGTTATTTGATAAAAACGCATGAAAAAGTGTAAATTTTTGAGAAAATTTTTTTGTGTGTCGCGGATTTGTTATTTTTGATAGATAAGCAAAATCCTTCAAATTAGCTGTTCAAAATTAGCCAAAGTTTACGTCAAAATTCTTGGATTTGATCGTCGGGAGGAAAAGTTAGGAAATAAAATGGTTATTTGATAAAAACGCATGAAAAAGTGTAAATTTTTGTTAATTTTTGAGAAAATTTTTTTGTGTGTCGCGGATTTGTTATTTTTGATAGATAAGCAAAATCCTTCAAATTAGCTGTTCAAAATTAGCCAAAGTTTACGTCAAAATTCTTGGATTTGATCGTCGGGAGGAAAAGTTCAGAAATAAAATGGTTATTTGATAAAAACGCATGAAAAAGTGTAAATTTTTGTTAATTTTTGAGAAAATTTTTTTGTGTGTCGCGGATTTGTTATTTTTGATAGATAAGCAAAATCCTTCAAATTAGCTGTTCAAAATTAGCCAAAGTTTACGTCAAAATTCTTGGATTTGAAGTTAAAAATTGAAAAATTAAAATTTAGCCAAAGTTTACGTCAAAATTCTTGGATTTGATCGTCGGGATGAAAAGTTCATAAATAAAATGGTTATTTGATAAAAACGCATGAAAAAAAATTTTTGTAATTTTTGAGAAAATTTTTGTATGTGTCGTGGATTTGTTATTTTTGATAGATAAGCAAAATCCTTCAAATTAGCTGTTCAAAATTAGCCAAAGTTTACGTCAAAATTCTTGGATTTGATCGTCGAGAGGAAAAGTTCGGAAATAAAATGGTTATTTGATAAAAACGCATGAAAAAGTGTAAATTTTTGTTAATTTTTGAGAAAATTTTTGTGTGTGTCGCGGATTTGTTATTTTTGATAGATAAGCAAAATCCTTCAAATTAGCTGTTCAAAATTAGCCAAAGTTTACGTCAAAATTCTTGGATTTGATCGTCGAGAGGAAAAGTTCGGAAATAAAATGGTTATTTGATAAAAACGCATGAAAAAGTGTAAATTTTTGTTAATTTTTGAGAAAATTTTTTTGTGTGTCGCGGATTTGTTATTTTTGATAGATAAGCAAAATCCTTCAAATTAGCTGTTCAAAATTAGCCAAAGTTTACGTCAAAATTCTTGGATTTGATCGTCGGGAGGAAAAGTTCAGAAATAAAATGGTTATTTGATAAAAACGCATGAAAAAGTGTAAATTTTTGTTAATTTTTGAGAAAATTTTTTTGTGTGTCGCGGATTTGTTATTTTTGATAGATAAGCAAAATCCTTCAAATTAGCTGTTCAAAATTAGCCAAAGTTTACGTCAAAATTCTTGGATTTGATCGTCGGGAGGAAAAGTTCAGAAATAAAATGGTTATTTGATAAAAACGCATGAAAAAGTGTCAATTTTTGTCAATTTTTGAGAAAATTTTTGTGTGTGTCGTGGATTTGTTATTTTTGATAGATAAGCAAAATCCTTCAAATTAGCTGTTCAAAATTAGCCAAAGTTTACGTCAAAATTCTTGGATTTGATCGTCGGGAGGAAAAGTTCGGAAATAAAATGGTTATTTGATAAAAACGCATGAAAAAGTGTCAATTTTTGTCAATTTTGGAGGAAAATTTTTGTGTGTGTCGCGGATTTGTTATTTTTGATAGATAAGCAAAATCCTTCAAATTAGCTGTTCAAAATTAGCCAAAGTTTACGTCAAAATTCTTGGATTTGATCGTCGAGAGGAAAAGTTCGGAAATAAAATGGTTATTTGATAAAAACGCATGAAAAAGTGTAAATTTTTGTTAATTTTTGAGAAAATTTTTTTGTGTGTCGCGGATTTGTTATTTTTGATAGATAAGCAAAATCCTTCAAATTAGCTGTTCAAAATTAGCCAAAGTTTACGTCAAAATTCTTGGATTTGATCGTCGGGAGGAAAAGTTCAGAAATAAAATGGTTATTTGATAAAAACGCATGAAAAAGTGTAAATTTTTGTTAATTTTTGAGAAAATTTTTTTGTGTGTCGCGGATTTGTTATTTTTGATAGATAAGCAAAATCCTTCAAATTAGCTGTTCAAAATTAGCCAAAGTTTACGTCAAAATTCTTGGATTTGGTCGTCATTGGAAATAAAATGGTTATTTGATAAAAACGCATGAAAAAGTGTCAATTTTTGAGAAAATTTTTGTATGTGTCGTGGATTTGTTATTTTTGATAGATAAGCAAAATCCTTCAAATTAGCTGTTCAAAATTAGCCAAAGTTTACGTCAAAATTCTTGGATTTGATCGTCGGGAGGAAAAGCTCAGAAACAAAATGGTTATTTGATAAAAACGCATGAAAAAGTGTCAATTTTTGTCAATTTTGGAGGAAAATTTTTGTGTGTGTCGCGGATTTGTTATTTTTGATAGATAAGCAAAATCTAACTTTGGCTAATTTTGAACAGCTCAAAAATAATAAAATGGAACGAAAAATTTTCTCAAAATTGACAAAAAAGAACCTAAAACAAAATTTTTGAGAAAACTTTTTAAAAGAGGATTTTTTTCTTGAAAAATAACAAATCCTTCAAATTCAAAAATTACACAAAAATTTATGCGTTTTTATCAAATGAAAAAAGTGTTTTCCTCCCGACGATCAAAAAGAATTTTTTTAAACTTTTAATTTTTTATTTGTAACAAACAGACTTACATGTACACTTTTTGAAGGATTTTATTTCCGAACTTTTTACAAAATCCAAGAATTTTGACGTAAATCTTAATGCTTATCTATCAAAAATAAACAAATGAATAACTTAATTGAAGGATTTTGCATCTATCAAAAATAACAAATCCGCGACACACAAAAAAATTTTCTCAAAAATTAACAAAAATTTACACTTTTTCATGCGTTTTTATCAAATAACCATTTTATTTCCTGAACTTTTCCTCCCGACGATCAAATCCAAGAATTTTGACGTAAACTTTGGCTAATTTTGAACAGCTAATTTGAAGGATTTTGCTTATCTATCAAAAATAACAAATACACGACACATACAAAAATTTTCTCAAAAATTGACAAAAATTGACACTTTTTCATGCGTTTTTATCAAATAACCATTTTAAGCTTTTCCTCCAAATCCAAGAATTTTGACGTAAACTTTGGCTAATTTTGAACAGCTAATTTGAAGGATTTTGCTTATCTATCAAAAATAACAAATCCACGACACACACAAAAATTTTCTCAAAAATTGACAATTTTTCATGCGTTTTTATCAAATAACCATTTTATTTCTAGCTTTTAAAAAAACATATCCCGACGATCAAATCCATAGAATTTTGACGTAAACTTTGGCTAATTTTCAACATAATTAGTTTGTTGCAAAATGGTGTAAAGACTGCGACACACAAAAAAATTTTCTCAAAAATTAACAAAAATTTACACTTTTTCATGCGTTTTTATCAAATAACCATTTTATTTCCGAACTTTTCCTCCCGACGACCAAATCCAAGAATTTTGACGTAAACTTTGGCTAATTTTGAACAGCTAATTTGAAGGATTTTGCTTATCTATCAAAAATAACAAATCCGCGACACACAAAAAAATTTTCTCAAAAATTAACAAAAATTTACACTTTTTCATGCGTTTTTATCAAATAACCATTTTATTTCCGAACTTTTCCTCTCGACGATCAAATCCAAGAATTTTGACGTAAACTTTGGCTAATTTTGAACAGCTAATTTGAAGGATTTTGCTTATCTATCAAAAATAACAAATCCGCGACACACAAAAAAATTTTCTCAAAAATTAACAAAAATTTACACTTTTTCATGCGTTTTTATCAAATAACCATTTTATTTCTGGACTTTTCCTCCCGACGATCAAATCCAAGAATTTTGACGTTTGACGACTTTGGCTAATTTTGAACAGCTAATTTGAAGGATTTTGCTTATCTATCAAAAATAACAAATCCGCGACACACAAAAAAATTTTCTCAAAAATTAACAAAAATTTACACTTTTTCATGCGTTTTTATGTAATAACCATTTTATTTCCGAACTTTTCCTCTCGACGATCAAATCCAAGAATTTTGACGTAAACTTTGGCTAATTTTGAACAGCTAATTTGAAGGATTTTGCTTATCTATCAAAAATAACAAATCCGCGACACACAAAAAAATTTTCTCAAAAATTAACAAAAATTTACACTTTTTCATGCGTTTTTATCAAATAACCATTTTATTTCCGAGCTTTTCCTCCCGACGACCAAATCCAAGAATTTTGACGTAAACTTTGGCTAATTTTGAACAGCTAATTTGAAGGATTTTGCTTATCTATCAAAAATAACAAATCCGCGACACACAAAAAAATTTTCTCAAAAATTAACAAAAATTTACACTTTTTCATGCGTTTTTATCAAATAACCATTTTATTTCTGAACTTTTCCTCCCGACGATCAAATCCAAGAATTTTGACGTAAACTTTGGCTAATTTTGAACAGCTAATTTGAAGGATTTTGCTTATCTATCAAAAATAACAAATCCGCGACACACAAAAAAATTTTCTCAAAAATTAACAAAAATTTACACTTTTTCATGCGTTTTTATCAAATAACCATTTTATTTCTGAACTTTTCCTCCCGACGATCAAATCCAAGAATTTTGACGTAAACTTTGGCTAATTTTGAACAGCTAATTTGAAGGATTTTGCTTATCTATCAAAAATAACAAATCCGCGACACACAAAAAAATTTTCTCAAAAATTAACAAAAATTTACACTTTTTCATGCGTTTTTATCAAATAACCATTTTATTTCTGAACTTTTCCTCCCGACGATCAAATCCAAGAATTTTGACGTAAACTTTGGCTAATTTTGAACAGCTAATTTGAAGGATTTTGCTTATCTATCAAAAATAACAAATCCGCGACACACAAAAAAATTTTCTCAAAAATTAACAAAAATTTACACTTTTTCATGCGTTTTTATCAAATAACCATTTTATTTCCGAACTTTTCCTCTCGACGATCAAATCCAAGAATTTTGACGTAAACTTTGGCTAATTTTGAACAGCTAATTTGAAGGATTTTGCTTATCTATCAAAAATAACAAATCCACGACACATACAAAAATTTTCTCAAAAATTGACAAAAATTGACACTTTTTCATGCGTTTTTATCAAATAACCATTTTATTTCCGAGCTTTTCCTCCCGACGACCAAATCCAAGAATTTTGACGTAAACTTTGGCTAATTTTGAACAGCTAATTTGAAGGATTTTGCTTATCTATCAAAAATAACAAATCCACGACACATACAAAAATTTTCTCAAAAATTGACAAAAATTGACACTTTTTCATGCGTTTTTATCAAATAACCATTTTATTTCTGAACTTTTCCTCCCGACGATCAAATCCAAGAATTTTGACGTAAACTTTGGCTAATTTTGAACAGCTAATTTGAAGGATTTTGCTTATCTATCAAAAATAACAAATCCGCGACACACAAAAAAATTTTCTCAAAAATTAACAAAAATTTACACTTTTTCATGCGTTTTTATCAAATAACCATTTTATTTCCGAACTTTTCCTCCCGACGACCAAATCCAAGAATTTTGACGTAAACTTTGGCTAATTTTGAACAGCTAATTTGAAGGATTTTGCTTATCTATCAAAAATAACAAATCCACGACACATACAAAAATTTTCTCAAAAATTGACAAAAATTGACACTTTTTCATGCGTTTTTATCAAATAACCATTTTATTTCCGAACTTTTCCTCCCGACGACCAAATCCAAGAATTTTGACGTAAACTTTGGCTAATTTTGAACAGCTAATTTGAAGGATTTTGCTTATCTATCAAAAATAACAAATCCACGACACATACAAAAATTTTCTCAAAAATTGACAAAAATTGACACTTTTTCATGCGTTTTTATCAAATAACCATTTTATTTCCGAACTTTTCCTCCCGACGACCAAATCCAAGAATTTTGACGTAAACTTTGGCTAATTTTGAACAGCTAATTTGAAGGATTTTGCTTATCTATCAAAAATAACAAATCCACGACACATACAAAAATTTTCTCAAAAATTGACAAAAATTGACACTTTTTCATGCGTTTTTATCAAATAACCATTTTATTTCTGAACTTTTCCTCCCGACGATCAAATCCAAGAATTTTGACGTAAACTTTGGCTAATTTTGAACAGCTAATTTGAAGGATTTTGCTTATCTATCAAAAATAACAAATCCGCGACACACAAAAAAATTTTCTCAAAAATTAACAAAAATTTACACTTTTTCATGCGTTTTTATCAAATAACCATTTTATTTCCGAACTTTTCCTCCCGACGACCAAATCCAAGAATTTTGACGTAAACTTTGGCTAATTTTGAACAGCTAATTTGAAGGATTTTGCTTATCTATCAAAAATAACAAATCCACGACACATACAAAAATTTTCTCAAAAATTGACAAAAATTGACACTTTTTCATGCGTTTTTATCAAATAACCATTTTATTTCCGAACTTTTCCTCCCGACGACCAAATCCAAGAATTTTGACGTAAACTTTGGCTAATTTTGAACAGCTAATTTGAAGGATTTTGCTTATCTATCAAAAATAACAAATCCACGACACATACAAAAATTTTCTCAAAAATTGACACTTTTTCATGCGTTTTTATCAAATAACCATTTTATTTCCGAACTTTTCCTCCCGACGATCAAATCTAAGATATTTGACGTAAACTTTGGCTAATTTTGAACAGCTAATTTGAAGGATTTTGCTTATCTATCAAAAATAACAAATCCGCGACGCACACAAAAATTTTCCTCAAAAAAATTTTTTTTTTTCAAAATTGAAAAAAATAAAATAAATGACAACTGTCAAAGAAAAGTATGAACAAACTTTAAAAATCATGAAAATTGATAAAAAAAATGTGAAGAAATTTCAAAAATATAAAATATGTGACAACTGTCAAAAAACTTGACAGCTGTCAAAAAATATGACCTCCTACATTCGTCGTTTGTCCAAAAATGTGACTTTCAAACCTAAAACGCTAATGTAAACGCAAAATTTTGGTTCGTCGGAACGGTATATGGGTTCGTCGGATACTACAATCCAGTTATTTTTGAATCTAATTTGTTGAATTTTTGTCAGAAAACAGACCCAACACAGTTTTTGCAAATTCACGGAAGAAAATGTAAAATTCACATCGATGCTACTCCAGAAGTTGGAGATAACAAAACTATGATGAAATGGAATGAAGTTGTTATTGATCGATTTGACGTGAGATTAGATTAGCCCCTTTTCCTAATTTTTTTATATTATTTCTTTCTTGTTTTGTAGGCAAGAGCACATTTAGACTATATTCCACAGGTCAAAACGGAAAAGAGTGAAGATGAGGAGATGTGTATCGAAGAAAGACAATTAAATTATGAAAGATATCGTATTATTACACTCAACGATTTCTTAGGTTTTAAAGAGACGGAATTTTTGGCCCAACTCGATGAACTGTATGACATAAATGCGATGCAAAATGATGCCAGAGCAAAGAAAAAGAAACAAAATAGTAAAACAGGTATCAGTATTGGTTACACTTACGATACAGAGGACTATGCAACACAAACTTTTACGCAAAGTATTGCATCAATGGAAGGAAAGTCTAGCAATTCGCGTTATGATGAGCTTGCAAAAGATTCCTCAGATTCTGATATGGACTTTGATCTTCCCATAGACATAAACAAAATATCAACTTCGAATGCAAATGAATTGAATGCAACTGGAAGGCGTTATGGAATGTAGGATTCTTCATATTTTTAGTCTTCTTACTTTTAGTTTTCCTGAACAACTCTTTTTGAACATTTTAGGCTGTCGAATGATTTTTTTTCTTTCATAACAAACGATTTTGACGAATTGCAAGTAAGCGAAACACTTTATTTTCAAAATGAGCACAAATTATTTCAATTTTATTTTTCGTTTCAGGCTCTTAGGGAATCTCAAAAAGAAGATTGTGGTAAGAGTAATCGAACGGGAAGGCGAGAAAGAAGAGAACGTCGAGAAAAAAAGATGAGACCTATAAACTCAAGTATACCAAGTTATGCAAAGACTGAATCTGATCAAATGGACACATTTAAACAAGAAGAAGAATCTTCTGATTCAAACACAGATGTTCCGGAAAAAATCACGTATATTACGTCATTTGGAAATGATGAGCCTAAAATGGAAAAGAAGCCGTTATATTCTGATAAACTAAAAGAAAATTTAGACAAGTTCAAACAAACGTCAAGAAGAAAAAAATATTCAAGACGTTATTCATCATCATCATCTTCATCGTCATCAACATCATCATCATCTTCTAGCAGCTCTTCTAGTTCAGATTATCGAAGAAGAAAAACTAAGCGAACGAAAACTAAAGAACCTCAAAATTCACAAAGAGAAAAGTATGTTTTTCTATAACTTCTTTTAATTTTAATTTGCTTACGACTGTCTTTATAGTTGTAGTCCTCCGAAGAATCAGACTTTGGATATCCCAATTAAAAGATATTATGGAAGAAACAAAAACAGTAGTGACAGTGACTTAAGCTACGATTCATCAAGCAATCAAAGAGATGATAAGTAAATAAAAAGAATAACATTTTCTATTGTTTTTTTTTATCAATTACAAATATATCTTTCATAGATCAAATGAAAATCACAAAGGCAATGCTCAATCTAGAGGTGGTAAATCTACAATGAATGTCAAAGTCAGTATGAAATTATATAATGAGACTTTGTTCTTTGTTTATTCTTTGTGCAAAGTGCAAGTCACAACTAGGGCTAAAGCAGGTTTTATCATTGTTGACAACATTTTGGAATTTAATAATATTCAATGATATAATTTTGAAATATAAAACATATAAAAACAGAAAAATAAATAATATTATTACCATATTTTAGGGATCGTATGAATCAACTGGGGAAACTAAAATAAATCAAAAAGAGAGACTTAAACGAAAAATGCAACATCTTTTGAATAAACAATGTAAGTGATAAAAAATAGCAAAAAAAAAAAAATAATAATAAATAAAGAACGTAAAAAAAAAATTAGATAAGGAGGATAAGAAATTAGAGACTCTAAAAAAGCTACAACAAATTGAGGAACAAAAAGAACGCGAAGTTGAAATGAAAGAATTAGCGTTGAAAATGCGAAAACGGTAATTTTCAAAATTTATTACATAATGTGCGTTTATATATTCATAAATTATGTTTTTAGTCAAAGAGAATTACGCCATCAGTATTCATCTAGTGATGATGCACATGTACGTAAAAGTCACAGTAGCGATCGTTCACAATCTAAACACAGACGATCCCGTTCCTCATCAAAGAGTTCTCAAAGTAGCCGATCAAATTACAGTAGGAGATCTTCACATTATTCCAATAAATACGACAGACGAAGTCGTTATCGACGTAGCTCAAAGGATAGGCACAGCTCGGATAGATACAGAAGGGACAGATCTCGTTACAGGTCAAGAAGCTCCGATAGATACTCAAATAGCAGAAGTAGAAAATGATTTTTAATGAAACCAATTTTTTGTTTCCTCGATTTTTTTACTTTCAATAAAATATCTTTCTTAAATACCTAGCAAATATAAATTTTAAAATAACTATGTCAGGCATTTCAGTGTTTGAAACCCCTAAAAATAGCATTTGAAATAATTTCAAAGTCATTTTTTTCATATCTTTATAAATTAAATTGATATTTCTTATTGAATTCTCCATGCATAAGAGAATCTATTTTCATAATATTTTGACAAATCTTTCTATTTTAACATTTTTAAAAAGTTATTTAATGATGTTTCATACTAACGCGGGATTTCTGATTTCTGAACGAAGTTTAATTTGAAATTTCTCCTTAATTAGAAATGTTAAAACAAAATGTCTTTAAACATACCAAATTAGAGTTCTACTTATGTAGATCCCGATATTTGAAGAATTTAAAGGGACTTAATGCTTAAAAACTAGTGTTCTCCACATGTCGACATGTAAAATAAGAAAATCAAAATATGTTAAAGAGAATTTTATATTTAAAAAAAAAAATAAAATAATTTTTTTTTTCTTTTTTACTAGTTATTAATACAATAGTCAAATTTTTTTTGGATTAAATAGCTTTTAAAAACATTACAACACATAGATTTTTTAAAGATTTTTCAAAAGTTTTGGTATTTCGAAAGGGTTGACTATTTTTGTATGTCAATATTGAAAAAGTTTAAATGAAAAAAAATGGACTTTAAATATTAGTTAACGAAATAGATATTTTTCAGATCTATTAATGGTAAAAATTTACTGAAATTTTAAAAATGTCTTTATTTTAAGATGTTCAGTGTTCGAATAGACTAAAAATATTTGGAAATACCTACTATTTTTTTTTATAAATTTTCAAAATCGCATTGAACTAATTTTTTTAAAATTATGGATTAAAAAGTTCAAAAAAATCATTTCGAAATTTCCGATTTTTCAAAATCTTCGTGGAATCTCTGAAATACGTGACCAATTCAATTATATTCTTACGTTACTGGAAGCCCTTTTTTCAAACTCTTAACATCGTTAAATTCTTTATTTTTCTTTTGGTTAAAAAAATAATATAATCCTAACTGAATACTCCCTCCACATAATATTTTCAAAGCATCCTTCTATATATTTTGAGTAACTCAAATTGAGTTCCAAGACAAGTTGGTACTAACTAATTTGAAACAATGATTTAATTTAATTTAAAGAAAAAATAAATGTATTGTTATCCTAAAGCTCGGTTTGATCTCTTTTTGAAATTTTTGAGAAAATCAATTTTAACTTTTTACTGAAAAAAAAAATTAAAAGTGCAAAAATATGTCTAAAGCTTTCGATTTTAGCTTTTTCACGAAATGGACAAAGCATTGAAAAATTAAATTTACGTTCCTTTAAATCATTTTAATATAATCTTGGAGGTAAAACTAAAGTACATATGTCATACATGTAAATAAATAGAAAAAAAAACAAAAAATATGCCAACATAAATAATGGAGCACAAAATGTGGAATAACTTAGCTTTCTGAGTATTTAAAAAACCTGTAATGATATTACGCGTAATAACTATACAAAGACGAAAATAAATAACAATTTAAAACAATGAATAAAATATATTATAAATATTTTTTTAATGTTATAAAACCAAACGCTAAGCAAAAAAAAAATATTTAAAAATTCAAAATTATATCATTCAAATAGAGAGATTTACCATGAGAATACATCACTGCATCTTACTTGACAAAAACTTTTTTATATAGACTGGGACTGGGCAGTAGACCGAATATACAAAATGAAAAAATACATATTATCTATTTGGTTTGCTATATTACGTAGCTTATCTGTTACACTAAGTAAACATACATTTTTACGCTTTACAATATATATTTTATACCGGAAAGTAAAAATACTTTGAAAAAAGTAAATTTACGTTTTTCGTGATTTGAGCTGATTGAGCTCAAATGAGGTTGAGTTATGAGTTTTTTTTTTGTTAATTTTTAACTTTTAAGCTTTAGTAGGAGTGGACATATAATTTTGTCCTACAGTGTAATATGAATCAGCATCTCGTATATTTACAGTGTACATAACCACCCATTCAAAAATCAACCCTCAATATTTTCCACAACAGTCTATTTGTATATATTTAGATACGGATTGTATGTAAAACCCTGAACGTACAGTAACTGTAGATATTTTCATAATGTTTGCACATATATTTGTTATTATATTGTGTGTATGTAGGAAATGGAAATGACACAGAAAAATAATGTAGTGGATGGTAGAGGCCATAAATTTAAAATTGAACTTGCATATTTCCATTCTGGCCGAGTAGAATGGCCAATGAATGTAGAATGTATCAGTTGCGGATAGGGGGAGTTTGAATGTTTGATGAAATGGAACCGACATTATGTTACTTAAATTTTATATTATCCAGCTTTTCCTTTTTATATTATAATGTGTATTTTCTTTTTGTACTTGTGTATGTTACTTAAACATTTTACATTTCAACGATTTCTTCTCGTAAGGGGGACACCATGAATTTTTGACACATACATGAAAAAAGGTCCAGTAGAAAAACAAATATGATTAGTGAAAAATTACTGAAAAATTAAACTTAATTTTTTTAATTTAATGCATTATCCAAAATAGTATTCGAATCGTTTCGCTGTACAAAATAAAATGATTAACGAGTGACAACAGTATTCGAACCAAAATAAGTTCAACTCAACCGCATTTCAATAATATGATTTCGACTATTTTATTTATTAATGCTTTTTAATTTTTTCTATGAAGGAAGATTATTTATTAAAGTAAATATTTGAATGCCGGAAAATACTTTTGGCGACACCCAAATAGTCCCTTGGTAACACTTATGGTATCCATGATAAAGACATATCTAACGAATTTTTCTTCAAAATCTCGGTATAATATAATAAATAAAACATAAGGCCGCTCCAAATTTTTTTCTATGTTTTTGTCCCCTGCCCCATTTCAAAAGTCGAAAATCCAATGGGGCAAAATAAAAAAAAAGTTAAAAATTTCATCAAAATTGACCATTTTTTGGTCCTTTTCCTTAGTTTTTCAAGGAATTTTTAAAAATATTTTCAATTTTTAAAATATTTTGTGTAAAAATTCTAAATTTTACATGAATTTTCTTCTCTAAAAATATTTCCTAAAAATTATTTTTTCAAAAATCTTTGACGGTTATTTTTATGAATTTTTTTTGTTAAAATTTTTAACTTGAAATACTCTGAGATCAATTTTAAATCATCAAATCTCAATGTAGATACCATAAAAACCTCTAAAATTTTCATGAAAAATCAAAACTTGTTAATATTTTGGCATTTTGTATGAAACAGTATTTCAAAATTTTATTTTTTTTATTTTGCCCCCCCCATTTCGAAAAAAATGTTTTGGGACAAAAACATCGGAAAAAATTTGGAACGGCCTAACTTATTAAAAAAAAAATGTGAAAATTTCAAATTAAAATAAAATAGAAGTATTTATTTTTAAATTGTTTTTTCTCATATACAAACACTTCCATTTTAACATCTTTTAAAGTTACAACGTTGTAGCCCCTATCTGAAAATTGGCCTTAATATGTTATTTAAATCACACATAACACATTTTAGGAATTTAATGTTTCGTCAATTCGGTCATCAATAATTCTTCTAACAACAAAATTAAACATAAGAACGATGTTTCATAATATATCAGAGAGATAACAAGAAATGTATTTAGCAGTTTGTGGTACGTGAGTGTATGAAATAAATAGTTCTTGAGTCAACTGATTCCATTTAAGTGGAGACATATGGAGGGTTTAGTGAAAAGGGATAATTTATCTTGATATTCAGAATTCGTCCACTCATTTATGTCGTTCAATGTAAAATTTGAAGCATTTCTATTCAATCACATATTTTTGATGGAAACACAACTTTAGAATAAAAACAAATGTAAATCAGAAATAAATGGATATCGTATTTTCTTAACAATTTCTTCTGACAACTCATACAATTCTTCTGAAATCTTAAGTGGTGTATGTCATGTGTTTCTTTGACTAAAATTTCTCAGGAATTTTTATATGTTGTTCTGATGATATAATTTGTGTTTTGGTAAAAATATATGTATAAAAAAACAAGTCATACATTCAATTTTGCCAAAAAAAAAGGATTCAATTTACAACCATGAAATAAAAATGCCCCTTCGATTTATATCTTATGGGTTTACCGTGAATGTCTTTTGCTCTTCCTACTTATGAGGTTATTCTTACCACACACAAAACTACTTAAAGGTCAAATTTTATATTATCCCGTACGAGGATATGCCAAACTCGTTTAAAGGGTCCAGAAATACGGGATAAAATTACCTTTTGTATTATAAATTATAATAAAAACTAGTTTGTAAATCAAATTTACATTATTTTTTCTATGATATCTTGCCTCGTTTTCAGTGTGATGCAGCATCGTTTTTTTTAATGTTGACTTTTAACATTAGACATTACATTTATCTCGTTGTATCTCTATGTATAAACATAATTTTGTTTATGTTAATATGACCAAGGGTCAAATGGAATGATTCTAGTCACGACCGTCGTACTTCTTCTCTTTAAAAAAAATGGTACATCAGCTTCCCTATGTTTGATGACCACAGTGTGACCTATACAGGTGAAATATAAAAAAAGTATAGGGAGATTTTAAACATAAATGAGATAAATTTTGAATAAATAAATGAGATTACAAAATGTTGATGAACTTTTTTTGTTTGACAACATCCGAGCAAAATAAATAATAATATAATAATCTACCTGTCAATACATCACTAATACGTTAAATAACTGGTGTGAAAAAGTCAAAATTGGCAGTAAATTTGTATTGTTGTTTATATTGTGTTTGCTTTCTCTACTAAACAAATAATAAATTATAACCCCTAAAATTTACTTTTTTCCGTATTTTTGAAAAGTATCAACAGTTGATTTCCTAATAAAATACGGTTTTTACTTATTTTCGCCAAAAAAAAAGGGATTTTACCCTAACTTGACATAGAAAAGTTATCTCACTGTAATTTGCCATGTTATCTGGTTCTGTAATTATTATTGAGATGTTACTAGAATGTTTAGTTCAAATTAGTGAAAAATATTATCTTAAGAGTCGAAAGAGTTCAAACGTGTAAAAATCTGACTTTTCCGTTTTGGAGTCATTAGACATTTCTTCAAACATCTGTCAATGTATGATGTAATGTAGCGGTCGTTCAAAATATTTAGAATATGCCTCGCTTTTACAAAAATTGTATCCGCACATCTGCAAAATATGTTTATTATTATATGTGCGTTAACCCTTTTGGGACACGTATTAATCTATCGTATGGCATAATGAAAATGCACATTATGCATTTTTATTATTAGTATAATAGCGTCCCGTTTCGGATCAACATTAATTTTATTCAGGTAGAAAGTGTGTACTACGCTAAAAATAATATTTTGTGTACTCTGGTGTATAGTTTTTTATTTTGAATTAACATACGTTAAATATATTATCCCGTTTGTGCAATAGTTTTCTGCTACCCATTTTACCCTCATTGCCGTTTTGGCTTAGACAAAACCAAAAGTATGAAGCACTGTAATTTTAGAGGCATCCTTATCGCGGGAATAAATGAATTAGTTTTTCGTTGAACATACGTATATTGGCAATGTGTGTAAAATTTACGATACAAGAACATTTAAATATTTTTTACCCTTGAAATAATCATATGCAGCACCCTTGAATAAATTGATGACACGTACAGTGTGTCCTGTTGTGATGTACCATCCTGACTATACTGATAATCAAACACAAAATAAAAAAAAAACATTTGTTAGATTCAGTGAAACAGTTTACTTTAATTTTAAAATATTGATTTTCATCCTTTTTAACCGTTTTTGTTTCGTTGTAGATATATATACACGATTATTTGTGCCATGTACGAAACTTACTACATCATCATAAATTTTCAATCGACCAGGAAAAAAATAACCTGGATGTCAATATGTTAAAATATAAGGATTTTTAAGTTTCATTTTCATACCCTTTTCAGTTTAATAGTGTTCGTATAAAACTTACTTATGTGACCGATTAACCCTACCATGTATGTATTTCATAATTCGCAGGTAGCAAAATCTTCAAAACTCTTATTTTATATCAAGTAACCGTTGTTTTTTTATCTGATTGGAAACTCTTTTTTTTCAATCCGACTTTTACATGAGTGATTTAATCATAGATCAGTTGCATATCTTTTGTATTAGTGGTTTTATGCACTGACACTGTTAGTATACTTGAAATAATAAAGTACTCCACTTTGGTTTATTATCTTATTATGAGAACTTGGCACTTACAAGATGTTAAAGTCATATAATTTCGCACTATATTGCATTAAGAGGGTGACCTAGAAATTAATTTAGTATGTGAACGTTGTGAATATTTCTAAATAACAAGACAAGAAGATCAATTTTTGCATTATATATTGTAAATACTAAAAGAATATAAATAAATCATTCTTATTTTTAGCAATGTTTTCATTAAGATACCTTTGATTTTACGCATATTAGGGTTTATATTAGGACGCGTCTCTAATTTAAAATGTGAATCTTCAAGAAATTTCACTTCTCAATTTTATTAAAATATTGTAGTATATGTTCCATATACTACTTTGTTTTTACCGCACAAAAAGGGCCCATTTTGTGAAACGCCGGCCTAAAAACATCGAAAAATTGTCAGAATCAAAGGCGGTAAGGTGCTAAACGATAGTAAACATTCCAAAGAATTCAAATTGAGGCAAAGAATCTCCCGACTTGAACAAAAGAATCTGGGGCCCAGGCCTTAAAGTTGGGGAAAATGAAAAAAAAATACTTTTTTGGGCCAAAAAGTATCCTTATTTTTATAGCCGAGAAATTTTTCGAAATTTTTTTTTTTCAAATTTTTTTTTTTTCAAAATTTTATTAAAAATTTATTTTTACAATGAAAATGTAATGTTTTTTTTTTAACTATATAAATAAGAATATAAATGGAGTTAAACCATTAAAGAAAGAAGTTAGCAGCTTTTTCTTAATCCAATATTCTTTTAATTGGAATAATATTTTCAATTTTATCATTAACAATGATATACCTCTACTTTGGTTTCAATTAAAAATAAGGACTTTAGTCTTAAATTAGGTCGAAACTAATCACAATCAATTTGCTTCTTATTTTTTAAAAAAAAAAAATAAGGCAGATAAAAATTATTTCTTTTGAATGCAAATCAAATATTTTTTTTTATTAAAACTACAACCCTATTTTTTAAAAATTAATTATTTCAATCTAAAGCTCCTTGATTCCACTCATTTTTTATCAAAAAAAAATTTTTTTTTCAAAATTTAAAAAATTTTTTTTTCGCCTGTACATCGGAAACGCAAAATTTAGAAAAAGTCTTTTTTGTAATTTTTAGTACATTGTGTTTATATGTTTGTCCAGCATATGAAGAATTGGCAATGATTTTTCTTAAACTAAACAATGACTCGGTACACAAACGGGTTATGTAACAAACATATACTACAATTCGAATTTGCTTAGCTAATTCAAGGTACTTTTATTACTATCATTAAACCGAAATGCACACTAAGTTAGTGAGTAAACTAAGTAAGAAAGTCAGCCATGAATGGGGCATTAGAAAATATTAATTAAAGCGGAAAAGCCGCTGCAAATTTATTTTGAACTTTTTGTCCCATGCCCCATTTCAAAAGTCGAGAAAAAAAAAGTTTTATCAAAATTGGCCGTTTTTGGTCTTTTTTTTCATATTTTTTCAAAGAATTTCCCAAAAATATTTAAAAAAATTTTAATTTTTAAGAATTTTTGTATTAAAAATCGTATTTTAACATGAATTTTCCTTTTTAAAATTTTTTTCAAAAAAATTATTTTTCAAAATTTTTTGACAGATTTTTTTGCGAAAATTTTTTGTTTAAATTTTTATCTTGAAATACTCTGAGATATATTTTGAATTATCAAATTTCAATGTAGATACCATAAAATCAACTTAAATATTGATTTTTAAATATTGAAACTGTTAAAATTTTTTCATTTTGTTTGGAAAAGTATTTCAAAATTTTGAACATTTTTGAGTAATTGTTTTGTTAATTTTCGAAGAAATATAATGTTGGTGTTGTTGGTAAATCCACAAATCTAAGAAAATGTAAGTATTATTAATAAATTTTCTGACTTGATCATCCAGTTATAAAAATGAACCAAACAATAATCATTTCCAAAAAGATATAGGACAGAAGTATTCTACAAGCTTAGTCGATAAAAGTTTTTTTTATAATTGACAAAAAGGCCTCGTTAACATTTTCTAAGCATTTTTTAAAGCATTTTTGATAGCCAAAGGAAGTGTCAAATCACAAAATTTCTCACATTTTTTTGATAATATTAAAATAAAAAGAAATTATTTAATTTTTTTTACTAGTTTTTTGACGTTTTTGAACTAAACGTTGATTATTTATATTAAATTAATTTTTGTTTTCACTATTTCAAGGTTTTAAGTCAAAATTGAAATAAAATTTCACAAACTAAAAATTTAAGAAAAAATATTAAATTTGGTCACGTGACTCAAAAATTTTTTCATCAAAATTTCGGTTAAAAATGTGTTATTTAAACAAAATAAGTTCAATTTTATTATATTTTTAATGTTAATTTGCTATTTTTATCATTTTTTAATTAAAAAGTACCAAAAGATGTAAAAAATTTCATTTTTTCTAATTTTTTAATGAAAAAGTAGGTACCAAAAAATGTTAAAAATTTTCCTTTTTTTCTAATTATTTTTATTTTTCCCCCTGAATTTTTGCGACAAAATCGGAGGGGGGTGACATAAAGTGAAATAATTAAATTTGATGGCCTAATGAATATTACAATTGATTAATATGTACAAATATGTAAAATTTGTATTATTTTTTTTTTGCTATTTAAGAAATATGTTCTTCTTTTATGCCGAATTGACTGAAGAAGTTTAACTAAAATTTTTATTAATTAAATTATTAATTTTTGAAAAAAAAATACGATAGCATCACATATTTTTGTTATACAGTGTCATTGTATTTATCAATCCCAATTGCCCACAAGCTTGCTATAATAAATTATTATTTCAACAAATCGACCATTTTCTATTTGCAAACAATAGAGAATTCTAGTCCACCCTCTTTTTGACCTTCCTCTTTATGTACAAAACTAATACATAAAGGTTGTGAATAGTAAGGATAAAAAGGATACGTGTATATTCCTACACGTTATAATAAGAGGAAATATTTTCTGGTTGTTTTCGAAATTAACTTATTTATACGTGTGTAGTTTGAGATTTATATTCTTGTTATGTAGAATCAATTGGGTTGTTTTGGTCAATATTTTTGGAATGGTGTATTGGTTTGAGGGAAGGGTAGCGTGTTATATTTTTTGTGTAGAATGAGTTTCGGAGAATGAACAGTAGAAGATATTAAAATTATGCGCACGCAGCCATTCACAATCCTTGTGCACGTTCAAAGAGTGAGTAGTCGGTCGAGTGAAGTTAGCAAGCATTTGGATAAAAATTTGCATAAATAGGACCATTTGATTCTTCTATATTGAGGGAGTCGGACTGTAAATATGATACCTAGATAACATAATTTGATCCACATTTTAAACAAAACTTAATGTTCTAATCGATGTTGATTTGAAAAAATATTTTGCACAAAATGCAAAAATGATAAGCACAAAATTTTTAAAGCAACCCTTAAATCAATGAGTTTAAAAATTCTCCTCGTGGTTTATTCATAATGAATAACATTGTATACATACACAAACATGGCAAAACGACCCTTGTCATGCCCTATCTGAAACACATTCTTTAAATTTATATTAAATTCTGGTCATAAAATCCCCTTTCTCAAATCCTATTACTAAAATTTCCTTTACGCACACACATGCGTTTCGTAAGACACAAGCACTGTGCGTCCGACAGACATTTACTTTTGGTTGTTTTTCGGTTGGCTTTTCTTTTTTTAACAAATATGTATGTTTATTTTATGCCAAAAAACACATATAATATTATGTAGATAGAGGAAAAAAGCACAATTTGGGTCGACTCCGTATGTTTTTTGGTATGACGATGGTTTTCAAATACTCCTTTGTAAATAAAACAACCACCTTTCCATATTTATAAAACATAAATGCTTTCCTTTTTAATATGTTTGGTATGGAATATATTTTGTATGCATGTAAATAAATACGTCTATACGTAACCAGCGTCCTTTAAAAGAAATTTATATGCTTTGAGTTACCACGCATACGTTACCAGGCAACGTTGCGAAACTCTGTATCTTTTATTAGATAATTTAAAATGACCATACTTAAATTTGATGAATATTTACATGTATTTTCAAGATGTTTGTGAGACTATATACATTCTGATTTTGATTTAATTCGATGATTATTAACTCCTCTATTTATAATATATAATACAAATACTTACTCTTATCACTCCGGTCCTAAGTTTATGACGATTTATTTAAAAAAAATATAAATATCAAAGAAAATGTAACTTTCGGGATCTTTTCATGTTATGCGGAACAAAACTATTCTTAAGAAAAGATAGGGTAACAGTTAGGTATTAAAAATTATTGGACAATATTTATAGCTTGCGAAATACTATTTTTATAAATCAAAAGGGTTTATTTATGAACATTGACAACATATTAAAAAGGGTGTTTATCAATAAATTCTAAAATTCATGAGAAAAATCAGTTTTAAGTGAAACTCATCTTGCTTTTTTACAATAAAATAAAATGCAAAACACGTTTTTATTACCTTATGATTGATTCCCTACAGATACACATATTTCCTCGGACATTTTTCTATGTTTTAATTTTTTTTTTCAACATTGTAATGTAAGATTTTTAAGACATTGTATCAACTTAATTTTTATAATGCAGTGAAATGGGTTATACTTTCATTTTATTCACAATAAATTTCCATTTGAATTCCCCATGGAAGATGGAAACTATAATAAAAAAAAAGTATTATGTTTCCTTAATGTGGAATAATCTCAATAAACTTCGTGCAATTTTTTTTGACCACTTTTACCCTAAAAGGCTCAATTAAAAAGTAATGTACTATTCGTGTTATTGATCGTTCATTTGAAAGAAAAGTGCCCATCAACAACATTAATGAATCAATAAAATAAAAATTGATTTTGTAAATATTCAAATTAAGTAATTCAATTCTTTTGAACAAATAATAAAAAACGATTTCAGACATTTTTTGTTTTTAATTTCTAGTTTTTCGGAAAGAATTTATGTCGAAATCTAAATATTTGTGAGAAAAAAGTTTTGATTATTCTTGGAGAACCTCAGTTCCCATTTATTTTTTTTTTTCAAAGATCAATTAATCTGTTGGTTTATCGTCGTGGGTCAAGGATCTGATTGTATTTTGTGACTTTATAATGCTGATACTGTGTCTCAATTTTATGGAGTAGAGTATGAGTTGAGTTGAGTATTTCTTGTTGGTTGGTTTCTTGTGTTTAGCATATCTGACTGATGAGCGTAAGGTCGTCGGTTCGAGACTCGAAATCATGAAAAATTTTCTGACTCCAATCATTCTCAAAATTTACTGAGATCTTTTAGAAACCCTTTGGAACCTTCTGGGGGCGCTGAGTGAATTTTGAGGGCGCCTGTTTTGGATGACAGGTAAAAAGCTAAGACCCATTCCTCTGCGTTTACTGAGAAAACTTACGATTTCACAGTATGAAGTACAATAGGACTCTTTAGAGACCGTGGTGCGAGCAATATTAGACTAAGTCTAGTAAACCCTACAATAAACCCTGTTCAATATCAGTTTTATGTTTAAATGCGGTTTTTTGCAAAGCGTTCAATAGAAAAGTGTAAAAGAGCCTGATACTGGACTGATTTTCGATCATTTATCAATATAAATGTATCTTAGCGATTCATTTCCATCTAAACATTTTGGAAGAAAATGAAAGAATAATCTTCGTAGACCATGTTCTTCTTGTGATTAGAACCACTACTGAAATTACGAGACTTTGTGGATTGCTTTTGTCGGCATAAACTTTCCTCATCATACAATCGTACGATATGAAAAAATGGTTGTTCAATGATAACAATACAAACTCAGCCGAAGCTAGAGACTGGAACTTCCATTCTGTGATTGTGACAGAACTCTCGCAAGCCCTGAAAGAAAAGCTAAACATTTTTTTTCTTGTTAAAACATATAAAAAAAACATAAACTCGTACGCTTTTCTTAGTGTTCATCTAGATTTTGAACGTCTTGTAAGTTGTCTACCACAGATTCAAAATTGTCGTTTCGTTGTACATTATAATATATGGTTACAAGCTAAAAACGTAAAAATGTAGGCATTTATTATTAATTTACTTTTTTTTACTATTGCATTTATTATTATCTATTGTTAATATTAAAAATCGTTTCTAAGCAAACGTATTTGACAGTAGAAATTGTCACAAAAATTATTCATAATAAAAGTTTTCAACTTATTATTTCATGATATTGGGTATAAATATAAATGATAATAAGGTTTTTTGGTTTTAGTGTTTTTTTTTCGTCCATATGAACAAAATTTGAATTTTTTAAATTGAATATACATGTTTGTAGATTATTAATAACTATATTTTTGTGATTGTTACATTTAGGTACATTTTTATGACATCATTTACTCATAATCGTTTTTCACATTCTCATCATGTCGTAAATTTGTAAAAAATTAAAGAAATATTTTTAAAAAATTAATATTTAAGTCAAAAGAATTGAAGCAAACTTTTATGAATACACACGTATAATCTTTCTAATATGTGAGAATGCAAAACAAAATGATGTATGGTTACAAGAGAGAAAGAGATGCATGATACAAATGGGGTGGCCCTAAGAGTGACCAATATTACTGGACTTTTCACAAAGGGTGATAAAAAGTTGACGGAAGTAAATAAGAAAGAATTGACACTTATGTGTGTGTAGTATTAAACTTTATATGTTTTAGAAATCAATTTTGAATTTTCAACTTTAATTTATTTCTTATCTTCGCACAATGTTACAAAAATATCACATTTGTAATTAATTAAAATAAAAATTTGACAGCACAATTTTTCAATGAATTATAAAATTTAGCTAGCGTTTAAAACCGTCCAACTGAAGAGAAAACTTTTTTTGTTTTGATATAATTCACATCCATTTCACAACATTAAAGGTGGGGAAAATTTAAACGATCCTTTTTCAAGGATTTTCTCCTTTTTAAGGGGAAAAAAACAAATATCCTTACACACAGCGCTATCTGTGATACGGTAGAGGCAACATTTAGGATCCTTATGATAAAATAAGCATGAAAATAGAAAAGCAGGCATCGCTGTTTAAGTTGCTTGAAGTATGTAAAATTTTAAAATTGATTAAAAAAATAAAAAAATTGCAAAATATGAACGTTATCGAATTAGATTATTGTATCCCGGAAAACACTACGCAAAAATTTTGGAAACGTATGCGAAGTGAAGGAAATTAAAAACGCCCTACTCTCTTTTAATTTCCACGTTGTTGATTAACCATAAGACAAGCTAATGAGATAAAAATGAAAACTAGCTTAACTTCCTTCTATCACGATCGAGTGTCAAGTCAACTGCTGTCAAGTCAGCAGCTGTCGCTTTAACATTATTTACGTTTAGAACGTTGCGCAAAATTTTGTTTTGTTGGACACTTTCATACTTTAAATTCTTCTAAATGTGATTATGACAATATAATACAATGCAGTTATTTTATTTATTTATTTTTTTTTTTTCAAAAAAGCAAAACTCCATGCAGTTTGATTTGTTATGAATAAGACGTGTATTGTTTTATTCTTTACTCTTTGTTTTCTCATGTCACCCATCATCAAAAACAAAAGGCGATTTAAAAAACATTCTGAAATTCATCAACCTTTTGAACAAATGAGGGTATCCATTTTTCATTATTCCATTTTTCGCTATTCCACTTTAATGTTCTCAGAAATTATGCAATCAACATTAAGAGCACTTTTAAGTACAGTGAAAATTCTATCGTAGGGCAATTCTGAGTTAGGGCATATTCTTAAATAGGGCATATTGGTTTTCTATAGAATTCCAATTATAATCTCAAATTTTGGTTTATTTTAATTATTTTCAATAGGAAAAAAGTTAAATATCGTCTTAAATATCATAATTAAGCAAGAACAACATAAAAATGTTTAAAATTTAAAATTTTGATTTTTTTTTTTTAATTTTCCATTTTTGTTTTAATTTTTGATCAAAGTAATGAATAACTTAGCTAAATGATCAAAAATAAATCATAAATCATCATTTTTTACGAGTTTTCTTTGAAATATGTATGGATTTCTTGGTTTTGATATGCCCTATGAGAGAATAAATATTCTCTTATTGGTACACTTATCTGAATTTAAGGTGCCCTATGATAGAATTTTCACTGTATTATCAAGAATGTATGCAACCTTTATGCAAAAAGTATCGGCGATTTTTTCAACGAAAATTTTTGCAAATTTGACTGTTTCTTCAGAAAAAAGCAAAATTAGACTACTAAGATAAGCCGACGGAAAGGAAAAGGTAAAAATGAACATTGATAATTAATTTTTTCATACATACTTTATTATTTTATATTAGTCATACTTAATGTCTTTGAGAATTTTTATAATGGTGACATGTCTTTTTAATGCTTATTGTTATTATTAGTATAATTATTACTATTTAGTGAACTCATAGTGATGTATCTTAATTTTTAAAATGCTTTAATATTGATTTTCTCTCTAACATTGATGAACTAGTTATTATAAAATTATTATTATTTATATTTTACAAAATTTAAAAAAGAACCAATATACTGTTTGTACGTACAACGAGATCAGAAATTGACTAAATTGAACCAAAACAAGAAAAAATAACGAAATAGTTAAACAAAACTTGCGATTCCTAATTAATTGTGGAAATATATTTTTATTAGAACGTAATAAAATTATCTAAAAACACAATCATAATGAAAAAAAGTAAAAAAGGTAACGTAACAAACACTTATTCCTCTCATATATATGTTTTTGATACACTTTCATAAAAAGACAAGTTATTCAATGTGAATTCGAACTATTTAAACACTATTTTGACAATCTTATAAATTTCACTTATACTTAAGTTCTTAAAATTAATTCTCTTAATTATTTGAGTATAAATATAATTATTTACGTTCATCATTGATTACAGATGTAGAATAGTTAGAAATTCAATTTTTTTTGATGTTGAACAATGTTTTGTTAGGTTCTATACTCATTTCAAATAGAATATTGACACTACTATTTATTATCGTCTTAACATATTTATGATAAAACGTATGACGCAATGATTTTTTTCATGAATTTCTGTTCTGTGTTCTAATGTAATAAATAAAAAAATAGGAACTTCATTGCTATACAATAAGATACAAATTGTAAGTACTACTCGCTTAACTTTTGTTATTCATATTTGCATGTTGTATATGTATGTACTGTTTAAGTAAATAAATATCTAGCTAAGAAAAAGTACAGACATTTTGGAATTAAGTACGAAAATCAAACAACAGAAAATTTTATGAATCTTCCACTCTTTGTGTAATTGCATTGCTTTTTCTCACATTTAAAACTAAATTCGTAATACGAGTTTCCTTATTCAACAGAATATACTAAATTAAGCTATTTGTGAAATAATTTATATTTTAGTACTTAGAACTTTGGTTTATAAATGCCATCCATTGATTATTATTATTATTCTTAATTATTATTATTCTATTTAAATGCCAAAAATAATCATCAACTCATTCATTTAAAATTTCTTAAATTAATATATTCGAGAAATTGGTTGATTCGAAGGGAAGTTATAGCATCCCCACGATTCAAACAATCATGTTGATTCTTGTTTTACTGGCTGATTTTGATTCATTGAGTCAGAACTGGCTTGCGAAGAGTTTGCTGGACTGGGTAAATTGATGCTTGTGCCCAATGAAGGTGGTGGTAATAATAAGCCAGGTGGCATACTAGATTGCATCGAAATATTTTGTGACTTTCCTTGATTAACCACACACTTACGCATATGTTTTTCCAATGTCGACGGAACACTAAATGGCATATCACAAAATCTGCATCTGTACACATCCTTACCGAGCCTGCCATGGGTTTTCATATGTCTGGTTAACTTAGAGCTTTGAGCGCAAGCATACGAACATAATTCGCATTTGTATGGTTTTTCACCGGTGTGAGATCTTCTGTGGACAGTTAAGTTTGAGCAATTTTTAAAGACCTTTCCGCAAAATTCACACGTATCATTACGTCGTTGTTCTTTCTTCATTAATGAGCTGTGTAACAAATTTGATGCTGGCTGGCCTCCAGACAACAAAGGAACTTTATTTTTGAAGTTTTCAAACAAGGCATCATTTCGATGGTGTAATCCTGGTAGATGCCACCAATTGTCGGGAGAATCGAATTTCATACGTTTCGTAGGATCGAATGGGTTCTCAAATGGATTGAACATATTGGAAACTTGTTGATTTTGCGGACGGTTTTGTTGAATGAATTTCTTGGCAAGTTCTTCTTTTATTCTTAGGGCGTTTGGTAAGCCATTCAATTTTTCAGAAAAACTGGGAATAGCCCCAGAGCTATTATTATTATCATGGTCTTTGCTTGCCAATTGAAGGGCTTGTTTGTATGCTTCTGAGTACTGGGCAATGTTTGACAATCCAAATTTGTCCATCAGCTGTCCGACTAACGATGGATTGACTGGCGGGACATCTAGACTTCTCTCGGATGTTACGGGAGTGCTACTTACACTCAAGTCTTCGGCTTCCTCGTTATATTCCTCTTCTTCTTCCTCCTCCTCGTCTTCCATTTCGTTTGTGGTATCTCTTGTATCATCGATATCTAATTCCATCTTTGTAAACTCAGACTCACAACGGAAGTCCTCTTCGTCTGTCTCAGCCGAAGAGTTTCCCTGTTTATCTACAGGACCTTTATGAAGTTTCATATGTTTCTTTAGTTTTATTGCTTCGACACAAGTAAAATCACAGCTAGTACACTTAAAAGTAGATTCACCTGTATGCACTCTTTGATGTACAATCAAATTACTTTGGAAACGGAATTTTTTATTGCAATATTCACAACAAAACAGCGAATCCGTCAGATGGTCTCTTTTGGATGGTGGTGTTGATGCGGACCTAGGAGTTGTTGTTATCGTTTCACTACCTGCAGACGTTTTTGTTGACTTTTCAGGTGGTGTCAAGCTTTGAGGCCTGGAATTATTCGTTAATGGAGTGGGAGGTAATTGCGATGGTGATGGACTAGCGAATCTTGGTGAACTGATTTTACGGGGATTCGGTGAAGCATTCGTGCACGAAGCATTGCTTGTTGGACTCGAGGTCCCTGCTAATTCTCTTAATCTTTGTGAGTAGAAATCAAGGTGAGATTCTGATATGGTACTTTGTGAGCTTGAAGACATATTCAGCTTGTTGTTACGAGACTGATGTGAATTTATTGAGTTTGCCATTGCAGCAGCTAAATTCATACCATGATGACGAAATTGTTCAGAAACAAATTGCTCCATTCGAAAATCATGATGTGGTCGCGGGAATAAGCCGGCATTTTGATTCAATGCAGGAAGAGGCATTCTGAGCAATCCAAAAGGATTTGAATGCAAATCTGGCGGTGGAAGTAAAGGATGACGCAGATCCATCGAGGCCACTTTTTGATTGCTTTGTTCCCTGGACTGTTCGTGAGTCAGTTTTTCGTTAGCTGAAGTATTATTTGATGAAGATGATCCCGAATTTCCGCTAGTATTTGATGATTTTGAGTCATTACTCGCAAAGGACTCCACGTAAATGTTGACTCCATGGAAGCTTTGTACATGCTCGATGAGTTTCCATGCACTTGTATGCTTTTCTTTACACGTTGAGCACAAGTAAGAAGTGGGTTCTGAAAGAAAATATTCTTTTAAGTTCGAATCATTTAGTATAAATAAAAAATTAAAAAAAAAGACAAAGTGCAAAAAGTGGACGCAACATCAACATTAAATGCTAAACTTTCAAGTTTTATTTTCACATTCCAAAATTCAATTTTGAATGGAAAACCAAAGAAAATGAATAATATTCATAAAAACAAAAATGAAACATATGGTTCCGAAATTTGCGATTTTCCTTCATCTGCATTCTACACAACACAGTCAATATGAGACTAGACATGAATTTGTTATGTGATCACTACAATAATGTTTGTTTCAAGCTACACATATTGTAAAATTTAATAAAAAAACACATTGAGAAAAATGTGAATCATTTTGAAAGAAAAAAAAATCATTCGCAAGTGATGGTCACTAAACATATTTTAAAAATTGTTCCATATAAATCATGTTCGACAACAGTACATATAATTACGGGAATCTGATAATACACTGCAAAATGTGGCAAACTAATGGTGTGATATATTGAGTGTAACCATAAAACACCCCCAACATTATACCAAATAAAAAAATTTAAAATAAAGAATCTAACTACATTTTACTTAAGGGAAAAATCAACAGATTATCCGGAAGGGTCCCACATAAAAGTATGATGGACATTGTGCGATTTACATTTTTATTTTTGGTGTTACGTTATTTTGGTGCCTATCTTTCTTTAAGATGCATTCCACACATATGTATGTTGCGATAAATTAGTCGACACAATAGAATAAATATATCCTGCCCTCTAAGGCAGTTGTAAAAATATATGTTTCAACCGAATATAAAGTAAGATACATTGCTTCTCGTGATAAGGGTAGAGAAGAGACAAAAAAAATGACCGTAGAATGGAGACAAACAATGTAAATTGAAATTTGAAGAAAGCAGAAGTAAATCAGCGAAAAATATGCACTTTCTTAATGTGCAATTTATATTCAATTGCAAATTAACCAAAACCTTATCGAACTGTTCAATATATATGTAGATTAAATATATTGATATCTTTTATAAATATTTCGTTTTTGTTGTCAATAACTTGGAAAATTCCCTAAATTAGTTTTCTCAATAAATTATTTGTAATATATTTATGACATTACTTTAAATATTAAGTAAGTTGTGGTTGACATTTATCCCATATTTATTATAGTAACGCATTGACATTGCGTTGTTGACTAAATGCCTATGCAGCATATTACTCAGTTGATATAAATTTAATATGGGGTGAATGTGTATTAATTCGAAAATGATTCAAATATAAAAGACAAAATCATTCGAAAGGATTGCAAGTGACAGGAAAATATTCATAAGAAAAGTATAAATGGTCATTTTCAAGATTAAAAAAAAGATATTCATGAAAAATTTATAACAGAATATTTCGATTTTTTTTATTGTGGTAGCATGCTGTGCTGATTTGTCTTACATCAATATTTCCCTCATATATGTATGTCATAAGAAAAAAAACTCAGTTTCCTGCTATGCAATATTTTTTTAAAACATATTTCTGAACCTCTTAAACTACTGAGCAGTTAATGTTGCGTTACGTTATGATAATTTTTTTTAAATATACAAACCTTTGGTTACATCTGTATTTGAAGGATGACTTTTCTCATTATCCTTGTCTAGCGTGTAGCTTGAATTTCCTTCCATTAATTCGGGTTTTAGGTTTTCCGAAAGTGAATCCATTTGTGCAAAGTCTCCAGACTCTATGTCAATGAAAGAAAACATATATATACTATGAACAGACGGCACTTTTTCAATAATATTACTTACTTTCGCCGGTTAAATTTGGTGTGCTTGACCCCTCAATCAGGAGGTCGTTCAAATTGTTCGGAGATGGAGTGTGTATTCTCGATGTGGAAGTTCTCTTCGACGTGATAGGTGCTGATATGGAAGTTTTTCGTAAGTTTTGTACATTGATTGTTTGATCGTCGTCAGACCCTCTATCAGTGGACCCACCTATAACATAAAATAAAATGAGGTGATTTTTAGATTTGCATATTGATGGAGTAAGTTGTCTCAAATTACCTTGTTGGTAACATTGTCCATAATTTTCTTTGTTGCACTGAAGTACTTTATGCTGGATAAAATTTACAATATCTCCTAAAGAAAATTTTGTCTGACAAGACCCGCATATCAAAATATCCTGCATCGTCTCTATTTCACTAGCATCAGAATCCGCTTTAAAAGAAACAAAAAAAAAAATGTAAAAATCTTTCATGTTTTTTGTCGGTTTTATTTTTGAAAGTTCATCCCTAAGTTTTCTTATCTTAAAAAAGTAAAACAAAAGAAAAACTAAAATTAAATCAAGTTGATTTCCACATACGCACACAATAAAGATAAAAATCCTTTTAATGACAGAACCATAACATACACATGCAATCGACCACACATATTTCCATTATTTTTATGAATTGATTGTCTGTGTATTATAACTTAACATTATCATGTAAATCTTCCTTAATTAATGCAACCCTTATAAAGACAATAAATTTTTTGCAGTCTTTTGTTCTGGTGTATGTATACCAGAAATGGTTAGAATGATGTATTTAGTCGTGATAATTGTACAATATTATGACCATTCTGCGGATTAACGTAAAAAAAAGAATAGAAGGTAAATTATAAATAGAACGCTAGAATTTATACACCAAACAATAATATGTAATAACGACATAAGGGTATATAACGACAAGTGAATTCAATGAATGAAACTTATGCACTGTCCTGGGACTAAGATTACAAGAAAGGTAATTCTAAATCTAATATACCTTGACTCATTGTCTTTATTCTCATTGAATATTTAATAAATTCTCACACCAGGGACTAACAAGAGAAAAGTCAATATTTTTTGTGAACACACATGTGGCTCAGGATGTTTTTTTCATATCTCTATCAATATAATTAACACCCAATTTTTATTGATAGAAAGACAGAGGACGCAGACAATAATCCATTTTTATACGGATTACAGCTGATAAAAAAACTAGAATGAGATTTTTTTACTACACTTTTGTTTAAGTAAAATAAAACTTGAATGATAAATCAACTTGTGTATTAAATTCGTACATATAGGTGAATGTGCTTTATTGATTTTTGGCGAATTATTTTATAGATAATATAATCATAGTAGGTACTTGAAGTATGATGAGCAAATAAGCAATATGTTTTCAGGTTATTTGTGAAGTATTTGCCTAGTTGTATATTTTAGAGTTTTCATTCAATAGTTTCACATTTATAGTCACATATATGTGCTTTATTCATAATAATTTATGACACAGCAGGAAAATTTTGAAGGGCAACATTTTATAGCAAAAAGCAATCTAAAAAAAATACGAAAATTTACAACAAAATCTCTTGTCATACGGAGAAAACTCTGAGCTGATTCCTAAGCTTAGTGCAAATCACCAATGTTGCAAACCTGATACGAAAACTTTGTATCAATCAATGCGAAAATTGTGTGTTACCTACGGACACGTATTCATCCCCATGTATTTATTTGTCATACTTTGCGTCATTAAATTAATAAATTAGTTTGGTGTTATAATAATCCCTAGAGCTAGGATAGATTTTGATCTTTGATGTTTCAACGAAAAACATGCAGTATGTAGATATTATGAAAATATTGACCACATACTTTCGCATAGTAGAGGTTTCATGTCATTGTTTCTTTTTAAACATAAAATTTTATGGTTTTTTTTATAAAAATCTCGATTTTTAGAATTTATGAAAACAAAGTCATCAAGACCGCTATCTAAGCCTTTCGATAGACATCAACAAAGAATTTACTAGGAAGTTTTCTTCTCTTTAGGTCGTTTTCTCTTGGCATATAAGTATCTATAGCCACTCTCCTTTTTATATATTATTTATATATAGAGTTTTCTCAAATATCGAACAGAAGAGGATTGGTATGTTTTGCGGCACTATACATGGTTAAGATGATCCATATAAAGAAAAACGGAAAATATAGGCGTAATTTGAGTTTTTTGCGCATGTGTGACCATTGGTCACTTATGATATGTGTCACATAAATGTTCCACTAATAAAACACATAAGGAGCACATATGATAAGATTACGGCTTTGTACGACACTCTTTAGTGTTCAAACCAATGATGATCGATAAAATTTGGGTTTCTTCGTCTGCTTTATTTTCACAAATAGTAAATAAACGTAGGTATAGCATAGCACGTTAAACTTTTCCCACCTTTGGTTTCATCATACGCAAATAGGTATTTGCTTTTTATTTATTTATTTATTTTTTATTGTAAAAATATGATTAAATCGTTTTAAAGTTGAATTGAATAAGTTATATTAAAAATTAAAAAAACCGTTCAAATTGATTGAATTATTATTTTTTTGTAAAAAAAACAAACTAATTATGTTTAAGAACCATTGAATTACAAAGTGTACTTTGACTTTGCGGCACTTTTATGCACGTATTAATACATCCCTTGTAATTTATTTAAGTAATTTCACATGTTGGCGGTTTGCAAAATTTTATTCAAAAATCGCATTCGAACACAAATTAGCTGTGGTTCTCCACAAATTCTAAATTGAAGTGAAAAAATATGTAAATTAAACATATATTGAACACTAATTAATAATTTATTTAAATATTTTTATGATAATTTAGAAAAATCTCTTAATTATCCTTTGAGTGCCTTTTGATTCATTCTTTTTTTTTTTTTGTTTAATTTATTTTGAGTTTCAGTTGATAGAGTTGAGTTCAGTTGTTATAAGTATGGTACTGTTCTATTTTTATGTAATCATTATTTAAATATTTACAAAACATGTTAATTTTTTATCTTTTGTACATAGGAATATGTCACTACAATAAACATTCTTATCAGTCTCGTATTCTATTTTACCGTATACTTTATATGTATAAACACAAAACACGGTATAAGTAAACTTAAACTAGCGCAAATAAAATATCACATTTTTGACATTAGAGTGTATGCCAGCTACATGTATCGTACCTGCATTATTTAAATGAGGTAAAAATTAGTAAAAATGAGTTATTTCTGATGGAACTTGTAAAACCATATTCATAAAAAAATATTGAAAATGTCTTACGTATTGATACAAATCCTGCATCATCGCTAATTGACAACATCTTGTAAAAAGTAAAGCACTAAAAATTTTAAGTTGCACAAATAAACTAAATGGTCAAAGAAATGGACTGTCTAGCTCGAATTATTATACAGGACTAAAGATCTTGATTGTAATAAAGGAGATGAAATGATGAAATTTACCGTACATAATAATAATGATAGCAATGATATAATGGTTTTATTTTTTTAACATATTTTTTATATGTGTACGTATTGAATCTTGTTTATACAGATAGCTAATACAATTTTTTTTTTACATTTTTTTTTGAACGGTACACACATATATTATCTTTTAAATTTCATCCGCATGGACTTATAAAAAAAATTAAGGGTGACACTATAGAATTATTTTTCTAGTTCTCAGCCCCTTTATAATTTCTTAAATAAAAAGAAAGATTCAGGTAATTTTTTTTTGCTCAATCAAATTTTTTATACGTGTACCCGTCGTATGTGGAGGAATGAATAGTTTTGAAATAAAAGTAATACGAAAACCTTTTTTTATTAATTTTTTAATGTTTGCTTCTACAGATGCGTGATTTTTTCTCAGGATACAAAACGTACCCTTATTTTTTTTTACAACTAAACATAACGGTTCTTTTTATGCATCGTTTTTGTTTGTGTCCTTATTTTCTCACGTATTTAGGGTTCAAAATGTGCGCTTCATTTTTTTTATACACGAAGAAGTTTTAATTTTGAATAAAAAAAGACAGGCAGGTAAGCCACAGAAAGTACTGATAGTTTTTTATATTAAAATAAAAAATATATAGTAAGCCAGACAAAGACACTGATGCATGTGTCGGTATAATATTTTAGGACCAAATTACCTGGGCAGACAATAGCACACTGAGGAAATGCTAATCGAAATCCGAAATGCTTCTCCGTACGTTAGACAGTAATTAACATTTTTTTTAACATATACATATTTTTTTTTTTGCAATGACCCAACTCAGAATATATAAGAGAAAAAAAAAACGATCATCTATTTGAGAAACTTTAATGCATGCATTAAACTCCTATATAACATTCACAAAGTAATGCAACTAAACAAACTCCGTGAGAAACCGATTGTTATCAAGTAAACAGTTCTCTCTTGCTTTTTTAATGTTATTAGTTCACGTTAAAAGTTGCATTGTATATAGGTTTAGATCTTCGTGCAAAATCGAAACTGTACCTTGTGCATGCACTATGTGCATTCACATTGTTGAATATTGTGCAATTATATTCAAAATACTATGAGATGTCGGTTTTTAATCTATTTGAAAAAAAAGATAGTTCATGTATATTATGAACATTTTATTTAGGCTTTCGTATGTGCGATGACATTAAAACAAAGGATGACCTCTTACTGAGGTATACACTACGGAAAAAAAAATTAAGAATAAAATATAACACAAACTATGATATGTTTTGATGACATTCGATTGGACTGCATCTTTGTTTCTCAGGCTGAATTTTATCATTCATAAAAGCAGCACTTTGTACAGATATTTTTTAATTAATTAATAGTAGGTAATAGTGAAACAAAATACATCACTAGGTAGTGTAACCACATCATTGTGCAAAAAAACAAATGTAAGACTACGCGCGAGAAAAGCTAATTATAAAATGGACTCGAACAATTGTGCGAAGTTTCTCATAATTTATTGAAAAGCATATTTATTTTGAACTGTGGTAAATAATAATAATTTCTTGCGCTTTATTCATCTGAATACTAGGCATTGCATTTCGTTTCATTATTATTATAGAAACAGTTGCATTCGTTAAAAATAATACAGAAAATCATCTTTTGTTCAACTGTAGTAAAAATTTAGTTTATGTGGATGTGTTTTATGTCATTAACAAAAAACATTATTTTTTCTATGTCGAACCCAATGTATCACCAAAAAATTAACTCCTTCTTTTCTTTAAATTTATCCCATTAACAAAAACCTAATTAATGAAATTATTGATTTTATCTTTTACAAAAGAATGTCACAAAAATTCCAGCGCATATACATAATGTATTTTTTTTTTAATTTCAATTAGAACGAATCAGCTAAAAGTCTGCAACTGGACAATAGCATAAACAATAGATGCGAATATTGAATAAAAGCAGTCATGCTACAATATATAATTAAGAGTAAAACCATTCTGATTTATAATTATTTTGCTCACAATTATTTTTTTTACCTGTGTACGTTTCGCGTATTAACCCTCTTATATTTTATCAAAATTATTGTTTTCCATCTAAATTTTGTTTTTTTCAACCTTTTGTTTTGATTTTTTTCTTCCTTTAAAGGGTGGAAGTGATAATGTTTTGTATTTTTATTTTGTATTATGAGGTACATGTGTGTACACATTTTTTTTTATATTAGAGTTCAGAAAGTTAAATGTGTTTTGCAAGGAAAAAATTGCAAAAAATTCTCTGATTGTGTTATTTACATGTAGATATTTTGCATGAAAAATCTACAATAAATATTTTCATGAGTGAAAAATATGTATGAAGCGACATCTTCATTTTGGTAGAAGTCGGTTTTCCACCATTTCCTCACCCACAACTATATGTTTCCCCTGCCAAAGAAAATTTGTCTCGTACAGAACCGACACAACAAAGTAAATAAGGAGAAAAAACATCGTCGGACCTAAAAATGGTCATCACAAAAACCCAATAGTGAATATAAAGATATTTTGCAGACAAAAAAATCATATTGTTTTTAATGTATGTTTAATCAAATTATTTTGTTAAGGTGTGTCACTCATTGTAATGATAAATCTAAGTAGAGTCCAAGTTCTTTGGTTCAGTAGAAAATGTTATGTATTTAGGTACATAGATGTGTAGTTAATGAAGCTGAAAACTATTAGACTCGTCAACAATATTTCTCAAATTATTTATTTGAAAAATTTACTCTGTATATGTATAAATGTGCATAAATAACATAAATTATCTTTTCAGAGAGACACACAATAAAAACTAATGCGGCTAACCCTTTTCTTTCTTTTAATTTTAAACTTCTCTTAAAAAAAATATTATTATTTTGTTTATCTTTTGGCACTAAGGTCAACGGGTCAACTTTTGATATAAAAAAAAAACAAATTCTCATTCTTAAGGGGTCATCTTTAAATAAGACGGCTGACCTGAAACTCCTTGTTCACAACAACTACTTACATTCGTGTAATGTGTTACTCGACAAAGAAAGTCACTCTTTTATTGTTACCAAAAAGTTAAAAAATATAATACTACTTAGGTTTATGAATTAAAAAAAAAAACAAAAAAGTTTAAAAACTATTTTCCAGGTCAGGTGCTTTCTCCGTGTGGATCAATGTTCATTTAGACACATATAATATAGAGCTAATTTAACAAGGGAGTAAAGAATCGATCAAACAATTCGTTGGTGAACTCGTACCTGTTTGGATATCCGCGCCACTTTACATATTTATGTACCTCAAAGTACAAATAAGTGGAAAAAGGACCTTAACCACAGTTGGTTAGTTTGTGTACATATATGAGTACATATACTTTGAAAACACTTATATTATTGAAAAAATATCGACAAAATATTTCGCACAAAAAAAACTTAAAAAAAGAAATTAAAAATAAGATAAGAATAAAATAAATCCATATAATAATTAACTGTAGTTTACCAACCTTGTGCGATTCTAATCGCGGGCATTTTCTTAATTCTCATTTTTATTATTAATTAACTCTCGATTTGTTTTTGATTCGAATACTATCACAGCCTTATTTCTCAAATACTATGGAAATTATCGTAGAGGATTTCCATCGATATAAAATTTATTTTTTATCTATTCTTTCAAACAAACATAAAATCCCTTACAGTATATTTATAATTTATTTATTTATTTTTTTATTTTTAAATTTTTTATTTTGCAAATATTGTTTTAAATGATTTTTTATTATTTATTTTTTTGCATGTCGTTTTCAGATTTCATGTTTAATTTAAAATATTTTTGTTCACTTGATAGGTAATTCCTTTATTATCTGATTCTTTACTGATTTGAAGTTGTGAATTACACATTTATAATTTTTTGTCACTGTAGTTTTTCACACACAAAGAGAAAGGGTATATGGAAATTATTGTTACTCTATTTTATTTATACAATATATGCGCGACACACTACTATACAATACGTCTTTACTGTGCGACGGTCTGCTTGCATCTAATGTGATGGCCTTATAAACGTATACCGGCCACGCCGGACGCAAAGAGAAGCATTACTATCGCCACATATATAAAATACAAAACCTATTCTATATTTGGCGTACACACAAGTACATAATATATTAATCAAATAGGTACGTCTGGTGTACAACGAATCATTGTGGAAATGTCTGCATACTTATGTATTCATATATATTCCTATATATATGTATATATACATTTTATGTTCGTGTAGCAGTGTAGAACGTGTACTCGAATAACAACATCAACTATCTTTAACTTCGATAAACTTCTATTGTGGGTACAATTTTCATTTCATTTACAATCGGACACATTCGTCTCGTGTTGGTCCATATGATGATGATGTTGGATATGTACGAATTGCTCGATCTCACTTCATCAAATATCTATGTATGGGCGCTTCGGTACCGACTAGTAGGTATGCCATTTCAGCCAAATAAATAAATATAGAACATTTGGTCCGTTTGTCTCTTGCATGAGACCACGTGAGTATGAAAACGCTACACATGTTAAGAACCCCCTCAAGAAATTGTATGTACACATATTTTTGGAAAAGATGAGATACAAGCATCCCTTTCACACTTCTAAATCATCATATATGTGTTTTGGAAATCACATATGAGAAAAGTAAAATAATTATGTACGAGGAGATTTAATCAAAAACACGAGCATAACGTAATGCGCGCGCAATTGTCCCTTTTATCCCTTCTACTTTATCATTACGCAAACTAAAAGGGATAAACAATGTGTGCGTATGCATATCGATTCGATCCATGTATGTAATGTTTTCCTCTCTACTTGTGGGTGGCTTTCGCACACGTATGACTCGAATTACTTACGACTCGAACTTTACTGTTTTTGAGGTAGCTAATTTTCTTTTATACAAATTCAAATCGAATAGTCATGTACGTGGGGCAAGTGTGTCTTCTGACGAGTATTGATAAAATCCCCACGTATGAAGAGCATAAATGTTTGGTACTAGCTCACTGCTATAGATGTAGGTATTTGCGTACAAGAGAAAAGCCATGTATGTATTATCAATTGCTCTTCTTCCCCAGCTACTACACATATTATTTTGACAATGTATAAGATTTCATTATTTTGTATTTACTTGTAAATAAAGCTTTTGTTATGTATCGAGAAAACCTGTGTCTACAAAAACGAAACTATTCAAATTGTATAATAAACTGCCTTACTATCAAAATCGTATTTCAAATTATAGAAAACTAACGAATTATGGCTTTATTTTTTTAACAATTTTTTTTTTAATTGAAAAAAATCTTTTTTTTATTATTAACTACGTCCTCGAATACTTTTAAGATGACCAGCAGAGAGTTTATGATTTAGAAATTTTAGCTCTAATTCCAATATTTGAAAAAGAAATTACAACGACAATTCGTATTTCAATTTTTTTTTTTTTTGTTCTTCTATACTTAAAATTGCCTATTATGATTTGCACATACATAACACACAGATCACGTTTATCACGCTCCGTAATGTGTAGGTGTTGATGCACGAGTAGTAATCTGAAGAACTGCACGAAAAGAGACAATATAATTATTATTATTGATCTTATACGTATGGTTTTTTTTAATAAAAATTAAATGTTAATAAAAATAATAATAAATGGAATGAGTGAAGAAAACAGTCCTACACACATGTCTTTGAAGGTAAGGCAGTTTGCATTTAAAAATGCATTTTGTTTGGTCTGTTATTTTGTATTTTAAAAAAATATATTGCATAATTTTACTGAAGGTACTGTATTTTTGCACACGACTTCAAAGTGAAAGGGAATGAAAATTTAGTAAAACAATCGCTAGTATAGAATCCCATACAAACCATCCAGATGCAGAGAAGATGTTTTCTTGAATCCAACACCTAAATTCTTTATGACTTCAATAATGATATATTGTTCTTCGATTAAAAAACAAAAAAAAACTTAAAAATATACATAAGCTTCATGTATCGATAAAATAAGCGTTGACCATGGTAACATGAACTCAACATTGTTGTGCACATCATAATAAACAACTAACTAAATTTAAGGACAACTTTGTCCACGATTAAAAGTGAAACTATGAATGAATAAAACAGAAATTCAGGCATGAGGGTACAACGAAAAATCAAAGTAATATTCGAAAGGAGAGGATTGTACAGAAAATGGCTATAATTAAAGATTTATCATCCATCTAGATGGAGGATTTCCGTTTTGATCATGAAATGCACAAGTTTATTTACTATTACAAACAAAATGAACGATAACTAAATTAATATCCAAAGTACTTTAGCGAAAGTCATAAAATCAATTTTTTAATTCTTCAATAATGTCTTTCAAATAAATCTGATATAAGAATTTACTTTACTAAAAATATAACTTTATATGTATTCTTAAGATACATAGACAAAAAGACAGTAGTCAGTGTCCCTCGCATTTAAAATGTAAATCTTTATTTATAAACATAGTCCCTCGTTGTTAAGCATAATTACAGTGTCTATGCGTCAACGGAAAAAATCTAAAACACTTTGTGGAGGAAAAATAATGTTAGACTTAAAACATTTAATTATTGACACCATAATTTTTTGTTGGACAACATGTGTTTCACACATGTAAGGACATTTCAACTTAAAACATTTAGCGTCTACATTTTAAGACACGTCTCATTCAAATTATCTGTTCTTGCGACGTAAAAGTGACGATCTTACAAAATTTAATGAATTTCATTCGGCACATTTTCCCTTTTCTTGAAGATATCTTTACAGTTTTATTCAGTATATGTATTTATGCATAGAAACAAAATAAATCCAAAAAAAAATATGGAAGTTGAATAAAAAATTTTGAGAATAAAAAACTTTTTTAACAATTAAACATGTCTAATTAAAAACAATTCAGATTAAGGATAAAAAAATGTATGTAAATATTTTTTTTCGATTTGTACTGCCACTTTTACCTCTTAAAAACTTCTGTTACTTAATATGTAACTTCTGATGTTTAAAACAACTGAAAAACTTGTGACCATTTTGCATGAGCTTTTTTTTATTTATTTATTTTTATTTTTATTTTTTTTTGAATCATTTTAAATCATTTAAAAATGGTAAGTATTTAAATAAAAACAAAAAGGAATAAAGTCAAGGGACATAGAAATATTTTATAAATAACTATTTTAAAATGTCTATACATGTATATTTTAAAATTGAGGAAAATTATGTCTCAGCGGATGAACGATCGTTGACCCTGGTAATATGTTCATGAAACGCTTGTTTGAAAGGTTTTCGATGACGGTCAAATGAGGAAAAATATATGAAAGCATATGTAACTGAAACTGAAAAAAAAAATTATTTAATAAATAAGATTTAAATATCCGTTAGAGTAAAAGTGATTACGTTCGTCTAAACGAAAATTAATAGAAATAAGACAAATATTGGACAAGCTGATTAATTTTTTAAATATAATCAATAATAAATATTTTTTTTAAATAAAAATAGGTACTTATGTGTGATGACTATTATCATATTAAATCTTTGCTTTATAATAAATTCATATTTAGTTTAACAATAGATGGGATGGTTTGCTTGTTCATGGAACATGATCTTGTTAGGCAGACAATCTATTATTAGATTTTAATTGAGTTCAAAAATAATATAAACATTTGCATCTTCATTGCGGGTTTACCAGCTCGTCTCTTTAAAATATTTTTAGATACAAATTAATACCGAATATAATAACTTCAGTTTTCGAGCACTATACCATTGTTTCAATTCATTCGTTTTTTTTTCAATCAGTAATTTTGGTGTCGATCTTCATTTATTATAATGTGTATTGTATATTGTAAAGAAACATAAAATTGTAGGTACTTGTAAAAAATATTAGCATATTATTAACTTTCAAATATGCGATTCTTTTTGAACGTCGGATTACTTGTCCAATAATAGTCACCACACCTTTAGTGACTGCCTTACCATTTCAATTGTGACAACCTACACAATGCATTTTATTGAAAGGCGTGAAGTTTGAGAAACAATACGATGATTCAACAATTTGTTCTTCAGATTTTCTCATATAGGGACTTTGAGTCCCAGATTTATCAGAACTAAGATATACAAAAAAGAAAAATAAAACTTAAATTAGTAGTTAACAAAATTTATAATCGATTTGCATACATATATGTATCAAATAGTTTCCTTAATTTTAATGAGACTACTTAGCTTTCAGATACATATGAGTTTTCGAGAAAAATATAATCTTGATGCACACAAAAAACAGTTTTAAGTGGACGAATCTGTAATGGGTTATGCACAGCAAAATTGTTTCAATTTTCTTTTCAGTACAATTTTTAAAGTACATTACTAAATTCACGGTAATATGATTCTTAGTATGTCAATCATTTCTGCCTACTTAAAATGTTCAAGTTCGCATACTCAACTGTTCATGATAATTTTAGAGTTGTACGACAGTGTTTATCAGCACTTTTGTAGAAAAAAAAACTCATCAGTAGAAAGAGTAAAAATCGAAACATCATAGTGCTGTTACCTTAGCTTCATCTAAAATCATAAGTGTGCAATTCAGTTATAGTTGTCATTTACGACATCTTATAAACGATTTAGAAATTGTCTCATGCGCGAAAAACAAACCTTTTTTATTTTGTCATGGTCGAAGTATTAAGAAGTGTTAAAATATAATTGTAAGCAAGACCATAAAGATTAGTTCAAAAGTAATTGACCATTTAAGATTAATTTCTAAATCATGAATTGTTTGCTCTTAATCGTTGTAATTGTCGTTCAATATAAATGAATAAACTAATCGGCAATGCTTTTGTGATTATGTGTGATATTAATTTTTTGGCTTAAATAATACAAATAAAATTCAAATTATTATTGAACAAAATTTCTAAAAAAATTTTCAATTTTAAAAAATCCATTTCATGGGACCCAAATACTTATCTAAATGAGAGCCAAAAAAAAAACAAAATATAAATTTTCTTACATTAATTATAAATTGATAATAAATTCAGGAAAAAAAAAATCTTGAATTAAATTAAATTAATATAATATTTATCACTTTCCCGAACGAACACATTTTTGATTAGAACTCTGTAAAAATGAAGATAAATTCATGAAATTCTTTAGGTACCACAGAGGTGGATAATCTCTATTTTCATGATTTTTTGTATAAAAATCAAATGTTTTCGAATTTTTTTAAATGGAGCTTCTAAATTGGCATTAAAATAACAGAAATATGAAACGATTTGCCTGATTAAAAATTTTTAGAGGTATCTGAAGTCACTTTATATTTTTCGTAAACTTTGAGGTTATACAAATATTTTGCTGTCAACAGTTTTTGAGATATGATTTCATGATGATCATTTTAAGGACTCTTTAGAATACATATGAAGAAAAAACTTTGAAAAAATATCAGGAACTCTAAGAGTTTTATCAATTTAAAAAATGTCCACCAGTGTGGAAAAATCCGGAAAGGGATAAAAACTCATAAGACATTATAATTACTGGTTAACGATATTTTTTGTAGATTTTATCTACGTGAAAAGATTCGCGATGTGAAGTAATTTTTAGGTTTTTTTAATTTTTTGTTGTTGGAAATTTTATTTTGTTTAATTATAAATGTAAAATTGGATTGAAAGATCAATAAAACTAAAATTTTAGTTCAAGAAGGTTTTGTGTGCTGTAGTTTGTTATTAGTAGGTTTAAAAGACAAAGAAATTGGATATCGATGGAAAAATTCAAAAGCAATGTTCAGCAATATAGTTCAGAGCCTTAAGATACATACATAAAAATAAATAAATATAAAAATTTTTGAAAAAAGCTAAAAATGATGGAATTTCTCATTTTAGATTTTTAAAATTAGGGTTTAAATTTTGTTAGAAAATATGCTAAAATGTTACTTTCCACTTTTGTTTCTTACATTTTACATGTTCTTACATGTTCTTAAGTACCACCTAAAAAAATTTTGTCTGTTATGTGCCTAAAAAATTATATCCATTTGTTCCAATTGAAACAGTTTGAAAATCAAAATTTTCAAAAATTTTTGGTTTTGAAATACTTATTATCGAGGGACCTGATTCATAAGAAAAATGCGATATCTGTGATTTCCGTTTTAGGAGCTCCTAACTTATTGGTTATTTTATTTCATTTAAGCCTTAGTGTAAAGCTAAAGACCTTGTAAAAAATTTGATTTTGACTGCTCATATTAATCTTCTTAAAAATTAGGAATGTCATCTTTCAAATAAAATTCCTTCGGTTGATATCTGGATTTGTTAAATGTGTTATACTATGAAAATATTGTCTTGACGTTTTGCATATTAGGTATTTAAGTGCGAAAAAAAAATGTTTTTGTTTTTTATATTTTTTAGAAATTGTAATTGTGACTTTTAAAAAATCTACATATAATTTTTTTACGATTTTTAATTAATTAATTCAATTCATTTTCAATTAATTTTAACATCCGAAATTACCTCTCAGGAACCGAAAATTTGTCGAGGCACACAAAACTAATAAAAGTTTTGAGCTCCAAATTCAGAAGTTTTTCTGAGAGAATTAAAACTCTTGGGGGGCACAGCCCCCCACAACAATACGTGCCTGATATTAGTATAACTGCATATCTTCTTAACTACAACTTTATTTAAGAATTTTTTTTTTGCCACAAAATTTTTTTTTGTGTCTAAAAGTTATTTTATCTTGTTCTATGATCAAAATCCCCACGATACCTAAAATTTGAGCGAAAAATATTGATCCGTTAAAGAGATAGCAAGGACCTATATTTGGCTATTTTGGGGGCATTTTCGAGGTACCTTTATCTCATATCGTATGGAAAAATCATTTCAAATGCAAAGCGTTATATATCGTTGGTAAGAGGACAAAGTTTCTGACAAAATGAAACCTATTTTGTCTTGATTTGGTCGAGTTCATGAGCCGTTATGCTTTAATAAGTGCGTTTTTTCACTATTTTTTGAGGTATTCAAAGGCTGTTGACAAATTTAATTGGTCAAAATGCAAAATAATTGGTTTTAAAATGTTGCTGAGAAAATTTTGTATAAAAATGTAGAACATTGTTAGTAGATAAAAATTTGAAAAATGAAAGATATAGTGGATTTAAGTTCGATTAAGGTGCGAGTTCGATGACTTAAAATTAATTTTGTTTGTTTTTCGACTTAAAATCATTCTAAGAAGGTTATGAAGTATGACAGACTTTTGTGAAATTTTCTCAGCAACATTTTAAAACCAATTTTATTCCATTATGGCCCATTAAATTATCCGATAGCCTTTGAAAACCCCTAAAAATTGCCAAAAAACGTACTTTCTGAACCATAAGAGCTCGAAAGTTTTACCAAATCATAGATTTTGATCATAGAACAAGATAAAATAACTTTTAGACACAAAAAAAAATTTTTGTGACAAAAAAAAAATTCTTAAATAAAGTTGTAGTTAAAGCGATAGCGAAATCTTTATAGAGCGAAATAGCAATGAATATGTTTTTTGAGCTTTACCCAACTCAATATTTCTGCTACAAGGAGTCATCAGAAAAATTTTCATTTTATTCGTGTTAATGTCTACTTTATTTGAAGGACTAACAGGATTTAATGGAGGATTTATTTAGTTCTAATAAATTAAATGCACAACTGCATTTTTTGACAAATTCGAATTAAGAATGAGGAAATATGATTTAAGATGAGAATGAAGAAATAGTTCAAAAGCCATTTTTACAGCTCAAAAACATATCACTCATTTTCGAAAAAAAAAGACAATTTTTTCTTCGTGATGTAGTTTCCTCAAAATAAGATGCGAGGAAATCCAAAACATTTTTTTTACTCAATTTACAAGATACAACTAAAAAAATTTCAAACTTTAAAAGTAAAATTTGCAAATTCAATTCCGAATGTCGAGCATCTTTAAAGTTGTTTCACTCAAAAACCAGTGTGTTTCGGGCTAAACTGCTTAATTTTAGCCAAAAAAAATCATAAAAAACGGTTCAAAGAAAAGTGAAAATTCTAAGGGGTTTTACCTTAAAAAAAAATAACGTATTTTAGAGATAAAAATCCTAATATACCTATATATATATTGAAAGGTACTTTATTGAAGGAAATTTATTGAAGGTACTTCATAAAAGTCCTCACATGTGTGAGTAAAACACGTTCAAATCTGTTCATGATACATTTTCGAACTCCTCATAATATTTGAGTATTTCATTGCATAGTCATTGGCGACATTTAACCAGAGTAAACTATTTAAACTTTGACCGTTGATTCTTTATGAATGTATGTATGTATTCTGAGTACTTTGGAAAACGTTTTCTCTTCTGTAGACTAATGCGGATATGTTTTATATTTTAAAAAATCTTTATAAAAACTCATTAATACAAGTAAATTTTAAAATAATAGCCTACCTACATGGATGTGAAGACATGCGCAACAAAATGCTAAGTATTTTTGGGAACTGAATAACAATCCCCTTTACCCGAATTATTGTTTTAGCACAAAATCTTTCAAAAAATAATTGATAAAAGGAGCTCCAGTATTCTTTATACCTCAAATGGTAATGTCATATATGAATGTTTTACATTTTCACATTTGTATAAATTTTATGAATTTAAGAAAGAAGCCCCTTTTATCGAAATCAACTCACATATAAACAATTTCAAATATTTTAACTTTATATTTCAATATGTACGTATGTAGGGAGAACTTGTACTTAAAAAAATAGAGAATTCATAAATAAGTTTATTAGATAGTGTCGATATTTCAGAGCTTGAGTAGTTTTTTCTTTTAAATGTTTCAAGATGAAAGTTATTATATATTTTTTTTTATTTTCATCTCTAATATTTTGAACAAATATACAAGTTTTTTAGATAGACATAACAATATAGAATTTCTCTCCGTATAGAACGGACCGTTACTTTATTTTTGAACCTGATTGAACATAACGTGATTTTTCTTGTTTGAGCTCAGTGGTCTGGTCTAATATATTTTCCTAAATATACCATATCTAAGGAGATGTGTGTATCAAAGTACAAAAGATAAACTTGCACCCAAAAGGATAATTTTAGTGGGAGGGTTGAATAAGTCTAAATGTTCAATATCATCGTACACATTCGGAAAATTTCCACCCTTATGTATATGAAAACGCAAAATGGGACATAAATATGTCTTCTCGACATATAAGCCAGCATCACATCAATACCACCACTACCACCTCACAAGAAGAATTTGAATCTATCGCGATTAGGTAACGATTGGTAGAGTGAAAAATCGCAAAGTGAAAACATGAATAATAAAGAATACATAAACGAAAATACACACATATCGTGACAAAGTATATAAGGTAAAATATATTTGTGTATTTATAAGGCTTGAAATTATACACATGTGATATGCGCAAATATATGTGGGAGAGCAAACAAGGGGGTGAGCGAAAACATACCATATTGCTATTTTCCAAAATATGTAATATATGGAAAATTTGACAACTAATCCTTTTATTGTGAAACCATTTTGAATTTTGTAGCTTGGTGATTCTTTGGAGATTCTTATCAGCTACGAGTTACAGCTTTCAATATTTCAAGCTCATTTTCAGGCTTCAATCACTTGAGATCTTTGTGAGCAAAAATCGGTAATTATTTCTGATATTTTATAAATTAAATATATTACACCAATTGATAAAAAACCAAATCAATAAAAAATTACATAAATACTAAGTGTAGTACTAATAATCTTAATAAAATGAAATTATCATTTTTTTATTTTAGTCGAAAAACCTTAAAATATGTCAAACTAGATTAATTCACAAGATGTATCATCACATCAATGGTGAAAATGCAGAACTTTCCAATTTTTTCTTCAAATATGAAATTTCTCTCTTTTGTTAGTCCCGAAAATCTCCGGGAATAAGGCTTTTCTACTTGTTACGTCACCATTCTTAGGTTCACATTTAGATTTGAGGGTTGTCATAAGAAATAAGCGATTCTGAATAGAAATATTTTAGTTAATAAAAAAATGTGACCTATTTAAATGTTACGGATTTAAGAGACCGCTTATAGTTGGTTATCTAATCTAATATTTTCCTTCCTATTGCCTCAAGATCCTTCATTTTAAATACCTAATAAGATATCGCTTATTATTTTATGTTTATTGATAAAAGTTATCTTTCAAGTGTATGACGGAAGCAATAATATAAATTCGCAAAAGCCAAAACATTGAAGGACCTTTTTTCTTTGTCCTTTTCTGTTTCTCATGTGTAAAATTCACGCATTATTTATTTTCATGCCTCTCTAGGTATACAAATCAATGCATTTATTGATCTACGCGCATTCACCAACTTCATCAATATAAAGCAGCTAAGACATTTTAACCTGCGTTGTAAACATTCGTTTTAAAACACAGGTAGAAATTCTTAGGTTTGATTATAATAATAATAGACTTTCTGATAATAGAAGATGTTAGTGTTAAATAAAAAACTAGGGATGATATTTTTTGTGTTCGTGGGTAAGCATTCGGGACACAGCGACCCAGGATAGGGTTACAAAAAAAATTATTTCAATGCAACTTTGCATAAATTTTATTTAACAATAGAAAATAAATTACGAACCAACAAAAAAGATTCACATACGGATATGCAAGTAACCCTTTTTGACATGCAAAAATTATTGCATAACACCAATATTAAATTATGCAAAAAAATTCTCATGGTAGGTTACTTTGACATCTGGCTTTTTTTCGTTACATGTTAAATATCGATCAAGATATTACTGAATCTTTCTTATATATTTTGAATGTGGATAGAATCAAACGATATACCCTATAAGTTAAACTTGAATAAAATTAGATCAACTTTCGTTAAGATCTTCTGATTTTTTATTTAAAAAGTTTTAAGTTTTTTCTTTTCAGAATTTCAATAAACTTTTGATATGGATATAATAGATTTTCAAATAATTTCTATTATAATTTTAAAGCTTTAAATTTCCATTATGTATGGCACATTTTGAAGGAACATATCTGAGGAACTTTCGAACATTTATTATAATATTTAATTTTTGATAAATTTGAGTTTATTTCAATTTTGCATTTCTCTTAGATCAAAAGTTTTAAAAATATTTAACTAACAATTAGTGTCACCAAATATCAGCATAATAATTTTGCTGATAGATAGTGATAAAATTGCTGATAGATTAAGAAGAGACTTATTTAGTAAAAAAATTATCAGTGATTTCTATGGTTAATTGATATATTCATAGGCACCGAGGAATGGGTCTAAACTTTCTACGTGTCATCTTCCTTATCTACCTCTTAAAGTTAACTCAGCGCTCAAAATACTTAGATTAGAGGTTTGTTCTTCTTCTTCCAAAACACTTTATTCAATATAATGAAACTAAAATTACATTAAATTATTCCTAGTTAGGAACCGCTGCTGCTGGTTCACCAGGGTTTGTATGTATTCCACGGAGTCTTCTTCTGTATTGTGCGCGATTTTCTATTTCTTCGTCTGTGATGCCGTGATCTCTTTGCTGCTTTTCCAATTGACGTTGCCAACTACTTTGCGGTCTTCCTCTTCTTCTCGTGGGATTCAGGTCAAAATTCATTGCTTGTTGTATTATGTGGTCGGGATCTCTTCTTTTCACGTGGCCGTACCAACGTAGTTGTTTCTCTTTCATGTTTTCTTCGATGGCGGATTCAACTTTAACACTTGCACGTACTCGTTCGCTTTTTATTTTATCTTTGAGAGTCACGCCTGCTGACATCCTGAGCATTTTCATTTCTGTGGATCGCATTTTTGCTCTGTATGACTCGTAAACTGTCCAACATTCAGTGCCATAAGTAAGTGCGGGTCTAATTGTTGTTTTGTACATTTTTCCTTTGAGTTTTACTGGCATTTTGCGATCGCATAAAATGGAAGAATTTTCCTGAAATTTCATCCAGCCGACACTTACTCTATGATTGACATCATCTTCACATGTGCAATTATTTGACAGAATGGAGCCGAGATATTTGAATTTTGTGCAAGTTTTGACGAGTTTTCCTTCCAAATATATGTCAGGAGTTGGATTTTCCGTTTATTTTAATTAAATTATTAATTTAAATTAAAAAATTGTGGAAAATACTAAAATTTTGAGATAAATAAATCAAAAAAAAAAAAAAAATAAAAATAAATCAACTATAGAAAAAACTACTGTTTTAAACCTTTAGTTGAATTTTGTGTCCTTAAAAATTCAACAAATCTCTGTCAATCGCGAATAACATAAACTTATGTCTTTAAATTTTATCAAAGATCTTATGGTGAATAAAAAGGCTCATTTTATGGAACGCTATCGTAAAAACATCGATAAAATATCCGAATAATCTGTCCGAAGAATTTGTATTCTGGCAAAAGTGCTTAGACTTGAACAAAGATCTTTGAGAGAAGGGCAATAAAAAGTTTTCTATTTTGAAAACTTACGGTTTTTTTTGTAGTTTTTAGTTTATTTTGAATGTTTTTGCTAAATAAGGTACATTATTTTTTTTAGTAAACAAATTCAATCAATAATTTCAAAAAAAATATATATATATATATAATCCGATTTAATCAATAGTTTAAAGAACAATAAACATTCAAGCTTGAAGTAATATCAAAATAATGTTCTTATATGTCAAAATTCTGATTTTTAAAAATATAAATTCGAAAAAATGATAAATTTTAGAGAAAGTTTTGATATGAAAAGTTCTTAGCGGGTAGATCACCCTAATCACAATAAAAATAGTATCAAACCTCAATTTAATTTTAGATTCTTATCTTCAACACTTATATTAAGAGCTTGACTTAAAATCAGTTGTTCGTTTATTTTCATGAAAGGCATTCAACTCTAGTGCAAAGTCATTAAATAAATGGTAAGAGTAGTGTTTCAAGTACTTGACTGCCAACTGTGTCTCAAAAGAAATGTCTGTCAGTAGTTTCATCATACGACAAATAAAAGTGTATTTTAAGTTTCTATTTTAAAAAGACTTTTGCGCATACTTTGGAAAAATGCGTCACATTTTTAGTATCATATAAACTTATTGTAAGCAAATAAATTTGCCAAAAAGAACCACACCTTTAAATTTAATGTTAAACCAGGACAGTTGCTAGGGTTCACATTATTTTGATATTTTCTGAATTAGATCATATGTAAATTTTTTTACTTAATTTAAATAATAATAGACTTGATATAAAAATCTCAGGTAGTTTTTTCATCTAATGAAATTGAATGTTAGTTTCGAATTAGTTGCTTTTTGAGAGTCGTGTGTGCTTGGTGTGTTTTTAAAAAAATCTATTTTTACAAATTTTATAAAACATAGAAAAATCGGTATTATATTAAATATTATAAAATTATTACTTATGTACAATCCTTTAAAAAAAGAAACTTACGAATTTACAACAATTTTCCTAAAGTAAATAACTTGGAACAAAAACAATTATAGATTAACTAATGTTTTTGTTCCAAGTTGGAAACGAATGAAAATTGGAAATATAAAAAAATCCTTAAATCACCATAATCAATAAGGCAATATTTATTTGTGATAAAAATTCGATAGCATCATCTCTTAATAAATTTTTTAATTTAAGTTTTTGTTAGATATTTTATGTCAATAAAACTGCAATTATTTGTCTTAATTTTTCTATGGAAATATAATGCCAGCCTCCGCTCATAAAATGTTCAGTTTGTTAAATTTGTTAAATTCTATATGATTTATGCCATGTTTATGCACTCAATCCCATATTATAAACATCACTCCCTTCACATTTACTAATCACTGACCAACAGCCATAATGTCAGAAGCTTATAGGTCATCGTGTGCCAACAACATTGGTCAATTGACCCTAAATTTTAAGTGACCCTTTTAACGTACATGGAAACACGAAGTTTTAACAGTACATTTACCTGCATGCAAATTAGAAACATCTGCCACACACCATAAACTACCTCTTTTCATTAATAAAAAATGAAATCGCACACTTATTTATAATATTTATGTGACTGTTTTAATATGAACTGTTAAAACGTGCATATATAATGTTCTTAAATTTAAAAAAAATAAAGAAGTTTTTAAAAAGGCTCTCAAATATGAGATAATTGATATTAGTGGTAAGCAAAATGAACAACAAATTTGCTTTTCCAATCATTAGGTTCTTTTTAATATAACGATTATGAAAAATTTTCTAATTATAGAGAAGTTATTAAACAAGAAAAGTTTAATGAATGGTATTTAAAAAAAATAAGGGATATAAAATTTTTATGGATTATTCATTCTTAAAAAAATCTAAGTAAAATGAAAAATTGGATGAATAAAACGAGCCCAACATCATATATGAGTTACATAGAAGTGTTGGGTGTTTTAGGGTGATTTGCCTCATCCTTTTCTGCTTTAGTAAGTTGCTGTCTTTTGCCATACGTGTTTTCGCATCTTTCCAAACTCCTACAAAAACACGCATCATTGGTAGTTGGTATGGGAATAAGTAGAAAACATTAATCTAAAATGTTTGAAAATGTTTTCCATTTTGAAAAGCAACATATATTTATAATCTAATAAAAAGGTTACTTTGTCACGCGTAGCTTTTAAACCATTTTACCCGTATATGTACGCAGGAAAAAAGGGGAACCTGTCTAACGTACATTTTCATTTTCCGTCCTTGTCGAAAATTCGATATTTTCCTTTCTCTACATTATTTACAAGCATTTCATATGAGTAAAAACCTACACAGAGCGTGTGTTCCATGTATATCTTAATAATGCATATATGTCTTCTCATATAAATGCCTCTCGCGCGTATTGCACTTAAAATTTATTCAAATGAAGGGATCTCTCTTTTGGCAGAACAACCCTAAAATATAAAGTGAAATAAAATGTATGGGGGTGACCGCAAGTGAAGTTTCTTAGCAACACCATGGCAACATGGTCATATTAAGGCTTATACGTCAATCGCAATAAATAAATATTTGCAGATAAAGAAGAATTCCTTTTTACATCACAATATTTTCATTTGAATTCATATGATTTTTTGAAACATTTAATATATTTAATTGACATGTTAAGGCGTAACATTATCAAGAAAAATCGATCGAATCTGATGAAGCTTGTATCTTATTCTGTTTAAAATATATATTTTTTTTTCAGTATGCTGTTTGTTAGTAAGGGTAATATATTTTCGTTTAAATTCACACGTACAACGAGTAAACTACATTACGCATTATTCAGGATCTAACCGACAATACATTCCATACATGCTTTTCCACACACATCTACCTCCCACGTTTCATTCTAAACACACGTTAGAGAGTATCCAATCACGTGACGAATTGTCAGCCATTTTGTTTTGTATATTTATAAGCTATAAATATTTTCTTTTGAGCTACAAGGGTAAAACTTGGCTTGCTGACAAAGCCTTTTATATCAAATATTGGAAAATATTTTTTTTCATAGTCTACCTTAAAAGAAATCTTTCAATAACACATGCAGAAGCATTTTATTAAGCTTAACTAGTTAGGTAAATGTTAATTACATTTCTTAATAATATTTGATACTAAATAAGTAGGTGTATATATCATAAAAAAATCTTTTTAATTCTTAAATCGCTTTACTTAAGATTTTTCTTCTTTAGGCAAGTGCAATTTCAAAAAATATTTCACATTATTTTGGATCTCTAAAAGTAAGGAGGAGTGAATAATGATAATGATAATGATTTTTCCATCTTTTTACTATTTTAAAAGAGTTTTAATATTTAATTGTGTGATTTAAAGACATTTTAGATATTTTATTTTAAGATTTGGACAAATTTTCGAAACAAAAAAATTTTTAAAAATTTCTTAACAATTTTTTTGAAGTTTAAAGATTTTTGGCAAATTTCAAATTTAAATTTTTTAATTTTTTTCTGTGAAAATTCGTTTAATTTTTGAAAAATTGCAAAATATAATAAAAATTATGAATTTTAACCAATTTTTGATTATAATTTGTCATTTTTCGTATGTTTTGACGGTTAAAATATTTCAAAGCTATTATTATTATTACATTATTCCCTCCTTGGACTTTTGGAAAAAGTTTTTTGGAAGGCAAGTGTACCTTAATCAATTTTTTAGAGACAAATAATTAAGTGACCAAATATTCAATATACCACCACAAATATAGGAACCAGCTGCTCAGATCTAATAAAAGATAAAAATATTTTAATATTTCTTTGTTTTTTTTTTCGTAAGATTGAAGCTATGTCTAAAATGGTATGTTAAAATTTTGATGATTTAGTTTATTAATTATATTGAGTTTGAAATTAACTATTTAGAAATCTTATGTTTAGGCCGCTCCAATTTTTTTTTTTTGAACTTTTTGTCCCATGCCCCATTTCAGAAGTCGAAAATCCAAAATTAAAAAAAAAGTTAAAAATATCATAAAACGTTTTTTGGTCTTTTTTTATCGAAAAACGAAGTTTTCCACAAATTTTCTTCTCTAAAATTTTTTCCAAAAAAGTTATTTTTTAAAACTTTTTAACAGTACCTAATTTTTATGAAATTTTTTTGTTTAAATTTTTAACTTGAAATACTCTGATATCAACTTTAAATTATCAAATCTCAATATAGATTCAATAAAAACAACTAAAATATTCATTGATGATCAAAAATTGTTTGAATTTTGTCAAAAAAGTTCTTTGCACAAAAAGTACGAAAAAAATTTGAAACAGCCTTATTTGAAAAAAAAAAATTAAAAGTTGACTCTCATTGATTTTTGTCTACGACATCGTTATTTTTAACGGTACAAAATCAAAACGCTGACCATAAGTTTTTTTTAAAAGAACATTTTTTTAAATTCGAAAACATTTCTTTTTCAAACAATCTATAAAATAAATTTATTATGTAAAAAACATGAAGGTTGATTCAATAGCTTTTTGTTTATTTGTATTTATTTATCATATTTTTTTTTGTATTTAAAGAAATTAAGTAATTTAACTATTTACTATACTGAATATATTACTTGAGAATAGAGTTGAAAATAGAAAAATGCTCTAAGAAGCCTATCTACTTAGAATGTATTTATTCAATATTTCATTAGAAATTATTAGCAAATCGAATGCTATATCGATGTATGATGACAAACGTTATGACGTAAAACGATAATTCATTTCCTTTTGAAAATGCAAATTTATACGCTTTTCTACCTGACTATCAATGCAATTCCAACAACTAAAAATCGTAAAAATTGCAATAATGTCTACATTGATTTAAAGGGTTTAAATGTAAATGAATAATCTAACCCTTTTGCTTTTTGTTATGCAAAAAACTCTATTGTATAAAAAGGTTACCAAATTTATTTTAAATTTTATATCGAAAAACTATAAATTATCTTTTCCGTTTTTTTTTTATCAACTGTCATAAACTAGCAGAACACCTAGAATGCACACTAAAAAATCGAATTGCGATGACTAAATATAAGTAAGATTCAGTAAAAATATTAGGATCGTACAAATATGTGTACGAAAAATGTTGATTTGATTAGCACTCCCTAATTCAAAGACATCTCGGAGTTAGGTATATTATTCAGATATTTAGAGTGTTATAGATATTTAACGAAAAACTAACGAGTAATTCTGTCAGGAGACATTTTGTGTTAAAAAGGTAATTTTTAATGAAATTGCATAAGGAAAACAATTGTAATTGGAATCTTAATATTAATAAAGTGCAGTAAGTTGGACGTACTGCTGTGCTGTTTGTCGTTTTTTATTAAATTAAATTTTGAAAACACATCCTAGTTTTATATTTAATGTTATAATAATAGCATATGTATACAAAGAATTTAAATATATTTTAAAAAAAAATGTTTTATTTTGGACAGAAAATCCACAGGATAGCTCATTTAAAAGAAAATAATTCAACAATTAATTCGACAATAATAAGTTCAAACTAAAAATTAGACAGCTTAACTATTGAAAAACAAAACGGAGGTATAAAACAATAACAATTATTCACGACCTCCTGCAATGTTACATATGTAAAGAATGCATTCACGAATCGAACTAAACTTAATTTTATTATTATAGAGTATTTTTTGTTCAAATGTTTCATCTTTTGGAGCGTTTTTACGATAAACTCTTATGATTTTTGAAAATGTGATAAGTAAAGCTAAGATTACTTTTAAATTATATAGTAAGAGTAACTAAGAAGTAGAAGAAATGATTCGATAAAAAAAAACTTCAAAATAAACAAAAACAGTCAATAGTATTTAAACGTTTACTATTCAGAATTATTAATATTAGTTTCTTTAATTAAAAAGTAAGAAATGTAATATAATGAAATCAATCATATCAGTAAAATATGCTTCGCTTTCTTGTCAAATCAAAACAATGGTTTTTATATGTTGAACGAAATTTTGAACGTACAATATATACATATGACTTATATTACATATGAGTTCTCATATGTGCTTCTATGTACTATATGTGTTTCCATATGTTGTTGTTTGAAAAAGGAAGATTTCAAACCCGCCTAAAAAGGCGTGGCAAAGGATAAAGGAGTAAAATTTGCAATTTTTGAAAGTTTTTTTTTGTTTAACGAACCGACTTAAGAAAACCAATATTTCGGTATCGAGTACTTGTTTCATGAATAATATAATTTTTACATTTGTCGAGACTATATTTTCTCTGTTGAATAAACTAGTTGTACTATATAATTAAAAATGATAGGTAATATACAATTTCCATGGTCCCTTCTGGCTGATACCTATATTCGTGAGCCTCAACCTTATTTGCAAGTTAATAAATTAAATACAAATACTAATAATTTCGTTTCTTTGTTTCGGCAACTACTAGGTTTTCAGATACTTTGAACAGCTCAAAATTTTAATGTTAGCTTATAAATAAATGATTTTTATTTCCATTACTTAATTTTTTCCTCTTACGTCGTTTATCTTTCATTTTGTCGATTTAGTCTTTCCAAAAATGTGATTTTTTTGACGAAAATTGTAATGATGTTTTCAGTCTAATCAAGTAAATTGTTAATTTGTTTAAATCTTTACCTATTTGATATAAACCTTCTTTAAGAAAATAATATATATATATATATATATATAAAAGGGTTCACGACTTTACCTTATTTTGGACGCCTAATATTTAATAATAATATATTTTATTGTTGTGTTCTTCATATTTGTATAAGTTTTATTACGGACTAAATAATCTTCTGTAACGCTTTTAACAATGTTGTCAGGCCAAGATTTTAATGTAGTAAAAAAAATGAGAGGAAAATCGCTATTGCAGAATGCCTAATATTTGAAGTTTGCAAAATTCTAAATAAAAAATAGATATGTAGGTACGATTAAGAGTTTATAAATTCTTCGTTTACGTTAAATTGAAGGTTAAAATTTTGCTTTTTATTTTCAAACTCAATGAACAGTAATATATTTTATCCTTAAAAAAGTTATTTTTTTATTTTAGTAGTTTTGAAATGCCTCTAAAATTGGTTTAATGTGATCGAAATCGCTTTTCTATTCTAAAGAATCATAAACTAAAATTCATGTGGAACATAGCTCTAAAATTTTTTGTGACTTCGATCGTGTTAGAATTTACTAAGAAACTCATTGGGATGAAAACTGAATTTGTTCTAAGAGCATCAGGTTGGGATAACCAGTTAAAATCTAATTCCAAATTTCGGCGTTTATTAAGTATGTATGATAAAATTCCTTGAAAAAATCCCGATGTCAGTCAAAGCACTTATACCACCATAAATAACCCTTAATGTTCCACAAAAACTTTTCTGTAAATAAAAATGTATATATGTATAAAATCATTCAGTTTTTTTATTACTTCGAAATTTTTATTTTTCGGATATAAACGAGGAAGAATATAGAGATGTTTGCCTAATTTATTTAAACTATCATCTCTAATTCTCGAGCATAAAATATAGCTTGTTCCGCTAGGTCTATGGATGGTAAAGGCTCCTTGTATTTGACGGTTTCACTCAAGAAAACATAATATCCTTGCGAGTTAAGAACCCAGTTTCTCTGTCAAAATAAGATTAAAAAAAAGATTGTCAATTAAAAAAAAATTAAAATCAAATAAATAACTTTTTAAGTACCTTTTTGCCAAAATGTTCCAATTCTGCTTTTGATCGCATATTGAGACGTTTCGCTGCATCACTGAGACTAATTTTTTCATATGATTTTTCCAAGCAAGCAGCAATTTCTTCTTTGACTGTCTCAACCAATGTATCAATAAAGAAGTTGTAAATTTCAGCAGGTGAATTAGCCTAAGTAAATAGTATTCAAGTAAATAAGTCAAGCAACACGACGTTAAGTTGAAGATTAAATACCTTTGCTACAAAAATCTTGTTGTATCTACCTTCCATGATGTACTGTTCCAGTGCCAAGGGATATCGAATAAATACGTTTGTTTGGATGATTTCTGCTGGAAGTAATTCTAATTCTGTGTGGAAATCTGCAACACGATTTTGCGAAAGCAAAAAGAGTAAATTCATTCCCAAAATTTTGTATTTATTGGTTGACTCTCCAATTAATTTCCTTAAAAAAAAAAGAGAAACAACAATTGAGCATAAGCAAACATGTACAAAGGAACATGAATTTCTCACTTGTAATCGTAGTAATAACTCTTTAACTGCGAAACGTATCTTTCGAAGGACAACACGTCTTTCACCATAATGCTGTATTCTACACCAATCTCCAATACATCTCTAGCAACTTTCAATTCCTGCACAGAAACTGAGACATTCCCAACAGGCAAGAAGCTCTTTTGGACTAAAGCAACCTTAATTTTCTCCAAGAGGTCACCGCACTTTTTCAAATTTGGGCTGCCTTTTTTCCATTCTTGCAACAAGTTATTGCTCAATGTTGTTACGTTATCCATTTTCAGTATGTTTTGAAGTATTCAGCTGTTTAAATAAGTTTTAGGAAAGAAAGCAACACTGACTCGGCAAAATTCAATGATTGACGAGGCACATGACTAGATTGACACGGAAATCCACATAGTGACCTGAGTGATGAGTCGTTTTGAATTAGCAAAAGCAACTTCTCTCCATTTTCAACCGCCTCAAACCTTATCAATTTCATTTGTCTCACACAAAGCCAAGCCAAATCATAAGGCGTCTGTTTAAATAAAAAATATATTTAAATAAATAAATAAGAAAAATATGTCGAAGAAAAGTGTCTCAACGCCCACAATCACGGAGAGCAGGGCACGAAGAACGCCCAAGCCAAATCCAAAATATGCGGTTGACTACGTTGCAAAAATTAGGTACGAGTTTATGTTATTTTTCCGCAAAAATTCCTTATAATTGCATTTTGGGTCATTTCAGGATCTCGCCAGACAGAAAGGACGACGATGATGACTCCGATAGTGAGCAAATGAGCAAATCAGTAGTGCGAAACATCAAAACTCCAGATCCCAAAAAACCCCCAGTTAAATCACAAACCCCGATAATGTCCCGTTTATCGACACTTAGAAATGTACCCAAGCGGACATCACCTCCAGTTGTAACAACCAAAGCAAGTGTTCCCAGCGATAAAAACACACCTTCACCAAAAAGCTCTACAGTCGAAGACAAAGAGTCTGCAACTTCGTCTGGTGAAACTAAAGCTGTCACAACCCGAAGTGGTAAATCCGAAAATGTTCAAAAGTCATCATCTCCTGTTACAAAGACCATCAAGAAGGGTGACAAGGACGAAATAACAATTGTTAATATTAATGATATAATGAAGCAAACGGACAACAAACGTGCAGCATCCAGCGATGCTAGTAAACCACCTGTGGCGAAAAAACAAAAGGTCGAATCAAAGGATGACGAAATTTTTGATATTGAGGACGAAATATCTGTTAGCAGCGCTGTTGTCCGTCCAACAACAAGACAAAGAGCTAATGCTGTAGCGGAAAAAGCAGATTCAAAGTCAAAAACTGCGATAAAGAGTGCAGTAACAGTTGCAGCTAACGTACAAAAACAACCTTCTCCAGTAGTAACGCAAAAGAAAAAAATGATGGTCATTTCTCCACAAAAAATTCCTACTAAAACGAGTCCAACTATCGTGACTAGAACGAAATCAATTCCGGGAAAAACACGTAAGCTCTCCATTAAGAATACTTTGTATATTTCTAATATTTTTTTTTTTTTTTTGCATTATAGAAGAAAATAAAGAACAATTGGGGCAGGTTTTGGCTAAACGCATTCTCAGAAAAGTCGTAAAACCAGGATCCAATGAGGAGCAATTTGAGAAAAAACAAGAAACAGAAAGTCCGGTTAAAAAGCCAATTAACCCAACGAAAATCAAAAAGTTCACAACATTTGAAAAGTGGTCTATTTTAAATTTTCCACAAATTCAGCCGCAACCGGCGCGTTCTGTTTTGTGTTTGTCATTGATAAAAATTGGAAACAAGATAAAAAGCATTAAATTACCATCGTCTGAGTGGAGCTACCGTATTACATTACAAAAAGTAAATAAGGAAAATTCCGACAAAGGAGAAGTTTATACCGGAGACATCGAAGATTGTGGAATTCAGGAAGGTGAAAAGGGAAATTATGCTCCAATAAATATAACTTTTGAACGTTCGGATGGAACTGATAGCAAACCTGTGAGTCGTTCAGTAGTTTTCCAAAACAAATCATTCTCCATACTCATAGATGGAAATCAATGCAAACTCATAGGCGCACCACAATACATTTATGATTTGATTGAAATTCAGACTTTGCTGCACATTGTGGATAAAGTGGATGCATCTCATTCGTACGTCGATCAAGGAATGTAGCTACAAAGAGATCAAGTTGTGCACTTTAATTAAATTGAAAATAAACAAACTAAATATATATTTTTTTTTTCAAAAATTTGTTTAATCTTTAATTGATAAAGTAGTATTGCTGACCAATTTTCGATGAAAATTTTCAAATTATGGACTCTTCAAAAATATTATTTTTATTACTGTCGAATACTATGGTTCTGTATTTTCCGTTCCTCTCTTTGAGAATAAAAGTGGTCAAAAAAGGAAGGAAGTGTTTGTGAAGCCGCAGTTGTAGGGGGTTGGGGAGGAGAGCTATTTTATCAATGGATGGCGCCATAAGAAAAACGGTACTTTTTAAAACCCTGTGCAAATTCGGAATTCTAATTGTGCACTAGGGCATTTACCTCAGAATTTCAGTCTCACCTCAGACGCCGAATTTGCAGTGTATATTTTAGTCATAAAAACAGACGTAACATAAACACAAATCATGGGTAAGCTTCTCAAAACTCTGATATTTTTATTTCGATCGTAAAAAAACGTTCATACATCCGATAATGATACCTTTATTTCTTTTTTCAGACAAACACAGACGTCGTTCTCGTGACAGACGCAGGTCTAGGTCTCCCAGAGATAGGAGAAGGAGCAGATCGCGGTCCAACTCAAAAAAGCAGCGCTCTCGTCGCAGAAAACCATCATTGTACTGGGATGTACCTCCTCCAGGTTTTGAGCACATAACCCCGCTGCAATATAAGGTTTTTTTTTGCCATTTTTTTCATTTCTAGATCTAAATTTTCTTATTGTATTTTCTCAGGCCATGCAGGCTAGTGGACAAATACCAGCTACTCAAATTTTGGACACTCCACAAGCGGCTGTAAGTATCATAAACTATAATAATTTTTTTTTAATATTTATTTATTTTTGTTTTAATCATGCTCTTAATAGGTACCGGTTGTCGGCAGTACCATCACCAGACAAGCTCGACGTCTGTATGTGGGAAATATACCATTTGGAGTTACAGAAGAAGAAATGATGGAGTTTTTTAACCAACAAATGCACCTATCGGGACTAGCGCAAGCTGCTGGTAATCCTGTATTAGCTTGTCAAATAAATTTGGACAAAAACTTTGCATTCTTGGAATTTCGATCGATCGATGAGACGACCCAAGCCATGGCTTTCGATGGAATCAACTTCAAGGGTCAAAGTTTGAAAATTAGACGACCTCATGATTACCAGCCAATGCCTGGAATGACAGATTCTGCTACTGCTGGACTAAATGTACCAGGTAAATAATTAGAAAATTACCTTAGCTCACTCAAACATAACCATTCATTATACTTTTCTTGTAGCCGGTGTTATCAGCACAGTCGTGCCAGATTCTCCCCATAAAATATTTATCGGCGGTTTACCCAACTATCTCAATGAAGACCAGGTAAATTTATTTGCAATAAACAAGGTTCTTCATCAAAGAAACAAAAACAAAAAACACTGTTTAGTTAATAAGAAAATAGTGTATTTTACCAAGAACGTCAATTATCGGTTCTAAAAGCCTACTTAATTAGAAACAAAAAAAAAAACAACACAAATCTCAAGTTCTGATACAATATTTTAAATCTTATAGCTTAGATTTGAGTGCCGCATTTATATTCACTACAATATTAACAAGAATGTTGGTAGCTGTCTGTGATCTATATTTGCAAAAAAAAAAGTTTACATACTGGATTTCTAAAGGCAAGTGCTTATAATAATTTTAATGGGTACCCTATATTTTTTCAGCATTTGTTCATTTAGGTGCCACATAAAAATAGTAAACTCTTCATTTTCAGCGTATTGTTTTCTCTTTAGGACATAATGCGCTTGCCTTTAAGTTATTTGCAGGTTTTCTCTCGTCAATATTCTTTTCAGGGGTGCTATTAATTAAGCAATCACACTGAACAACTGAATTCCTTGTTTTACCAAAGTGAACTCAACGCAACACTCTATCCTTAATTATTTTACAGTTAAAACATCGTAACGGCTTTTAATTTATTAATATTTTGTTTTTTAAATACAAATGAAGAAGTAGACTCGTCACTTAAATCTTCCGAATGATAAATGACCGAAAAATTTAACACTAAAACACCATTTTCCCGCAATATTTTATGATTTGTTTACAGGTGAAAGAATTACTACTGTCTTTTGGACAACTAAAAGCCTTCAATTTAGTGAAAGACGCAGCTACCGGTCTCAGCAAAGGTTATGCTTTTGCGGAATATGTTGAATATGCAATCACTGATCAGGTATTTAATATTTAAATAAATTGTAATCCAAAATCATTTTAATAAATATTTTATTTTTCAGGCAATCGCTGGTCTAAATGGTATGCAACTAGGAGACAAAAAACTTATTGTTCAAAGAGCTAGTGTGGGTGCCAAAAATGCAGCAGTTGGTCAAACCGCACCGGTACAAATCCAAGTGAGATAGCTTTATTATCTACGTTATTTTAGTTAAGGAAAATCTAACAATATGTATAACTTTAGGTCCCTGGACTTTCGCTTGTTGGTACATCTGGTCCTCCTACTGAAGTCTTATGTTTACTCAACATGGTAACACCGGACGAATTGAAAGACGAAGAAGAGTACGAAGATATTTTGGAAGACATTAAAGAAGAATGTAACAAGTATGGTGTTGTTCGAAGTGTTGAAATACCTAGACCGATTGAAGGTGTCGATGTTCCTGGTTGTGGAAAGGTATTTGTTGAGTTCAACTCAGTTATTGACTGTCAAAAAGCTCAACAGGCTCTCACAGGAAGGAAATTTAGTGACAGAGTTGTTGTGACGTCTTACTTTGATCCTGACAAGTATCATCGTCGTGAGTTTTAATGTTTGAATCCATATATTAAAAAAAATATGCTAATAAAAAGTATGCCACATATTTATTGTGGTAATGAATAAATAACCAAACATTTAATATAATATTTATTAATATATTTCAATATGCGAAATTTTTCGAATTACTCTCTAAGAATTCTGTTAATTGTTATGTTTTGCTGCATTCGCCGATTGATCATCACTCTGAAATAAACTTTTTTATCATTCCATACAGTGAGTAATAGCGAAAGTCTATACTTCTCCATTCAGTGTGTCGGTGTTTGAAGGAATTGGTATGTCACAGTCCTCTGTTGGTGGAACTACACATCTCAAGCTCTTTTTGTCAAATACAAGCATCGCAGGACATCTTTGAAGTCTTGGAAAGCCTCCTTGACATTGCCAATATCTGTTGCACGATTTTCCTAATGGAACATTTCCATTTGGATCGTCATTACAAAGAGCTATAAATTTAATTAGAAAAAAAAGAAATGAAATGATTAAAAATGTTCCTCCAAAAAAATCTTACGATGTTTCTGGCATCCTTCTACGCTTTCGGGCCAATTACACGAATGAGCACTCTCATCATATAACAATCCTCCAATGCATAGTTGTTCTTAATAAAAAAATATATAAAGTAGGTTACATTGAAAGAATATAATAGGAGTTTGAAATACCTGTAGCAGTGCCATTCCAGCATGTCCAGTATCTTGTGCATGAAGTCTCATGTCCAAAAATCCCATATAGCCAATCACAGTGCTCTGTTGATATCGGGCCATCTTAAAATATCACATTTCTTATATTTTCGTTATTTTTTAAAAATTAAATTAAATTAAATTTACTTGCTAATTTTTTATTATCACAATAATTCGATCGCCATGGATAGTCACAGCCTTCAGTAACGCCTCTATGTTTTCCAGCAAAAACTAATCCATTTGGGCAATCATAGAGCTCAGGAGTGTTATTTACGCATTCCCAATACCGATCGCAGTAAGTCACATCACCAACAACTTTGGATTTCTGTTTGCATGGGTCTTCTTGATTACCGTTCTGCGCTGTACAAACTGTTAGGAAATACAAAAGTAAAATATCAATCTTTCAATTCATTTTGGCGCAATTAAATCTTACTTAATTTTATCAATGCCCTTGTTTTAAATTCGTTGGATGTTATGCAATATTGTTTACACAATATTTTGTATGAGAAAAAGCTATCCTCATTATTTTTTGTATTTAATGTTCAATAATTACATAATTTTGACTACGCTTAGTGTTTACAAAATGTAAAATTAGTGTTGTCAAATTCGTATATTTCGACTCATCATTCAGATTAACTTTTTAATCCTTGAATGAAAATAAAAATGTACAGGAAAATTAACGAAATAATAACAAGCAAATATAATTATTGCATGTTTGCATGTATATTAACCTTATGCAAAGATGAGTTTTAAATCAGAATCATTTACTATGTTTGTATATTAGGTACATCGACATATGATGCTCTTTATAATAAGTATGTATGTATTTACATCAAAAATGTATAATTTCTTACAGCTTAGATATATTGAATTGACAAAATTATTTATTTTCCTTTTATTTACATCTTAAGGAACAAAGTTAAAATAAATTACTTACCACACACAAAACAGATAAAAAATATCAAAACATATTCCATTTTCAGCTTTAAAAATAACACACGAGTAAAAATATTCAATTTATATTTCATGCAACTATAATAGATGTGTAAGAGTCAGAGTATCAAAGTTAACTGCCGGTGAGATGGAAGACAAAAACTAGTTTAAAGTAACGTACAAATTAAAGACACTTATTATGTGTGTTAAATTACATGATCACACAGGCAGCTTTAATGAAAGTTTGCAATGAGAAACATACAACTGAAAGTGTTGTTCAATGACTTTACATCTCTTATACCATACAACAACAGCTAACTATGCTTTGTCGCTATAACTTTTTTATGTAGCCTTTTCTAGCTCTATCCAAAATTTAATAAAAACGTAAACTTACCAAATACCATTTTCTTTTATAAATTTAAACAATAGTTTTAATTTTTATATTTTTATTTTAATAATAAAATTGTATAAGAACTTTTAAACCACGTTAATTTTAAAATATTATAAAATTTTGTTCATTTCATATACATATACATATATAGGTAGAAAACAACTTAAAACAAAAAAAAAAGTATTGCAGGAGACGAGATTCATTTAATCATATTTGATAATTTGTATAACTTGATTTATCTCACAGTCATATTTCATATATATATATATATATATATATTAAAATAATAATAAAGTACAATGAATCAACAATAATGTCAAGTTTTTAATAATAATTCAAGTTTTAACATAATAAGTTACTTCATCATCGTCACTTACGCTTTTGTTGTCGTCATAATTTTCTATTAATTGATTTAACTCTACTGGAACTGCAGATTCTGTTTTCTTGGAGTTTTTTCGCATATCAAGTTTATTGTACTTTATACCAAAATGTTTTAGTTGGTTACGTCCCTAAAACAAAGATCGATCGATTAAAATACGGGCAATTTTAAATGTTTTGTCGCATCAAGTCATACTTTATAAAAACAATTTCATTTTTTTAAAATCTATTTTGCTCTTTGATTTTTTTTTTTCGAAAAACACAGATTTCATTCAAAAATTAAATTTAATCGTGTTTTTTGAAAATCAAAATTTAGTTTTAAATAATTTACATGGAATAAAACTGATCTGATCTAAGTTATTTAAGATAAAATAAAAAAAAAACAGCAACCGCACTGTGATTTAGAGATAAAAATAGTACAGAAAACTCAGAAGAAAAGAGTCCATCGCTTTTAATATGAGAAGGGGAATTGTCTTACCTTGACTGTAAACACTAAAAATATTAGTGCTATACTAAGTAGGATTGACCCTGCTCCTAGGATTAGGCCCGTCGTAAAATGAGCATCGTTGTCAGAAATAAAATAATATCCTTTTTTATTTTTCGAGTCAGTGTCAAACATTTGTTCAGCACCATTAGGAATGCGTCGTTTTCCAGCTGGTGAAGAATTTATACATCCCCCTGAAAATAATCAAATAATTAAGTAATTTTATTATTATTACTGATTGACATATTTCTCATATGTAGGATAGTAAAACAAAATAAAAATTACAAATTTTTTAAATTTATAAATCAAGTTTTGTCTAGTGAATAGAACAACAATAAATAATTATGTATAATTAGATTTAGAAAAAAGAGAAATTAATTCTTGCCTGTATCTTTGTCACAATGGCAACAACTTTGATCTTCTGGTAGTGTATCCGTTGGACAACAAGGCACACACTGATTATTTAATCTATCAAAGTGTAGCGGGTAAGCACACGTTAAGCAAGAATATTGACCAGGGCCACTACAAGATCGGCAAGACTCGTGGCACTGTTTGCAAGATTTCGTTGATGCATCATAGAATTGTTGACCTAAACATTCCATGCAAAGACCACCGTCAAGCATGAAATGTGGAGGACAAGATGTACATGACAGTGGGCCAGCTCCATCGCATGCTTTACAATAATGGTGGCATTTTTGACAGCCAAATCTAGATTTATAGAATCCTTCAGGGCACTCGGGGTGACATTCGCCCCTAGCAATTTGCCAGTTTGAAGGGCATTGTACACATTCTGTAATAATAATGTTGATATATATTTTTTTTGTTTCACTTCATTTTTTTTATACTTACGATCTCTTCGCGGACCACTGCATGTTTGACAACTTAAATAGCACCGGGAACATTGGCCTCTATCACTGTAATATCTGAAAAACACAAAGAACCATAAAGTATTATGATTTAGTGTCATAAATGAAAAAGATTTATATATAAAATGTGACTTACCCGTCAGCACAAGTTCCTCTGCATTCACCGCTTTGTAATTGCAATCCTTTTACACAAGCTGTACAGTTGGTTCTAGAAACACATTGAGTGCATGTGTGTAAACATTTTGCACAAATTCCGGCCTCTACAAAGTATCCTTCATCACAAACATTGATACATTTATTATGTTGTAACAAGAGATCGGATGAGCATGTGAGACAATCATTTTCTGTAGGCCCAGTGCATGTCTCGCATGTTGAATGACATGAATGACATTGACCATTATCGTAATATTCAGCTAAACAGAGGAAAAAATCAATCTCTCAAAATCAAAAACCTTTTAGCAAAAGAAAACTCACATTCATCACAGTTGTTGCTGGAACGTAGGACACATTTACCCTTTTTTGCTTTCGTCCAATTTTGAGAGCAATTGATACATCCAGCAGAGTCGCAAATGTCACAACCAAGGGAACACGGCATACATTCTTTTCTTTTTTTGTCGCCATAAAATCCGTCTGGGCATTTGCTAAGACATTTTCCGTTCAAGGCGAATAAGTTGTTTTTACACAATATGCATTGACTCTCAGATGATCCATTACATGTGGCACAAGAAGAATGACACTCAGCACATCTGCAGTAAAAAAAAATATTATAAGAAATGACCAATCAGTTGTATTATTTAAATAGAATACCCATAATCTTCGGTTTCATAAGTTCCTTGTGGACATGAAGAATAGCATCTGTGATTAAACATGACTAAATGATGCTCGCAACTCATACAGTAATCTGGTTTATCTTGACAAGATGCACAATTTGATTCACACGGAACACAAGTTTTGTTGTCAAAATCTATGCAAAAAGAGAAAAATTTATATTAGGCCGCTTCAGATATTTTTTTTTTTAATCTTACTTTCAAAATAACCATCAGGACAGATTTGAAGACAAACTGCAAGGTCAACCACATATAAATGTGCTGGTGCACAAGTTAAACAGCTATCCTGTCCAGCTCCTGCACAGGTTTCACATGATTCATGACATGGCCAACAAACAGCTCCCTGATTGGGAAAACTTCGTGGAGGACAACGACTTACACAAGTACTAAAAATTGCAAATAGAACATTCGCTTTATCAATTCAATTTGAAATAAAAATAAAGAATATTTACTTGTCTAAGCGATAATGTTTACATGCGACACACTGTGTAGGACCATGACCGTAGCAACCTTGATTATCACATTCTGGGTCACAGTCGTGCGAAATTGTTAGTCGGTTATTTTGTTCAGCTATCACATTGTCACGCTGTAGATTTGGAACGTTAGGTCCCTCTGCGACTACGTTATCCACATTACTGGATGCCCCAACGTAATAATTCTGGTAGTTGTTATAATTCAGAAAGCCATTGAAAGGTTCTTGGCCATAATAGGCATTTCCACCTGCTGGAGACTGATTAACGTCTGTTTGTGTGGAAGGTGGTACAAAATTATTTCCATTTGTGGCACCGGGAAAACCAGAATATCGATTCGTGTCATACTTCAACCGAATCGGATTTGATTGTGTCCCATAAAATATAAGTTGCCATTTTGTCAGTATCCCTGGTTGATTTACACGACGTCTACCACCATTTATTATTTGTAACGTCCATCTGCCTTCTGCTTTCTCACCCCAGAAATGTACACTCAAGAAAGGCCAGTCATCAAAATTGGACTTGACAACATCTCTGGGCCTTTCGAACAAAAGAGTACTCGTTGTACCCATTGGCGATGTAAGTAAGATCCTTAGATTGCCTCTCGGGAAGAATCTTAGAGTAATTTTACACTGCACATGTTCCAAATACCGGACCTCATTGACGGTACCGGAGCACCCATTGACATCCATGTGCACTTGTAGTGTATAGCCTACCGATCCTTCTATGGGGCGGTCCTCATTTATTTCTCTAGATTTGCATATATGTTGGGCAGGAACTGTTCCCCATTTCTCAGCCAAATCTACCATTGCACCCGCATCCATTAAGCCATAACCGAATTTGTGGCTCACTTTGCGTTTCACTCCGTTCAATATCCAGCCGCCTTCACGTTCAAGTGGTTCTGATCTCGACGATAAAACAACTAAATACTGCATGTCTCTCCATGTCAAGTTCGGATTCGCTTCCAACGCCAAAGCGGATATTCCGGCTGCCAGAGGAGCGGAGGCCGATGTTCCAGTATGTTCAACAGTACAAATCCTATCTGGTCTGAGTAAGCCGTCCATATCAACAGTTGCGACGCTTTTATCGTGTCCAGGAGTTCCAGAGCTATATGTTGTAGCGAGTGTAGATGAGCATTCTTCTAGATACCATGGTTTGTATCTGCAAACACATTTTATTAATTAAATTTTATAAAAAAATTTAATTTACTCACCCTCCTTGTGTAGCACTTGAAATGGATAACGTAAAGATGGAGTTTGTATATCCATCACAATTGCACGAATCAGTGTACTAAAATGTTCATATATAAACTTATAAATGGATCTGTTTTACATAATAGTTATATCTTACTCTTCCACCATTTCCAGACGCCCAAATAAAAATTGAACCTTTGCCCTGTCTTCCGCTGGTAACCCCGAAAATGAATGCTCTTCTGGCAAGCGGTCCAGGACCATCGACTGTTGACCCATCATCTTCAGGTCCCCACGATGCACTGTAAATGTCAATGTGATCAGGATTCAAGCCTAATGCTTTTGCTTCAACAGCATCATTCACTGTCCCGTCTAGCATTCGAACTCCTGCAAGTTTTTTTTTTAGTTCAGTTACACTTAAGTACCCAATTTCAGATTGACAAACCTCCGATGCTTGCATTATAAGCAACTCCTACACCGCAATAACTATTAAATGCCACTGCAGCCACTTCTCCAGCACATCGGGTTCCATGCTTGTTATCGCCATTATCTCGCGGCATAGGGTCCGAATCATTTCCGTTTATGTCAAATGACGCATCGGGATCCTAATGTGGATAGTAAGAGGAAACAGTGATAGTGTTCAAATTGAATACACGTTTATAAATAAAAAAGACGTACGTAGTTTTGATATAAATCGGGATGATTTCGTTGAATTCCGTCGTCTAGAATGGACACAACGACTCCTTTTCCTGTATATCCTTTTTGGTAAGCAGGCCCCACATTCATATCTAATCCATCTTTAGCTCCTCCATTCTTAAAAAAAAAACAATAAAATAAATATATTTAGAAAAATAATGCTAAAATGTTATCCCCTACCAAATACCACTGCTCTTTAAAAAGAGGATCTGGAAAAATATTGTGTGCAGCCGTTTCTCGGGTGTGTAAATTACTTGTTATAGGAATGTTAGATGGGTTTTCATGATCAGTCAAAATAAATGGAAATTTAGGGTCAGCTGTGTAGTCACGTTTAACTCTAACTTTTGAGTGTTGCTGTTGAAACCATCTCACCTATAAGAGAAATATATTATTTTAATCAAGAGCCACAAAGAATAATCAGATGAAAAAGAACATACCTCTGGTTCCGAATTAAGCAAAGTATGATGTTCATCACTCATGGAAATCGATCGTTTACTTATCCTTTTATGGTGAAATAAGTAGTAATTGCTTAAACTACCGATCTAAATATGTAATACATTAAGTAGTGATGATAATCGTGTAAACAGTTTTCGCAATCATTTTGTTACCTGTCCCATGTTTTCGAACCCATATTTGTTCGCAATGGCATCAGCAGTAGTTTGGCCTTTAGGAATGTACACAGCAAACTCATTTTGATAAATTGGTGCAGTGTCTTTAAGTCTAGGGTTGTAATTTACAATATCTTCGTACGTAGTTTTATTTACATAATCATATGTCGCATTCGCAAAATTCAGTACTCCTAGTAATGCCAACAAAAATGATTTTACTGATAAAGAAATCCGAGATTTCTGGATGCATTTTCTCTTCGTCTTAACTGTATTTTCATGCTTATAATAGTTAAAGTGTAGTTTTGTATTTTTTATGATTTTAGCGCTATTTTTATAATTTAAACTTTTATAAAAGTCAGATGTCAAAAATAGTTGAGAGCACATGATAATAAAAGTAAACTTAGCCAGAGAGCTAAAAAACTATTATTCACAATATTTTTACAGCACATTTATACATGACCGATGTTCTTTAAGATTCTCTTCTGATTTGATTTTATTTTTGTAAGTTCCACCTAGAAAACAAAAATAGTATTAAAAATGGTTTCGTTATGATGATTTTTTTTTAATTTATTTTTTCTGACAAATAGGAGACACTACTTAAAACGCTCGAGGATTAGATTTGTTGAAGGTTTAAAAAAAATTTTTGTTTCTCAAATATATTAACAGAGACCTTGGTATTGTCTTTGTACCTTACTACGTGTAGTAAAAAAAAACTCATTCATTATTTCATTATATAAAGATAATTTATACTCTTTATGAATAAACATATATATATGACACTATTAAAAAGTTTTCAATGTATATGTAAAAGTAAGGAAATGAAAATTTCGTAATTTACTGTGGCCAAAATTCCGATTTTTTTTTTGTACATTTTGTGCCAGTCCGTCTATTTTTTTAATATAATGCCAATTTAAGAGTTGTTTCAGCATTTAAATAAAACTTGCAAAAATATTTAGTATTGGTTTTAGCAAACATGATTGCTCAATTTTCAGAAAAAAATCAATTCACTTATCGAATACATCATATTAAACTCACTTAATGATGGACATGACAATTATTTATGTCTTTATATCTACACCGCTTTTTAGATTATTTGTGTTGAATAGACATATTTCGGACGATTATTAAAAAACCTTTCTAATATATTTTTTTAAACAATTGATGTATTTTTTTACTATGACAGTATCCCTCATGCGAATTATCATGATACGGCTGAGCCAATGAAAAATAACCTTTCCTTTTATTACTGAGAAAAAAAAATCTCTGAAACGTATTTCATACGTCAATTCATTATTTTTTTGTGTACCTATTATTTAGAATTTCTTAAAAATTAAGCTGTTTAGATTTATTTGAAAAACGAACTTTTGAAAAAGAGTAGAAAAATTTTATTTTATCTACAACTTTATTTAAGAATTTCTTTTAAAAAATTTTTTTTCACTGGAATTTACTTTATCGTAATCTTTGATCAAAATCCCCACCTGACCCGCAAATCATCAAAAAAATTTTAGCCATTAAAAGGACAGAAAGCTCCAATGTTTGGATATAATTGGGGCATTTTCGTGGTACCGTGGTACCTACATCTCATATCGTATGGAAAAACCCTATGAAAAAAATATGAAAAACAATTCCGAAAATTAATAATTCAAAAACTATATTTAAAAAAATATATTTAAGTTATATTTAATTTATTTTAATTTAAAATTTATTTTATACATTTGCAATGTATCTGAAATTTGGTTCTAGTATGAAATTTGGTTTTTTTTTGTCATAACGAAAAAAGTACAAATTTAACGACTCTTTAATTTAAATAAACTATTCTTTCACAAAACTCATCGTGAAAATGAGTGGTCACCTATAATGTTAATCAAAAGTGTGTTATTTTCCTTTGATCGTTCATAGCGTTAATGCTGTTAATTTATTTTTAGTGTAGTTTTTGATGTATAATTGTAAATACAAGAAGTAGTAATTAAGTTATTGTACAAAAAGACACTAAAATCATCAAGAGGTATAAAAAGTGTCAATATTCTATAGTAAAACTTGTAAAATATTGAATTTATAGTATTCTGCATTTTCTTAACTCACATACGATGCATACATAATAACAAAAACATGCATTGCGGCGTTCAAGTACTGCATAAAATCGATTTTAATGAACATATAAATAATTTAGCATAATATTATTAAATAATGTTTTTTAAAAAAATTAAGTCATAAATTACTAATATGTGAACACCGTCCAAAATATGATAAAGTATATTTCTAAAATCAACTTACAATTATATTTTAATTTTGATTTATTATTTAAAGTAAAACTTACGATCAAAATTATTGATGCCTATATAATCTCAAAAAATAAATATATTTTTTTTTCAATGTTTTGTTTAAAACAACGTGTATTTATCGTTTGACAAATTAAACGACAAAAGTTATTTATCTAAAAATAAATAAGACACATTAAGGAACAACACACGACAACGCATTTGATTTTCGTTAAATTTCCTAACATAGCACATTTCTTGCCAAATTTTATATATGTATTTACATTAGAAAATTTTTAGAGAATTTTCAAGTTATTTTAAAAATCAATATAATTAAATTACATAGTTTTTTTTCTTGTTTCAAGAATAAAACCTTAAACTTAAATCAAAATGCACAAGATTTTTATTATGGAGCAATATTAAAATAAATCAGTGAAAACAATCAAATATTCAAGTAAAATTTTACAAACTATGACGATTGAATGATCTAAACCAATCATCTGAAGATGTCTTACTCAATTAAAACTTGTTTGTCATATTTGACTATCATACTTCTTCTACTGGCAACAGATAAAGGTAAATAGAATCGATTTTTTTTTAATCTCAAGTATTCGAAAATTAGGCTGATCCATTTTTGAATGTAGTTGCAAGTTCTGAAGACGAATGCATTGATTACCAAGGTCATACGGTTGTTCACGGACTGTTATACATTCCTGGACCATCGCCATGCTCCCTTTGCACTTGTTGGAACAGTGAGCCAATGTGGTAATTTTTGTTTAACGTACATAAATTATTTTGATCAACATTAATAATTTTATCTTTCCTCAGGTGCAAAGCAATATACTGTGATCCTCCATTCGTAAGTTTAATAACATATTTTTTTTTTCGTTTTGTAACAAAGGTTTTTAAAGTTCTGCAAAGATTTTCGACTTGGCGATAAATGTTGTGAATGGACGTGCCTAGATAAACGTAAGAATCTTTTGAGTTATATTATTTACATACTTTTTTAAAATAAAAGGTAATATTTCAAAACAATACGTTTATTTGTAGCTGGCGAGAATCCATTGTATGAACTGCGAATAAAAAAACGAGCTGAAATACTTGCCGGTATCTCAAAAGGAACAGCTTTTCGAATTCCAAATATTATGTTAGTTAGTTTAGTAGTGTTGGTTTTAAAAATTGAATGCTAGCGTAAAAGCGTGTCTTTCATATTTTTAATCAGAGGATACTTACACAACAATGTTTATTATATAATAATAAATTACCAGTTTTAGTGCCATTTCTTGGATACAATTTTAAAAATTTAAATAAAGAGACCTTTTATGAAATTGAAATTTTATTTGATCTAATTAATAACGGGTTATTTTTATATAGTCTTTGTGTATTTTTTTTATTAATTTTTGTTTTGGAATTTGGCAGCTATACGAGACTGACGTTGCATCCTGGGTTGTCTTATATGCTCTGGTGGATTCTTTACGCTAGTTTCGTTAGGCTTTTGCTCTGTATTAGTACCTGTTTTTTGCTCATTATTTCGCTTTTCAACCGGGCGATGACTTACTTTAAAGGATGGATTTTTTCTTCCGGTAATGGCTTGAAGCGGTATAAAAGATGGTTTTTCTAATGATGGAGGCAAGTGTTCCTATGAAATTGATATACATTTTGAAATCTAAATGATGTAACCGTTTATCAATTATCTTACCTTTTTTGAAAGACTAGTCTCTAGATCATCACATGTCAAAATTTTAGCCAACATCATTTTTTCGTCAGTTTGTTTGGGTTTTGGATGGTTCCATGTTGGTGGGGGTAAAGGTAATTTTGGTTCTTCTTTTTTATCCTATGAAAATTTGACATGTATATATTTTCGTTATTTCGACAACAAAACTATTTTTACCTCTTTTGCTGGATCACGTATTATACCTAAAAGTTGTTTCAATACTACACTTTTATCTTCTTCAGGTTTAGTATTGCTGTGCATATTCACAGAAGACATATTTCTCTCGTTTCTTTTACTGCTAGCAAACAGTTGTTCTAATATAGAATTTGTTTCCTCTTTCTCTTTTAAAATGTTTTTATTTTCAACGTCTTTAATATTTGTATTCAAAGTTTTAATGTTGTCAAGTGAGATTTTTTCCTCTTTTCCCTTTTCAACACAATTTTGATTTTTTGATGACAATTTATTGTTCCAAGCGTTATCCATAAGTTCATAGTTACTTCTTTCGTTATTTTTTTTCATTTCCATGTCTAAAATAAAATGTTAAATTTGTTTTTGTTTTTCACTAGAATTGAATAAACTATCTTACCTCTTCCGTAATTCAAACTTATCAGATGATTTTTATAGATTCTAGCAAGTTTTGGTTCCAAAATTACGTCATTCGTTGAACCACCAGCAAAAGGCTTATCAAAAAGAACATCGTAATACAAGTCCACTTTATTGATGTTTTCTTGTTTTACCGGATTCACATCAAGCAGGCAGTGTACTCCAACTATAGTTCCTTTGCTACCTACAGGTGCCTATGAGAAACGGAAACATTTTGAAAAATATATTTCATATGCAAATTCAAAGACTTACGATTTCATTTGTGCTCACGACAGCAACACGATCAAATAACCGAAACCTTACGCTATCGTCAACGGGCTTATCTGCTTGATTTAAAGCAGCTGCGTACAAGTTTGTTGGTTTTACTTGCAGAGTCAGTCGTTTCATAGGTCTATTCTGTAAAATTTCAAAAATGAAAAATTTACATGTATAAGGTAAATTAAAGTGGTAAAATTTTAAAATAGTTCACGATTTACGCACTTTAATTCTCTTTACAGCATCTAATATCATTGGAAGAGCATCCTTTTCAACTGTGTCAATGCCACTACTGCGTTTTTCACACTTCTGATGATCTTGCTGTTTAATCCATTCAATAAGTTGTTGAACACTATTTTCACTCATGCTACTTTTAAAAAGCTCACTTTCAAACACCAAAGATCGTCCAGTTTCAAGCAATTGAAATAATTTGGGAATTTTTTGAAAATATTTTGTGACCAAATCTATTGCTTTTTCTGAAAAAAGAAGCTGCTTGTGATGCTTTTTTACATATCCCACCACAACCTCATTCTATATATAGAAAAAAAAAACAAATGGATATATTAAATTAATTATTTTGTCGTGTTTCAATCTATTTTTTTTATTAAGTAATATAAATATGTATTGAAAATTGAAATTGATTGATGAGTTTAAGACAACAATTTAATTTGAAAAAAATTACCAAAATTTTTGAACGAATCATTAAAAAAACCATGGCAGAATATATTTGTGTAAGTATAAATTTCATAAAAAAAACTTTTCAACGTTGAAATTTTAAAATATATGTTGTATACCTAGGCCAAAACAATAAAACTAAATGTTTCAGGTTTCCTCCCACCTAATTTTTTCTGAAAATCATAGGTGGGATATCGAGTATCTAAAATGTAAGAAAAAATTCAAATTTTAGTACATTTTTGACCTAAATTCTTTTGAAAATGATCAAAATTTCTGTTAAAACCATTTGAAAATTCGATATTTTCATACATTTTTTAATTTTTAGTGAAAAATGATCAGTTTTGTAAAGAAAAATATTCATCCCTCCTAATTTTCAAAATGTATGTTCAAAAACATGTAAGCTTATTGACAATTATAGAGAAAAGTGAACGTTTTTACATTAAAAGATACTCAATACTCGATATACATCCTACCTAATGTTCAGAAGGTCTATGAAACGTGAAACATTTGAGTATCTTGTTTTGGCCCTATTTTATTGATATCATTATTTTGTTCTATATATGATTTTCGGCTTTTTATATGGATCAAGTTATAAAAAGATAATAACTATACATATTTGGAACGGGCTAAATATTGAAAAAAAAGTTTCTTACATTTTTTCTTGACTTAAGTTGCAGTCCAATGTTCATTTTATTCGTTCCTTCTTGTAAGACTTCTCTTTTTTCACCTTCGACAAATAAAACAGTATCCGTAATTTTTTGTAAGACATTTTCTGAAATCCCGATTTTAGATGCTGCAACATATGAATTAACATAAGCACTCTGAATTTTATAGTGAACATCTTTAGCCTCCTCAAGCATTGGTTCGTCAGCTATAGTTAGTGTTACTAAATAATAAAAAAAAATGATAATTTCTTTTGTGGATTAATTGTGGTTTTCTTACGTTTAACTCGCTTTATTTTGTGAACAATCTGTGTCTCAATGACTTCGCCAAAGCAACCGTAGTATGGATGAGTTATCATGAAGACCTAATAATTAATAAAACCAAATGAAACAAATACCTGCTTGGTTCATTTTAAATACACTTACAGGACTACCAGGCTTATATACATCATTCAGTTCTAAATAAGGCAAATGCTCCTTATCAATTACTTTTAAGTCATCTACAATGGCCTAGAACATCAAACGTTTATTATATGAAGGAAATAATAATATATAAAAAAATTACTTGAGCTGGATAGGTGGCTTCATATGCACTATAAGTTTTCTGTAAGACATACCGATTTCCATCATAGTTATATTTTACTCCTACAAATGGTACAACGTGCAATATAGTTTTAATGTCGCCAACATCGATTCCAAGTCTATTTATATGACTAATATAGATAGGAAAGAAAAGTTAAGGTATTTTGCTTTGTATTGATTAGTATTAATTTTGATCTTACTGCTCTTGAATTGCCCTAACATCCGTTTTCCACCTTTCGTTGTTAACACTGGTAAGTGATCCATTTGCATTACGAGTGTAGACATTACAACTATCACTAACTTTTGTTACCTTTGCTTCAATCAAGTGAGGCCAACCAACAAAAATCGTTTCGCCAATGTACATTTTTGCCAGAGTTTCTGTATCTTTCGTCGAAGAGTTTTTCAAACTAATTATCATACTATCATTACGGCTTGGTTGGTCAAACACTTTAACTCGATTTTTTGAAATGGCTCCCTGTAATTGCCGAAATATCAAATTTAAATAGCCATCATGAGATAATAGTATCTTACTGTGTAAGTCATGTATTTCATTGTTGGAAAACCTTTATAATACCAAACATTTGTTGATATTCTTGAATATATCAGAGGTAGCTTGTCGTCGGTAATGGCAATCTATATTAAAAAAAAAAGATTAAAGGATCATGAATATCATGTTTTTAAAAATGCATGTTACCTCTTCTCTCCTTATAGCTTTTTCTGTACAATATACCGAAATTATTGTCGGAAAATTCAAGAACCCTAATGGTTATATAATTAAAATGTTCAACAGTATGTTCTTACATGTAGGTATATTAAAATACTTACCATCACATGATCCTTGTACAGTGGCATTGTACTTATATTCATACATTGGACCATGGATATTTCTGTTTACCTCATTTTCATGAAGAAATTTTTCCTTTGTTTTCATTTCTTCAAGCAGCAATTTTTCATCAATAAAAGGAATTAATACTACAGCTTCCCATTCTTGCTTTTTGCCATTTAGGTCGGTTTCAAAATCTTTTGGGTAGTATTGTACGATTTTACTTTCTTTGTCTGTCATTAATTCATGATAAGCATTCGGTAAAAGACCTTTACTTGCAGCAGGTAAAACACTCAAAAGTTGTTCAAATGGTAAAAATGGCTTATTTAATGTGAACTTTATATCTAAATGCTTGAAAGAATGTATGTCTGATATGAATGGGCTAAAAATCACAAAATTCGTCAAGTTATTTTGTCCGATCAACGTGTAAAAGAAAATCACCTGTAATGAAATTGATAGAACCAACTCCAAGATGGAACTCCCCGATAATAATAAAAAAGTATCCATTGCAATGCTTGGATATAATACTCGGTTTGTTCCGCTCTTACTTTCCTATTAAAAAATAAAAAACACAATTTAAAGATACATACATAAAAGATACAAAAAAAAAATATATATTCATACTCATTCATTTCAGGATAGTGCATTTTTTGAATATAGTATGCTGCCTTGTGTTTTTCAAATTCCATATCAAAAAGTTCTTCAGATTCTACACTACTGTCGTCTGAGTCAAACAACTGTCAATAAAAATAAATATTCTGTTTAAAATGGACCTGATACTCAAGAAACTTACCATTTCTTCTGTCATTTTAGCTAATTCAGAAACATCTGCATTCATCGCATTTTCCATATTACCGTCCTCTAACCCAAACGTCTCAGCATTCATCTAAATTATATAAAAATATTTTAATGATTCGTCTATATATACATATAAATATATATGTATACCTTCGCATTCATATACTTGAGATCCGTATAATGTTCCATGAATAACTTTTTGTCATTTTTTCCCAATTCAACCATGAAAATTTCAAAGCTAAAATAAGTTTAAAAAATGTGGAATATATAAAAAACATAGAAATTCAAGTATATACCGTTCTAAATGAAGTTTTCCTTTGTCATTTAAATATCCTGTAAAAAAATAATAAAAGTTATATGTATTTTTGGAGTCTTTATGTTTGCACGTCTTCAATTTCAATTACCATCTAATCGTGGTAACACTTCCATGTAAACATTGTATAATAATGGCAAAGCACCGGTATTTATATGCATATTTGGGAGATGTGGAATAAAGTCATTTCCAACCAAGAATCCCATCAAGATCCAATCATCAATTATGCATTCAATGTCAAAATTAAACTTAAGTTTAGACCGCACAGGCTCAAATTCGAGCTCTAAATAGTCTCTCATCAAACTTAAATGAAGAAGAAAGAATCTAGTTTCATGAACGCTCGCCTGAAATATATGAAAAATGGTAAAATAATAAAAAAGAAAGAGTATTAGCTTACTGCTCGACTTATTTGTTTTCCAAATTTGACTTCTTCCCTAAGAAGAGAAAAATGTTTTTCGTGTGTACACAATCCCAGCATAATTCTAAAAAAAATTTTTTTGTTTTTCAAACCACTATCATTTAAAGCAAACATCAAAATTATACAAATCTGCATCCAGGCCATATAAGCAATGTCTCGTATCTAAGTTATAATCATCTTGAGACTTCAAATAACGTATGTAGTCCATTATTTTATGTTCACCTTCACCTGGCGTCTAGAAGCAAATGAAAGTAAAGCTAGAAAATTTGAGACCAGAGCTTATTTCAATTACCTCATGACCACTATAAATAACCGTGCAACTCTGCCAAATTGGAGATGTGCTTATTTTATGCTTGATAAAATATTTAAGCGCCTCATTTAATCGCCCCATGAATTCGGTTCCAGGAGTAATACAATTGCTATCAAATCTTGCTTCATTTGAAATAACTTCTCCTTTTTTCTTCGCTTTTTCCTCCAAGAGCTCAGCATCTTTTGCAGACCGGAATCGCCTTCCTCTTTGTTGGTTCATTTTGGCACGAGGCGCTACTCCATCGATGGCCATAAAAAAAAGTTTTCTTGGCTTAATCATTAAAAAGAGAACTTCCAGGTATTGGAAAATATCCTGCATAATAAAGCCGGTTAATTTTAAGTCCAATGGATTTGCTCATAATATTATTTAACCTTGAATATTTTTTCTTCTGAAATTCTAAAATGCACATCATTATCGTTTGGATGTGAACACACATGTATGATTCCATTCATATCCAGATACAAATTATCGAACTCAGGAATCTGAAAGTTTGATAAAAATGTAAATATTTCTTTTGCTTTCTTTACTTTCTGTATTTTTTTATGCATAAAGAGGATGAGAAACTTGCCTGATTTGCACGAACAAGCTCACTTAAACAAGGATATCTCTCGCTAATGTAGCGGAAAAATTTTGGAACTCCCATGTTGTAATTAAAATTTTTTATTTATGTATATTACAATAAAGTTAATAATATTTAATAAAACAATTTAGGACAGCTTTTGTTTCCAAACGTCAAGATGGTATATGTCAGGCAAAGATAAGTAAAATATTGAATGGGCATAAACCGTGCCATGTCATGTTTGTCAAAAGCTTTAACCCTTAGACAATTTCTATTTACATATTAATGTGTTGAAATATTTAACAGTAAACTTAAAGCATTTTTATATTTATGTATTTAATTTTTTTATTTAAACTATAAAAATGAGCTCATCAATTTTTGTTTTCTAACGTCTTTCATCATTATTTTTCAGACCTTCCAATATAAATATTTATTTATATATTGAATAAAAAACAATAACAACAACAACAGAGCCTAAATTGATTTGTAATTAAAAAATAAATGTGCATATCTTGGAAAACTTGAATTAAAAGTTGAGATTTTAGTTTTATCGATAGCTCTGGAGAAGTCAATTGATTAGCATAGATATAGATTCAACGATATTATCAACGTTCAATTAAGCATTACAATGATAATTGCGAAATTACGTGTCAAAGAACATGTACCTCGATAAAAACAAGTCTTTCATATTGGGAGTAGTAGTTACATCCTTAACATGGATAATTTGCATTTTTCTTTATTTGCAATTAAACTACGAAAAAGAAAAAATCCAAGAACAACGAAAAGCTGCTCGAGCACACCTTCAAAAGTTCGTGTTACTTCATAACGATTCAGGTATTTTCATTAAATTGTCTATAAATTATTCTTATTTTACTGTCTTATTTTAATTCATAGGTATCGGATATGAATTAGGTATGGTTAGAACTATTGAAGACAAACGTAAACGAGACTTTGGATACAAAACATACGCATTTAATACTTTGGTCAGTGATGCGATCGGTTTATCGAGAACCATACCCGATAGTAGACACAAAACGTAAGTACATGCATCGAATCACGTTATTCCGAAAATTCAAAATAGACTTTTAGGTGTCCAACACAAATGAGTAGCAGCATTACATTTCCGTCCATATCTATAATCATGTGTTTTTATAATGAGCATCACATGACCCTTTTGAGATCAATAAACTCGATACTCAAACGTACTCCAGATAGTCATGTTAAAGAAATTATCATGGTTGACGATTACAGCGATATTGTAGAGCCTAATTTAAAAGAAGAAATATCTAAATTCGATAAATATCAAAAAGTAAAAATTCTCCGAAATCATCAACGCGAAGGACTTATTAGGCATGTTACTTTTTGTGTTGAAAAAATGCATATTCATTTTTTAAAACTTTTAGAAGTCGTGTTTATGGATCGCGTCAAGCAACAGGAGATATTTTAGTGTTTTTGGATAGTCATATTGAAGGTTGCACATCTCTTTTACATTATATAAGCATCGATTTATCATTTTTTTTTTAGTAAATGAAAATTGGTTACCACCTTTAATCGCGCCAATCTTAGAAAACTCAACGATAGTCACCGTGCCTATCATAGATTTAATTAATCCCGACACCTTCACTTATTCATCCAGTCCAATGGTCAGAGGTGGATTCAATTGGGGATTACACTTTAAATGGGATAATTTGCCTAAAGGTCTTTCTAAATATTTTTAATTCATAAATTAATGTTAAATTTCACAGACCAAGAAAAAAGTACAAAAAAATCATGGAGAATTTTATTTAGAAATTCCATATTTTGTACAAAATTTACCAATTGACTAAACAGTTATATGTACTTTTTTAGATACACTCAAAACTGAAGAAGACTTTTCCAAACCATTTCCTAGTCCTGCAATGCCTGGAGGCTTGTTTGCAATATCTCATAAATATTTTGTCAAATTGGGAGAGTACGATCTAGGTATGTCAATTTGGGGTGGTGAAAACATTGGTGCGTATCTAATGGTTGTTAAAAACTAATTAGTACTTAATTCAACTTTAATTTTTGAGAAGAATTTTCATGGCGTATTTGGAATTGTGGGGGAAAGATCTTGATTGTTCCTTGTTCCAGAATAGGACATATTTTTAGAAAAAGACGTCCCTACGGATCACCCGACCAAACAGATACCATGTTAATAAATAGTCTTCGTGCTGCTTTTGTATGGATGGATGAATACAAAGTAAATATATGTTTTCTCATTCAACGATAAGTAATAATTAGTTTATCTCCTTATTTTCTAGGATTTTTTTTTAAATACAACAAACTTACATGAAATTCCTGATTATGGAGACATTCGCGAGAGATTGCAAATCAAAGAAAAGCTCAAATGGTAATAACATTTAATTTTTTGTGTAAGTTTTTGCAAGTTTAACATATTCAATAATTCATTAGTAAATCGTTCAAATGGTATCTGTCCAACGTATATCCAGAATTATCATTACCAGGTCAAACAAAAACAACTGATGTAAAACCAATATTCGTTCCTTGGAATTTACGGAAGCGAAATTATGTCCATCAATTTTATATTAAATTAAAAAACACCAATTTTTGCATTTCAAATTCAAATAAAAACGGAATACATTTAATCAAAAAAGGTGCCGCGCTAAAATTACAAGAATGCTTATCAAATAAAAACCAACAATGGTAAATTCGGAATTATTTTGATAATATTTTAAACAATAATAAAATAATTTAATAACAGGTTTGAAACCGACAAAGCAGAATTAGTATTGGGGCGTTTGCTATGCCTTGAAACATCTTCCTCAAAAGGAGGAAACTTGCCTATATTGAATAAATGTCATGAAAGTGGTGGAGACCAACAATGGAAACTGAAAGGAACTAAAAATGTCAAAATATATAATATTGCTGCAGGTACCTGTTTATCAGCAGAAAACGCTGGGATTGACGCACCAGTAACTTTATCGATTTGCTCGAATGACAATTTGGACACTTGGGAGTTAGTCTCAATCATGTGATTGCAAAGTTAAGTTTCGAAACAAAAATAAAGAGCATTTTATTTAAATAAAAAAACTAAACTTTTGTGAATCTATTGTAATTTTACGGCCACCACAAACAAGCTTTATTGTAATATTTACTATACAGGATTATTTGTATAATAATTTTTATGACAGAATTATTTGAACTAGTGTGTTAAACTAAAATATCAACTTAGAGCTGATTAATGAACACAGCGAAGCCATAAAATTGCTCTTGTAGATATCAAAATCTTAAAAGCGGTAATGATGCTTATATGTTATTACATTAATTCTAACAGGCTATTCACACGTAATTACTCTTTGATTTCAAAATATTTGTATGTTGGGTTCTCATATCCGTTCACTTGCATAATTGTTACATGTTTCTCCTCTGGGGAAGTTGTAATTACCTTTTGCTAAAAAACAAAAAACCATACATATTCATATTTATATTAATTAACACACACAATTCTTACTTGATCAACTTCAATAAATCCACGAGGTACACAATTATACTTTAATTTTATTACAACAAAGATGGTACCAATGAGAAGGGCAGAAACTCCAGTAATCAAAAATATGTTCATTTCGCTCTTTCCTGGTAAAGTTTTGAATTCCTGTTAAAAAAATATATTTTAAATATTTCAGATAAATACATGTTAAATAAACTCTTGAACTAACACTCTCTCCATGTCCGAAATTGTTCCCCATAACGTGCTGAACTTTTGGTTCCGGAACTTCATAAGTAAGAACAGTTGCAGCATCCTCAAATGGTTTTTTAATTGCGAGGTCACTGGACGACTCCGTTGAAGTACTGAAATAGCTAGAAATATGAATATTTATTACAAATGTTGTGGATTAGGTATCACTTTAAAGTTTTCGTACTCTGTTTCATCAGACATCTTGAAATTGTCAGGTGATGTTGATGTTTGATAAACCGCTTCTGTGGTAGTTGTTTGTTTGTTTTGCTTTTCTTCCATCAATTTTTTGTGTTCCTTGTTACGGAGTTGGAGCTTTTTCTTGTCAGAATATCGTTGACGTTCCTTTTCTGCCAAATTTTGTAATACCTCATTCTTGTATTTGTCTAAAATAGATTCTTCAGCTTCTTTGCTAGGGGCAAGTACTAAACCGGGAGTCTCATCTTTGGAACGGAGTGCCTGAACGTAATCAGTCATTATTTGCATCAATTTGTGAGATAATGCGGGGAAACGCTTAAGCATTGCCATTGATTGATTTACAGCTTTATCGATATCAACCAATCGAGATAAAGTTAATGCTCTTTCGGGCGCTATTAGTAAAACGTGTAACGTTAATTAAAACTTCGTAATAGTTGCAATTGTACATTACCTGCAGCTTCAATTCCATTCTTTTGTGATGACAATATATGCCTATAATGTGCTAGGGCGTGTGATCGATCTTTATGTAAGGTGCGCAGTAATTTTTGTAGACATTTTTCAACAATTTGTGGCTTTTGAAAAAATATAAAAAAAAATGTATGAAAATGCTCCTTTTTCTAATAAAAACAACTTACATCGGGATTAGTTTTAGTTAAGGCTTGTGTAAAACATTTCATAGCTTCCTTTTTTCTTCTATTTATTCTCTCTAAGACTCTTTGCTGATGCATTGCTGTTAGCTGATGTTTGGCTGCATTTTCTTCGTCTTCTAATGTCTGAACTGACATCTTTGAGAGACAAAAAACATAACTACTTTAAGAAAAGAGTGGTGATATTCGATAGTTACCTGGAATTGTTGGGTCATTTTTTTCTTAAAGTTTTGAGCATCGCTTGGATTTGAAGACCTCATGTCTTGGTACTTTTCTTCAAGGTCTGACCAATCTTTCATTACTTTTGTTACCTTTTCACGATGGTTTTCCTCTAAACGCTGTTGTGCATCCTAAACAATTATTATGAGATATGACAAGTCATTAAAATATAACTATAGAACCGTTTACCTTGAAATTTTGGTGTTCCATTTTCGGGTTAAATTCAGTAAAATAAGGATCAGAAAAACCGGATTTAGCTAAATCAGACATTTCAGTAGTGCTTTCATCAACCATGAAATTTAGCGTTGTTGGACTTGTGGAGGGAACAGTTGATTGAGTGCTGGCTTCGATTTCATCTAAAATTACAAAAACAACAAAAGAATGTTGATACATACATATAAAAGTAAAATCAAAAGTAAACTTACCACTTCTTTCATCAGAATCATAATCGTCATCATAATCATTAACTTCTGCATCTTCACCATCTATGTCTTCGTCGTTTTCGCTGTCAGATTTTTCTGAGTCGGTCATTACATCACCGTACAGTTTTGGATCAGTTTCTTCGTCATCAAAAGTGACAGGTAAATCAGTTTTCTTTACTCGAGCAGGCACTAACATTATTAAAAGATTTTATGTTTTCTCAAATGTTAAATTAAATAAACGTTGTTATACTGTACTTTTTAAATTCTTTGGACAGCAAACAAATTCTACTCCAGAAAATAGTGAAATTCCACAAGGAAGTAACATGGCGAAACTTCGGATTTGCATATTCCTCTCCTTGCATGCTAAACCACCTGTTTGGTTCCACTTCATAAAGGACCAACATCGGGATGCATTATGAATATGATCAAACAAACATCCCTCGGGAACTAACAGAGCATCGGATTGGAACGGACCTTCTATAATATTTTTATAATTTTTATTAAAATTGATTTAATAGTATTTTATAATTATAGCTACCTAAACATCTGAATGGCTTAACCCATCGTGTTGTTCCCTTACACTTATTTAAATTTGAAACGTTAGTTGAACACCAATTTCCAATCTTTTGATAATGTGAGGACTCTACAATGTTAGTAATATCTCTGTCGGGATAGACCTGAACAAGTTTAAATAAGAAGAATGTGTATTAAATAAAAGTTTCACTAAAATATGTTAGATAATTACCATTTTGCAATAATTCAGAAGGTCAATTTTGTCTTTCAAACAAGCTGTGGGGGCTTTTGCGTTCAAATTAGTAATCCATTTTCCATCATCTGACAATTGTTGTGGATGATATGAGTGCCCATTCTCACATAATGAAGCAATCTGGGGTTCCCATTGGCGTGAAATTGCCTAATGGAAAAAAGTATATTGACAAAATAATTCAGTAACGCAAACTTTTACTATTTATAAAACAGAATATAAGCAAAATTATTGGTTTTCATTATTTTTCTTTAAATATTTGTAATAGAAAACCTTACTTTTTAATAATAAAATAAATATTTTTTAAAAAAATATTTGATTAAAGTAGAATATCAATATCGATTTTTTTTCAATACAACTTTGAAATTACATGTTTGCTACTATACATTACCTTAGAACTTTCAAACAAGACGCAAAATATCCAGATTACTTGAACGAAAATCGTTTTCTTCATTCTTAATTTGTTTCTTAAATTACTACAATCAATTTACAATATTTTTTGAAGTACTTTTTCAAAACACTTCCAAGTATTTTTTATTTTTTAACCATGAAAAAATATTTTTAATTCGTACCAACGTTATTAGTCATCTATCCAGTAAATTCAATAATATAAAATTATACGGCGCATGCGTGATAATAGGTATAATAGGCTCGTATCCTTTGTTCAGGTAGAAAAGGAAAATCGGATAGTAGAGAAATGTGTCTACTGACATAACTTAAGACGATTTAAACAAAAAGGTAGTTATTTTTCTTTTTGTCAAAAGAATGGAAAATCAGCAAAATCAAACAAATTTGTAATTTCAAAGAGTTCTTTTTATTACATCAAAGTTCAGATTTTGAAAAATACCGTTATGATAAAGAAGTACAACTTTTTCAATTAATATTCATAACTGAAGTTTCAACGCTATTCAGAAAAATTAAGTTTATCTACCGCAATTTAAAGTCCACCCCCAGAGCGTTCAACGGAGATTTTAGTTTTAGACTTATCCTTTTCATGTTGCTGTTCTTCTAGCTCTGCCATTCTAGCAAATCTAGAATAAGCGACTGCTCCAGATTTAATTGCAGACATCATCTTAAAAATAGAAAACTTAATAAAATATACTATTTACTTAAAGAAATAAGGTACCTGCAAGTATTCATCGATTTCAACTTGACCGTTCATGTTTGTATCGATTTCGCGTAGAATTTCGTGGAGTTCCTCGCCTGACAATACTTCTTCTCCAAATTGCTGAGAACAATAAAAATTATTAGTACATATAGAAGTAAATAAATACAAGACATTTATATATTTTTTTTAGTTACATAAACATTCAAAACTTACTTCGGGAGATCCAGAGTGCGAATGCTTCTATTTAAGAGAGAGACAAACAAATAGTTACAATTATGATAAAATGTACAAGAAAACTTCAAAATGAATTAAGTACTTTCAAAAAGACACAAGGAGTTTAAAATATACTACAATTAACAAAAGTAGTCAATATAGGACGTTTTTCGAAAAATTAGTGAAATAATTTAAGATCTTAAAACCTATATAAAACCATAGCCTTACTTTCAATCCTCGCCGAATATCGTTAATCGAAATAAATCCTTTCTTGTCTTTATCCATGATTTCGAATCTCTTTTTATACATTTTAATTTCTGAATCGTTCAAATTGATTGGAATCTTCTCTCTCGAAACTCTGTTCACTACAAGTCCCATTTCTAAAGCTAGAAAATCAGACGCCAATTTGTGTTGACGCTGTAAAAACATGTCGAATTAAAGTAAATCAAATTGAAAATTACAACAAACAAATACACACTTGTTTTTCACTGTCTGACCAATTAAGTTCCTCAGCCATAATATCTATAATTCCTGGAAGAGCTTCCATTGCAGCTTGACTATTCAAAAATGATAACCGCAAACGACGAGCAATCATATCTACGGCAGTCATAGCATATTCGCGTACACCATATCTAAAAATGTTGGTAAATTAATCGAAACTTAAAAACTTATGAATAATTTATCCACGTTTTTTATAAAATTTTCATGTATAGTATTTGAGAATTTTTAAAAATTACTTCATTACTTAGGGAAGATGCAAGATGAACCCTTGTTTATACAAAAAAAAAAAAGAAAGACTTTTGGTCAATAAAACACACACCTAACTTCCGCATCAATATAAGGGAATTCTGGATGAAGTTTTCGTCCAATAATAGGCCAACGCTTGCCAGTAAGGCCAGCCATCTTAGATACAGCGAAAGCTCTGTCTCCATAAGACTGCTGTAAATGTAATGCGACCTCCATATCTAATCCAAAATCTTGCACCAATCTAATGTACATAGTAGGAGTCCAACCTTGGGCACCTTCAACGCGAATCCATTCTGTTTGACAATCTCTTTCAGGTTTTAAGTTACAGGCTGTTTAGAGAAAAACCAAAAATTGATTGTCACGTAATATACAATTATTATTATCGTTAATTATATAACTTACCTTTAATGGCAGCATCAATTGTGTGCTGAGCCATAGCTCTGTATGTGGTCCACTTTCCTCCAGCAATTGTGACCAAATTAGATCCGCTTACATGAACAATATGATTTCTAGCGAGCGATTGAGTATCTCCTTTATTTGGATCAGACACTAGTGGTCGAATTCCACACCAGGCCGATAGCACATCTCCTCTGCGTACTAAGATATGGGTTTAAATGAGATATAAAAGCTGACGGACAGTATGATCGAGATCATAAGTGATACAATATGGAAAATTTTGAAATGTTATTTTTAGTTCAATACATATTTTGAGAAAATCAAACCCATTGCACTATTTTTCCCGTTAGTTGAAGAAAAGTGGATTTCGAAATTCTCATTAATTTTAAACTTATTGTATCACTTTGTAGTGGAAATGACATCAATACAAACCTTCAACATCTTTATTCAAGTAATTCTTGATTTCAGTTAGAATAAATTGAATTTCGTCTTCAGTTGGTCTTGGAGAATGTGTTACTTCACAAGGTGTGTCAGTAGTTCCAGCAATTGTGCCTTTTAGCCACGGCAAAAAGAAAATAACTCTTCCATCGGAAGTCGATGGATCCAGTAAGCCCATCTGTTCGGGACTGTTCAAAGCAATCAATATAATTTTCTTTAGGTTAAACATAATGGGGAAATATAAACCTGTAATACTGTGGAAGTACAATGTGAACTCCCGAGCTAGGAGCACAAATTTTTTTCACAGAAGGATCGTCCATCTGTCTGATTCCATCGGTAAAAGGTCCAGTTGCATTGATAATACATTTTGCTTTCACTTGCCACTCCTTTCCTGATATATTATCCTGATTTTCATTTACGTAAATTAATCCAATATCATATTAAAAATGGGTAATTTATTTCACCTTAACTTTCGCTCCGCATAGTTTTCCATTAGAGTCTTTGATCAAGTCAGTAACTCTGACGTGATTTGCACATGCTGCACCATGTCTTGCTGCAGTTAAAACAACAGCGAGATTCATTCTTGCATCATCTTGTTGGCCTTTAGAAAAAATATTTGTAATTTTGTGTTTATAAAATTAATTAAGAAAAAATTCTACCATCATAATACACAATGGCACCCTTTAATGCATCTCCTTTCAACATGGGAAATCTTTCCAATGCATCTGATTTTGACAAATAATATGAGCTCTTCACATTTCTATCGCCAGCAACTAAATCGTAGCATTTGATTCCAGCCCAATAATAAGGTATTTGCCACCAACTAAAAAAAAAGAAAGAAATATTAGTTATGAATCTGGGACCCCGTTTGTGTATTTACGTGTAAACTGGCAACATGATAGGTAATGGTCTAGTCAAATGAGGTGCACATTCCAACATAAACGCTCTTTCTGCCAAAGCTTCTTTCACCATTCGATACTGCTCAAAATCTAAACCGAGAATAGCTTTTTGTAAATACCGGACACCACCATGAATCAATTTTGTAGATCTTGAAGATGTTCCACTAGCAAAATCATCTCCTTCAACTAATGCTGTTTTTAATCCTGTAAACATATTATTTTATTTTTTTTCTTTTGTTAAATTTTTTCCTTTGTTTTGTTTTTGCATTCATTGAATTACCCCTGGTAATCGAATCTAAAGCACATCCAGCTCCAGTAGCTAAAAATGATGAGAAAAAACTTTTTTATTATTTTTTTTTTCAAGCATTAAAACTTTAGTTACAAACCTCCACCACCAATGATGAGGACATCAAATACATCTCCACTTTGCAAAGCCTTCAGTTGCTCGGCGCGAGAAGGTAAGGTCCTCTTACGTTTTGGTGGACGATGAGCTTCAAGCGCAGCCTTTTAGCGTGTATAAAATATTTTCGTAAAAAATCACAATTAATTTTAATTTTAGATACTGTTCTGGTCTTAAAATACTAATAAATTATGTATGTAAATACATATTTATTAATGAATAAATTTTGAACAATTAATTAGCACTTTTATTTTCGTAAATACCGATCAGCTCAAGAATAAAAGTTCATGAAGCATTACCTCTTTCAAAACTGGATTTTCTTTTGTTGTCAAATAAGTTCCAACACCCACACCCAATAGTGTAAAGGCTGTAAAACGAAGTCGGCTCCCCATTTTTGAAATCTAAATGGCAAATATAGTGCAATCAATGATGTGCCATATGAATTGATTAAAAAATAATAGAATAGCGTTTTACTGAAAATTAGAGACTCATTATTTGTAATTGCAAAACTTCTTATGCAATCTTGAACTTGTTCAAAATATATATCATAAAAATATAACTTAAATCGAAAAGATTCTTTTTATCAAGCTATTTGACATGAAAGTCATAGAGTAAATAATAGGATTGTATACACAAATGCATATGTGCATTCATTTTCTCTTGCAAACAGCGTTTTATAAATGCATCACTCTTAAACAGAGAGAGTATCGAAACTCACGTTCTTACATAATAGAATGGCTAACTGCACAAGTGCAGCAATCTTAACCTTATGTAACTTTGAAGTTATCTTGAAACTTTAATGTAAATTTTACTATCAATAATAAATAATAAAATAATATTGCATACAAACCAATTGTTTTCAATGAAATCATGTAAACATATTTTTCCGTTTCATGAAAAATATTTTATCACGTAAAATTTAGACACATTTTGGCATTTTTTTCATTACTATATACAAAATACACACTATTGTAGTAAACAAAACAAATTAATTTTGAAGACTAATTATGCAAAGTCACAAAATAATACATTTTTTTTTCTTACAAAACTATTTTATTTTATAATATTCAACCTTCCTATCTAACGTTCAGAAATCTACTAAAACATATGTAGGTATGTATTAAAAATTGCTATAGATACCTAATACTGATTCGCGAGAGCAGCTTCTGTTACTCAAAATATTCTCACATTTATTTTTTCTCTGTTATGCATTTCTCTTATTATTGTCGCGCGTTTATTATTCAATTCTGTTAAGTATTTAACTCGTTGATTTTAATTTAAATCGATTTCAAATCAAAGTCATTATCTTAGAATATGATTTATGATGCTCCTTGCATAATTTGACTTTATTTTAATGCAATCAAGTTTAATAAAAAAAAATACTGGTAAGAGGAGTTGGGTATATGTTAAAAAGGGAGTTGTGTTACGGCACCATACTTTGAGTTTTCTAACACATCGGGGTAATCAATATTTTAGTCATGCGCTGTACAAAAATATTTTCTTTCGTCAAAGGAAAATTCTATAATTGCAAAGTTTTATTTTTCGACAAATTCCAGTATTTAATTTAATTTTCATTTTTCCCAACATAAAGCAATAAAAAATTAATTTCAAAAGATGCAAAGTAATGATTATCATACAATGCACGGCATTGAATTACGTCCCAGACAAGATCCTGATCAGGAGGGTGAAGTGGATCCAACTCTGTAAAAATTTCAATTGTAACAAAAATGAAAAAATAAGCTTTAATTTTTATTTTGCACTGTAGGTACCCGGAAGCCAAAGATGCGACCAACAAAATTCGTGGACGATATGACCTAATTGAAAAGCTTTTCGGAAATACAGACCAAGAATTATTTATTATAAAAACATTTTATTTTTTCTTCTATTCTGCATTCGGTAGTTTGTTTCCTTTGATGGGAATTTATTTTAAACAAATGGGATTGAATCCTCTGCAGTGTGGTTTGTTAGTAGGAATTCGGCCATTTGTTGAATTTATATCATCTTCATTTTGGGGGGGATATGCTGACAGGTAAAATTGTATTATAAAATTATGAATCCTTAAATAATTATTATGGTTTCTCCTTTTGGAAAATAGGAGTCAAAAAGGCAAAACACTATTAATTGGATCCTTGGCAGCATGGATTATATTTACGCTTCCTCTAGGACTTATTCAACCACCTGCTTCTGGATGCTTAAGTAAATACAATGAAACTGATTATGTCATTAAACAAACCGGTCAGTACCATCCTGGTGACCCGAATGATAAGAACATTATTACATATGGAGAGCAGTAAGAACAACGAGTCTAATTTTATTTTGTTACATGTTTGCTTACCTATTTTTTCATAGTATCATGTATAATCTGGGAATCAGTTCACAAACACCACACAAGATAAACTACATAGGGAATTACAAAAAAGAGGATCACAAAAACTTCGTAACTCCAACATTTAGCTCCGTTGTTTACAGAGTTGAGGTAAAATCTACATACAATTCAAAAGGATATATCGTACATAAGAATCAAACAATGAAAAAACAATATGAGCATTTTAAAATTCTATTTAAGTTTCTCCTAAAAATGCAGCTTACAAAAATATCCAAACTAAATAAAAATCGGCATACGGTTTATCCTATTTAAGCTCTTCGTATTTTTCTATGAAATTACAATTGAAATTTATTTTTGTTACAATTTTTTTTATACTTCAAGGATATTCAACGGGCCTTTTTCCTGTTATTCCTCTTAGTTGCAATTGGAGAATTTTTCTCTGCTCCAGCAATAACTCTTGCAGATACTGCCGTTATTACTATTTTGGGTGAAGATGTGGACAAATACGGTCATCAAAGAATGTTCGGATCACTTGGATGGGGCTTGGCAATGTTCTTCATGGGAATGATACTCGACAATTCTACTTCATTTACGACTCATCCATGCGCACCACTTAAACTGGAGCGCAATTACACAATCTGTTTTGCAACCTTTTCAGTTTTGATGGGTGCGGCTCTAATAACAGCAACACAAATAAAATATCCGACCAGTATTAATGTAAGAATACTCCAGAAAGGGTTTCCATTTTATTTCATATCTTCTAATTACAATAAAGGTTAATATAAATCAAGAAACTACAAACCAACAGCCATATGACAGCAAGGAAGATGACTTCCAGAATCAAATTGCAGTACAATTGAATTTACCCACTCTAGCAACCAATAACGGTATATAACTTATTTAATTCTGAATGAGAACAATTAATTTGATTTATATGTTGTCTTCTTAGACATTCCTCAAACAAGCACTACAAAAGTATCTGATCAGGTAAGCTTTAGTTTATTTATGTATTTACAATAACTTGCTCATTGCTTAATTTATAGACAAAAGTGTTTGCGCAAACAACCACCGAAATGCCAGACTGGCTCAAAGTTTTGCAGCAACTAAAAGATATCAAATGCATATCTGTATTGTTTGTAGCATGGTTTATGGGTTTCGGTATTGGTTTGATTTTTACCTTTTTGTTCTGGCACTTGCAAGATTACGGAGGATCTCCTACACTTTTTGGCATTGCATCAATCATCAATCATGTGTCAGAAATCATTGCGTACTTCTTTAGCTTCAAACTTATTTCTGAAATTGGTCATGTTAAGGTAAGTGTTGCTCAATAAATACAAACGTTTTCATTAATAAATGTGTTTACAGGTGCTTTGTCTTGGTCTACTTGGAAATGTTATACGGTTTATTTATATATCATTCGTGAAAAATGCTTGGTGGGTACTACCGTTTGAATTAATGCAAGGTAAGGCTTTGCCGAATATTAATTTTAACATACTGTCTGTTGTAACTTTTTTGTCATCTACTAGGTATTACCCATGCAGCCGTTTGGGCAGCTTGTTGCTCATACATAGCTCACAACACGCCACAGGCACTACGTGGTTCTAGTCAAGGTATTTTTATGATCACTCCTTCAAAATATTTGTTCAGTTTGTTGAAATTTTCATTCATTTTAGGTGTACTTCAAGGTCTTCATCACGGTTTAGGAAGAGGTTGTGGAGCGGTTTTTGGAGGTCTTTTATCAAACTCAATCGGAACTGCTGCCACATTTCGTCTCTATGGTATAAAAAATTGTATATCGAACGAAATTGCACACATACATAACTAATTTTTCTATGTTCGTTCACAGGAATCGGTTGTTTGTTAGTATTTGGTGGATTCGTTTTTATTAACTTTTACCGAAAAGATCAAGGATTTGTCTCTAATATTCCTGCTTCTGAAGATCCTCATCAGGTAAATGGGTTTTTAGATCACTTAAACGTAACTTTCAAAGATTAATGTGTCTTTTCAGTTGGCCGAAGAAACCTCTCATTTAGCCCCTCATGGAGTACCAAGTAATCCAATTACAAAGGCCCTATCTAGTACACGACTAAATGAGTTACAAAATGTCGATGAACAACATTATTATCAACAGTCTGCAGATGGAAACTTAAATGTACCTAATTCTGCTAATCCATTTCAATCTTATTAGTAACAGAAATGTCGATGAAAACAGATACATATCAACATAGATACTAAAGCTAATGTTATTGCATGCCAATTAAAATTTATTAATTTTTTTCAAAATGTATCCATTAAATTAAAGCTTCATTTGTTAATATAATTGGCTTGCAAATACTTTAGCGTATTTTAGGTATATTATGAAATATTATAAGATTATATCAAAAAAAAAAAAAAACAAATATAGATGTCTAAAGGTCCATGTCGATGAAATAAAACAAACAGTGATGTATCCTCTATCAAGTGTATTTATTACATAAAATTAAGTGCAAAAAACTTGATTTTTTTTAGATTCGATTAGAATTTTTTAAATGGCTTGCTTAATTTTTGTTTATTTCTCTTCAACCGAAGGAGCACAGCTTCTATCAAATTCAGAAAACTAGCTCCAATTAATAAGCTCACAATTCCTCCTATTGAAACTAAAATTTAAAATAATTTTTATAGATTTTTGGCATTATAGAGATGACCAACATCATACCAACAAGGTCAATAGGCTTGCGAACAATTTGTCTCCGATATCGAAATGAAGGCCAAGCGTCAACTGATAAGTTTAATATTCTGTAGTCAGAATCGTGACTTCTATAAAACAAAAACAAAAAAAAATGTGTCCAGATGTTAAGACTTAAAGAAAAACTTACGATGCAGACTGTGATATAATTCTAAATTCGCTTTCTCCGCACGACTGAAAACATTTACAATCAATTCCATTCTTTGACCATTCTTGAAGAGTAGTAGTTTGCGGTGACATAATTTTTGCCCTATCAAGGCAAGCAATTCCAGAAAAATTACAAGTTTGCTTCAAGTCAGTATCTAGATGTTTGTAAATATATGTAGTGATAAAAAAATATGTGCCAATCAATCTAAATTATTTTGTGATACAAAAATACCTTTTACTATAAAATTGTGATGAAAACAATTACAATGTTGTAACTGAATTTTTTTCAAACAATTTGTAGCGCATACACTATAGCTATATGAGCTATAATGTGAATCATATTTTTCCTTTGGCAGTCGGCAGCTTCTTTTTTGCGGGTCAACATTTATTGTTTCTGCGTCATTTACATTATGTCGTTCCGCTAATAGTACTTTTGCAGAATAGCCTTCGGGTACTAGCAGAAATTGCATTGAAGTTAAGAGAATATGGGGTATTTCTTCTTCATTAAGAACATAAACCTAATTAGAATTTTTTTGGTTATTTCACAAATCATAAAACAAGTACTAAAAAATCATACAGAAGTTGCTTTTTTAAACGTGACATGCAAAGTTGGTGAGACCGTCTTTATTCCAACTTTCATAGGAAACATACTTCTTCAAAAAAAAAAAAAAAAAAAAAAAAAAAAAAATCAGAAGATAATTTTTTATTTGCTTATTTTTTTAAAAGTTTTTTCATACCGTTGCGATGTTTGAATAGAATTGATCATGTAGCATGTTCCAACGGTAGTAGGCAAGGGCAAAAAATATTTACAGCAATTAAATCGTTCGTTATTCCAAATACATTCACCAAACATTTCCTCACATGTTGCTCGAATCTAATAAATTAACTGAATGTTTTTAGCAGGTAAAACAAGTTGAAAAGGCCACTCCAAATGATTCCCAATATGTCTCATTTTAGAGTCCAAAAACAGAGTAAGGCAAAAGTACAACCTCATATTGTTTGAAAATCCAAGTAGGGATTAATGAATGACATTTTAATAAGCAAAATCCTTTTTTAACTTTAAATTCACGAATAAGATTTTTAAATAAAAAATATGTAAAAAGTTTTTGTGCTTTGAATTCAGGAATTCTAAAATCAAATGTTCATACAATGTAAATTAAAGCAATTCTGGGTAAAACTATTGAATTCAATTTGGAGTAACCTGACTGATTTACTTTTGCTGCATATTTAATATATCCAGTATCAGGACATCCGATACATGTTGATTCCCGACTGCAATCCATGTAAGCTAAGCAAAATGGAGCGATTGGTCCATGATTATACAAATTGTGAAAAACTACACGCAACATAAAATCCTCAACATCATAGTTGTATTCCATCGATTCTGACTTTTTCCATCTGTTTTTTCAACGAACTAATGGAAAAAAAACTTATCCATAATACTTTATTACACTTACTGCTCCATTAAGTCCTCCATGCCAGAGTATGTTTCTTTTGTATAACCAATTTCACAAGCCGCAATTGAAGGAAATTCTTGTAACTCATTAGGCTTTAAATTTTCTATAACTAAGCTGATAGAGTTGTTCTCATATGCATCAATGATTGTAGCAGTTATGATGTAACTCGCATAAAAAAATAAAGAAAAGTACACGATTTTTTTTAAGTTTTTGAAAAAAATATTCCACTTCATTTTTCCTTTTCGTTTTAAAAACTTACTCGTCCGAAATAGCGTTAGATAGGTTTAGTACAATGCCAGATACAAGATAGTTACGAAATCAATATTGTTGTCACGTCATTTAATATAATGAAGTATAGGTAAATTATAATAATTGTTATCCCCTACCTCATGCTAATTAAATCATCGGGAATGTCGTGCTAATGCAATTCTCAGTTCATTAAAAAAATAAAGTTTAGTTTTAATAGAAATGTATTGTAATAAAATAATATACAAAAATTAAAACCATGTTATTATTTTAAGAGTCATTGTTCTGTTGTTTTTGCTCCATTTTTTTCATATAATTTAATGGGTAACACAAACAAGCCGAAAAGAAAATTAAACCGCCAGCAAAATAAAATGCAGCATCATGACTTCCCGTTAAGTCTAAGAAAAGACCTGTATGGAAATAATTATTAATAAAAAAAAACTTTCTGATAAATTGGTTACCACATATGTACAAACCTGCGAGAGGAGAACCAAGTATTGCAGCAATTCCTTGGAACATCATCAACATACCAAATGCATTAGTCAATTTTTCCAAGCCCAACAAATCCACAACAATAATAGAACGAAGTGCTGAAAAGCATGCTGTAAAAGAGATTTTTTTTATACATACACTTATAATTATTGGGCCATTTTTTATTTTATACCTATAGCAAAACCAAAGACAATAGCATATCCTATTTGCCATACAGGTGTTAAGTAAAATCCACTGCATATTGTAGCAATACCTCCCAATGATATGAAGATATTGTTCAAGAGTAATGCATTTATCTTGTTTGATGAACTGAGTAAGCCACATAATACTCTTGCTACGGTATTAGAAATTCCTGAAAGAGCAAGAAACAGTGCGTTGAAAAACTAACTATTGTGAAGTATTCAAGGAGATGAGAAATTTTTCAGCAAGGGCAAGTACAATTCCAAAAAATGTTTCACATGTCCTCCCTCCTAACTTTTTCCGAAAATCTAAGGAGGGAATAATGATAATGGTGTTGAAATATTTTTACCTTCAAAACATACGAAAAATGACAAAAAATTATCAAAAATTGGTTGAAATCTATAAATTTTGTTATATTTTGCAATTTTTCAAAGGGTTAGACTAATTTTCACAGAAAAAAATTTATAATTTGGAATTTGCCAAAAATTTTTAAATTTCAAAAAAGTCGTTAAAATTTTTTTTTTAAATTTAAAAAAAAAAATTTTGTTTTTATAAAATTGTATAAATGTTAAAATAAAAGATTTAAAATGTCTTTAAAGCACACAATTGAATATTAAAACTCTTTAAAAATAGTGAAAAAGATGGAAAATCATTAAAATCATTGTTTTCCATTATCATTATTCATTACTCCCACCTCCTTACTTTTTAAGGTTCAAAATAATGTGAAACATTTTTTGAAATTGTACTTGCCTAACTCTAATTTAAAATATGTCGGACATTGTCGGATAATCTCATGTAGGAAAGAAAGCAGGATATCCGTTAAAGAATATAATTCCTTTGCTCTTTAATTAATTATTTTGCTATGACATCATAATCTTTACTTACCAATGGCAGGGATCAGGTAAATATCCCAACCTTGCATGGAACTATCGGTCTTGGCTCTTGCATTGATGTAGATGAATGGTACAAAAAAACCTTTATAATTCAATAAAAACAATTACGTATTTTATACGAATAAATAGAATAAATTACCTGACATTGTAAAAAATCCACTCCACGCTAATAAGAGGAACGAGGGTGATTTTAAAATTGAAAAGTCTAAAAGTTTAGATAAGGTCTTCATAACAATATTTGCTTTCTAAAAAATATACGCGTAATATTATTATACAAAATCTTTAATTTAAATTTTATATTAACCTCTTTTTCTTGTTTCTTTTCAGGTAAATTTGTAACGGAAAGGTGATATCCAAGCGAGCTTTGAGACGTGTACTGCGGAATTCTGTTTAGTGATCCAGAAAAGAATATATCTTTTCGATTAAGTGGGCCCGACGATCTTTTCCTAATATAGATATGCTTTCCATCTTTTTCAGATAACGTATGTCTACGGGCGGTCCTAGATGAATTATTAGTATCTTCATCATTGATAATATCGTCTTCTTCCACTTTTTGTAACTCTTTCATTTCGAACAACTCAGCAGTATCTTTTGCGCTGAAAATATCTGTTGCTTTAGGGTAAACCGATTGATTATGCTTAATCCAAGTTGTGTGAGCACTTGTTGGCATTGAATAAGCAGTTCTTTTATCTGTATGCGGTCTTCTAACATCAATAATTTTCAAAGAAGAGTCATTCTTAGTTTCGCTTGTAATTATAGTTGGTTCAAGTGGACGGAACATTATTCCCAATAGTGCACAAAAAAGTATTATTACTGAAATGAAAATAGACATTATTTTTTTATTGTATCGTAGGTATGCCAGATTTATGGCTTACCAGCTTGAATAACAAGTGTAATACGCCATCCATATTCTTCAAGTAAAATTTCTGTCAATGGAGCAAACACAAAAGTTCCAACACCGGAGCCACACAATGAAATGCCTGTAGCAAGAGCTCTCCATTTCTCAAAGTAATAACCAACACTTAGCACAGAAGGTATATAAATAAGACAGAATCCAAGTCCTGTAAATAAAAATTATTTTAATTATTTGTAAAAGATTCATCGTGAATTACACTGTACCTCCTGTTACTCCGTATGAGAAATATAAAAAGTAAATGGATGACGCAAAATAAGATATTGCGAATCCAATGCATGCAGTGATTGATCCTATAATTGTAGTAATTCGAAAACCTACTTTATTGGCCAACGCACTTACTAAAGGTCCTCCTAGCAAGTAAAATCCACTCAAAAGAGAACTTACGAAAGCCACCTTTCAATTGTGATATATATTAGGAACGCCACTTGTTCAAAATGTAAACTTCCTTTCCTTTTGAATAATCTTCTCACGCCTTTTTCTTTTACTCAAAAGAGTAATAAAGATGAACTATTCATACTTAATTGATAAATTCAATTTTATAATAATGATAATAATAATAATGTGAAAAAACATATGAGAACCAGGCACCTTTAATTTGCGTTAATTCTTACTTTAGCCTTGGTAGAGTCGAATTCCTTTGCTATGCTATCGAGCAAAATTCCTGAACTAAATACAATGCCGTCTACTACCATATCTGTAAAAATGAGAACAAACATTGAAAAACTATTCTATATGAAAAGCACATAAAAATTACTTACTGCATAACATACTGCTAATCATAACAATCCAGCCCCATCCACCTAGAAAAACATTAAAGATTCTTTTATATATATTTTTACATGTTGTCTAATGATTGACTCGGTGTTTTGATTAGCAAAATAAAAGATTAAGAAAAGTGCATAGTTAATAAACTGAATAATTACCATCTGGGGGCACAATCACTGAGATAGAGGTCACCTCATTGTTTTTATTTAAAAACCCCATTTTCTCTTTTGGTGCATCAGTCGAAGCAACTTTATTTTTATTTGCCATCTTGTTGGAATTAAGTACCTTAATAATCACTTTTCACTTTAAAAATATGTATAAAACTATTAGTGTTAAATATAATAAAGTGGAAACTATAATTATAAAATTATGTAAAGCTTGTACAACAATGACATAAATTATTTCAGCCAATTCAAGAACATTAGTGAAAAAAATAAACTGACTCGTTGTATTAATTCATTTTTAGAGCTGAATAAATCTATATCACCACCTAACTTACGTTTAAATGAATTAAGTAGTCTTCAAAAATCAAATTTATTTCTTGGAAATAAATATTACGCTGCACAATGACAGCCAGAAATGAAATTCTAGATGACTATTACGATCCCAACACTGCTATCCACTGTGTGTCTAAGTATCTAGTGATGCCAAAAGAGATTTTTTTTAAATTCAAGTACTTGAAAAAAGCATCTTGATAATTTTGGTTCAAACATTTAATTTTTTGATAATTAATTTTATGATGTCCAAGGATAAACACTTTTAAGAATAGAATTAAACGTAAATCTAAATACATAAAATTAATGTTGATTCGTTGTTATGATGGTAACCTAAGTCTATAGATACATATATAAAGTACCTTGAATTAGCAAAGCAAATTCGAATTGTAGTATATGTTTGTTACATAAGTCCTTTTGTGTTCCGAGTCGATGTTTAGCTCATAAGAGATATTTATCCATTCTTCATATGCTGGGTAAACATAGGGCGTATCTCAAAATGTACATAAAAGAGCCGAAAATAAACAAAAAAGTCGATTTTTTATTGATTTGCCCCCCCCTCCCAGAGTCCTCTAATAGCTCTCTGGATCCGCCCTTGGCTTCCAGAAAAAAAAATTTTGTTTTGAAAAATTTTAATTTTTTTCAAAAATTTCTCGGCTATAAAAATAAGGATACTTTTTTGCCCAAAAAATGTCATTTTTTTGTCATTTTTCTGAACTTTGAGGCCTGGGCTCCAGATTTTTTTGTTCAAGCCGGGAAATTTTATGCTTGAATTCGAATTCTTTGGAAAGTTTACTGTCGTTTAGCACCTTACCGCCTTTGATTCTGACAATTTTTCGACGTTTTCTCGATAGGGTATCACGAAATGGGACTTTTTTATACACCAAAAACAAAGTAGTATATCAAACATATACTACAAAAAATCAAATAAGAAAGGAGAGCAAAATATATTTATGAACTTATAGTTAATATTATGTTAGTTTAAAAAATTGTTAAAAAAATCATGTGTTTTGATTAGAACTTGTCAACACTTTCAATAAAATATATTCTATGCGATAAAAAAAAACACAACTTCTTACTAAAGGGTAGTTTATGATGAAAACCTGACGTTTAGCATGTTAAACAGGCTTACATACAAACGAAAACAGTAGTTGGATCGTGAAAAATTCTAAATTACGAGTTTTAACATTTTAGGGAATTTGGTAATAGTTTTATTTAAAAAAATATGTTATACCGCTATAAGTTTCCTTCATGGAATCAATTGATAGATGGATATAAACGTGTTGCAATTCGGTTGTAGCAAAAAGAAAGGAAAGCTGTGGAGAATCTCTCATAAATAGTAGGGTTGCAAAATAAGTAAATAGGCATCAATTAAAAAAAAAATCACATCAAAAAATAATTTGTGAAAAATTCCTACAATAAGTTGTTCAAAAAACTCATACCAAATAATTTGAATGGAAAAAATTTTAACTTCTTTACTTGGTATCCCATTGAAATATTTATAACTAACTATCTGCCTTAAATTATGTTATTATGATAATAAACCTTCCAAAAATGGAAACAACCTCTTACTGCCAAATTGATTTTCTATAATTCTGAAACTATATAAGTGGTTTACGTTAAATATGTTTTTGTATGTTTGTTGTAAATATACAAAAATTTTAGTTCGCAAGAAACTTGCACCATATATGTTTAACACACTGTAATAACAATCCTATTTAATAATCCACATTCTTTTTGTTATTTTTATTTTAACTCTTTTTAGCAACCATATGTGTACTTAGATTAGTCATAGCTCTTTTCTGGAATCATTTTGAGCCTCGATCAAGTTGACGTCTTTTAAAAAGAAAAAGTGACCTCAGCTTTTCACCATTGAACTTTAGGCACAACTTCATATATTATAATTACATAATCGTTATATTATATTATATATATAATATATATACATATTTGTTAGAATGTATGTCAGCCACTTCGAATCCAGTCCAAAAGAACAACAAATCTTATATCCGATGCTCTATTTAGAATAAAAAGAATAAGTGGGACAGTAAATATAAATATTCAAAAAAAAAAAAAAAAAAAAATACCGAAATCATACATTTAGGACTTTTACTAAATATTTTAAAGTAAAATTCTTAACTGTGATATTTGTTCCGAATTAGTAACGGAATTCGAAAATCTAAAAAAAACATAAAAAATATTTCAAAACAAAACCTTTTAGTCTTTTAATTAAATTTTTTAAATACTAAAAAACTGGAAGAATTCTTTGAAAAAATAGTTTTGTTTTTTTTACAAAATTTGGACTAAATATTCGATTTGATATCGAACGGCCTCGTTCAGTTGACGTGTTAAAAAAACAGAATAACTTTACTAATTTATAAGTAAGTACTTAAAAATAAAATATCTATGTGTGTGTCATATTTTAACAGAGATCGAGGCATATTCTTGACTTGACATGGCAATGTTTAATAATATTAGAAGGGGTATTTACGGTTCCAGAAGCTTATTTATTGTCCCATCTGCAATTAGAATTGCCAAATCTAGCAATGTACACGTCAGAAAACAAACATTGCCGGTTTGTTTCGTGCACAGCGCTACGAACCCGGAGAAAACTGGTAGACGAGATAAATTAGATCTTGGATTCAACGACAATGTTGCAGCTTTTAAAAGTAAGACAACGATGGAGCTGATTCGCGGACTCTTTGTCTACACAGTGTGTTCATTTGATTTCATTGTCGAAAACAATATGAAGGTAAAGTTTATTAAAATCTTTTTTTCTGGTTACTATTTTTTTGTAATTCAACTAATTTTTTAGATCATGAAAGTTATGAAAGCCGTTTTGGGCACTAAATTATTTACGATGTTGATGAAGTGGACTTTTTATGGGCATTTTGTTGCAGGAGAAGACCAAATAAAGATAGTTCCAACTTTGGAAAGGTGAACTTTTTTGTGCAAGTAAATGAATGTATTTAGTAATATTACCCATATATAATGAATAGATTACGGTCGTTTGGGGTAAAACCTATCCTCGATTACTCAGTTGAAGAAGACCTTAGTCAAGAAGAAGCGGAAAAGCGCGAATTAGAGTAAGAAAAGAATCGGAGTAATTATGTTGATAATAAAAAAATATTTCTATCATAAAATAGGTCATCAGTCTCAGCGATGGAAGTTAATAAGCCTAAAGACTCTGAAATCTTGCCACAATATCATGTTGACAAAAGTTTTGCTGATAGGCGATTTAAAGTGCAGAGTGCAAGAACTTACTTTTACCTTAATGAAGCACAGTGCGAACGGAATATGGAAACCTTCATCAAATGTTTAGAAGCAGTTCAAGGCGCTACTTACGGAACAGGATTAGCTGCTGTGAAATTAACGGCATTAGGACGTCCTCAATTATTGTTACAACTTTCGGAAGTTATTATGCGCACACGTCAATACATGATTGATATAGCCGGTGGAACAGGCAATGTACTTACTCACCACAAAACAATTCAAGATCTCGAAAAATATTTTGGAGGAATGGCAGATAACAAAGATGTTAAAGAATTTTTGCAAAAAGTGATATCTGACAAACAGGGGTAGGATGTCTGAAAAACAACAATTGATCACCAAAATTGAATTATTTAACACTGTTCAATTTTTAGAATTTTACATCTTTTTCCGTGGTCCGGCATCATCAACGAAGATTCACAATTGAATGAAACTTTCAGAGTACCAGATCCAGTGACTGGACAAATGCGTAGGTTAATTTCACAAATATCTCCTAAAGAAGAAGAAATGTTCCGGAATATGATTAGAAGGTTGAATAACATTGTCAAGGTAGCAATAGTAATGTGATATCAATTATGTGTATTGAAATATTGAAATTTTTCAAAATAATAGATTGCACAAGACCTGGATGTTAGAATAATGATTGATGCTGAGCAAACTTACTTTCAACCAGCTATCTCAAGAATTACTTTGGAAATGATGAGAAAGTACAATACTAACAAGGCAATTGTATTTAACACTTATCAATGTTATCTTAAGAATGCATTTCAAGAGGTTGGTTGTTGAAACTACTCTCATTGCTGTTTAGCCTCAATGTTTATCAATGTTCTTTTCTTAGGTCACAACAGATTTGGAACAATCAAAACGACAAAACTTTTATTTTGGAGCAAAACTTGTTCGTGGGGCGTACATGGATCAAGAACGTGCTCGTGCTATAGCATTAGGCTATCCAGATCCTATAAATGAGAATGTTGAAGCCACAACAAACATGTATCACAAAACTTTGTTAGAATGTTTAAGACGCATAAAGGTATATTCTGATCTGCAAATTGTATATTTTTTTATCTATTTTTATATTTATATTAAAATAGATAAAAATTTATTAAAATAGATATTAAATTTATTTCAGTATTTTTGTTCCAAAAATTTTTTTTCAAAATTTTTTCAAAAATGTTTTGAAATACTTTTTCATACTAAATGAAAAAAATTTAAACAATTTTTGGTCAATAATGAATATTTTAGTTTTTTATTGTATCTACATATATTTATTTAAGACAATTAAAGTCGTTTTGCATTACATAATATCTTAATTTTACATAATATCTAGATCCTACCAGTAAATACAGTTTTCATTTCCCTTTCCCGAGATTTGATAATTTAAAATTGATTCTATTAATTAAATATTTAAACGGAAAAATTCGTAAAAATAATTGTCAAAAAATTTTATGAAATAATCAAGAAAAAGGACTAAAGAATTATAATTTTTGATGAAATTTTTAACTTTTTTTTTATTTTGCTCCATTAGATTTTCAAATTTTGAAATAAGTAGTTAAGGCAAAAACATAGAAATTTTTTTTAATATACATATATGTATATATTTATATTTTAAGATATTGAAAGATGAAAAACAAGATCCAAAAAAAATTTCAATAATGGTTGCATCTCATAACGAGGACACTGTGCGTTTTGCTATTGAAAAAATGAAGGAAATTGGAATACATCCAGAGGACAAAGTCATATGCTTTGGTCAGCTATTAGGAATGCAAGATCCTATAACTTTCAGTTTGGGTAAATGATATACACTCAATGCTTATTATTGTTATGTTAATTTAACAGAAAATAACTTAATTTCTAATATAGGCCAAGCTGGTTATTCTGCGTACAAATACGTACCCTATGGACCAGTTGAAGAAGTTTTACCTTACCTTTCCAGAAGGGCTCAAGAGAACAAAGGTATTCTGAAGAAAATTCAAAAAGAAAAGCGTTTGATGAAAAAAGAATTGATAAGACGCATTCTAACTGGAAAAATCTTTTATAAGCCAAAGGGAGACTATTTGCCAATATAAATTGTCTATTTAAAAATATTACAATGGCTTTTACGTTGTTACCCAGTCAAATAGAAAAACTAAACTTTCCGTGCAGTTTATTATTACGTAAATGTTTTTAGAAATAAGAACTACCTATCTCATGCTGCTTACCTGTTAAACGCTTATAATTTAATGTTTCAATATCTCAACTTCTTAATTTTTACAACCAACATCATTGTGATATTAAAATTATTGGTACTTAATGCTTTATTTTTACGTTGTAATAAACTTTTTACGCTTGTAAATTGGTTCTAATTCTATGTTTTTATATTGTACTTATTCTAAAAATAAATATTTATTTTTCTGTTTCAAATAAAATTTTTCCTAATTAAAGTACAAAAGCAAAAATATTAATTTTCGGTTCATATTTGAAATATGTAGTTTATTAAATTTAATTTAAATTATTTAGTTATATTTTTTATCTCAGTATAAATGTATAAATTTTTTCATCCCTCTACCTTCTTTTATCTTGCTTTTGTAACTTTACAGCCTTTTTAAAGCTCATAAAAAGACAGAAATATTTTTCAGTCCTTGTGTCAAGGTGTCATACTGTTACAATTAATATTTCTAGTGATGATATTAATCATTTTATTTTATCATACATTTATGCTCTCAGTAATAGAATTCATTTTCTTTTGTTCAAAGTATTTTACCTAACTTTTAGTAAAAAAATAATTTATTAAATTCTAATGTTGTCCGAAATGTTAGTAATATGCATTAATGTTTTACATGAAGACACAGTTCATATGGCTATTGTCAATTTACGAAGATGAATACTAGTTCTTACTGCTAATCATGTTGTGTATAAAACCATAAGAAACAAAGACAATAAAATGTTAAAAACAAATACTGGTGTAAAATAATATTCAATTTTTACCTAATCGTAAAGAACAACTTTTCATTTCAAGGAAATTCGGGAATATCAGGTAACTACTGAAAGGCGCTGCTTGTGTGTGTATGTACATAATTTTTAAACTTCACTATACTTACTTTTTTACTTTATTTCAAAGAAAAATGCTGTATTATTTTGAAAAGGCTCTGTTCTTATATAAAGCACTGCCATGTTATATAACTCAACTTTCGTCTTCAATACTTAATTTTATAATTTTATCTCAAAACTTTTTTTGATCAAAATTTTATAATCCTACTAAAAAATCTAGGTATTTAATTTGTTGAATTTGGTGAATTTGAGGTTTGGAAAAGTGTACATTTAAGTTCATATTTTGTTCAACTTTTTAAATAATCTCTGATTTACTTACAAAATTTTTAAGTAAAACTAATTGTGTATATAGTACGTTATAATTTTAGCTTTATTTAATAATAAAATTTACAGTTATAATATACAATTTATTTAGGTTATAGCTGGCGTTTTTCTAAGTTTCTTCCTTGCGTCAAAGTATTTATTGGCTTGAAAGGCGACGAAAACATGTAGGACTCGAAGGTTTGAGGTAATTGAGCTCGCGGTCGATGTAATATACTTGAACTAACCATATGACTACTATCAAGAGATGATGGTATTGAATAGTTAACAATATTGTTTTGCCTTTCTAATTCGATGTAATTATCTTTGAAAAAAAAAATGTTTTTTTTTGTTCAGTTTCGTTTAGAAGAATATACATAACTGAATTATTTTAAATAGGTATATGTATGTATCATGTTTTATCAAAAAAAAAAAAAAATAAATAAATAGAAAAGAAAAAAAAAGTACTTTAAAATACATTGAGAAATTTTCAAAAATCTTTCGAAAAGGTCTGTTTCATTGCAATGTGATAAATCACACATATGTATGCATATATTTTGCATCTCATAGCTAATATTAGCTCAGATGCTTATGTTTTACAGATTTAAGATGATAAAAAAATGTTCATACTAAGCATAAAGCTCCAAAGTGTAAGCAGCTTAAATTTCTAATCTAAAATCAGAAATCTAAAAATTGTACAAGAGCTAAAAACATCAAAATGTGCACTGGTTCAAAAATATTTGAATATATCAACCGGATAGCAAAATCTTTGTGAAAAATCATCATGCATATGTGCCATTTATAACATTTATCTATTTAAATGTGATAATGTGATAATCGCCAATGTGATAAATCGCATTAAAAGTAAGTAAAAAATCGAACATAGCAAAGGCAACTGTGGATTCCAAATTGAAATTTCTCTCATAGAACTTTACTTTTTTTTGTAGCAAACTAATAAATTAAATTAAGTTTTCCCCCCCCCCAACAAAGTTTCCTCGTGAAAAAAAGGTTCCACGGGCTGAAACGTAAAATGAGAATTTTGAGGGGTAGGTGAATTTCGTTTTTTGACCATAAATTCGTCTAAATTAATGCTTTTGTGCATAAATTATATACCAATAGACACAAAATTAAAAAAAAAAAGACAAATCGATTGATATACATCAACAACCACATCCAAGAAAAAAATTATTTCAAAAATTGGGTTTAAAGTGGAAAAATAGCCCAAAATGCTCCTCGTGCTATCCCTTAATGCCATCTTTTCTTCACAAGTACTCAAGATAGTCATAGATAAATGCATATTAAATGAAGGAACACTCTTTTAGCTCTTCATTAGATACATTATCATTTTTCTAGTTCTTAAGAAAATTGTCATTATTTGGCTAAAAACATGAAAAACCAAAATTATTAAATCATCAACTACAATACTTTTTAACGTTTTATCAAGCTATTTTTTTTTGTTTATTTTATATATTATAATATAAATATATTATTTGCTTTTAATGCTTTTAGAGTTCATAAAAAGTAATTTTAGACTTACAGCTCCAAATTTCTCTTTATCAGATTTATTGTCAAAATTTTCTATGAACCTCTGAAAACTGTCAATATTCAGTTCATTTTTTTGACAGTTTTTAACCATATGACTACCATCAAGAGATGATGGTATTGAATAGTTAACAATATTGTTTTGCCGAGTATTTTAGTCCACCGTTGGCTTTATTCTGTGATGAAAAATAACATTTGATATGGAATATAACATTTTTTCTAAGATATTACAATATTTAAGAAAACATTTATTTTTTCATATTTTTGATTTTAGCCATTTAATGTTAATTTGATATGCATTTTTTTATAATTATCTTGAGTATTTGAAGAAAAGATGACACGAAGAGATCGCATTCAGACCGCAGATGAAGAGATGACATGTTCGAGGAGCATTTTGGGCTATTTTTCTACTTTAAACCCAACTTTTGGCAAAACTTTTTTCTTGGATATTTTTTTCTTGGTTATTGTTGTATATCAATCGATTTTTTTAAATTCTGTGTCTATTGATATATATTTTATGCACAAAAGCATTAATTTAGACGGATTTATGGTCAAAAAACGAAATTCACCTACTCCTCAAAAATGTCATTTTACGTTTCAGCCCGCGGAACTTTTTTTCACGAGGAAACCTTGGAGTTTTTGGGCTTTTTGGAATCAGTGGTGCACAATCTTTAATTCTGGGGAGGTAACTTTTTGAATTTAGATATTTGGTGAAATATCATGCCTATTATATAAAATATATTTTTTAACTAGTGCAACGCAAAACGAAATGAGAAATAAGAAAAATTCTTAGAAAATAAATAGATAAAACGTTAATTACCTTTGATATCCTTGTCATCATGGAGCATTGACGAAAATGATTGCATGAAGAATAAATCTCTCTCTTTTTCATTCTGATCTATCTGATCTTCTTTTGTGTGCAATGACTCTTTTGGTGAATCGGGTATTGGTGAATGTGTAGTTAATGATACGTCGGAATCAGAGTCAATATCAACTCCTAACAAATCAATGTTTTCTTGGCAATTTTCTGAATTTTGTGATTTTGATAAAGATGTTTGGTATGATCTGAAACACAATATAATATTCATATATGTTATGTGCATAACTTAAACTATAACTTTAATATTAAATTATTATTTTCTTTTCTATTTCATATTAAGGCAAATAAATCTAATAGTTTCATTTTTTGTCGAAAAAGTAAAAAAAGTGTAAAAAAATTAAACAAAATCTCCCAAAATAAAAATTTTGAAAAAAAATTAATGTAAGGCAAGTGCAATTTAAAAAAAAATGTTTCACATTATTTTGGACCTCAAAAAGTAAGAAGGTGGGAGTAATGAATAATGATAATGGAAAACAATGGTTTTAATGATTTTTCCATCTTTTTCACTATTTTTGAAGAATTTCAATATTCAGTCAATTGTGTGCTTTACAGACATTTTAGATCTTTTATTTTAACATTTTGACAATTTTCGAAACAAAAAAAATAAAAAAAAAAGTTTTAACGACTTTTTTAAAAACTAAAACTTCTTGGCAAATTCCTTACTATTAATTTTTTAATTTTTTTCTGTGAAAATTAGTCTAACCCTTTAAAAAATTGCATAATATAACAAATTTTAAGATTTCAACCAATTTTTGATGATTTTTTGTCATTTATCGTATGTTTTGAAGGTAAAAATATTTCAAAACCATTATCATTATTCTATTATTCCCTCCTTGGATTTTCGGAAAAAGTTAGGTGGGTGAACATGTGTAACATTTTTTTGTCATTTTTTGTAACTTTTAGTATATTTCGAGCTGAAATTGGGAGGGGGGGCAAATCAATAAAAAATTGTCTTTTTTGTCAATTTTCGGGTATTTTTGTTATTTTCAGTATATTTTGAGGTGAAACGAGGGGCAAATGCCCCCATGCCCCTTCCCCCTGGATCTGTCCTTGTGATAACAGTTACACACTGAATGGTAAAAGTTTCCAATAGTTTCCATCGTATTTAATATACCTAAATATACCTAATATACCTAGCGTTACTTAGCTTTTTGTTTTAAAAAGAAAAGTTTAATTCAAAGTAAATTACTTTTTTGAGTAATAATTCACTTTAGTGGACTCCAAAACTTTGAAAATTTTTATACAAATATCTTAAAAGTTCAAAAATGGTCAAAATTTTATCTTTTTTAATTAAAAATTACAAACACATACGAAACAAAAACAAATTGAAACAAGAGTCTTGAAAAAACTACTAAAGATTTTACGAATATACTAATACTATACACTTACTATTTTTATGAAATTTTATTAGAAAAATCTTATTTCTCGGAAAATTACTACCTAAAATCTTAGACTTCTGGAATCTTGAAGCTCGATGATCAAATGCTCGAGCTTTAAGCCTGATTTCAAGCAAGCAAACTCAAGCTTTGTCACCACTACTTTTAATGTTGTTCACGAAATCACTAAATTTTTAAGTTTTCGAATATTAAAGTAAAAAGTCAAAGATATAGAACTGAAAATTTGAATGGATTTAGTTTTTCATCAGCTTCAGTGTTTCCAATTTGGTAAACATTTTAAGTCGAAACATTATCTTTCGATGATCTTTAAAATAAATATTAGAGCTATTATTAATGCGTTGGGTAAATAGAGCATTTTATGACCCCAACCTAATATAATGGGGAACCGTCGGATTAATTTACCCCAAATTTTTTTGGGGGCAAAACGTAATTATGAAACTAATCATTAAATGGACTTAAATTTTGATTTAAGAATCTTTTTGAGAGTTTTTGTAGTATGTTAGGATTTCTTAATGCTAGTCATAGATTTTTTTGTAATTTAATATATTAATTAATAATAATTTTAATAATATAAGCTCCTCTATTTTAAAAAAATGATAAGGAAATGATAATGAAAAAGTGTTAACTTTATTCTTGTGGAATTATGTAAATATATGAAAAAATAATATTTGAAAAACCTATTTCACATTACTTTAAACTTTGAAGTGCTTTTCAGATACAAATGTTAAAAAATGTAGGGTCTAGAATGCTTTATACTGTGAAAATTTAAGCTTTCTCGGTAAACGCCGCGGAATGAGTCTTAGCTTTTTATCTGTTAAGCAGGCGCCCTAAAAATTCAATTCTCCCTCTTAGAAGATCCCAAAGGGTTTCAAAAAAACCTTGGTAAATTTTAAGCATGATTAGTCAGAAAAGTTTTACGATATGACCGTCTTCAGTCCTATACGCTAAGGACTGGACTAAGCTGACTCCCAATATTAATTTAATGAATAATAATGACTTCGATAAAATACTGAACATTTTTTAAAGAGCTTAATTTTAAACAAAACAAAAAATCAAATTTTACTCAAAATTTTACTTTTTTCAAATCAAATTTTTTTTCAAATCTTTGAACTTGCCTCAAAATAAAAAAAGGAAAAAATCCCACAATAGTGCAACTTCGAAAAAAAGGAAAATTTAAAGAGTACAAGTTGATAAGAATTTTTTTAAACATAAAAAAGTTAAGGTTAAATGTAATGTTTAAAACTAATACTAACCTGTTCTTAGCTGCAGCTGCACGGTCTCTCTGACGACGGTTTTTAAACCAATTTCCAACTTGAGTGGGTGATAGCCCAGTTGCTTGTGCTAATTCTCGTTTTTTTGTAGGATTTGGATATGGATCTTGCAAATACCACTCCCTTAATAAACTTCTTGTTCTCTCTTTGAAACAATGTGTTTTTTGCTCACCATCCCAAATAGTACGAGGCAAAGGAAATTTTTTACGAACCCTGTATTTGTCAACTGGACCTGCATTTGAAAATTGAATTAAAATGAGTTAAATTGAGTAAAAAAAAACTAAAGAGTATTCAAAAATTTGTTCATGTTCACATAAAACTATCATGAAGTGAATTCATCTTACCTAGCGGTCTACCTCTTAGTTTTTCAGCTTCATGATAGTGAGCTTCGAGCCACATTGCTTGTAACTTGCCATGAGATGTTTTAGTAAATTTATTTCTCTCTAATATGTTATATAATTCCCTACAAAAATGAAAAAAAAATAACAAATGATAATAACTGTTTATTGTTAGACTATTACTTTTAATGTGATTGGAAATAAAATATAAAAATGTGTTACCTAAAATTCCCCGTGTGATATGCTACAATTGCTCTTGCTCTTAGAACTGCTTCTAGTTTGTCAAGTTCACCAAAGTTAGGATGAGCTACTGGTAAGCTCCATAAGAACCTAGCTAAACGTTCAATGTCTCCAGAATCTTCTAGGGTTTCACATACAGTCGAAACTTGTGAAGCTGTGAAATTTAGCGTAGGTAAGGCTAATATTGGGCTAGGCGCCAAAACAGGATGTGAAAAATGATCAAGAGACTCTGATGGTACAGCCATAAGAGCTCCTTTTATTGTGTAGTTGTGTCGAATTTGATATTAATTATTATTCAATTGAATATTAATGTCTGTATTATATAGTTATAAATCACTTATTTTTTTCATGTTTATTCCAATTGTTATAACGCATTTGGTGTTTTTTTTTTATTTAATTTTAATCTTATGACGTCATTTGCACTAATTCTCATTGAACTATTCTTTTACTAAAAATCACAATTAGCAGCTTTTGTTGAAATCACTGTTTGAGAAAAGTATCATTTTTAGTTTTTAACAACGGAAACTTGTTTCATTACTGAACAAGGAACATTTGAACTTAACTAGCGAGAGGCAGTAAAGAAACGCCCTTTTGCTTTCGAATTTGATTCGTACAAAAGTAACCAATCGAGTGAATGGGAGTGTAGTTATTTTTTGAGAGAGATAGAAGATTTTACACACAGAAAAAGTTTCCACTACTAAATAAAGAACATTGAATGTCCAGGAGCCACAGGCTCTATAACAGTCACTTCTCTGGTGTATTAAGAATAAAATGATTAATAATTCATTCGACAATTAAAAAAAATAATACATGTTTTAGGTATCCTTAGTTGGATCCTTGTGGAAATCTGTTTTTTGTGTAATGTTGCTTTGTAGAAATATTTCTTCTAATTCATAATAGCAAAGAATATCTTTATAAAAACATATTCTTATGAATATAAAATAAATAAAAATTCACAGGTCAAAGTTTCCAGTTTTTACTCGTACTCAATGAAAATAACACAGCATCAGTTTGGAATCCATTGATTTAGTAAATTAAATTTTTGTATCATATAACTTTGGTAACTTACAACTAAAATTACAACAAAACTAATATATTCTAAGCATGTAATTGAAAATTTGTATTTAAGTTTCCAATATAATAACAATTTTTGTAATTTTTGTTTTGTATTACTAATTTAATATATTAAATTAATTTTATATATTATTTATTATTAAATTTTATTTTTTTATTTAGATAATAATACTAAGATTTTCAGTTTTTGTTTTAGGAGATATCGGAATATATTTTTTAAGTAGGTAATAAAGCTTTTAAAGTTTTCTGCTTTAATTATATTCATAAGGGTGTTGCAAAAACTTATCTAGTTTCGCGTTTCCTCTCCCATAAATTTTATCTACACAAATTTTGAAAAATGAAATGTCTGGTTTCAGCTTTTTTTATGATTTTTTCTGAATAAAGACCACGCCGTAAATGGATGATTTGAAATTTGCTAAATTGTTTCCCGGCCGAAAAGGATAAATCGCACAACTGCAGTTTTTAACAAACTGAGAAAAACGATTTAAAGTTTTTACGGGTTTTTAGCTGTTAAAATTTATTTATAAACTATTTCTACATTTTGAAGCTCACAAAAGTAAATCATTGGCCAATAAAAACAATTTTTGTGCAATCTAATCTCTAAGGGTAGTTTTAGGAAATTTTTTATTGAGGAAAGGGATAAATCGCACAATTGCAAAAAATTTCATATAAAAATGAGATTTTTTAAGTCTTCCAATTTGAAGATTTTTCCCAAATTTTTAGCGCATTTTCGAAGAACAGAAAGGCGCTATTGTGCTTGGTTGCGTGTCCGTCCGTCCGTAGCAAAACTTGTAAGAAAAACTTGTATGGAAAACTTGTATGAAAAACTTGTATGGAAAATTTATGAACATTCTATGAAGTTTCTCGAAGCTTCTATGAGCTTTTTCAAACATTCTATGATATTTGTCGTACATTTTTGAAGTTTCTTTAACACTTTGCCCCAATCCACATTCGGAAACTTTGACCTACTGCATATTTTGAATTTCAATAAAAAAAGCTCGATAACTGATTACCAGTTTTCGTTCAAAATGACTTTTTATGCAATAACAGAGCATAAACAATACACAAATATTAAAAAAATTGATTTGAAGAAATTTTGAAATTTGACTTGTTAGCAATTTGTGCAATTTATCCTTTTAGTTGCAATTGTGCGATCTGGCATATTGAAATAAAACTCATATTTTTAAAAAGCTCTCAATGTCCCGTGAGTCACACTACAGTTTCAAGCAATTGTCTTTACTTGTCACGTACAACGTGGTCCGATTTCGGGTTTCCGGTCGTAAAAGTTTTAAGCGCCTTGTCGATCATTGCGTATCGATAAGTCATGATAAACTTTTACGACTTTCCTAAAATGTAATGGAAGTCTTTGTCAACAATGAAAACATTGTTGCAAATACTTTCGTTAAGTTTTTGGAATATAAACCGCGAATACGCGAAAGAATAGTAAGTTGGGTTTAGACCTGTTAAGTAAACTTATGTAAAATTTGTGTTTAAAGTAATAAATAGTGTTTCCTTTAAAGCATATTCCGGGCGAAAAGGATAAATCGCACAACTAACATTTTTAACAAACTGAGAAAAATCGATTTAAAGTTTTTTACGGTTTTTGAGCTGTAAAATTTTTTTTAAAAACTATTTCTTCATTTTTAAACTTACAAAAGTAAATAATTGGCCACTAAAAACAATTTTTGTACAGAAAAATTTTTTATCTACTCTCAAAGGGGTAGTTTTGGGAAATTTTTTATTGAGAAAAAGGATAAATCGCACAATTGCACAAAATTTCATATAAAAATGAGATTTTTCAACTCTTCCAATTTCAATATTTTTCCAAATTTTTTGGTTCAAGTTGACTTTTTATGTAATAACAGAGCATAAACAACACAAAAACATGAACAAAAAACGATTTGGAGAAATTTTTATATTTGACTTATTACCATTTGTGCGATTTATCCTTTTCGTCTATTCTTTCTATTGAAATAAAACTGGTATTTTTCAAAAATTTTTGAAAATCTCTCAATGTATCTTAAAATACTCGTCTTAAGGCATATTTTCTCATTCTTAACTCAATTTTGTCAAAAATGTCAGTTGTGCGATTTATCCTTTTCACCCGGGAAATAGACCCGTGAAACCCGTCTATGAAACCCGTGAAGATAAAAATGTTCTTAACTACAACTTTATTTTAGATTTTTTTTTGCCACAAATTTTTTTTTTTGTTTTTAAAAGTTAGTTTATCGTGTTCTATGATCAAAATCCCCACGATACCTAAAATTTGAGCGAAAAATATTGATCCGTTAAAAAGATCGCTAGGACCTATATTTGGCTATTTTAGGGGCATTTTCGAGGTACTTTCATCTCATATCGTATGGAAAAATCATCTCAAATGCAAAGTGTTGTATATCATTGGAATGAGGACAAAATTTCTGATCAAATGAGATTATTTTCAGCACAATTTGGTAAAGCTTTTGAACTCTTATGGTTCAAAAAGTACGTTTTAGAACCATTTTTAGGGGTTTTTAAAGGCTGTCGGATAATTTAATGGGCCATAATGGAATAAAATTGGTTTTAAAATGTTGCTGAGAAAATTGCACAAAAGTCTGTCATACTTCATAACCTTCTTAGAATGATCTTCAGTTGAAAAACAGTTTAAGGTCAAAATTAGTTTAATGTCATCGAGCTCGCACTTCAGTCCACTATATCTTCCATTTTTAAGCTTTTATCCACAAATAATGTTCTACATTTTTATACAAAATTTTTTCAGCAACATTTTAAAACCAATTATTTTGTATTTTGACCAATTAAATTTGCCCACAGCCTTTGAAAACCTCCAAAAACGCACTTCAAAACAAAATAAGTGTTATTTTGAGAGAAATGTTGTCCTCTTTCCAACGCTATATAACACTTAGCATTTGAAATGATTTTTCCATACGATATGAGATGAAGGTACCTCGAAAATGCTCCCAAAATAGCCAAATATAGGCCCTTGCTATATTTTTAACGGATCAATATTTTTCGCTCAAATTTTAGATATCGTGGGGATTTTGATCATAGAACACGAAAAACTAACTTTTAGAAACAAAAAAAATTTTTGTGGAAAAAAAAAATTCTTAAATAAAGTTGTAGTTAAGAGAGTAGCCTAACAAAAACATATGCGAAAAAAATTTCCGAATGCAACTAATATTTTTCAGAGGAGCCCAATTTTGAGGGTTTTGAATAAAATTTATAAATATGGTAGTTTCAAAAGTTTTAACAAAAAATTTTTTGATGAAATTTTTTAAAATACAAATACAATATAAAAAAATAAAATAAAATAAAAAATAAATTTGGTAAAAACAACAAAAATATTGATCAACGGTCCAAAATTTTATCAATTGGTATGAAAAATAGTATCAATTAGTAAAGATTAAGTCAAATCAAATCAAATAAATTTTAAGTCGCCGTATGCAATCAAAGTAGTCAGGTTGAAAATGCTTCAAATATAGACAAAAAATTTGGCGCACTTTTCGAATGTTTTTGTCGACGTACATTTGAAGCCGAAAAAAATTTTTGGAAAACCAACGAAAAAATATCTTGCATTTTTGTTGTCTTTTTCACCGTCTATACAAAAGTTTTCTTATATTTGACATTATTTATGAAAAAGTAAATATGAAAACTTATGATTCGAAATTGATTACTTTTGTGACTATTTTTTTTACTTTACTGCAAAATTGATTAGTTTATAAAATAGATTAATAGTCATTAATCTAAAAACCCCTGCTTGGATTTTCTTTTTGTTACAAATAACAACAGTAATAGAAAAGTGTTACAACATTAAAATAATGGGAAGAATTCTAGGGGCGGTCCTACAATGAATTTTCTTCTATTGGTTAAAAACTGTGCAATAGAATTATTAGAATGAAACGACAAATTAAGATAGAAGATTATTCAAATACTTGAAGTTCGAGCTTTGTTAAAGAATTGTAAGTCGCTTAAAGTGTACTAAAATGTAAAATATAAGAGAAATTTTATTACTTAAAGGTACTTTTGAAACCATTAGGACATCTCAATATTTACGAAGATGTGTATTAAATATTATAATATGTATATTATAGACTTTTTATGATTCTACCTCAATCAATTCCTCACACTATGTATTTTAGAAGACGCCAATGTGCTAAAACTTAAACGTTCGTCTATGATATAGAAATACTTGTGCCGCGGTTAAGACTTCGGCACTAAACTTCAACTATACGATTCGTTATAGCGAATACTTAGTTTTAAATTTACATCAATCCAGTTTGATGTCTTTGCATTTTTGAGTTCGCTAGATCTGTTTATGAGGGTTGTTTTACAGTGTTCTAATTTTTTCATATGTCATACAAATTTTACGTAAAATAACATCAATTGCATATGTACAAAGTTGGATTTGTATGACAACTCGAAAAATGTTTCAAATTAATTTTTGAAAGCTACGTTTAATTGTGTAAAACAAATATTATGCCATATCTAACGATTACTGCAATAGTCACTGAATCTAATTAAATTTAGCTTTTCAGTTACTATTTATAAGGGTCGTCTTAATTATCAGAAGAGATCAGCCGATCAAATGAAGCTGTAAATTTTAAATATTTTTTAAATTTATTGTAATTTCAACCTTAATATCTTTAATGGCTATAAAAAAGTGCTGCAGTTGTAATAGGTATTTTCTTACCTTTTCTTCCTTATTTAAGGAAATACCCGAATATATAATGTTTGAAATAGTAAACAAGGCAATGAATTATAAAGAAGTGTTATGTGAGGCCAAAAACGAAACTCACATTATTAGAATTTCAGTATGAAAACGCAATCAAACGCTAATTAAGGAAGATCCAAATAAAACTCAATAATTTTGTCCGTTGCCCCATTTTATCCGGGCAAAAAAAGTTGAAAATTTAGTCGTTTGTTTTAAAATTTTTCAAGAATATATTTTTAAAGTTAAAGTTCGATAAACTAAATAAAATAGTGAAATTAGAAATTCAACAGTAGTATTTGTCCTCTAAAAATATTTTTTATAAAATCACTGAAGTTCTTTAAAACAAAATTGACAATTATATTTTAAGTTTTAATTATTTATGCATGACTTGTATTTTTATCTATATGTAACTAAAATGTTATTAAATCATTAACTTTTTGAATAATAAGGAAAATATGACGTCGTATAAACTCTCTAAAATTAAGATTTTTTGTTACAAGTTGTTAGAAATATTCCAGAGCTTCAAACTTTCCTGATCTGTTTTTTAACTTAATGAGTAAACTTGTATATTTTTCACAAATTTTCATTTAAATTTGAGCTACTTTTTAAAAAAAATTTCTTAAAAGGGGTATTTTACTAAAAAGTACGTCGTTAATTAAGGGGGGGGGGAGGTCATTAAATTCCGACGGTTTCTGATTATAGGAGGGGTCATTAACTGTCCTTTTTTATCCGACACCGTAAATGGATGCCTAAATAAAAAAATAGAGAAAGTAGTCATCTAAAGAACGACTTACCTTACCGCATTTCAATATTACATACCTACGCGTTTTTGTAATCCTTATTTTACATTTTCATACTTCTCAAGTTACATTTTTATTCTCATCATTTCACAATTTCACACTCCTCAAGACACATTTTCATACTCCTCATTTCAAATTATCGTACTCCTCATGACCCTTTCACAATTCCATACACCTCACAACCCAAGAGACTGCCCACAGACCTTCAGAGTCCTCAAATAACTAAGATTTGCAAAAAAAAAAATTTTTTGGGGCACAGGTGACACACACACGGACGAAAAGTTGAGTTTAATACCGCATTTTTTCTTCGAAATGCGTAAAAATGATCTAAAAGTTTGGGCTCGCTTGCTTAAAGCTAGAGCCTTAAGTCAAAAAACTCCGATAATCAAAAGCTGCAGCTTCAAGCCTATTAAAACATAATTAATATTTGTTAACTGTGGTATCGAACTCAAAATGAAGTAAGTATTATTCTTTTGATATTGTAATTGATTTGTTTGAATATTTAATCATTTGATTTATCAGGCATTCTAGCGTTTGAAACCCACGAAAAAAGCGTTTGAAATAATTTCAAAGTCATTTTTCTCGAATTTTTATAAATTAAATTGAAATTTCTAATGGAATATTTTAAATATCAGAGCGTCTAGTTTCATAATATTTTGAGAAATTTTAACATTTAAGCATTTTCGAAGAATTATTTAACCTTAAACAGTGATGTTTGAAACCCACGCGGCATTTTCGATTTTTTTTTTTCAAACAAATTTTTATTTTCAATTTCTCCTCAATTAAACATAATAAAACAAAAACAATGATTGCAAGTGTCTTCAAACATAACAAATTAGAGTACCACATATATAGACCCCGATATTTGATGAGTTTAAAGGGATTTATTGCCCGAAAACCAGTGTTTGAAACCCACGTTTTTGGCAAAATCGTAAATTTTCTGTTTGAATTAAAACGATGACAATGCATCTAGAAACGCAAATGACTATTTTAAACTGAAAGATGATGCCTACATGATTTGTTTTTTAAATTATTGATCAAAAAGTCCAAAAAATCATTTTCAAATTTTCGATTTTTCAAATTCTCTTTCCGTGGAGTCCCTGTTATAAGAAAATGATAACCACGTTAACGTTAATACAATCTAAATAGAAATTCTGGCTTATGAATTTTTGAAAGCTAGACAAACCCTTGAGCCGGAGTTTAGTTTTAAACTAGATTGAAATTATGTGTAGTATATATTTTAATTTTTTTTTAAGTCAATCCACTAACAATTTTTTTTCCACATTTCATTCAAAACCATAGCTGGGATTTGTTTTAAATTTTATTATTATATGTATTTTAAAATACCCAAATTAATTTACTGAAAATAATTTCTGATCATCAACCGAAAAACACAGACAACTCAATTCATGGCAAAACGTAAACACGAAAACGATGTAAATAACGTCTTGCACGGCACTTAAAAATTGTAGCTTTTTAGTACAAAAAATATATATTTTCCATTGCTTTACATATTATACAATTGTTTGTTGTTTGACGAATTATTCTTTCATTAAGAAAATAAACAACAGAACTTTTAAAATAATTACAACTGCTTACAAATGACACAAATCGTTATCGGACTCAACAATTTCAAATGACTTTATAACAAATATACTTTGCATAAATTTTAGATATACAATAGCAAATATATGCAATGAACATCAAAACCAGTAACTTTCAACAAGACTTAAATATTTTAAGATGCAATAATGAAATAAGGACATGTTTCAATACTCATTTTTTAATATCAAAAAAAAAAAAAATTGGAATACATATTATAAAAGTGCTCTCGATAGCTCTAAAAATACCAACATTATATTTTAGAAATTCGTTGTAATAACTTTAAATCACTGCAAATTAAATTTTAAATTTAAGAAGAGGTTTTAATTTCTGGATATTCCAATTTGGCACCATCCTGACAAGTGAATTGAGGACAACAGTATGGGAAATCAGCTGTCTTGTTTGTTTTTTCGGTATCCAACTTGCATTTATCATTGGCAATAGGCAAAGGACCACAATCTTCCACTAATTCGAGCAATCTGTAATTTTCCGTAAATAATTATTATATTAAAACTTATAGCGCTTTTAGTAAATTTTACCTCGGTGATCCATCTTCTGGTTTAACACATGTAGATCGTCCGCAGAATGGCTTCAAGTCCCATTGCTTTCCAGGTTCAAACATAGCACATTTCGTTGATGCAAAGCATACTCCAGGAAAATCTAAAGTAAAAAGAAGATTATGAATTTGAAGTACATATAAGCCACAAAAACTATTATCTGTTCTAGAAGGCACTTCTTTTTTTTTTTTTTGAAGTAGAGTTTAATTTTGTATAACTGTATGTTCTTTATAACATGTACATATGTTTTACGTCATTTGTTTTTATACTAAAAGAAACTGGTCAGTAAATGTTTCAAAAAAGGTGTAGTTACTTATTTTTTTGCAGTAAACAAAAAAAATCAAGCAAATGAGAAAAACAATCTAGATGTTTGTGAATGATTCATCATATTTAGCCATTAACAAACAAATCCAATAATTTTACATAAAAACCCCTATTAACCTGACTCATAATTAAACAAGACCTGGTTTTAGCCAAGGTTCTTCCAAGGTCTTTTTATGTGATATTTTAACATAATTGTTTTCTATAATATTCAATACATCTTTATTTTCTTTTTCCCAGAAAAAATGATTTTGCGCAAAAGTAAATACAAAAATTTGTATATATTAACGTAGTTAGACAAACGCTTCTAAATTGTATGTATATATTGTAGTACTGAGAGTTAGCTAATTAGATAATATTTTCGTAATTTTGAATACAAATAGTATGTATTAAACAATCTTTGTAAAGCTTTAAACTCAATAAAGATTTATGTATAAGAACGAGGAAAATGTAAAACAAAATTATTTTGTATAGGTCGGTACATAATAAAATATCTGTGGTGTTATTTAAAAAATAATATTATAATGTCTTGCTATTTGTCTTTTTAGAATATTTTTATTCAAACTATTCATTCCATTAATAAAGAAGTGTATTTTTTGGGGAAATCAAATTCATTTTCCCAAGATTCTAAATTCAGCTCATCTTATAATCTAATATTCCCCTTAATATTTCTTAGATTTTTTAGCATTCTTGTAAATTTCTCTGGAACGAGGTTCTAAGTCTTACACTTTTTCCACTACCGCTTCATTCGTAGTCTAATTTAATGGAATGTATCTTGTAATAGCTTAGTTTTTTCTTACTAAACTACTTTTATCGATCACATTTGATTAAATTGTTGCATAACAATATCATTAGTATTGTATAGTCTTACCTCTTAAGACATCGGCAGGAATCAATCGCTTGTATACCTTGATACCATCATCAGATTTAGTGTCAGTTGCAAATGATAATGTTATTGTGACAAAAAATAGGAAGCACAAGCCGTAGAAATTCATTCTCTTTAATTTGGAATATATATATATATATATATTTTTTTTTTGACTTGATTACCGTCTATCTTACAAGACAACAAAAACAAGTTTGTTAACTGACGCAGTCTTAAACGTTTTCAATTGGACTGAAGCAATAATGTAAATTTTTGCTCATAATATTCAATCAAGCTGAATATGTGTGAGTGTAAAACATACTTTATATACTTTGAATTAACGACTGTCGTATTCACAGTTTTCTTCTAGATCATTCGGACTTTTAAAAATTTCCAAAACAATCGATTTCTGAATAATATTTGAAAAAACATTTTTCGGTTTCTTTTAAGGAATTACAGCAAGTAGAATGACGGATCATTATGTTCGACTGCTATTTTGTATTTTAATATTCGCCCTTACAAAAGTGAAGTTATGGAGTATTTTCAATCAGTGTAAACAATTTAAAATACAATCGAAAGTGGCTCATTAAGGTTGCGAATATGTATTATTTATGTATTTACTGCACATTTATGCCCTTTAAACACAGAAAATAAGTTAAGCTTTAAGGACTAAAATAATAATAGAAAATTACTTCTCCAAAACTACTTTTATATAGATTTGTTTAGAAAAAACCAAAGTCCAATGTATACCTAATTAATAATAATAAAAAAAAATCAGACAAATGGGATACACATATACACAAGAAATGGAATACTAACTATGGTGCTTTTTGATATTACACAATAAATATAAAAGTTCACTCTATCATTTTAAAATTATGTTGTTAAATCGTCCATTGGATTACGTTTAATCATATAGTTTCATCATATTATGCGACATACACAGATGACTCAACTAGACATATTGTCTCTGTAACTTAGTTTTAACTAAATACAGAAAAGAAGGTCTTAAACTTTAAAAAAACGAGAAATTTAGTCTTGTTAAAAAGTGCCCCGCAATAGTATAATGTTTAATATATTTTTATATAATTTAAAACCTACGCTACACATCCAAAACCAAAATTCAAGGTAAACAATTACTTTTGCTTTCATCAAGTTTAATTTCGTAAAAGCTTATGATTTTGGTATTTAAAATTGTTATAAAATTACAAATTACTTATAATAAACAAAGCTTTAAAAAAAAAGAGTAACACTTATTTTTGTAAAAAAAAAACTCGAATAAATAAATCCTGGTATGCTAAAAAGGACAGAAAGAATAGTATCGAACCTGGTGATTAACTTTTCTTTTTTTATTTTCTATTCAAAGTTGTGTGCGTGGGTGTGTCATCCAACCCTTGTCTTTCTTACTTTCTCTAAAAATTTACATCGCCGTTTACTTAACTGACGGGTAAAGTGTTAACAGAGAGTGTTTTACAAAAGATTACTCATGTATTTATTACTCATGTATCGCCCTTTGTATTTAGATAGTCAAAATCAAGTAAATTATAAGAACAAACTTTGTAGAGTAGGTACCGCATGCTTTTTCGATACTAAGATCAATAACTGAGACTGCGCTTTTCAACATTTCCATGGAATAAGTGTTCGTGAATACCTTCTTAAAACATACTTCACTTTTTTTTAAAATAAATGTGTAAATTGTGACACTGTAAAATATGCATGTCCGGTGATTGAATCACGTAAATAGAAAACGAGTCTTTTGTTAATTCCCCCACGAAAACTTAGATTTTCATTCATATGTCAACGCTTTTTCATTGTACATATGTAATTGATTTTATGATTCATTAATTCATTTGATGCTTTTCTTATTGTATTACAATTTTCATCCACGAAATATATGTTTTTGAGCATACTTTTTCGATACTTTTTGTTCATATCTTTTAATATCCCAATTTTATTTTAAAAAAATATAATATTTAAATAAATAATGAGAAAACAGAATAGTAATAGACATTATTTATATCATAATCACATATTTGCCGTCGGTTCTATATTCAATTAGATTTTTTAAACAAAAATCTTGTTGTCAAAGTAAATGTTATGTGTTTTGCTGAAACGCTTAAGATTAAATGTGCATTCAAAAGTTTGTGGTCTTTCCTATATGCCTTCTTAATTAGGTACACAAAAAAATTAAAATATTCTTTAGAAATTTAATTGCAAAAAGTGGGTTGTAAGTGAAAATTTTGGATAAAAAGTAATAAAAAAATCAAGACTTCCATGAAAATTTTTTTCTAAAATAGGGAAAATACAGTATATGTGTTCACTTAATGTGTTCACTTAAATTAAGCAAAAAAAAACCTGTAGAATTTCAAATTTTTTACAACGATTTTTTAAATTAGAAAAAAAAATTTGAATTTTTAAGGATTATATGGTAGAAAAACGATTTTGAAAGGTCAGCACTTTTTCCAATTTGAACACTTTCTTACTTGAGAGAACTTGACTTTTTGTATTAATAACTAAAAAAAAGAAATTTATAAATAAAATACTTTTTTTTTATTTTTGAAAAAAAAAAATCACAAAACAACTAGGTACATTATTCCAAAATTTTATGACCGTTTCTTTATAAAGTTATGAATACCCTTTCACTCCTCATCAAGTTTTTAAAGTTCAAAATCCTTTGAAAATATAAGAAAATTATGATTTATATATAAATATATAGAAAAGTTGAATATTTTTACCTTACTTCTTTTATAAACTTTTATTTATATCAAACAAATTGCATCGAATTATTTTTGTCTAGAGAAGGCCTTAGAATCAAAAAATCATATTGTATTAAAAGAAAATTTCGAGAAAATTAGAAAAAACTTCGTTAGTGAGTGACTAGGAGTAATCCGAATAAATTAAACCTCATTGCATGGTTTGAAGAAAAATTTATTGCATGATTTCGAGAGTGAACTAAATGATTTCAAAAACTAAAAAACAAGCTACTTAGCACAACAAAGCTTACAGATTAACGCTAAGTAGTTTTTTTTTCTAAATTTTTAAAACAACATTCAACAAGGATAACAGCTGTTTTTGCGCCCAAAAAAATCTAATATAGAATTTCCATAAGTGACTCAGGATGCGTAATGGAGATTTACTATGATAGAATAGCCCTTAGGGTGCATATGACAACCACAAATAATGGTGCTCCATGCCAATGCAAATTTTGGGAGATTCAGTAAGAAAAATATTCCTACAATGACAAAAATAGTTTTTGATCTAAATATTTATTTCTTGAGCTTAGAAGATGAAGTTTTTCAAAATTTCTCTTCGATTTTTTTGTTTTTCTTCATAATTAGGACCTTCTCAACTGCTTGTTTCAGCTACTATTAATACTTACATATGTACCATTAATAAGAGTTGGCTTACCCCTTACTAATGGTAGATCAGCGTTGTAGCATGTAAATAGCTGGAATACCATGATTAGTAGTTGCTCCAGCCTTTAATCTATGTTGGACTTCCACAGCTAATATGTTGGGCAGCTGGTCCCTCAACATTGATAAAAGTTGGGCTACTATGAATATATACTTAGAAAGGCGATGGTACTATTTAATGCTGGGCTTTTATTTTTCTGAGCAGATTTATCAATTTCATTCGTCTCAGATCTGTCTGTTAGGTACTGTATTCTGGCGAACAACAAACTCCGGGTGTGGGTTACGATCGCTGGAGGCAACTGGCGATTACATCCCACGCCCGGAGAGTTTTTCATTCGCCGGATCACAGTAGTCAACACATCTGAGACGAATGAAGTTGATAAATCCAAGTTTCAAGTTTCTTGTACAAGTCGAGTTAGTATGGGACCCATTTCTGATCCGAGTTTCAAGTTTCTTGTGCAATTGTTGTACTCCTGATAGACAATCAGACAATTTGAAACTTTGCGGAGTGTATTAAGGACTTATTTAGAGTGAAGAATAGCAAAAAAACGATGGAAAAACCAAAAATTTTGAAAGAAATCCTTCGGGAAGATGAAATTCTACAAATTCCAAGTCCTGTGAGGACCAAATTGGAAGAATTCATCAATTCTAACATTGAAGAAGCTTTGACTCACAAAGCCTTGTGTTCGGCCACCGGTACGTATCATGCAGAATATATTTATGTGTAAAAAAATGACGCCAATTTTTATTATTTTATATTTTTTTTTTGTAGAAAAAGAACAATCGCTCTTGAAACAAGATTTAGCTGAACTTACAAACGAAAACAAAAAGTTGCAAAATGCTTTGGCAGAGTTGGAGCAAATGAAAAGTCAGACGGCAACAAGCCTGGAGAATCTGAAACAGGATTATGAAAAAGTAAAACTAGAGTTGTCCGTCTCTGAGATGCACAAAAACAGTCTGCAAAAACAGAATGACATCTTGACGAATGAAAAAGAGCGTCTTTCTCAAATGGTTGACCGAAGAAATAATGAGGTGGAAAGACTGCAGATTGAACTTCGGGAGCTCGAGACCAAATTGAAGGACAAAATGAACGCTCAGTGCGAGGCATTAGCTCAAATGGATAATTGCTCAACAAAAGAAGCTACCCTGGATATCCGAACGAAAATGTTTGAACAGGAGAAATCCATGTTGCAAAAGCAAATACGAGATTTAAGAGCCGACTCCGAACGAAATATTAATCAGCTAACGAATGTACGGCGAGAATTCACCGTCAAATTGCTCGCTATTGAGTCCCAATTGTATGAAAAAACGGAAGAGCTCAAGTTGAGTAAATCCATTAACTCTCAACTAGAAAAAACCAACGAATCTTTGTCATTTAAAGCAGAAGATTTATCCATTCGAATCAAAACAGACGCTGAAGAGACCCAAAAATTGATTGAGCACTACGAAAAAGAATTGCAGTCGCAGAAGAAACTTGTGACTCTTTACAAGGAAAATTGCGATGAAAGCGATAAAAAGGTAGATGACATGGCAAAAAGTATTAAAGAACTCCAATCACTCCTCCATGAAGCGACTGATGAATATGGGCTACTCGAAACTAAAATGAAGCAAATCGAAGTCAAGAGTCAGGACGAAATAAAGGAGAAAGATTTGATAATTTCTCAGCTTAGAGATCAATTGGCGACTGCACAACATTTAACAGTTGAAATGGATAGGTTGAACAACGACAGTGCTATGGATTGCATAGCACCATCTGCATCAATTACCAAACAATTTGATCAAGGAGGCCTAAGTTTATCTGAACTTTACTCTGCTTACTTGAAAGTTAACGATGAATTGCAAGATCAAAAGAAGCAAAATGAAAAGATGAAAGCTCAACTAAAACATGTTTTGACCGAAATTGAGGAGAGTGCACCAATCTTGAAGAGGCAAAGAGCCGAATATAACCATCTTGTCGAGACAAACGCTTATTTAACACAACAAATTGAATCGACTGGAAATGCCTACAGTGAAACAAAGGCCAAATTTGTTGACTTAAATACAAAGGTGGGTTATCTGCAGCGTGAAAATCAAAAATTGAAAACCGAAAGAGGGGACCTTGCTCGTCAGGTTTGTCATTTGTTACAAAAAATCGAGGAAGCCAGTAATCGATCTTTTACCGACACAAACTCTGAAGTAACAACAGATATGACATCTAGCGAAGTTATTTCGAAGAAATTAGTGACTTTTGCCAACATTGAAGAGCTTCAAGAACAAAACACAAAGTTGTTGTTGCTGGTAAGGGATTTGAGTTCCAAGTTAGAAGAAATTGAAGAAAACACCCAAGTTGAAACTAATGAAAGCCTCAACTCAAAAGTAGCTGCCTATACGAAAAAAATTGAAGAACTTCGTAGCTCTCAAGAGTTCCAAACAGAAATGATTGAAAATTGCATGAAACAAAGAGATCGTTACAAGGAACTTTACTTAGAAAGCATTAAAGTTCGCTCAAACGATTTCAGTGGTAACGCAGACGATACAAAAGGTCAAGGAAATGGTCTTTCCCATGAGTCTAAAATAGACGAACTTTCTAAAACTATTACAAGAAAAGAGCAGGAAATCGACGACCTTAAAAACAACTTTGAAAAATACAAGACCGAAAAATGCATCAATGAAAAATTAATTACTGACCAATTGGAAAATATGAGACAAGAAATTCGAGATTTGACATCCAAGAATTACAAAATTGCTTCAGCACACGAATTCAAGACGGAACAATTGAAAATCAACAATAAGACATTAGAAATGTATAAAAATCAAATTACTACTTTAGAAGATCGCAATAAAGTATATGAAATCACGATTTCACGTCACGAAACATCTCTGAAGGGATTAACAGAAGAAATATTGAAAACTCAAAACAAATTGACAACTACCGAAATGGAATGTCAACATTTGAGACAAGAAGTTCAAAGATTGCGCGAGTTAGAGATTAGATATACGTCTGAAAGAGAATTCATGCAAAATGAAAAACAAACTCAAAGCTTGTTGCTCCAAAATTTGGAGACAATCAAAACAAATATCCAGAAATCAGAGATCGACGGACGTCTGAAACTGGAAAACAACCTATCCGAACTGAGTCGCGAATGTTCCGCATTGCGAAGACGGTTACAAGAGGAACAAGATCGCTTCAGAGAAATACTTTCAAATGCCGAGTCAGAGAAGCGAAAATTGATTGAAACGTTGGACGAAAAAGAAAAGCATGTAACAATGTTAAGCAGCAGGTTAGCTTCGTTGGAGGATGAATTAAAAAACAAAAACGATCATTTAACAGAACTAAATGCCAAATGTAACACTCCGAGTCTCGTGCAAAATGAAGACGAAGCCCAAAAAGTCATCAGAGAACTAAAGAAAAAAATAGAAGAAAATAACATTGATATCGCCTCATTAACTCAACAATTAATGATTGCACGCGAACATGCCTCCCAGTTTTGTCAAATGGCTGAAAAAGCAGAAAAAGATTGGAAAAAAATTAATGGTGATCTTGAAATTAAAAATCAAGATTTAGAAAAGCAATTAATTCATTTGAGGCAGAAAGAAGAAACCCTTAATGAAAAAATCCAAAGCCTTGAAAGAGAATTCGTCTTACAAGCGGCCAACTCGCGTCCAATCACGAATGGAAAGCAAGAGTTTGATAACTTGAAAAAGGAACTAACTGAGGCCATAACCAACTTGAATGAAGTTAAAAATGAGGCTGTCACGCTTCGCGCCCAATACATGGAAGCCTCTAATGATCTGCGAATTGCCGAGCAAAAATATGCCAATGAAATGATTTTGCATTCGGCAGATATTCAAGCTTACTCATTATTGAAAGAGGAACACCAGAAACTTTTGGAAGAATGCACAAATATGAAACTCTCGAAAGAATCAACTAACAATATTCTAGCTCAACACCAAGACATATTAATGAACTTGGAAGAGAAACACCGAATGGAAAAACAAGATCTTGAATCACAAATAAACGATTTGCAGTCGCATAATTCTTTATTGCTAGATCAAGTAGAAACATTGGGATCCAAGCTTGCGATATACACTAATTCAAACGACCAAAATATCAGTTTTGACGAGGACCAATCCAAGTCTTCGGAAGAACTGCTTCGTATCATAAAATACTTGAGAAAAGAAAAGGAAATTGCACTGTCAAAATTAGAACTTTTTAACAACGAAAGCGTGCGTCTCAAAACAGAAAATAAAGTTTTGCAAAAGAATGTGGAAAAACTTACAGAGACGTTAAAGGAAACTCCAACTGAAGCTCAATTAATGATTAATAACACCGTAAAACACGAAGAATTATTGAGAAAGTTAGAAACAATGAATGCAATCACAGACAGCAACAGAATTTTGCGTGAAGAACGCGACTCTCTTTCGGCACGAGTGAAAGATCTATCAGAGTCAGTTAATAAACTCCAGAATGAATTGCTTCCCTTAAAAGAAAAAGACCAAGAACTAACAATGAAGTTGGACGCTCTATCTAATGAAAATGGCTCTTTACGCATTGAAGTGACACGATGGAGACAACGAGCAAACTTGTTGGTTGAACGTTCAAATAAATCCAGTCCAGAAGACATTAAAAAATTGCAACAAGATAAAGAAAATCTATGCAAGGTAAGGATAATATACTCGATTTTTTCGAATTTTCTAAATAATAATTGGCTCATTTCAGACAATAGTAGCAGAAAAAGAAGAGTGCAGAAAGCTGTCGGATGAAATCAATTTACAAAAAACAGAAAAATTAAGACTAGAAGCAGAAGTGTCTGGTTTAAAAAGAACTAATTCCAATTTAAGTGATGAAATCAGCAAGAATATGCTAGAAATAAGTATATTTAAGGAAAATGTCAACAAACTAACATCGGATATAAAAGATCTCAAAGATCTTCACAAACAGGAATTAGAGAAATTAGCTATTGAGCTGTCTGATAAAGATGCTCAATTAACCGACACTAAAAACAAAGAAATGCAGATTCGCAAAATTGCAAAACGATATAAGGATTCCTTTTTGGAGCTACAAAAACAACATGAAAATAAAATGGATCCCGGTAACTCACAAGCAATAAATAATGATGCTACGACTAAAAGTGATGAAATTCAAATCCTCACGGACGAGAATAACACACTCAAAAAGCAAATAGATGAGCTTAAGGCCAGCTTGGAAAAAGAAGAACGTAATAAGTCTTTGCTAAAAGAAGCTAAACAAAGAATAATAGGTTTGAGTGACAAAAAAGATGCGTTACAAAAAGAACTTCAACAACTTAAAAGCAAATTGGCGGTAATTGATCAGGTCAAACCTGAAGCAGGAGTGTCGTCTGAAAATGATGTGATTGCTCAAAAAACAAAAGAAAATGAAGAGCTAACTGCTAAAGTTAATCAATTAACTAGACAAATAGCCTTGCAAAGTGTCAAACCAATGCCTGCTTCGACATCTATTGAAAAGAGCTCTATCGAGCCCGTTCGTACTGCTAATGTGCGTCCTATAACTCCGACAACTCAACATTCCACATCCGTTACTATGTGGAGAGGTAATGAAACACCTCTCGCTAGTATAAAACCAATGACCGTACAAGGTGGAAGAAACGCTGCAATTTTGGGAAGCAATCAGACTCTAGGTATGTGCACCACTTAAACTAAAAAATCTGTTTATTTTTTAGGTTCCTATTAATATGTATACCTGTAATTTTGGTCGTTTCAGGTACACTCATTGAAACAGCTGCTTCATCAACATATTCTGATAGTGTTGCAAACAGCCAATGTGGTACAAGTACTACGATGGTTGCCACCGTTCCTCCGCTTGGTTCTAATGTGGAACAACCACATGAAAACAGTGGTGAAAATTATATGGAGTCGAACAGCTTTCAAGGCGGATCAATTATTTCGCAAACAGTTGCATTAGTGTCACCTCGTGTAGAGACTGCCCATGGAGTAGATACTTCCCAACAAGGTCCAGTAGATGAAAATGATATCTTAAGCAACGATGCGGAAGTAAGATTTTCAACTCAACTTGAAACGATTATTTTTTCATTTTTTTTTTTAATAATTATTTCGTAGCAATCCGAGTCTACAATAAACATGCAACCCGCATCGTCCTCCGTATCTGTTTCTACATCGCAAGTATCTTTAAAACGAAATAGAGATACAGATAGCACTGGTAGCCTTCTTGAATCACCTCAAACTAAAAAGACTCGTTCCGTTTCATTGGAATCTGACAAAAAGGTAGATAGGGATAGGGATCAATTCAACATTATAATAGTAAATAACCGAAAATCATTTTCTTAGGCCTTAACAAAGTTTTTGAACGAAGTGGAGTATCAAGTTCCCACATCTTCACAAAGAGATCAAGACGATGACGTGATTGAAATTGATGATGAAAGAGAGGCCGTACTTGATGTTGGTATTCAGGAGGCATCAACACAAGACACATACGCAGAAGGTAATTTTAAATATTGTCTATGTAACAGAGCTCTTAAAAAAATCTATGTATTTTAGAGCAAAATTCAGCAGACGGAAGCTCTGTCGATCCAAATCTAATGGAGAATCCGAAATCTTTGGTTAGCTCAGCAAACCAAGAAAGTAAAGCTTCTTCTAGTGATGCTCTAGCAAAACCTTCGAGCTCTGAGATTTGGTTTAGCGATACAAAAAATGAAGCCGAGATTACTCAGGATGAAGCGCGTAGCTCCATGCTCCATACAACTACTGTAAATTCGTGTGAGGTTTCAGTGGAACCTGAGGATGATATTACAAATAATGACAATACTATCAACACAAAAAATGAAATTTCAGAATTGGAAATACCAGCTGATAAGGAAGAATAACTGACTGGAAATACCCCCTAATTTAACATTGGTCACAATTTTATTCGACTAATAATTCTTCACAATAAATATTAAAATGTAAATGGCTTCTTCTTAAAACATTCGTCGTTTTTAGTATGTAGGTACTCCGTAGTCTTCCTTAATCATATCCGCGCCCTTTTCTCCAATCATTACTACAGCTAAAATAAATAGTTTCAAATGTAATAAATAAAACAGAAGAATATTTATTATTCATAAGTAACTCACCAGCATTAGTATTCCCTGATACAATTGTGGGCATAATTGAGGCATCAATGACTCGTAATCCTGATATGCCATAAACCCTTAATCTTGGATCCACGACAGCATCAGGATCCCAGCTGGGTCCCATTTTTGCTGTGCCAACTGGATGGTAAATAGTCATAGAAATAGTTCGTGCATGACATTCAATATATTTCTCAGACATAAACTGAAATTTTGCGCAATTCGGCAAAGGTATTGTATGCACTCTAGATCCGAATTGTTTGAACACATTGGCATTGGCAACTTGTAGAGCTATTTTGCCACCTTCGACTAGTGTTTTAATGTCACGTTCGTCATGGAAATAATTTGGATTAAAAAGAGGATAATCAAATGGATTTTTTGATTTCAACTTGACCGTTCCTCTCGAGTGTGGTCGCAAGAGCAATGGAATGATTGTCCAACTATCTTTGCCAACGATAGGTGCGTATACTTGATTAAAAAGCGAATCCTTCAAACCCATTATCTTTTTAACCCTCGCTCCTCCATCAGAATTTATACTGTGAACAAACGTTTTAACAAAAATATAAAAAAAATATATTGTACAACAACAAAAAAGTACCAGGCGTCATCCATTTACTTTATAATGTAAAAAAATATGGTCACAAAATGAACATTTCTTACTTGAAAATTTTAAGCTATTTTGAAAAATAAACTAAATAATACTAAGGCGAATAAATTTAATACATCCATATTTGTCGCCACCCTTCGATTTTATCGAAAAAAATCAAATGAAAATATTAAACTTTTTTTTTAAATTTTAATTTTAAATTTAAAAAAAAATACAGTAGTACAATAGGACTCTTTAGAGACCGCGGTGCGAGCCATTCTAGACCCTACCTTAAAAAAATAACGTTAAAAACTTAAAAAAGTTATTTTTTACTCAAAACACTAATTTAACAACAATAATATAGAAAATAATTAAAAATTGAACGAACTACGAAATATGTAGCACTAAAAATGAAAATCAATATAAAATTTCTATATCTTATTTAAAAATGCAACGCGAAACAGAAAATGCTTTTGGAATACCCTGACTACGTAGACATTAAAGATATTTTACCTAGCGGGTGCCATGTGAAATTGTATGTCCGGCCAGTCCATCGATGTATTTGCGTACTTTGTATTTACAAATGCTATGCCTTCTAAGCCTCCCAAGGACGTCATGGGGCCTCGTTCATTCAGGACATATTGAGACGTTATAGCTGTTGGCTGAAAACGGTCTTGTATAATTGTCACGGGCTTATCAACTGTAAAAAATTATCAAATGCATCATATATGCAGGTTAATTGAAAGCAAAATTACTAACCGACAAAAGTCAAACCACCTATTCCAACATGGTCTTGCAAATTTTCCCCTACCTGGAGATCATTTATTAGTGGAATGCCAAGACTTTGTAAATGCTTAGAAGGACCAATGCCTGACAACATTAAAATTTGAGGAGTGTTTAGTGCACCCGCTGATAAGATCACTTCTTTATTAGCTTTTACAAAATATGCCTTTCCATTTTTAATAAAATGAACGCCTTCCACCCTTTTTGATAAAGGATCTATTGCAAGCTTTGTGACATACGAGTTCAAAGAAAAATGAATGTTTGGACGCAGTCTTACTGGCCTTAGAAAAGCTTTTGCTGTGCTACATCTGCTTCCTCTTCGAATTGTTCCTTGTGCTATCATGAAACCTGTTTGTTTTTCTCCATTTATATCTCTATTTTCATAACCCAGTTCTGAGCCGGCTTCTACAGATTAAACAAAAATTGTTAAAAGTCACACATGTTACATAAATTAAATAATCAAATCGAAACCAAACATGATTTAATAATATTTTTACATAATATTAACATACCAATGAATGCGGCAACAATAGGTGTGTGCCATGGTGACTCTTGGATTGTCAGCAGACCACCTATAAAAAAGTGATGAATTATTTAATATTAAAACATGATAGAATGACCACTTAGAAAAACTTTTTGCATTACCAGTACTATGATATTTGCTTTTAAAAAGATATGGATTTCTATTATCCTCAGATTTTTTGAAGTACTTTAATGTTTCTTCATATGACCATCCGGGGTTGCCCAAAGACTCCCACAAATTAAAGTCATTTGCATTTCCTCGAACGTATATCATGTAGTTTAGAACACTTGATCCACCAAGTACTTTCCCCCTTGGCCAATTACATCTATTAAAAAGCAATATTTCCATTATAAAACAAAAATAAAACATAATTAAACAAAAACATTTTGTACCTATTAAAACGCATTCCCAAACATGAGGAGTTTAACGATTCAGTTTTATATTGCCAGTCTAATTTACTAAGCTGTAAGTATGCTGACAAAGATGGGACATCACTTATTTCATTTTCATCAGGACCAGCTTCAATGAGTAAAACATTCCAACGATTGATTTCGCTTAATCTGGAAGCCACCACTGCACCAGCTGAGCCTCCGCCAACAACAATGAAATCATATCTGGGTAAAATATGTTCTTGATCAATTACTCGAGACTCAGGATCCAGCGATTCATATCGATAGTAAGATAACGCTCCCATCAGCAATGGCACAACTAATAAGCCTCCACTTATTAAGCTCATAGTTGATTTTATAGCCGAAGTGGCCATCAGAAAATTCAGCACCATAATTAACTAAATGAACCTTGGCATCAATACTTAACATACATAAATATTTTATAAAATTTTGAGTTTTTTATCACACACCTCTATTTGTAATTATTAAATAAGATGTAGTAGATGCACACATGTGAACCGTATCAGTTAATAGTTAAACTTTTTAAACTTCTACTTTTATCAATGAAAACTGGAACTTATTTTATTTTTGTATATTCTATGTCACAACATTTAACGTTTTTGCACATGTAGTCTGTACGTTAATGATTCAAGTTCAAAAAAATATATTTTATACGATATATAATTGCAATACTATTTCCAGAAGTAGTTTTTATATCAATTCAACCGTATGATAAGTACATTGGCAAGAAAAAAAATTATAAACAGAAATATTTCTGTGTGCTACATGCGTAGTGAATGAAAGTAAAAGTGTTACTACCGAGCTTCAATAAGTATTTGCTGCTATAAACCGGATAATAGCTTCACTCTCTATTTTCACAACTTTCGTATTACGTGATGTCGACGTGATATTTGCGGCGTTTCAAGTGTGTATTGTGAAAGATGTTGAGGTTTTAAAGACACAAGCACTAAGTGTAGTTGTAAGTTGTATATAACTTCAGAAGATACATAACATACAAAAATGTATGCAATGAAGACTCATAAATATAAATTATGAAAAAAAATTAATAATAATGCTTATTGTTAAACATTTCTTTAATATTTTTATTTATACATTTAAACAAATTTAACACTAAAAAAAATGTAAAGCTGTACTTATAAAAACAAGTACCTAAAATTAAAAAAAATATTATCTAAAAAAATGTTCCGCAACTATTTGGTAAATTCCAAACATGGAAAATTTCGGTTGAAAGGCATATCTTTTGCCCATCTATCTATTTAAATGTTTCCCGGAAAAAGATATATCAATAGGATGTTCATACTTAAATCAAACAATTAGAAGTTTTGTAAAAAATATCGACTAATATACGACCAATTATACATGGAATGTACCATGTTAAAAACCAAATGTTGGACTCATAAGTTGATGTAGCTTTTCAACGATTTTTGTAGTTAGTGTGTATTTAACTATATAAATGAAAAGGTGACTTCAAACTTGATACTCTACAAAAAGCGTATAAATTAACGCTTATTTGTTTTTAAGATGAAGGTAATTCAAAAAGTTTACAAAAACTTTGATCTTGCATATTTGAATGATAAATAATTGAAAAGAAAATACATATAACAAAGAAATATATAATTATTTTTTCTCGTGTGAATTGAAAATAATAAATAGTGTGCAATATAATTTTAGGCAACAATAATATTTTTAATATTATGGATTTCTGCATCTTCAGGGTCGAATATCTTGATGGTTACCCTTGGTGGAACGAAATCTCATAAAATTCCTTTTTTAGAAATTGGAAAGGGGCTTATAGAAAGGTATGAAGCGATATTTCCTAATTTGTGGTAAAAAGGAATATGATTCGTTATTATTGACGATTAATGTTTCGTAGGCTACATAATGTTACTTTAATAAGTGGATTTAAGACAGAACCACAAACAAGTTCCAATATCGAAGATGTAGCTCCATTAAAGGTCGTTCAATTTATCGAAACATATTTCAATCGAGATTTACTCGGAACGCGTATGAAAGGAGAGTTACCCATACCAATTCTTGACGTTTTTAGATATCCATTAGAGGTTAGTGTAGCAAGAAAATATTTCGATCAAACATTTTTTACTTATGTAACTTTCATCTTTTAAGGTTTGCTCTGCATTTTATGAAGATCAAGAAGTAGTAGAAATTATAGCTCATAGAAAATTTGACCTAGCTATCTTAGATGGTGCGTTTCCAGAATGTGCATTAGCTATGGTTCATAAAATGGAAATACCGTTTATGTTTTTGAATACAGTTGGACTGTATATGGGAAGTTTATCAAGAGCAGGAAATCCCGTCTTACCTGCATTTACTCCAGCCTTCAGTGGACAGTTCACGGAGAATATGAGTTTCTTTGAAAGACTTACAAACAATGCGGTTCACCTTACACTGAACATGATGCATTTTGTTAGTAAAACTCTTTTGAAGTTCTTAGCTTTGAATTTGACAAAATTTTGTTCTAGATAATGGTACATTTCTTACAAAAAAGATTAAGAAATTATTTTGGTAGTGAACTCCCACATGTGTATGATATTTCATCCAAAGTTAGTTTTACATTACAAAACGGACATCCTACATTAACATATCCCAGGCCATTTTTTCCGAATGTCGCGGAAATTGCTTGTGTACATTGCAAAGAACCAAAAAAATTACCACAAGTAAAAGCTTTAGAACTTTTTTGTTTATTTAATAACATTATATGCATTTTTTCCTCATGTTCAGGATTTAGAAGATTTCGTTGGAGGAAATAACACAGAAGGTTTTATTTATGTTGCAATGGGTTCGTCAGTTAAAGCAGCAAATATGCCAAACAAACTGAGACGAATTATGTTAGAGGCTTTTTCACATTTGCCCTATAAAGTTTTGTGGAAATGGGAAAGTAATACAAAAAACATGAAGAATATACCAAGTCACATAAAACTATCAAAATGGTTTCCACAACAGGATATATTAGGTAAAGCTGTCATCTTTTGATATTCAAAAAACATCAGTACAACTAATTTAAAAAAACCTTAACAGGACATAAAAACATCAAATCGTTCGTGACTCATGGTGAGTACTAAATAACAAAGTTTGAAATAAATCATTTTTGTAGTATATGCAATATACAAAAAAATCTAGAGCCCAGGCTTCAAAGTTGGGAAAATTGACATTTTTTGGGCAAAAAAGTATCCTTATTTTTATAGCCGAGAAATTTTTGAAAAAAATTAAAATTTTTCATAAAAAATTCTGGATTTCAACGGTTCAAGGGCGGATCCAGAGAGCTATCAGAGGACTCTGAGAGGGGGGGGGAATCAATAAAAAATCAGTTTTTTTGTTCATTTTCTGGCCTTTATGTAATTTTTAGTACATTTTAAGTCGAAAAGGGGGGGAGGCAAATGCCCTCTTGCCCCCCCTCTGGATCCGCCCTATGTTTATCTAGCTTACGGAGAATAAACAATAATTTTTCTTAAACTAAACATTGACTCGGTGCACAAACGGGCTATATAACAAACATATACTACAATTCGAATTTGCTTAGCTAATTCAAGGTACTTTTTTCTGTAAGTAAAAACAAAAATTTTTCATAATTTGTTTTTGAGAAAAGTAAAAAAAAGTACCTTGAATTAGCTAAGCAAATTCGAATTGTAGTATATGTTTGTTATATAACCCGTTTGTGTACCGAGTCAATGTTTAGTTTAAGAAAAATTATTGTTCATTCTCCATAAGCTAGACAAACATAGGAAGGATCCAGAGGGGGGGCAAGGGGGGCATTGGCCCCCCCTTTTCGACTTAAAATGTACTAAAAATTACTTAAAGGCCAGAAAATGAACAAAAAAACTGATTTTTTTTTGATTTGCCCCCCCCTCTCTGAGTCCTCTGATAGCTCTCTGGATCCGCCCTTGAACCGTTGAAATCCAGAATTTTTTTTGAAAAATTTTAATTTTTTTCAAAAATTTCTCGGCTATAAAAATAAGGATACTTTTTTGCCCAAAAAATGTCATTTTTTCGCCATTTTTTTCAACTTTGAGGCCTGGGCTCCAGATTTTTTTGTTCAAGCTGGGAAATTTTCTGCCTGAATTCGAATTTTTTGGAATGTATACTGTCGTTTAGCACCTTACCGCCTTTGATTCTGACAATTTTTCGATGTTTTTAGGCCGGCGTTTCACAAAATGAGCCTTTTTTGTGCGGTAAAAACAATGTAGTATATCAAACATATACTACAATATATCAAACATATGGTACAAAAATACTTTTCAAAACTGTTAGTTTTTGCTTTACTTTTTAAGGTACATTTTTAAGTGAATATTCTGATAGTTTTCAATTTTTACTTAAGAAAATTGAAATTGTTTAAATTATGAAAAATTTATTTTACTTTTTATCTTTATTTACAGAAAAATAGTATTTGTACTATTATGTATTTTAAAAATATATTGTATATTTATATTTGCTAAATTACAAGATGATTCAAGAAGTAAAATTTAAAAAAACAACCGCAATCTATATGTTCAGATCGAATTACTTCTAACTTTTAATGAGTTTAAAGTTTTCCACGAATTTTCACTTTTCACGTTGCTTACGTTGAAAAAATGAGACTTTCATGAAGTCTATGTAAAAAACAAAAATTATGTTTAATTGTTTACAGGAGGCCTTCTCAGCATGTTTGAAACTGTGTACCATGGTTGTCCGATTGTCACAATTCCCGTTTTTTGTGATCATGATGCTAATGCAGCGAAAGCAGTTCTGGACGGTTATGCAATCAAGCTGAACTTACAGACTTTATCTTCAAGAACACTTGCTACAGCAATAGAACAAACTGTAAAAAATAGCACATACAAAAGCAAAGCGCAGTGAGTATTCTTGTTCAATATTTCTTCCGATGATGTTCCGAAAACTCTTTTTGTTCACGTTTACTCTCTCAGTAGTTTTATATAAGTTTAGAAATTGCTTGTTGTTTTTTGTTTGATTTTCTTCATTTCATTAGTTTTTAAATATTTTTAGTTATTTAAGCCGCTCCAAATTTTATTTGAACTGTTTGTCCCATGCCCCACTTCAAAAGCCGAAAATCCAATGGGGCAAAATAAAAAACAAAGTTAAAAGTTTCATCAAAAATGACCGTTTTTGATATATTTTCATAATGTTTCAAGGAATTGGAGCGGCCTTACAAGATAAAAAAAATGTTTTTGAACAGATAAATAAATCAATTCGAATAATAATTTGACTCAACAATATTTACCATCAAAAATCAAATATCAAAACGCGAAACAGATTAAGTTTTTGGAATACATTTCCCGGGCGAAAAGGATAAATCGCACAACTAACATTTTTGACAAACTGAGAAAAATCGATTTAAAGTTTTTTACGGTTTTTGAGCTGTAAAAATTTTTTTAAAAACTATTTCTTCATTTTTAAACTTACAAAAGTAAATAATTGGCCACTAAAATCAATTTTTGTACAGAAAAATTTTTGATCTAATCTCTAAGGGGTAGTTTTGGGAAATTTTTTATTGAGAAAAAGGATAAATCGCACAAATGCACAAAATTTCATATAAAAATGAGATTTTTTAAGTTTTCCAATTTCAATATTTTTTCAAATTTTTTGGTTCAAGTTGACTTTTTATGTAATAACAGAGCATAAACAACACAAAAACATGAACAAAAAACGATTTGGAGAAATTTTTATATTTGACTTATTACCAATTTGTATGCATTTGTGCGATTTATCCTTTTCGTCTATTCTTTCTATTGAAATAAAACTGGTATTTTTCAAAAATTTTTGAAAATCTTTCAATGTATCTTAAAATACTCGTCTTAAGGCATATTTTCTCATTCTTAACTCAATTTTGTCAAAAATGTCAGTTGTGCGATTTATCCTTTTCGCCCGGGATTTATAGACTTATTTTTTTCCACAAACCCAATAACATGTCATAGGTACCGACAATCTTTAATACGAGACCAAATTATTTCACCTTTGAATCTGTCAATATATTGGATTGAATATGTGATAAAGCATAATGGTGCTGAGCATCTTCAAACTCCCAGCAGATCTCTTAGTTTTCTGGAATACTATTCTCTGGACGTATATGCATTCTGCTTTGGTTTATTATGGAGTATTAGACGAATATTTGTGTGGTATCAAGGAATCATTATAAAAATTAAAATAAAAACGGATTAAAACATTTAAAATATTGTTTGTTTTATTATTTATGCATTTTATTCCAGAAAAATCAAAATAAGTATAACTACACATCAACGTTAATTTTTTTAATCCAAAACAGAAGCTATAAACGTTGAAGGGTCCAAAATATCTTCAAACAGACCAGCAACATCACAAAATTCTTCAAAAGACGTACATGCTATGTAGTCGTTATTAAAATCTCGCAATATTTGTTCGGATGTTTTAAGTAGTTGTTCATCATGATATCGAATATAGTTGAATACAGTAACGGGCCAATCTTCATCTTTCGTTTGCGACAAATCATTGAAATATGAATAAACTAGCCCCACCAGTGACCACATCATCAGATATGGCTTATATACCTCATACTTTTGCTCTGTTAGCTGGTCTGACTCAAAACTATCAATTTCCGTAGAAGGACTAAAGTAACGAGCTTGTGCGATGATAATTAATCTTTTTAGGTGCTCTATTCTATGTTTTTTCCAAGAACTGACACTTTGTAGGCATAATGTTGAAGTCAAGTGATACAATGGACCTTCAACAGTGTAAGCATCAGATACTTTGTGTTTCTTTTCTTGCAATGCAATGTAATCATTTAGTTTTTTCTGTTCATTTGAAGCAGAATGCGATGACAGTAATATATATATTGCATGGAAAAGCAAATAAGGAACAAAATTAATGAGAGTATGAAAAGAGCGTTCGTAAGCAAACTTTTGAAGTAGTAATTTTAAATCGTGAACAGATGACTGGAAATTAATGTCATTACACTGAGTTGCGTCTCTGATGTAATTTTGTTGTCGATTTACACATGTGGCAAAGCTGATTTCTGGGACTTCAGGACCCCTGTGCATACAAAAAATATATATGTATGAAATAAAGAATATATAGAATTAGGTAATTATGATGCTCACCATAATGGAAGGATTCCGTTACACTTTGTATTTGTGTTTTGTAAACTAGCGCTTTCCCATTCTTCACGACCTCTTGCTAATCTGATGGCCGATATGTGACAATCAACATGTATAATGTTAAAGTGCGTAACAGTACTATAACCGATTTGCTTTCTTGGCTTAGTCTCGTATTCTTCCAAAACAGTTCTCTTAGAATAAGTGTATATGCCCAACACTTTCGTTGGTTGGTAAGTATATCCTTCGCGACAAATAAAACAAAAGAGTCCGGTCTCTTCTTTTAATTTTTCAATTTCCTCTAATGGATTCACATTGACCGTCACTTGTCCCTTTTCATTTGTCTTCATACCAAGTAAATTCAACTGTTTTTCTCTTGTGGCCATTGCCATTCGTTTTTTCTCTGCCCTGGTCAAATTTCGAACCTCGGTTACTTTCTTCGAAATATCCTCATTAGTACATAGCGTTTCCAAAAGATTTTCTGCTAAACTACCAACGTGCTCATCGCTGGAAACTTGTTCTAAAAAAAGGTTAAATGTAATTCAAAGTTTTTTAATTCAAAAAGTAATAACACGTACCCAACATATGTATGATTGGAATTGTGTCCGCAGCGATAGCTAATTGTGTTGGCTCATGAGCTATTGACAATCCAGTAAGTATGCGAAGGACATATTTTAATGCCGGGCGAGATATGAAGTTTTTCAAATCGGAACAATCCGCTTTGAACAAGGTGAGTTTTACTGTTGGCGCACTTAGAATGTAACTAAGAGATTTTTCTACGATACCCAAGCTCATTATGTAGTCTTTAAGAATATTTCCTACAATATTTGGCTCAATTGAATTAGCCATTACACAAAATAGCTCCAATTTTTGTTCATCTTTGGGATCATGTTTCTTTTCATATTCATCAAAGTTCAAAACTTGTTTAAAGTAATCACATAAATGAGCCATTTTAATATCGTTACCGTAAACAAGTGCCGCTAAAACTTTTGCAAGATGTACTTGAGCTATTGAGGTATTAAAACGCATCGACCTAGTACTCGCATAGTTCAATAACGAACGGACATATTCCACTCCACCAAAAGTTAGAGATAGACGCAAGAATAAATCGAGCGAGTCTGAAGCTGCTTTTGTCAAAATTGTGTTCATGATTTCCAACAAACTCTCAATCAAATTTGTCGTAGGTGCAGTCGATTCGTTTTGAATGCATAAATCCAAGACTTGTAAGAACACTTCCATTGCTCGCATTTCTGGCCGACAAAGAGCTTCCTGGCAACGTTTGACCTTCGAACATAGCGAGAATAATTTCAAAATAACTTCAAACAGTGATCTGTTAGAATTCAGATTTGTGTCACATTTCAAACAATTTAACATAACTTCTAAGCCACCACAGTCCACTACAACATTAGCCATTCTATGTTTCTTTTCGTAATCAATATTTTCATCGCTATGATCTTCAATAGTTTCTACGAATTCTAAAAAAAAAAAATAAAAATATATATTAATATTTTGAGAGAAAAAAACTAGTCAGAAAATACCTTCAGTTGCATCTCCCAACAATCCACGCATTCTGTACACGATTTTCATTGTATCTCGGTCCCCGCCACCTTTCAACCAAATGTTTTTGTATATGTCCTTAACTAAAAGATCTAAATTAATGATCTTATTACTAACAAGTAGTTCCATTCCATTATCGTCTTCTAACAATGCAATTAGTTCACAGTCTCGGCAAATCTTGTTTTTCACGTCTCTCATTTGAGGTCCTAAGCCTGACTCAGCAGATGAATATGGGTTTCCAAGCATTCTGCCTTGAAGGAAGTCTTCCTGCTGCGGATCTTTTTCTAAACTTAAGAAGAACTCTCCTACGTCACTATCGTCTTGATGAATTAAAGAGCAAAGACGTTCAAATGCAAAAACTTTAGTTTTCACATCATCTATTGGGCTACAATTTAATATTTCAATGCATATTGTCATAAAGTGAGTTATGTCTTCCTCATTTCCAGATGTAATGTTTTCCAATATCAAGAGTAATTTTTCTTGTGCATATTCAATTGATACGTTTCTTTGTAGGCTCATTTTACGGATATTCAGATAACCTTCTAGAACGGGTCTTAGCAAATTTCGTTTATTTCGTTCCCTTATACTTTTGTCTTCCCAAAAAGCAATCAAAATTTCTACTAATTGAATAAGTGCGTAGCCAGAGCATTGATTCAAAAAGAAACCAAGTTTTTCTTCTGTCAATATATTCTTGATTTCTTCTGAAATGAGTTTTATCAATTTATCCAAGAAATTATTCAGCACTAAGTACTGTTGCCACGGTGTGTGCAATGACAAATGTTTAAAATAGTTGACAAATTCCACTGCATTACTGTGGTTTTCTCCAACTTTATCCAATAAATTAGTGGACATATCGATGCACCATAATCGTTTTTCTTGGTACTTAGATAACTGAGCGAGAATTGAACAAAACATTTGACGTATGTCGGTTGAGTAGCTATTAAACACAAGGCTAATCAACCAACCACCATATACATGAGTACTTTGTTTTTTCTAAGAAATAAAATCATAGGTATAATTTAAGTTTGTTTCTACCAGTAAATATTTTCTTACTCCATTTTTCCACGTGTAAAAGTATTTTTCTTTTAAGAAAGTAGCGTTAGGACCCTTACAATCAGAGTTTTCGGATACCCAAGTCTCAAAATTCACCGAGTTCAAACACCAGTCATTGAAATCTATCTGTTTCTTTTTGCTGGACAATTTTGATTCTTCAATCGATTTATTGCCAATAGTAAATGACAATAAAACCCTCAAACAGCATTGTGTAATCAAGAGAGCAGGAGCATGCTTGTGACTAAAACATAAGAAAAAAATAACATAGCTGACTTAGAGTTGACTTTTAATTGGTCAAAAACTTACCTTGAAGACAGTAGTAATAGTTCAAACGTAGTTTTGAATTTTGTTTCCCAACATTTATCATATATGGACGAGAGTGCCTCGATCATTAATAAATCACCTCTGATGGCAACATCAATACAGTATTCTGGCAAACAACTTGAAATTATTGAAGTGAATCGTCTCTTAAGTATTTTACAAATTTTTTGCGTATGCTTCATATCGTCTTTTACAATGTTTGCCAGCAAATTTGCAACCTAAAAAAAATACGATAAAACATAGATATTTTATTGCAATAAAAAACTTGTTTAAAATTTACCTCAACTTGCCAACTCATTGTAATTCTATGAAAATTGGACAGTAAAGAATTGATGATATTAATGTTATAATTGTCTCGGTTGTATGTTGTATTAAGAGTCAAAGATCTGAACAACTTTAAGGATTCTATAGTTGATACTAATATACAGCGGTAACAATTTTGATGAGTTACAGTGGTTGGTGGTGATTCCACATTGCTTTGTTTCTTATCATATTGCAATATTGATCTAAAATTGATGTTTTTTTAAATCACACGTTTACATGATAAAATTTAAATAAAGACTTACTTCCGATGAGCTTTAATTTTGTATAATAGCATACAGAGGTCATCCGATAAAGTTTTTGACTCTACGCAATACTTTTGTGCAATTATGTGTATTGTTTTATTGATTCCCGTCGAAGAAACATTGGAGCTTAGATTTGCAAAAGTTTCCGAGTTTAACTTTTCATTTGTTAAAGATGACCGGAAAAGTAATAATTCGATAATTCGTTTGTTGGCTTGCAATTGACGGTAAATTCTATCGGCTTTTTCCATAATATTACGTAGAATTTGCACCATTTTGTTTCTTTCTTCGTCACTTTCAATAGAATCTATGAGAAAACTTGGTTTTCCCACTAATGTATAGTCAAATTTGGCAAACTTTGAAAATCCACAGGAATTACACAAAAATGGATCCTAAAAATGCATGTTCAAAATATATTACAGTAATATAAATCTATATATCAACAATCATATACCTTTTCGTCATAATTAATGGCCCTGCATTTGTGGCATTGGAAAACATTCTCACCACAATTGCCGCAGATTCCTGGATTTGAGGAAACAACTGCACTACACCTCGGACATTGAAGTGTTTCTGAACAACCAACAGTCGTTTCATAAAAGTCCACATATTCGATCATCAAATTACATGCAGTGATTGGTAATGAGAAATCAATGCGAATATCAGTTTGTCCCGGTTGAAGTTTTACAGTTTTTGCTTTTCTCCAAGTTTCCACTTTACTTTTTAGATCTACCGTCGCCTGAATATTGTGGTTACTGTACAAAATATTTATGCTTCGTACCATTTTTGACTTTTTGATATCAGTTATACGTAGAAAGATCTTAGATATGCAATAACTTTGAATTAATTTAAGAATCATAGAGCATGTGGAGAATCGAGCATCGGCTTTAATAGCAGACAATTTCAATGTAGAAGGTTGTATTTCAACATTGTTGCATTCTAAGCAGGGCTCTCGATCAAAGTAATATCCATCAGTATCTAATATGTAGTGCAAATATGGATAAAAATGTGAAGATGGGTGATCGGCTAGTAATTTAAGCAGATTTTTAATGGTTTTCAAAACCTGATTTAAATATATGTTAAAGTTTTCATCACTTGTAGGTGAGGTGTTTGTGAAATATCCCAAAAGATCAATGAAGTGTGGAGACAGTTTGGCTTGAGCACTAGTTGTGTTGAAAATTTCCCAAAACAAAAGTAATGTATTTGCCTTGCATTCTCGATTAGCATTCACATATAATGCATGTAAGACTTGATGTACTTGCCATTTGAGAGATAAAGAACATGTATTGATTAAAAACTTCATTATGAAATCGTGCATCAAATGTGGCAACAAGAAGTACAGCAGTTTATTACAACACGAAACATTGCTATTTTCTTCGTCAAGATTTTTCGCTTTAGTATTCGAGTCCTTTTGTTGAATAGCTATACTGATGAGTTTGATAATAATAGTGTGTAGCACTTCTTCGTTGTGCGCACAGCTGCAAGAAAATAGTGCTTGCAAAATTTCATCATCCGAATCACAAGATTGCAGCCAGTTGGTGGGTCTAGCAATGGCAATATCAAAACAATTTTTCAAATCATTTGTAATATTAACTAGTTCATCAAATGTGGAACTATAACTCTTTTGTGTTGAAAAGCTCTTAGCAAATGCTTTAGTTGATTTAGTATATTTTTGAATACATCTTTTGTCCTTTAGATTCCGATAGTTATCCTTGCTACCACAAAGTAAAAGCAATGTTTTTCTCGTGATGCGTCTTATACTCTGCTCGTCGGCATCCATCATAAAGTCACATAGCATATTTGACAGCTCTTCGCCGTTTTCTTTGAACCAAACATGCAAAAAAATTGACTTTCCAACAATTTTCGTAATTTGGTAAATAAGTCGAATTATTCCTTCATTCAAAAGTGGAACTGAAGGTTGGAATAGTTGATAATTTTGACTTTTCAAATCACACTTGTTGAAGAAAGGATGAAAATAATGCACTTCATTTACATTTAGCGATTTTAGAAGATTGTCATCTTGTTTTGGAGCAAATGGGATGTTCGCATGTCCGGCTTTCAAAAAATTCATACAAACTTGAAGTATGTTTGTTTCCATCAAATATTTTGCCGTTTGCTCAGGTACATCGTTTTTGGTTTCTATATCGTCAGGATACTTTATTTGACTAGTTTTAGCTTTACCCATCAATAAACAAAAGAACTTCAATGTTAATAGTGTCAGACTGTATTTTTCCAAAGGTAAAGATTCCTATGAAAGAAAAAACGTTAATATGTTTTAGAAAATATTTGACTTAAAGTACCTTCAATGTAGGGTCATTTATTCCAGAAACCTTTAGCAGAGTATGTAAAACCTTATGGAAGACTATTTTTTCGTTTGCTTCCAGAAGTTTCATTGATGACATAAGTGACAACAAGATTTGCATCAATGGTAAAGTACATTCTTTTTCCACGGCTGAGCTTTCTATTTTATTTAACATAGTGCAAAGCAAATCAGTCAAGTGCAATCTAAATAAGAAAAAAAAAACAAATCTTTAAAATTAAATCTCAGGGACACTAAATTGAAACTCACTTTAAGTTGTTCATATTACTTAAAGTCCAACTGATTCGACGTCCTCCTTCACTTTCTAGAGCCAGATTTTTAGACCTGAAGAAATTTGATAAGGATTGCTTGATGATGTATCTTACTTTGACAGTATATCCAGTTAGCATTTCAAAAAGCATTTCTTCAAATTGTGTTATTGTCGCAGGATTTTGAATGCAAAAACATAGTATGGCGTCTACCAATACTTGAAAAACAAATTCTACATGAAGTAAACCAGGTTGAATCAAAGCAAAGGGGTCAAGATAACTTGGTGTTATACTAAATAGTTTTGAAATCAATCTGTAAAATATTGGAACTATATTGAATCCATATGTTTTACAAACATAACCAAAATCGTTCGGCTTTTGACACGTTATCTGGTGAATACTTTTGACAAGAAGATAGAACAATTCTGGATCTACATCGGCTAAATCCTCCTTTAAGCCAAGCTCATTGAATTGCTTAAAAACATTATTTACAACGAGTCTTTCCTTTAACAGTAAGTATTCATCTCGATCTTGAATAAGCAAATTCATCAACTTCTTGATTTGTTGGTCAATATACGATGGCACGGGAAGCAAAGCAATATTGCTTAAGAACTTTAGACAATCTTGTTTAAAGTCATTTGTTTCAATGCTCTGATGTTTTTGAACAAATGTTCCATAAATTTCTAGCACTTTTGCTGAAATGAGTATGAGTGTATTTGAATACAAATGATATTGATCATATTCAGACACACAACTACTCGATGTTCCCGGGTTCATTTCTGGGTGATAAGCTGTTGTAACATTTATATTTGAATGCTCTTCTGCTTCTTCTGGCCAACCAAAGCTTTCTTTAGTTGTGCCATATATTTTTATACTGTCCACCATGGTAATGCTATCAGGACTTTGTGAATTTCCGAATACGATACACAACCTATTTTCATTTTGAATCGTTACTATCTCACTACGATGCAAACCGAAATCAATCCATCTTGGGAATGAAGTTACATTAGTTGATACAGTTCTATTTCCCACGGAAATAAAAGTGGGTGCTTTAGAAGTATCCTGGCTTCCACACAATACACGAAATCCTGTTATAATTGTAGTGCTGTCGTTGTTTGTGACTGTTATTGAAAATCCATTACTTTTCGTTGATGTAATAAAAAGACCATTTGTATTTAATCTATGCTTGATTTGACTGGGACTGTAGAGTTGTAACAAATCATTTCCTCCGAATTCAACATCCGAAAGACAATTGCAATGCTCAAAGAAATCAACTGGAATAGTTGTTGAAGCATTATCCGCCATTTTTTGACTATAATCAGGAAAAAAGAAAAATTTATTTTATTAATCGAAGAAAGTAAAAAAAAAAATATTAATAAATAATTACCCTTTGGTTCTCTTCAATCGGTTGCTTTTCCATGCAATGCAACGAGACTTTATTTCAGGCGCCAGCCAAAAACTAGTTTTATTTGCGTTCGCATTATATAACTTGAGACTTCCGTCTTCACAGAGTACGATCAGAGAGGTTTTGTCAATGCCAGATATGTTGTGTCGAATAGCTATGAAATCCATAATTTTAACTTTTGAGTTTTGCAGTTTTAATTCTTGAAACGTAATTTCATTTGGCATAACTGCCATAATAGCAATATTATTTGAATTTTGGAACATTGCAAATATTAAGCCTGGATGGCAGGCGACTTCGGTCCAATTGAATAAAGGCTGATTTGAGTTTTTGGAAAACATTTTTGATGGTGTCATTGTTAGTATGTTAAAAACCTTCCGTACGGTGCACTCATTTTCCAAAGAAAAAGCGAAATTTTTACCCGTTACAAAACTGCAAAACAATATTTGCAACGAGTGCGAATAATAAATTGAAACTCCTCCACCCAAGATTTGCCCATTAATGTCTTTTAAACTTGGATGCTTCAAGTCCAAAATTTGTGTTATGTAGTAGTTTCCATTTTTGGCCAAGCTTTCCTCACATAATGACTGTACATATATATGACCAGATGTCGAAATTACATACATAGTATACAAATCATTTTGATAAACAAACGTGCAATCCCGTATTTTTCCAGTGGGCAGTAAGAAACAATACTCTGCTTTGTTGGCATCTTTGGAGAGCTCATATATCTGGACAGTTTCTGCGGTTATTAGAGCTAATTTTGTAAGAGAAGAGGGTAGCCACACAGAACGTTTTATGTAGTTTCCAGCTTCCAAGTGAGGAGTTACTATCACGTGCTTTTTAACGGATCCAACACATGAAAATTGCAGTACATGACATTCCTTGATACCACAAATGGCCAATAAATCATCGCAAATCATGTTTGGAGCCAATGATATAATGATTGAACAAGGAACATTTGCAGAGTTCAGTTTGGTTATCATTAGTTTCTGTTTTCCAGCATCGACTTGTTTCAATAATGTGGACAGTTGCAGAATGCTAATTTTTCCTTTGTCTTGTGCTACAACAAGGTGTTGTTTTGTTCCAAAAGGAATAGACAAGCAACACAATCCAACACGTCTTACCGAATTCGTGGATATAAGTTGGCGTATAATAGTTCCTTGTTCTCCCGAATAATTCATCCGGACGTTTTCAAATGCGCCTTCCTAGATTATTTCAAATGTATTTAGCTATTAAATATAATTATTTCACTTCAAAATAAAAATCATTTAATTTTTTTTTACTTTTTTTAAGCATTTTTGAACGTTAAACGTTAATTATTTACATTAAATTAATTTTTTTTTTCATTATTTCAAAGTTTTAAGCCAAAATTAAAATAAAATTTAAGAAAAAATAATCATTTTGGTCACGTGACTCAAAAAACTTTTCATCTTTGAATTGAAAAACGAAAAAATTTCTAATCAAAATACCAAAAATGTCAAAAATTTTCTTTTTTTTCTTAATTTTTTTTTCCTTGAATTTTTTCGACAACATCAGAGGGGGGAATGATATAAAGTGAAATAATTAAATTTAACGGCCTAATAATAAGTTATAAGTAAGGGTGTTTCAAAAAGGTATCTTGTTTCGCGTTTCCTTCCCCATCATTTTTATAAAAAATGACTATGGGGGATACAGATTTTGAAATACTTTTCATATTGAATGACTGAAGAAATCAAGTTTTACTAGCTTTTTTCAGCAAATTTTTAGTTGCTTTTCAACAATTTTGAAATATGTTAGAGGTCACTTATGAATATTTCGATTAAAAAATCAAGAATTAATATTTTACAAAAAATAACGATCAAAAAATTTGAAAATTATTTTTTTGAAAAATTTTTCAATATAATTTTTGGAAAAGAAAAAATAAAACAAAAAGGCTAATTTAAAAACAATATCATAGAATATAACTCAAAACTGAACAATTTTATTACTTTTCCATACGAAATGGTACTAAAAACGAAAATCTACATAAAATTTCTATATTCCCCCCATGGTTTTTATTTCAAAAATGTAACGCGAAACAGAAAACGTTTCTGGAACACCCTAATAAACATTTGAGAAAAACAAAATAATTATTTACCTGTGAGCCTAAAGCTGGTAGCACTAAGTTCTCAGAGAACTCGTACTTTTTTTCTAATGTGTGTAGCTCTTCCAAACACAATTTTGCTCGAAAATAACATTTTAGACTTGATGAACTTAAACACGATTCAATTAATTTCGGTTCTAATTCTTGTAACAAGAACGTAAATGTAACAAGTAAACCTTTCATTTGATTTTTTGATAATTCATATATTTCGTGTGACATCTCGCAGTAATCACTGCGGTCCGTATAATTTATTTTCCATTCTGAATTTTCTTCTCGTTTAGTATCTCTGTTTCGTTTTATTGCATCTGTAACTCGACCACTGTATGACGACACAGATGTGTTCCATTTCTTTGTTAGTGCAATGCAGGACCCATCTTCTTTCGCACCACAGTCACAGAAAAAGTTCCCATATTTGGCGTAGCACACATCGTGATTCTTGTGACATATCTTTGCACAAATTGAACAGACACCAATGCCGTCAAACATATTACAAGTGTAACAGTAATACCAATGTTGGTTCATAAAATCTTTTTGTGTCACGAGATAGGTACACATTTTGGTTGATAAATTCTCATCATCCGATTCCTCTATGGTACTTTCTTCATCATCATATCCAATTTCGTCTAAATCATTAGTGTTGTATAAATCGTCCTCACTTGAACTGTGCAAGTTAAGATAGGGAGATTTATTTCCCATTCGCACAACAATGTTGTTTAAAAGTACATATACATTTTCAACAAACTGGTCATTTAATTTTCCGACATTTTTGTTAGTGGCACTGATGGTGTATGCGGTTATTTGTAACCAGCACATGAGTTTATCTAGCATCATTTTTTGTAAGTGTATCTGCTCTTCGCTAAACAAAATGGATAGTAGTTCCAAGTACTCAAATATGGTAGGTACATTTTTATTTGGCATTATTAAATAAAATCCCATTTGGCAAAATGCTGTAAAATAAATATTTCGCATATATTTTGTAAAAACATTATTAAGTAATTCAAAACATTACGTACCAGAAAATATATTACAAGTTGTCGTACTTTCAAATGTTTTACTTTGCATCAATAGCTTGAATAATTTTTTTACAGTTATGATAGTCTTTTTGAATTCTGCACTTTCCATTGGGTTCGACAATGTTGTCACTCTATCGGCATCATAATATTCTTCACTGTTGTCGTCCCAGAAACAAATATTTCTTCCAAATAATAAGTAAGATGCCCATTTTTTCAAAGTTGTTGTGCTTGTATTAAGATGATTCCAGACAGCATACGAGACAACTTCATTAACTGAATCGCCGTCATTGTTAGTATCAATTATTTCAACAAATAATTGAACGATCATGATAATTGTGTTGTGCTCCATTTTCGTGTGCATGAAAGCAAATAATATATCGACGAAATCTGATTTTTCATTCATTGGCAACAAAACTTCCAAGAACAAAAACTTTCCAGATTTGTCCATTGCAAGGTTGCACCAAAAATCTAATATAGATGCAAGAATATTATTTTTAACCACTGCGGGCAATGCAAATTTTTCCGAACAAATTTCATTAAATATTTCGTAACTTCGACTCAATATATGCTTTTCTATGACATTTTCAATATTATGATTTCCATATTCTTCAAATATAATTTTACATATATTTATCAAGTCGGAATTCAATGACTCTGCTCTCAAGTCCGTCAACATTGATGTAAGAAGTTGGCGAAACTGAACGTCTTGGTAGTTTGATTGTGTTATAGATATGTAGATCATGTTTAGTATGTTTTTCATAGTGTATTGAATAGAGTTACAAAGCTGGTGGTTATTAGATGCCAAAATGCTTTTTAAATGAAACTCCAATGTGTTGATTATGAAGTTCTCGGCTCCTAAGCCACGGGCGAATGTTAAATCATACGATATAACAAGTTCTTCCTTTTCTGACTTCATTTCCTTTAGACAAATAAAACTCGATAGCTTTTTGACAAAGTTTCTCATAGGTTCGTTAATTTTACTCTGTTCTAATAAAATAGAAATCAGTTTTTCCGCAACTTCGTTTGGCAACTCATATTCATAGTTTTCAATATTCCTTTTACTAAAATGGAATTTGTTTATTGTTATAAAAAGAGATAAAATAAATTTACAAAGTATGTACTCACAAATATGTTTCTTTTAATCCTTTGAATATGTTAACAAGGCTATTCAAAGATTCAATGATATAAGATGGAGTTTCTTCAGTGCTTTTAGACGCTTCATTTTGATTCATATAAAAATATACAGAAGACGTGTCTATCATCAATAACTTTAAAAGTGTGATTGAATCTATAATAAATTCAAAGAATGAATTAACTTGAGATGTGAGCCAACACACAATTTTAAACACTTACCTAAATCAAATGACTTTATACACGTTTTGAGTGAATTGTGAAATGCATCAGCATAAAATGATTTTTCACTTAATTGATTTGTTAATTTATTCCACATAGCCTCAGCAACTTGTGTGTACAGTCCCTAATTATTCAATAAGCAAAAATATAAATAAAAGATCCGTTAGTATTTAAACAATTAATTAATTATTTCACTTTTTGTTACTAATCACATCAGATTTTTTCCAAGGTAGATTGTGAATTTTCAATCAGAAAGTGTATTTTAAAATAAAACAAAATACTTACTTGCTTAACCAGACTATTTACTACTAAATATCGTGTTTGAGGTGCCGGTGAAGAGCAACGCATCGCCCATAATAATAAATATATATTAGATGGCGATCCCTGCATCAATTCCTCAATATGAGATATTGATGGTGGTAAGCCCATCAATAATTTTAAGCACAAAGATACAGTGTATTGAACAACACTCAAAGTTGATATATCTGTTACATCCTTGCATAAATTAGAAACGCGAAAAACATCCACGAATGCATCCAACAGTAACTGATATTTTAATTTTTCCGGAGTACACAGAATAAAATTCCAAGCTAAGCCATCTAGTTTAAAGTCACTATCAAATGTTTCAGGACTAGTTAGACTATAGAGTCTCTTGTTCTTTTGTAATTTCGACGATTTTACATTATCGTTGTTGCCAAGAGTAATCAGGTCGTTTTTCGTTTCATTGTCTGCTAAAGTTTTGTTCAAATTTTCTTGAAGTAATAATAATTCAACTTGGTCCAATAATTGAGATGGAGGTGTATAGAGGTGTTTCATCATGTATTCAAAAAACATCAAAAGTCTTGATAGCAAGAGTATCTTAGATTCACTTGGTTGCGGATCGTGTGAAGTGATTTTCCCAATGCTTGAGCCTCTAATTATTGCGCCTGCTGTCAGTAATAAAATTGATTTTTTCTGCATTAAATTCAGTGAGTAAAATAAGTAAAGGACTATTTGAGCATGTTCTATATTGATGTCATCGAAATCTTCGTCGTTGTGAATACTGCATAATTTATTTATTATGGATTCAATTAATCTGTGCCACACAGATAAACAAGCTGCTTCTTTCTCTTGTTGCGGTTTGAGTGTCATAACTTGCACTAATATTTTCAAGAGTCTTGGAGATATATTCAGCGTCCACGATGTATCTGATTTCCACGGTGAAATGTTAAGATTTGACAAAAGTTTCTGTTGCATATTTTCATCTAACAGTGAATTGCACAAAAGATTGTGGATATATTCCGAAATAATTTGAGATAGTTTGTTGGTTTGTGTAAAAATATTGTTGCATTCCATGTAGATACTTTCTGTATCGTGTTTCCGCACATTTAGATTTTCCTTATCAATTTCTTTTAAAACGTGTACAAAAAGGCAAACTTGCACTTGATTTATTTCATTCATTTTTATATTCCCTGTGATCATTGTTGTTGCTTCCTGAAGAAACTTGTATATTTCAATCGATAAGCTTATGAATTCAAACGATTCATCTTTAGGGGAATATTTGGTGCTATATTTTCTTTTGTTTTCCATCTGCAGCAAATTGTTTCTGTACAAATCCTCCGAATCAGAAACTGTTTCACGAAAAAGTATTCCCAAAAGGCTTCCGCTTTCTTCGGACTCTGTATCTGAACAAGAATATGTATCGTTGAAGTACGTTGTAGACTCACTACAAGTATCATCTGTTGATTTGCATCGCGCATTACATGCTTTTTTATATGCCATTATTGCCAAAATACTGAGCATGTTATGAACGTGAGTGTTCTTTGCAATGAAATTTAGACGGTCTTGAAATAAATAATTTTCAAAGATGTTCAATTTCTCAATATCATGAGTTCTTTGGTCGAAATTTGTCAAACTTTCTATTTGAGCTTGTGTATAAATAAAATTAAGCTTTTTCAACAGCATTTTGACCTATTTTTTTTTTTTTTTTTTTTTTTTTTTTTTTTTTTTTTGAATAAAATATATATAAATCGTCATTAATTAAATAAACGTATTATTATTCAAATAATTACCTGATTGATATTTGTATAAACAAGCACCTGTTGGAGTTTTTGTTGTATAGATTTGAGAACACTTTCTTCATCAAAATTGACTGCGATGTTTGGAACACCAAGCAAAGAAAACATTGATGATACACCTTGCACAAGATTAAATATTACCAGAGTGCATATGTTACTGTATATTGCGAAAGAAATATTTTTTTTATATATTTCCATGATTTTGCTACAAATCTGTAGTCCTTTATCCGCGATGTCACACAAAATGACATCGAGCTCCATGTCGGTTTTTGTATCCATGGTTTGTCGTTCCTTTGTTCTCATAAAATGTGTTCCACTCGAAGAACAAAATATTTGAACTAAACTACACATTATGGAGCAGTTTAAAGATCCGATACCGAACGTCAACAAATGATGAATTACATCCTTGCTGTCTATTTCGAAAATAGGAATTTTGATTAACGTGCAAAGTGTGTTTACTTCATTTTCGATTTGTGTCAAATTATTCACGAATGGCAAAAGATGCGTTTGTATAACGTTCGAGTTTTCGACAGAGTCAATTTCGTTAAAGAAGTTGTAGATTTTTTCGATATTTCCAAGTTGCTCGATCAAACACTTGACTACTTTATCTCCTACTTTGTGTTTCTTTAAGTAATCGATGTTGTATTTAATCAGTGATTTCTTAAAAAATAAATAAATATTTTTCAAAACATTTCATTACGTTGTTAAAAACAAAATTATGTACCTGAAAATTTACATCTTCATTTTCTGACTGTTTATAGACAATTGGTGTTGTTAGGTGATCCAAAATTGATAAATTGACTTGATTCCTTTCCAATTTTTTTTCCTCTTTTGGAGTAACAACTTAGTTTATGAAATAAAAAAAAATTGTTGATTTTATTTATTTTTTTCTAATGAAAGTCGACCCACCATCTTTATGTTTTTTTGCATCATAATGCAGAAAACAAGTAACAGCGGCGTTAGAGAGCAAATCTGCATGTCCTTCTCCGTCACACAAATAATGTAGTAGCTCTATCCTTGTAGATGTAAGAGGCTGATTTAAATTTTGCAGTATATAGGACAATATAACTTCCGTCGCTGTTGTTGCATCTTTTAGTTCTTTGATAGAAACTGCGTAAAAACAGAAAAACATAAGGTATCAGATAAAGGGATTTTGTTGAAAATAAAACTTACCATTTGAACAGTGCTTAAATATTTCGATGCTTGCAATTATAAGAAAACCCTCTATATGCTGTCCTTCTGCCTTTGTTATTTCGGAAGCACTAAATACAATAATAAAGATTTTAATTCATAGTTTAATTTGCATTGCCGGCCGTATTTCTTAAAAAGTGTCTAAATTTACTTTTCATTTTTATTGCGGCATATATTTCTCTCAAATTTTGTTTTAAATCAATTTTTTTCCGAAATACATAAATATAATAAAAATGGCTTACTTTTCTATCAAACATTTTATTATCCGATGTGCATCATTCTCCTCTTGATTAAGTGATGCAAAAGGTTTAATAGATCCTAACCAATCCATTACAAGTATTTAAAGGTCTTCACCCAACTTTTTTCCTTTTACAGATGAAGTAAATAGAAAAATTACTGTCTTGAAATTTTTACTTTTTCAAAATAAATTCCCTTTGACACATTATTGGTAATACCTAACATGTATTTTTTAAACAGAAAAAATTAGGGGATACAATGGCATATAGGTACATTCTACTTGTTTTTAAATATTTATCAATTAAGTAAAAAAAATTGTGTTAAAAAAATAAAAATTAAAACAAATACATAAATAATTAAAAATTTATTAAATTTTAAAGTAAAAATTCTAATTTTAAATCTCTAATTTTGATATCCTTTTTATACATGTTATTTATTTGCTACCTCGGTATTTGGACAGGAGTACTGTTTTGGTGTTGCAAAGTTTTAATTAAATTGTAGTACATACTTGGTATTTTCAAAGTGAAAAATAATTTTAGTAAAAACATGGCTAGCGAAAAAGAAAATGTTTTCCTCTTTGTACCTAATATTATTGGTAAGTTAGCATACATTTCAAATTTTGTAAAATTTTTAAATATATGGTTCTAAGAAATTAAAAAATAGCACAAAAAAAATGTATTGATTTTTTCTCTACTTACTAAGATGATGTCTCGAATCTAATTTTCAGGGTATTTGAGGATTGTTTTGGCATTACTTTCATTTTATTATATGCCGCACAACTATATATCGTGCTCTATTTGTTACATAGTAAGTGTTATTTTGGACGCTTTTGATGGACATGCTGCCAGGTACTTTAACCAGTGTATGTAGTGAACAAAGCAATAATTTAAGTTTCTTTAGCTAAATACAGTTTTATTTTGTAGCGTCCAAATTCGGAGCTATGCTTGATCAATTGACCGATAGATGTGGAACAATGGGCTTGTTAGTCACACTCTGTATTTTTTATCCGAAATACATGTTAATCTTTCAGTTATCAATGGTCATTGATATTTCTTGTCATTGGCTGTATTTACACAGGTAAAGTTTTTTTTATAATTTAATATACATATATTCTAAATAATGCATAATGTTTTTTAAACCACTTAGCACGATTTTGAGCGGAAAGTCCTCTCACAAGCTCATTGACTTATCGGGCAATCCTGTTATGAAACTCTACTACGAGTCTAAATTGGTTTTGGGATTCATGTGCATGACAAACGAACTATTTTATGCTGGATTGTATTTGTATCATTTCACTCCAGGTCCAATGAGTAAGTCATAATAAAAATTTTCATATCGTATGACTGTTCTAATAATTATGATGCTACTTACAGTTCTTGGACTCTCTTCAATAAAACTCGTAATTATGTTGACCATGCCGTGCGCAATAGTTAAAACGCTCATTTCAGTCATACATGGTTACGTTGCTTGCTGTAACATTGCCACCCTTGATGTTGCCGAAAGGGAAAAATTGAAGCCAAATTAATGAAATTAAAAAAATCCAAAGCTGAGCTGGTCCATTCTCTTCAATTAAATGTATGAAAATGTATTTGGAGATAAACAAAATTTTATTTGAGTGTTTTGACCATTCCAAAATGCAGAAAGAAAACTGTTTATTTTTGAATTTTTTTTCATTATCAAAAAAAATTAGAATCCATCAAATATGTGAATGTCAATAATATATTAATTTATTGAATATGTACGAATATATGTAAATGACTGTCAATAATCATGTGTTATCTAGTGAACAATTGAAATACATATACCTAATTACTTTATTTAAATAAATATATGTATAAATGTTACCCCAAGAAATGCGAGTTTTCTTGCAAAACTTTATTTGATTTGCATTTATTAAACGTTTCCTATTGTAAGAGGTAAGCTTTTTCCGTTAAAAAAGATTTTTAATATTTTATGATCTAATTTAGCTAGGTATTTAATTACTTTTTAAAATAATTTAAAAAAAAACAATAAAATTAAACGATTAAATTTTAATAAGTTCATTACAAATTATAAAAACATTAAAAGTTATATATTTTTTAAATTAAATAATAAATATATTACAAAAAAATAATAATAACTTCGATTATAGGTATATGAAGATTCTAAATTTCAAATCAATTTCATACAGGACCAGTAAGAATTTACACATACATGTAGAAGTCGGCCCGTATTTTAAGGCAAGTACAAGTTGATATATTGTTTCAATGAGAGTAAGTGGAAATGTTGTACGTTTTCACTCTTTGTACCTGCCTCTTATTGAAAGGTCATTTTGTTATTCATATTGAATAAAATCTAGATAAATATAAAATGGCAAAAGAGGATGAAGAAGACACATTGCCCGATAAGGATGCAGCAAAAGGATTTTACGCAAGATACGAGCCGAAAGAAATATTGGGAAGGTAATTTTGTGGAAGTTTTAATATTTTAAATGTTAAATTAAGTTTTATTTTAGAGGAATCAGCTCAGTTGTACGTCGTTGCATTGATAAAGAAACAGGCAAGGAGTATGCTGCTAAAATTATTGATTTGGGAATAGCTGAAGGATCTGATTCAAATCAAATGCTAGAGTCAACAAGACAAGAAATCAATATACTTCGGGAGGTAAAAGGACATCCATACATAAGTACGTAACATTTTTAATTTGTTTCCCTTTTTTGGAATGAAATGTAATATTTGGTTGTTTAAATTAAAAGAAAAACAAAAATAACAAATACGATTTACCAGTAATCGTAAAACTGTGAAGAAAATAATAACTACATTACTAAACATCATATTTTCAATTATTGAGTAGATATATCAAATATTTCCTTTTTCAGTTGAGCTTCAAGATGTATTTGAATCAGATGCATTTATGTTTCTGGTATTTGAACTTTGCCGTCATGGAGAACTATTTGACTACTTGACGTCTGTCGTAACATTGTCTGAGAAAAAAACTCGTTACATAATGAGGTGAATATAAATTTTATCTAAATTATAAGAATATTGACCTCTTTCTTTAAAGACAAGTGTTTGAAGGAGTGGACTACATCCATTCATGTAATATTGTTCATCGCGATTTGAAACCGGTAACAAAACAATGATTAATAATTTGATGAGCTTAAGTACATGTATTTTTTTCATTTGAATTGATTTAGGAAAACATTTTGCTAGACGACAGTTTAAATGTTAAAATCACAGATTTTGGCTTTGCTCGACATCTCCATGATAAGGAGAGACTCTTTGGTAAGTTAGCAGAGAGTTTTGACACAATTTGATTAACTTTAAATATTATTTTGTAGATCTATGTGGGACACCGGGTTATCTAGCTCCTGAAACATTAAAATGTAGTATGTTCGATGATGCACCCGGGTATTCAAAAGAAATCGACATGTAAGATAAAAATTGAAATTTCACGACCTACTTTTTTTTCTATATGTATGATTTTTAGATGGGCCTGTGGGGTTATAATGTTCACTTTGTTAGTTGGATGTCCACCTTTTTGGCATAGAAAGCAAATGATTATGCTACGAAATATTATGGAAGGTTCGAAATTTGTCATAAAATTTAATAACTGAAACTATAATCCTAAAATATTGATCAATCTAATTATTTTAGGAAAGTACAGCTTTACATCTCCTGAATGGATAGACATTTCGGGTAAATTTCTTTATTTTTAACGTTATGGCAATCATAAATAATTTCCTTGAAAAAAACATTAGAGGATCCCAAGGATTTAATTAGGAGATGTCTGGTAGTTGATCCAACCAAAAGAATAACTGCAAGTGATGCATTAAAGCATCCCTTTTTCAATACTGTTGTAAGTACATATATATTTTTCTGTAAGGGAATTTATCTATAGAGAGACATCAGATAGATCTTGAAGAGTTTCATCTATCAAATCTGATCTGATCTGGTATGACAAAGGGACATAAAAAAACTATATGAACAAAGAGATTTTTTTTAGTCTCATCTGAAAATTCCATAATATTTTTTTTTAAAGAAAGAAACTTAAACATTATTAAGGTTAAAATCGTAAGAAAACTCGAGTTTTTATCATAATTACTATTATTGTTTAGTTATTCGAGCAAGATATTGGACATTTAAAGAGAAGTCTCTCTACAAGATCAAGAAGATTTAGTCGCATAGCTGATTTAGAGCTGGTAAAGTTGAACAAAAGTTGAACATATAATCCAGGATCTTTGTTTAAAAAAAATCGAATTAAATGTTGTTTCTGACTGTTTATTTTATTTTATTTCAGTTACGCAAACAAAGCCAATTTAACGCACGAAAAAAGTTTCAATACGGTATTTTATGCGTGAGAGCAATGGTTCGCATTAAACGGCTAAAATATACAGCAGAACCACTTAACGTTGAAGATGCAATGCGAGATCCTTATAGAGTTAAAATTCTACGAAAAGTAAATATTTCAATTATTATTATTTTTATTATTGCAACAGTTTCTTATTCATTTTTTGTTTTTAGGTTATTGATGGATGTGCATTTCGCGTGTATGGCCATTGGGTCAAGAAAGGCGAAGGACAGAATCGTGCTGCATTGTTTGAAAATACTCCAAAGACGGAATTACACTATCTATATGTTAACAATCTAAGTTATTAATATAAACCTATGTTTCAAAATGAGCTCATACTATAAAATATGTATATTATGTTAAATATACCTTTTCGTCAAACTTATGCACACTCACTTATCACACTTTCTGAGCATAATAAAATATTGGTAAAAACTTTCAATTTTGAAAATTATTTATTTCACATTTTTTTTCTTCTTCCAATAACGTCTTATCGAGATCTAATTTCTTTATTTTAGATTTACTTCTATGCAGATAAATTAAAGGCTGAATTGTAATATTCCACATTCCCGTTAGAACCTAAAATGATCTCCTCCCATGCTAAAAAAAAAGTGAAAAATGAAAATAATAAAAAATATAAACAATCAAAAACAAATCTTACCTGAAGAAACAAAGTTAACAATATTTTCTAAATCACTGCTATTTCTATTGGTGGGACAATTTAGTAACTTCATACTTTTGATCTGTTTTGTCTTTTGAGAATCGTTTGTGGCATCAATTGAACGGATTTCTTTGGTGGCCAGACCAGAAGTTATGTAAGTTTTATTTCGAGAGGGATGCACATCATCATCACACAATAGGTCTTTATCAATATCAAAACCAAAGACTAGTTCATTTACACTTGATGCATTACAATCCTTCATAATGACAGCAGGTTTGTTCACAAAACTCTTAACTTTTTTCTGTTTTTCCTTCTTCATTTCCTCACTTGTTTTACAAACGTTATTCAAGTGATGCTTCCTAATTGTGCTTAATTCTGATGTGTTCTTGGTGTTATCAAGTGCTTTTTGCAATTCACTCTCATGCGTAAAAGTTTCCTGTTTTATGTCTTCGCCTTTCTGCTCAATACTTTCTTTCTTTTTCTTATTGTTATTATTATTATTATTATTATGAACTATTGTATTAGTAGTGGTTGTGGTTTCAATCGAAGCTTCATGTTTTTCATTATCTACATTTTGAGTTCTAGAGCTCTTTCTTGTAATTTCGGCATAGGATAGACACGATTTTGCAGTCAATGTATGGTGCTTTGAATAACCAGGTAAAGAATGTACTGACTCAACATCACTGCATTCAGATTCAGATTGAGGCACTGATGATAGAGACTTTCTCCTACCTTTAATAATTTTATCAATTTTCTTTTCGGTGCCACTGGTTTTCTTATGGAGTTGTGTTTTCGTCTTTACGGGATTTGTGCATTTATTGATTTCACCATAAGACGTTTTAGGATCTTTTTCATATAAACAGAACTGCATCTTTTTTCGGGATTTTTTCTTGTTTGTTACTAAATTGAATCCAGAGCAATCGTTTATCAAGGATTCCATTGAATAAGTGGACCAAATATCATTATTATTATTATTATTATTATTATTAATATTTTTGTTGTTGTTGCTCGATGATATGTCTGAGTCTGGATTTGAAGCTTTTGATGATTGTAAAAATGAGATTTCAGCCTTTCCCCATGAATATCGATCTAAATTCTTACTGCTGTAAGATTTTTCAGTATTAATTTGAGTTTCATCATCAACAAATTCTTTTGTACTTCGTAATTCTTCCAACGAATTGTATCTTTTCACCTTGTTTTTCTTATTAATTTTCTTCTTTAATTTGTCATCAGGAATATTTGGCTTTTTCTTACTTTTTGATTTGTCTTGGTTTTCACTTTCAATGTAGTTCACTAACGTTTCCACTTCCTCTTCCCCTCTGTAACCTTCGATATCTGTAGATTTAAATGTTCGTTTTATATTACGATCAGATTTGGAAACTTTGATCTTTGATTTAGTTTTAGTCGTATTTGTTGACGATACTGTGTTTCCATTTTCATCAAATTGTTTCATTGCCGACTAAAAGAAAAATTCATAAGAGTGTTAGCAAATGGCCGTAATTTGTAAACAAGCATACATGAGTCCTCTCTTAATTTTTTGAAATATTTACTTACTTGATTAACGTTTCCAATAAAATTTGTGTTTGGAGTTTTGGGTATGTGTGACATAACAATGGGAATCGGTTGCGTTATACCCTTGTCGTCAATTATGCATTTAACAGAGCTGTAAGCAGAACATAATTGCAATGGTTTTGGATCGTCAACTTCATTTTTCATTTCTAGTAGTGGTATGTCGATAACAGTATCAGCGGATGACACATAAAATGAGCTTCTACGATTTGCTATTTGATCGTCACTTTTTGCCGTCACTTGGCTAACTATGCAATTTAATTTTGAATCGCATTCCTAACAGGAAAAAATTTTAATTTCAAAACAATATGTAAGATATTTCATTTTGTTTTTCAGAATAGAAGTGAAATAGCGTGCGAAGAGAATAATTAGGTACTTAATATACATACCTCTTTTTGTTTAGAAGAATCGCCCAGCATATGCTCTACTGTCTTTTCAGCATGCATGATTGGACTTGAGGGTTTCTTGTCCTTTAATGGATTAGTCCTCAAATCGTCATATTTTTCCGAGTATAGCATATTATCGAAGTTGCATGGCAAACTTCCTCCTCCATACTCTTTCGTAGTTACAGATACTGGACTTTTTTTGTTTTTACTATACCCACTTCGTTTATCTGTTGGATGGAAGTATTCGAATCTTACAACATCGTTTAGATTCTGTAAAGAACCTCCAGAGCTGTATTTCTTTTGGGATTTTCTTGTAAAAATTTCATTATAAGTTGATGAAACACGTTCCTTGTCCTCGAGTTCAGCTTTAACAAGTAATTCCTATGAGATTTTTGCAAAACATTTTATAATAAAAAATATCATTATAAAATTCCATATTCACCTTAAATATTTTACTCTTACTATCACGATCACTGTACTTCTTATAAGAATAAGCTTCATCTAGTAAGTCTCTTAGTTCTTTTTCATCTAATTGATGAAGCTAAAAAAGGAAAATAGATAGAAAATATTAATTTTTCAAATTTGACGCAGTGTTATGTGCACTATACGAAATAACCAAAATTAAGTGACTTGCTACTGGAAGTTTTCTTTCGGTTATATGTTTTCTACTTTCAACAGCTAGCTATGCGAAACTACCTGGTTGGTTTTCAGACTTGTTGGATTTTTTTTAGTTTCATCTTTGTTGTTTCCAGACGACATTTTTCATTGACTCTAGATGTCAGACGGATGACAAAAATAGCCATTCCTGCTGATTCAAGACTTACGGTACGTGCTCTATACGTTGTACGTATCATACCTGTACGAACATACGCAGACTCCTGTACGAGATGTACAGAATTCTCCGTATGTACGTCTGCGCGAGTCATACGAGGATTGTTAAGGCCGATACAACCATCTAAAATGTTTTCGACACAGTAAAAAAGTACTATTTATTTGTGTAAACATTTGTGTAAAATACTACTATCGTTCTTTTTTCTGCTTGAAATAGATATATTTCAATTGGGCTGTTTTAATTTTAATTCAAATGGACAAATTGCGATATCGGATAAAACTCGTTGCTTGACAAAAACGTTTGATATTCAGCGTAATGTTAACTACTAATAATCAAATGTTAAAATTTCGTCAATGTTTAAATTTATATCGTTGAAACTCGTCAGTATTCTTGACAGCTTTTGAAAACACGCACTTTGCCTAGTCGGATGAATTCCTTCTTCCTCGTTTGTTGTTACGGACACAGAAAGCTGTATTATTTATCATCTTGTAGACCCTCAGCGGTTGTAGGAAAGGAATGTTGTTTTTATTACGCGGGGAACACTAAAAATTCAATTAATCTCCTTATACTGGAGTACTCTTAGCTTTTGAACTGAATATTTGGTCAAAAAGGCTCCATAGATACATAGTGATACAAAATGTGAGTATAAATGTATGCAAAGTAATGTTGTTTCTTTTTCGCGTTCGGTATGTATTTTCTAAATAACCATTCATGCCAACGGACTTATCGTCTCTATTACATGCTTCAGGTGTTTGTCGAAGCGTAAATATTGGTCCAGATATAGTTCAAGTGACTTAAATTCAGTAACTTTATCAGTTTCTTGCCCTTTATAGTGATAACAAGTCAATTAAATTTCTAGCTTTACAACATAGCATGCACAGTGTTTTTTGTACGTTTAGAGTCATGAGGTTGACGCTTAACCATTTTTGGAGTAGATAAATATCGTGTTGCATGGCCTCCTAAAGTTCCTTTAATAGGTAAATATAAAAAATTAGGAGGGATTAATTTTTCTTAAAAACGTATTAATGATATTAAATTTTGAACTTAACGAAAATTATGATAAGAATTCATTTTCGATACTCGATATGAGATGTCCCTCTTGAGAATTCCTCAAAACATTTTGGATAGTTGTTTTGGCCTAATTTAACTAATTTTCATCCTTGCTAATTCAATCCGTACTTCTGACAGATCTTAGCAAAAAACATTCTCAATTTATAAATTTTTTCATTGTATTCATAGAGCTTTAAGACTAAAAAGATGATACGAACAACAGCTGCTGCATAAATTTTCGAACTATATATGTTTTAAAAATCACACTTCAATGTCTCGCAGGTATGATGAAACACTTTGTTTGATCACTCTTAGTCAAAGTTGAAAAGGGTGTATTTTCATGTTTTACAATCCAATTTTCTCCCTGATAAGGCATTTGAGCATATTCTATCGTCTAACCAAATAACCTAAACAATTCATTTTGCACTTGCATCCAGAGATGATACAAGGTTAACTGATCACCTTTCTTTCTTCTCAAAGTCTAGACTTTAGGTGTCTCATGGCGAGTCGCAATTATCCAAAACAGACCAAGACTAAATTAGCAAAAATTACTAGATAAAACTACTTATTGAATCTTTTCGTGTTCCCAACAGGTGGTTTCATCCATCTGTTACAGGCGTCGAAGCAGAAAAACTTCTTTTAGAAAAGGGATTTGATGGATCATTTTTAGCCAGACTATCGTCCTCTAATCCTGGTGCATTTACACTCTCTGTTCGACGGAATGACGAAGTGACACACATAAAAATTCAAAACAACGGGGATTTTTTTGATCTATATGGCGGTAAGAAAATATTGTTCAAATTATTAATTTGAATTACCGGACAGACTCCTTTTTTTAAGGTGAAAAGTTTGCTACTCTCTCAGAATTAGTACAGTTTTATATGGATAACATTGGCCAGTTGAAAGAGAAAAATGGTCAAACTATTGAACTGAAACAGCCTCTAATATGTGCTGAGCCAACTTCCGAGAGGTATTTTCTTTAATATTTTACAAAATGGTACAAATATCTCCATATTACCGTTTAGGTGGTTTCATGGTAGCATATCTGGCATTGAAGCCGAAAAACTATTAATGAGAAGAGGAAAGAATGGATCATTTTTGGTTAGAGAGTCACAAAGCAAGCCTGGAGACTATGTGTTGACTGTTAGAACAGAGGAAAAAGTCACTCATGTAATGATACGTTTACAGGTGATTGAACACTTTTAAGGTGATGAATTCGTACATTTAACCTTTTTTGTTCTATTTAGGATAATAAATTTGATATAGGAGGAGGAGTAAAATTCACAAGTTTGAGTGAACTTATCGATTATTATAAAACAAATCCCATGGTAGAAAAATGTGGCACAATTGTTCATCTTAGACAACCATTTAATGCTACAAGAATAACAGCTATTGATATTGATGCTCGCGTAGAGCAGTTACAGAGGGAAAATATAAGCAACTTCTACGGAAAGGTAACGTCTAAAGAAAAATTTTATGTTTAGTTCCATTTTCTTAAGCATAAACTTATAGGGTGGATTTTGGGAAGAATTTGAAAGTTTACAACAGCAAGAATGTCGTCATAATTTTGCAAGGAATGCAGGACAAAAAATTGAGAATCGTAACAAAAATAGATATAAAAATATTCTACCTTGTAAGAACATAAAAAAGTACTTGAGTACTTATGAATAAAATAATTGATTGCGATTTTTGTTATAGTTGATCATACGAGGGTTAAACTTAAGGATGTTGATGAAATAGTGCCAGGAGCCGAATATATAAATGCGAACTATATTCGCCACCTAATGGAATACAATGTTGATACATGTGAGGAGGCCACTACAAATTCGAGTGAGAAAAAGTCTTTTGAATCAAATGTTCAGGTTAGTCATCTTATAGTATTAAAATTTGCTGCAAAATTCAACATGCAATACAGCTCATGAATATTTATAGGACACTGTTTTTTCAAACAAAAGTACCGACGGTTTTACTAAAACGTATATAGCTACACAAGGCTGTCTACCTTCAACAATTCAAGATTTTTGGAACATGATTTGGCAGGAGAATATTCGAGTTATTGTAATGACTACCAAAGAAGTGGAAAGAGGAAAAGTGCGATCTTTTTAATAACTTTTTTTTATGAAACATTTTTTACTGACTAAATATTTATAGCGGAAATGTGAAAAATATTGGCCAGACTTGAATGAGCAAGTAACTCATGGTCATGCAATTGTTACAAATACTTCTGAATTAACAATGATCGATTACACGCTGAGAGAATTGAATTTAAACTGGAGAAATTTGGGAGAAAAGAAAATTTACCATTACCACTTTCAAGTATGGCCTGATCATGGAACACCAGTTAATCCAGGTGGCGTACTAAATTTCCTGCAAGATGTAAATGCACGACAAAATGAAATTAGAAAGTTAGGAATAAATCCCGTAAGAAACCGCCAACCTTTTTACTTTACGCACGAACTTTATTTTGAACTGTTATTTTATTATTCAAGCCACTTTGCATCCATTGTTCTGCAGGCATCGGAAGAACTGGAACATTCATTGTGATTGACATGATCTTAGATCACATTGATAGGGAAGGTATGAACATTTGAACACTAAATAATAATAATACTATACACTAACAATAACGGTTATCATCCACTGAAGGTATGGATTGTGAAATAGATATACAGCGCACTATTCAAATGGTAAGATCTCAAAGATCCGGAATGGTACAAACAGAAGCACAGTATAAATTTGTATATTTGGCGGTTCAACATTACATCCAGACAAAGCTGCGTCGATTGCAGGCATCACAAAAAACAGCTTTAGCTGGCAGAGAATATACGAACATTAACTATGTTAATAAATAAATTAAAAAAAAACACTTTTTCGTTATTTTAATCGTTTATTTTTTTTTTTCTTCCTAATCGAAGAGAAGAGTAAGGCATCAGTTAATATATATTGCAAGTCATTTGTTAGTAAACAACTAATGATCGTTTTATTCACAGTAGTAGTAATTTCATGCTTCCATGTTTATCTTATCTATACAGTACCCAAATTGGCAATTTTTATTTTTAAAGTTGTTTTCATTTTTGAATGGTAAAATATTATCATCTGCCAACTCTTTGCTTAACGTCTTATATAATTTTCGATGTTTTTTATACTCTTCTTTGAATTCATCTAAACTCTCATTGTCATATTCTAAATCAGTTGACAAAAGATCATCGTCGGATGGTGTGCGCATCAAATTAGGTAAATTCAAAGTCAATTGTGTCTTTTCTTTCATCAACTCTTCTATATGACCTTCCAAAAGCATTTCTTCTGCATTACTTTCAAACGTATTCGGTGTAATTTTTTGTTCAGACTCTTGTTTTCCAGACTTTGAGCAACGTAGCGACAAAAGTTTTTCTGAAGCTGTATTGGTTGCTATATCTAGTGTGTCTATATTATTTAAAGTATGCTTTATATTTTGCATTTTTTGTATAATCAAGGCCTCTATACACTTGGTTTGTCGTCCAATATCACATAAACTCTCTTGTGCGGGAATGCAGCGATTTGTCCTTAATATACATGGAGCGAAGACAATAGCCAATGAACTTGTTGACATTCTGTTGTACTGTTCTTTATATGCAACAAGAGCTAAATGAAAAATTAACCTTTCAAAGAGTATTTGATGCGAGGATTGCAAATTTTTAGTTAGAGATAAAATAGTTTGAATTCGATCACTATTGTCATCCAAATCGGCAGCTCTCAAGAAATCATCGTACAAATCAAAGCTCAATAATGGTTCTGGCATTTCTCTTAAGAAAAGTTTTAACGTGTTTGCTAACACATGCACATTATAAATATCAATATCTATATTCTTAAGCCCATTTTCCAGCTTTTCTTTTAAATCTTTGATTTTAGAACTCACTGCACTTTTTCTGTAGAGTCCTTCTGAATATAGGCCATGTATTTCAATTTTGCAGAAAAGTTCTTCTACTTGCTGTGGCAGTACACACTTATCTGAGCTATAATAACATAAAACTGACAGTGGTACTCCAAATAGCTTTTGTTTCCCGTTAAAACTAAGAGATATTTTATTGCACTTTAAGGTTTTGTTTAGGCATTTTTTATGGCAAGTTAGTCTACAATTTAAACATACCTGTGAACAGAAATACATTTTAACAATTTTAATTTGCAGTAATGCATTAGTTTATCATCTTACATGTCCTCGTTCGATGGGCCATAATAAGAAAAGCTGACAGACTTCACATGCGGTCGCTATATTTATTATAGTCAGTTGGAACACATGACCTTAATTAATAAATAAGACTTAATGAGATAGTATTATTGAAAAAATATGAAAAGGTACATTACCGTTATGTACTGTAAAATTAGAATTCTTCTTTTTCTTGTCTTTCTTTTGTTTGGTTTTCAATTTAATTTGGTCTCTAGAGCCCATAAACTCATTCATAAAGCCTCTAAAAGCGTTTACTCCCATGGTAAGTGGAAAACCAGTTTTCGATACTGCTGTAGTTTCTATGACTCTTTCAAAGTTTGCAATAAGATCTCTATACTTTATATTTAACACTCCAGAATCCTGTTTGTTTGCCACACTATATTGTGCAACTAAATTTTCATTGAATTCCTTAAGGGCTTGCTTGAATACTTTATCAACCTCCGAACTTTTTGTCGTATTTGTTTCCATTTTGTATATTTTTTGAGTTATGAAATCTTGCATGACACGTAGTTCTTTCGCATCACTTATGATTCTGTCTGTTGAATCCGTATATTCTCGTGTTGTTGAAAACTTTGAAACTTTCTTATTATTTTTTGATACGTTTAATGGAGTTTGGGTTTTTGTATCTAGGAATGTACGTTTGATTGGAATGCCTTTTTTATCTTCACTATTTATTTGCGATTGCGAAAACGTATCGTTATTTGGAGCTACTAGAGAATGACTCGTTCCTGCAAATGTTTTTTTTTTTCATTAGTAAGCACAATATTAAATCTTCAATAAAAAATTAATACCTTTTTTAAGAAGCTTTTTGCTTATTTGGAAATTTGACTTTTCTGGATACATTGGAAGCGGTAATAACTGCAAAAATATCATTGAACATTGGAAATTTGTAAAAAAAAATGTTTCAACTCTCACCTTTTTCGCTTTGATTCGTTGCCTTGCATTATACCCTCTTATATGAGCTTGCACAATAATACATCCTTCTCTTAATTTTCTGAACCATTTGCGAATCTTTACTGTATGCCACCATCGTTGAATAATAATTGCTGCTTTGTATTCTGATTTTAAAAGTTTAAGTTTCTTCCGAGCAACGTAAACTCTCCAAGATTTTTGAATCTTCAAAGCACTTTGATGAAGTAAAACATATTTCCTGGCTTTTAAAATTTTCCTAAACCACTTTTGAATTTTTCTTATACTATTAATTATTTTAGTGTGTAGTTTTACATCAAGCTGTATTTTTTGCGATTCTCTCATATAAATTTTTGTATTTCCCAATTGATAATGTTGCTTGTTTAAATCAATTAGATTCAAAAAATCTTGTATATCATTTTTATTGCTTTTAGTTCCTTTTGGAAGAAGCACTCTATAAAGTAGTGTGAATTCTGAATAACTAATGCGTACATTGTAACCAGCTCTTCGGATTCTGACTGTTTCTAGCATCCCAGTATACTTTAACTGTAATAAATAATAATTTCATGTTAAAATAAGTAATTGTGTTCTTTCAAAATTATATAAAATACTGACCTGACGTGCAACTGTTGATTCATCAAATTTATTTGGAAGTTTGTACAAGTTTGACTTAATACAGCGAATAAAATAGGGATTTGCCTGAAAAACACATTTAAACATACATTACATATATAAATAAAAAATTAATTTAACCTGATTAAGTGTTTCCATAAGTGACGATAAGGACAACTGAAATTGCGCTGTAACTGTAAGTTGTTTTTTTATCTTAAAAGCTGGTTGGCTGTAAACTTGAACCATTTTCACAGATTCCAGGTTTTTAGTGCATAGGTTATTTCGATTAGGAAAACGATATGATTTGTATTTTCTAAATATATACGAATTAATCATAAAAGATAATATTGTTTGAAAATAAAAAAAATTAACAATATTACCTTAATATTAAATATTTGTTTTTAGGTTTTGTGTTGCGATTATTAAGACTTAGGAAAACAAAATAGGATCTGAAAAATGCTCTTAAAATACCCCATCTAAACAATGCCACAGAACTGACTGCCACAAGCTCTTTTACAAAAGAAGAACTGGAACTTTTTAAGACACTCACTATATCTTGTCGCATCAAATCTAAATTTTTTTCTTTCATGTCCGTAACCTAGAAAAATATAAATAAATAATAAATAAAAAAAATATAATAAAAAATATAATAAATAAAAACATTATATATCACCTTATATTTTACACTTCCTGCATAATGATTTATTATGAAAGCACTTTCTTGCTTTTGTGTTTTTTCATAAAACCGATTGTCTTTGTGTGTTGCATTAAATTTTTCAATTAATGTTTCATTAGTAACCGCTGCAAGGCTAAATCATAATAATGGAAATAAGTATTCAAAAAATAAATATACAAGTACAATATTCAGTAATTACCTGCATAGATCATCTAAAATGCAAAGCAACCCACTTGGCTTAGATTCAAACAAATGCAAGCATTCCGAGTTATCGGAAAACTCAATATCAGTCCAAATAATACCCTCTCTTTTGTATTCATTTTGCTCAAATTTAAATACATGCTGCACATAAAAATTGAAAATAAAAAGAATAGATAAAAAACATTAATACTAAAGTGAAGCTTGCTTACCAAATTAAAATAGTACTGCAAATGTTCGTTCGCATAATTTATACATAATTGTTCAAAACTGTTTTGTGAACCGAAATCTTCAAATCCAAAGATATCTAGGACACCAATAGACTTTCCAGTATGTCTAGTGTAATCTTTGGTGAGGAGAGCAAAATTGATCTAGAAATGTTAAAAAAAAACAGTTTAGATAGAGTCATACGTTATTGTAGATATGGATGGCTCCACCGCGGATCTCAAGATCCTATTGTGTATATTACTGTCATTGTATTTTACCTGTAAAACTATCCAATCAAAGAGTGCACTATAAAGGCATTTTGCTAAGGCATCTCGTGCTGCAATTGCTTCTGCTAGTTTGTAATTCACTACAACAGTTTCCTCACTTGCCCTAACCTTTTTTGATGTTAAAGCAGTAAGCAGTGTTTCTTTTCTCAAATTTAACAAATGTGAAATAATTGATATAACATTAAAATTACGTATTTGAACACTTTCATCATGATGATATGCTCCTCGTTTTGGAACAAATTCTACATTTCCGATATGCAAGACTGCCGATAAAACACTGAACACTCGACACTGTTTTGTTTCCGAAAAGCCAACCATTTCCATACTTTGTTTAAGTCTGGAAAACTCATATCTCTCGTCCATGCTCTCTATTTTAATATTTTTACAATTTAAATAGTTATACGAGTCAGTTGGCAGAATGAAGTACGTTTCTCTTTCCTTCTCATTTGCTCCAAACAACAAATAGTAAAATACATGATAATTTCGTTCAAATGTACCTTGTGATATTATTCTACTTTTTTCTAACAGATATTTTTGAACAACTGCTCCTTGAACTACACCATTTTCTTTGTATTTTACCTTTAAATAAAAAAAAAGTGAAAATAAAATAAACCATTGATAAAAAGCAAAAGCAAGTCAAACCTGAATAAACTTGCCAAACCGACTTGAATTGTTGTTGTGTGCTGTTTTTGCGTTTCCAAAAGCCTCTAATACTGGTCCAGCACTGAGAATTATTTGCTCTAATCCACAACGTTGACAACCCTTTTGCGAAAGTGCAGTAAGATGATGCAATAAAAAATTCGTGCTTTCTGTTTTTCCTGATCCACTTTCACCGCTAATCACAATACACTAAAAATAGTCAAACAAAAGGTGAATGGATTGGTGAATGGATTAATCTAAACATATTATTACCTGATTACGTTTTTCTTCGAGCATAGAATAATAAGCGTTGTCTGCAATCGCAAAAATATGTGGAGGCAAGGTAGGGCCGATTCGATGGTTTTGATACAGTCTCACGTATTTCGGATTATAAATGGGATGGAACTTAAATGGATTTAATGCAATCAAAATGTTCCCAACATAAGTGTATATGTGGCCGGCTTCAAAACGTCTTTTAAGGTTTTCCAGTAGTATGTTTTCACTTAAATCTAAAGAAACACAGTAAGTTGTCAAAAAATGATGTAAGTAATTTGTATAATAAAAATACCTGGAAGTTGACACAAATCTGGATATTCTCGATTATTTGAATTTAATACTAATGGAATAAAATTTCTCAAAATAGAGTTGTCCATTCCGTATCGATATGGATACATATGTAACCACGGGACATCCGATTGAATTTCCCTAAGGTAGAATCTATAACACATAAAATTTTAATTTATCAGGGTCAAAATTTTTGAGTCCCATTATGGTGGATCAGTTGTTACCTAAAATTTGTTTTGTCATGTTGTAATGGCCACAACAACATTACTAAAACAGGATTTTCATACGCCGCTAATCTTCTCTCCTTTGATTCTTCAATCACTTCGGCGAGCTCATATTGTCCACTCTACGAAAAATAAAATAAATTTACTGTGATTGATTTAAAACAAAATAATACTTACAATCAAACCAAGACGTTCTGTAATACAGTTTATAATTTCTTCAGCAGTTGTTTGTTTAGAAGCCTCCACACTAAGAGCTTCATAATGTAGTGAAAGTAGACCAACATGTATCTAAATATGAAGCAATTGTTAGTACACAATCATTGAACAGTTAATTCAAATAAATTTCTCGACTTTAATTAATGTTTTACCTGTAGCACGAATCGGTTATTGTTTTCCATTGCTCCATACATTTTTCATTGCCCTTATGATTCGTAAAAATAAATTAATGAAAAATTATACTTTGTTTATTTTTGCCTGCAGTTACACGAATTAAGATTGTCACCTGTTGCACAAATCATTCAAAGAAGTATTTACTTGTTCAAATTTATATAATGAAACTGAATGAATTGTTATAATATTTTGTATTGTAGCATAAAAATTTGCAAAAAGCTTTCTGTCATAAAAAAAACATAATTTTAGTATATGCATAACAACAAGTGATTTGTTTTTTTTATGTTTCTTGAGTTCAACTCATGTAGTGAGGGTTTTATAAATCGGATCTCTTCAATTTATAAACCCTATAAATGACAGATTATAAAATGGATTATAGGTGTTAATATGTATGTATTGTTCAATGAATTTAATTTATTTTTCGTCACTAAATAACTAAAGTATGTATCACTTTATTAAGGTCTCTTACGCCAAAGACCAATATAAGAGTGGATCAAAAGCGCATGCAAGTTGAACTATTCAACAGGTGAGATCTATTTAAAAATGCTGAATAAAAAGTCAATTTGAAATTTCACAAAAAAGAAAAGACAAAACTTTTTTTTAATCGAAAATAAATCGTGTTTTTCTTTTGTTTGACATATTGTCAAATTGTTGTCTTTTGTCATTGTCTTCCTATTTATTTAACTTAAAAGCTCGTATTACAAAAAAAAAAACCTAGCATTGCTTGCTGAGAACATTTTTTCTTGTTATTTGTGATTTTTATCTCATTAAGATTATAGAAAATTCTAAAACTATTTATTGAGCAGGAACGATTTCTTTTCTATGTTATCCATCTATGTGTTTGTAAGTAAAAACTGAATAAATTATTGATTGCAGTAAAAAATGCCATTATAATAAGCAAAAGTGTTTTAAGCATAAATATTAAAAAAAGAAAGAATAATCAGGAACAATTAAATATTAGGTATTTTCAATTTTTTTTTTGTCATTTGTATAATACTATAAATTTTTTGAACGTACTTTCAAATAATAGCTTATCTCAGTGATTTAGTCCAATGTATATGGCTGATGAGCGTAAGATAATGGTTTTAAGTCCAAAATCATGAAAAACTATTCTGACTACAATTAGAACTTTTAGAAACATATTGGGACATTCTAGAACAACTAAGGTTTTTAATATTTGTTTTAGAATAAAATTATGTACTAAATACAGGTATTAAATAAAAATATACTTAATTAAAAAAATTTAGGTATATTTTTAATTCTCACAAACGTTTTTCAATAAAAAAAAAACACCTAATTAATTTCTCCAGAATTAATAAAAAAACATTTATTAACGAATTTTTCAACACAACATGTTTCGGACGATTCTTTTCACGTCCATCTTCAGGTGCGAGTATCGAAAGTCTTTCCGTCCGAATCGTCCGAAACATGTTGTGTTGAAAAATTCGTTAATAAATGTTTTTTTATTAATTCTGGAGAAATTAATTAGGTGTTTTTTTTTTATTGAAAAACGTTTATGTGATTATTAAAAATTTCTCGCACTCGTACAAAAAGTTATTTGATATTTTTAATTGTTCTCCATAAATACACAAATACGATAAGTTACAATTTGAAAAATCATGTAAAACCGTTCATCTATGATTCGATAGCAAAGCACGTAGAAAATAGTTATAAATAAGTAATAATAAAATTTCGACAAGTAACAATGTCTGAAAGTCATGTAAGTTGAAAATTTAAAAAAAAACATTCTATATTTATTGAATTTTATTTTGTTGGTTAAGATGAGTCCAATACATTAAAGTATAAATCTTAAATAAAAAAGTTCGTTATTAAAAAAAAATATTTCATTTCTTCTTCGCTGTCATTGATTTTTTTTAAGTTCATACACGATTTCAATTACGTTCGATTACAATTTTAGACATCTGCAATGTCATCGAAAGTACAGCATTTTAATCAAGTGGTTGATATTCATCAAAATCAACAAACCCTAAATCCATTCTCTTCACAATGTAATAATGCAGGTCGCAGATCGCCCAGACTTGAATTGAGTGCTAGTGAGTACGGTAAACCCAAAACTGGCAGCCTTACTGAGTTAAGGGGCTTCAAGGCTAACATTCAGGTGTTTAAAGATATATTAGAACTGTGTGAGTTAATATCTTCAGAAGGAAAACCCTACAATAAAGAAGGTTTAAAAATGATGTTTTTCGGTGAATTGTTTCAGGTAAGTAATAAATACAAACAAACGGTAAAGTACAAAACTATTTTTAAACATTTTGCTACAAGGTTGAGGTCTTATGTTTTTAAAATAAGACACATTGGAGTTGACATTCGAAAACACATGTTTGTAAATACTACAATAATTTTTCTTTAATTCTTTGCAAATTATTAAATATTATTTAGTACAAAGTTTTTTTTCTTTGGATTTTTATGCAGATTTATACTAAAATAAATGACAAAGTGGTGGGGATTCTAATCCGAGGTAGACGACACAACTATTTAAAGTTTGAAGGAGAAATGCTGTATCAACGAAAAGATGATATGGTACCAATTTATTTAATTAAATCAATTAGCGATATAAGAAGTAGTATTCAGGATAAACAAACGGAAATTCAGAAACAAATAAAAGAAAGTGGAGGTACAAATAGATTATTATAAATGGAACGCAAAGCAAATTAGCCATACATTATGTATCAATTAAAGAAAATAATTAGGTATTTATTATTTATGTTTTAGTTTAAACGGCTTTGAAATACTTGAAATTAGACGTTTCCTTATCGTAATTTTCAAACAATTACCTGTTTATTACTTCTTTTATATTACTTAATATTTCGATTATTTAATATGTAATTGTACATAATGTATGTGTTTAAGAATCGATTTTCTTTAGGGCAGAGTTAAAACTATGAATTCATATATTAAGATTTATTTATAATATTTAGAATGGCTCAATATTGAATTACGGATAATGCACTAAATTTAAGATCTTTCTTCTGTAAATACGCTCTATAATGATGCAAATAAATAGGTATTACTTAGCTCAAAATACATATTTCTTTTTGTTTTGTTTTTCTTTTAAATTTGTTTGTTTGTTCAAAATTGTCGAGCGTTTTTAATTGGCTATTGAGCTTAATTTTTCTAAATTTTTGTCAACAGTGAAAAGGCCCATGTGTTTTACGTTACTTCTTCTCAACTACATATTCTAAGTTAATTTTTCAAATAAATTTAACAGTCGAAAAATTTTCTAACGGATTATAATGACGGTGTCATTTAAAAGTTGAACACCTCCGATTTACTATATGGATTTCTATATTTTTGGCATTTTCTCGACTTTGTATCAAATAGGCATAATTCATACAGTGTTATTCTCAATAAAAAAAATCCCATAAAATAAAAACAATAACTTGGTATTAATTATTAAGAGTAAGTCAAACTAAAAGCCTTTCTTTCATTATTCCTCATATGCATGTAATAAATAGTTTTTGATGAGGTTGAGACTTGAATTAGTTTTTGCAAACATCCCTTCTTGTAATATCCCATTAATTGTTTCTCTCTTTGATTTTCTATATTATGATACCAATATATCCTATTCAGTAGGTTCATGAATTGATTGAAATAATTATGATAATACTTTCTTAATATCCTTTTTACAAGAATACGTTTGGAGAAAACTAATATGACAGATTCAAAATATTTCACCACTACTAAGAAGGGCGAGATTTTCGAGCTCAAATCTGAACTTAACAATGACAAAAAGGAGAAAAAGAAGGAAGCCGTTAAAAAGGTAATTAATTTATACATTTAATTACTTTTCAATCCACTTAATCTGTTTTTCTAGGTTATTGCCAGCATGACTGTTGGAAAAGATGTTTCGGCCCTCTTTCCGGATGTTGTGAACTGCATGCAAACTGATAATTTAGAATTAAAAAAGCTGGTTTACTTATATTTGATGAATTATGCAAAAGCTCAGCCTGATTTGGCAATTATGGCAGTTAATACATTTGTCAAGGTAGTTAATGAGGAATATTTACTGTGCATAGCAAAAAAATTTTTTTTTTTACTTTAGGATTGTGAAGACTCGAATCCCTTGATAAGAGCTCTGGCAGTCAGGACTATGGGTTGCATTCGTGTGGACAAAATAACAGAGTATTTATGTGAACCACTCAGAAAGTGTTTAAAAGACGAAGATCCTTACGTTCGTAAGACAGCGGCAGTTTGCGTAGCAAAACTTTATGACATCTCCAGCTCAATGGTAGTATGAATGTATGTTACTATTTTTATAAAATAACCTGTTTTTATTTAGGTGGAAGACCAAGGTTTTTTGGACCAGCTGAAAGAACTTTTATCCGACTCGAACCCTATGGTAGTTGCGAATGCTGTTGCCGCTCTCTCTGAGATCAACGAAGCCAGCTCAACTGGATATCCTCTTATTGAGATCAATTCGGCTATTATTAACAAGGTAAAATATTGTAAATCAATTGTTTCTTTAAATGTTAAAGTTTTTTTAAATTTTATTTTCATAATTTCAGCTTTTAACTGGTATGTATGTTGTTTGATTTTCAACAATGTTCTTGTAAGCATGAAATAATCAATATTTACATTTTATAGCTTTGAACGAATGCACTGAATGGGGACAAGTTTTCATTTTGGATGCACTTAGTAACTACACTCCAAATGAAAGAGAAGCACAGTCTATCTGTGAACGTATTACACCACGGCTTGCTCATGCTAATGCTGCTGTTGTTTTGAGTGCAGTTAAGGTAAGCCATTAAAAAATATTTGTTTCTTTTTTTTGCGTTTACTGATAAATAATAATTATTCATGCAGGTTTTGATGAAATTACTTGAATTTTTATCTAATGATACCGAGTTCTGTTCCACTTTGTCAAAAAAACTAGCTCCCCCTTTGGTAACATTACTTTCATCTGAACCAGAAATTCAATATGTTGCTTTAAGAAATATCAATTTGATTGTACAAAAAAAGCCTGACATTTTGAAACACGAGATGAAAGTGTTCTTCGTCAAATATAACGATCCAATTTACGTAAAATTAGAAAAACTCGATATAATGATTCGACTTGCAAGTCAAAACAATATTGCGCAAGTTTTGAGTGAATTAAAGGAATACGCAACCGAAGTCGATGTGGACTTCGTCCGAAAAGCCGTAAGAGCTATTGGTAGATGTGCTATTAAGGTCGAACCTTCAGCAGAAAGATGCGTATCAACTTTACTGGATCTTATACAAACAAAAGTAAATTATGTTGTACAAGAAGCTATTGTCGTTATCAAGGATATCTTTAGAAAATATCCAAACAAATACGAAGGAATAATTAGTACTTTATGTGAAAATTTGGATACTTTAGATGAACCGGAGGCTCGTGCATCTATGGTTTGGATCATTGGCGAATATGCTGAGAGAATTGATAATGCAGATGAACTTCTAGATAGTTTCTTGGAGGGATTCCATGATGAAAACTCACAAGTTCAATTACAATTGTTGACAGCAGTTGTAAAACTATTCTTAAAACGACCAGTTGACACACAAGAACTTGTACAACATGTTTTGTCTTTAGCCACTCAGGTACAAAATTGAGTTATACATTTTGAAATTGTTTGTAAATATTTAAAAAAAAAACAAATTTTTAGGATTCTGACAATCCTGATTTACGTGACCGAGGATTTATTTATTGGCGACTTTTGTCAACTGATCCAGCTGCCGCAAAGGAAGTAGTCCTTGCGGATAAACCTCTTATTTCAGAAGAAACTGATTTACTGGAACCCACTCTATTAGACGAATTAATATGTCATATTAGCTCGCTGGCAAGCGTTTATCATAAGCCACCATCAGCTTTTGTTGAGGGTCGTGGAATGGGATTGCGAAAATCACTGCCAAATAAGACGGAAGCACCTACGAGCGCAGCTACTGTAATTCCGAACCAAGAATCTTTAGTCGGAGACCTTTTGTCAATGGACATCAACTCACCTGTTGTCACAAACACCCAACCTAAAGTAGACCTTCTTGGAGGAGGTTACTCTGGAATCCAATTAGATACTCTTGTAAGTCTGCATTTTATGCCAAATCACATTTAAAGAAATTACATATGTCCTTTTTTTCTAGTTAACTGGACCGAACGTTGAAAGCAATAATATTCTTGGAGACATTTTTGGCTTAGAAGTAGTAGCATCTAGTACCTTTGCTTTGCCTAAAACAGTATGGCTTCCAGCTGATAAAGGAAAGGGATTGGAAATTTGTGGTACTTTTGTGCGTCGAGGTGGTCAACTTTACATGGATATGACTTTTTCAAATAAAGCAATGCAGGTATATATATAAATAAATATGTACACAAAAAAAACTTACTAATTGTATTCCATAATGATTCAGGTTATGACAGGTTTTGCCGTTCAGTTAAACAAAAATAGTTTTGGCTTAACACCTGCTGCACCCCTAAATGCTCCACCTGTATTACAGCCCGGTCAGTCAATCGATGTATCACTTCATTTAGCAACAACTGGTCAAGTTCAAAGGATGGAACCGCTTAATAACTTGCAAGTGGCCATCAAAAATAACATTGATATATTTTACTTTGCATGCTTAGTTCATGCAAATGCTCTTTTTACCGAAGATGGACAACTGGACAAACGAATATTCCTTCAGACATGGAAAGAAATTCCGTCAGCAAACGAAGTCCAGTTTACCTTAAAAAATATTGTCGGTCAATCTGATTCTTTAGCTACAAAACTGGCTTCAAATAATATATTTACAATAGCAAAGAGGAACGTTGATGGGCAAGATATGCTTTATCAGTCACTGAAGCTATCCAACAATATTTGGGTCCTCTTAGAGTTAAAGCTTTCCCCAGGTACGATGGACGCTACATTAAGTTTAAAAAGCAGATCTGTTGAGGTAGCACAAATAATATTCACTGCATATGATTCCATTATTAGATCACATTAAGCACATACTACTATAACATAAATGTATTACCTTTCATAAATTTAAATGTTCAAAAAAATATTTAATAAATATCTAACAGTAAAACAAACATTATAAGCTTAATATTTTATTTTGTGCAACATTTTAAACTACAGTAATGAGATCCAACAAAATTAATTTAAGAATTTTGTAATGTTATTTATTTTTGTTTAAATTCTATTAAACTTGTACTATGTCGATTTTATTATCTTTATTTTTGGATATAATTTTGGAATTAATATTTTTACTACTTTTATTTGACTCGAAATTCTTATCCAAATCTTTTCTAACTTGCAATTCACTTAATTTTTGTGAATTATCTGTGGAAACTTTCTTATCATAGTTTCTGTATTTGTTTGAACTGCTATTTATATGACTGTGCTTAAAAGTCTTTGAGAAAACCTCAGATGTTTTTGTTTTATGCATATCCTGTGAGTCACTAGAATCACTTGAGTCTCGCCTACATTCATATTTTAAGGAACTGCAACTGGTTAAGTTAGATTTACTATTTTTGGTCGTTTCATCTTCTGAAGTGTCAGAACATTGTTTGTCACTTTCTTTAGATAAATTATAGTTTTCTAGTTTGGTTATTCCGTAAGGTGGCTTCAGAAGAGAACACAATCTCCCTTCAGATCGCGATCCTCTACGTTGGGATGTGCTTTCACTTAGGCGCTCAGATGATAATTCGGTTGACTCTTCTTCTTGGACAATGCTACACTTTCTGTTTCGATTGATCTAAATTTAGGAGAGTTATGCTTATCAGAGCTGATAATTAAAGTATTTTTTGTTTGTTAATTATTTACCTTGAAATTCGAACCACCAGTATCTAGTTCTAATTGACTTGGTGGCTCTAACAACGCACCATGCTCATAAAACTGTTGCCTGCAAATATACATTTTGTTTTTGCTTTTGATTTTTTGAAATTATTTTTAATGACCTGACCTGTGTTTTTTAACATTATGTTTCAATGCTACCGGTTTCTTATCATGTTTTTTCTGTTTTTCTTTCCTCATTTTTTGCTCAGCAAAAAGATAATATGTAGCCGTTATATAGTTGTATTCATTTTTTTCCAATGCACTGTATGAAAAAAGTTTAAAATTATTTTACGTCTGAACAAGTGTTTAACTGTACGTAAGATCTAATTACTTCAATATTGATTCTTTTGTTGCAATTTTGCCCAATACCATTTGATGAATAATATCATTTTGTTCTTCAATTTTAACATTTTGTCTACACACTAAGGGGACCAGATCTTCTTCGAAAAGCGCATCTTCTTGCATCCACGCACTCTTAGATAATTCTTCCAATGATATTCGTTTTTCGGGCTCTCTGATCAACACCTTTTTAATCAAGCTATAATATTTATAGAAATAAACGTATTTTAAAAATTCACACAAAAGTAATTAAATTAACCTTTGACAAGAAGGTGATAAATAATGAGGCAGAGTGTATTTACAGTCCATAATCATGGTTAAAGTTTCGGAATCACTGGCTTCGTGAAAAGGGGGCTTTCCACAGACTAGCATGTAAAGTATGACACCTAATGACCATACATCTAAAAATATTAAACGACATAAAAATGAGCAAATTATTCTCATAAATGATTAAAAAAAGTAAGCATTACCTACTGCAGGAGCGTCATAAAAATCGCCTAATAGTATTTCTGGGGCAGAGTAAGCTAAACTTCCACAAGAAGTGCGAAGCTTCTGACCAGGGTCAAATTTATTACTAAAGCCGAAATCGGTAATCTTAACAATTTTTTCTTGCTCGAAAAATACAACATTTTCAGGTTTTAAATCTCTGTAAAATTGTTTTTTTTTAATACAGCATAGTCTTATAGAGTTCAGTCTGTTGAAAACAATAAATTGTCTTACCTATGAACAACATGTAATTTGTGACAATATGAAATGGCTCGAACTATTTGTCGGAAATATAATCTTGCAGTATTTTCAGACAATCCAGATTCATGCCTCATTATATAATCATATAGATCTCCACCATCGGCTAGTTCTAACACCAAATATAACTTTGTTTGTGTATCTATTACTTCATACAACTTAATAACGTTGGGGTGCTGAACCATCTTCATACATCTAGTAAGGTTTTTAACATTAACATAAATTTTAATACTATGAATTTTTGTAATTTTTAATACGTACCTCACTTCTTGAAATAAATGTTCTTTGGAAACATCATCAAGTTTTGTTTTGTCTATAACTTTTACTGCAACTTTTTCCCCAGTAAATACATGCCTTGCTACTTTTACTACTGCAAAATGACCAGACCCAAGAGTCTGCCCTAAGTCGTACAATCCAGCAATTTTGCCTTCATATGAAGTGTTACTTGAGAGAGTATCTACTTAAAAACGGTAATAATTAGTTAAATATTGTTATGAATTTTAATGCAATAATTCAAACATGTCATAAGGTAACTACCAAAGAGATAACACCTACGTCTTAACTTAAGATAAAGTTCTTAAATATTATATTAAATATTACATATATCATACATTTGTACTAGGGAGGTTTTGAAGACAAAATTATTAAACTATATCAAGGCTAAGCCTCAGAAGATACAATTTTATCATAACGTCTCGAAAGTAATCTAATAAGTATTCAATAATAAGGTAATCTGTATTTATCAAACTCATCTTTTAAATTTGTCTTACAAGTATTGGCGCAGGTTTAAGAATTTTAATTTTAAGTTAGTCAGAATTTTCAATAAAATAAAGTACCTAATAGTTTAGACACAATTTCAAAATATTTAGCCTCAAAATCATTAATCAACTAACACAGTAAAATAAATGCCCTTGATTAGCAAATATTAACCTTACCCATGATTTGCAAAGAAACCACAATTTTTTATGAAACTAATGTTTTTCCTTTTTTGTTTTTAAATCTATTTAATAAACGTCAATATTTAAAACGTCAAAAACCTTCTACAATCTGACATCTAATTTGAAAGAAGTGGCACAAACTGTTAAAAAAAGATAAATACTTTGTTGATCTGTTGAACGAATAAACGAATAAACTTAATAAAAATTCAATAAACTATACGAAGGCCAAACAAAATGACTGATAATACATAATATTTTAATAGTTATTTTGTAAGATATTGAAATTTTGTAAAATATTGAAAAAAAAATTAAAGAAAAGAGTAGGTATGTACAAATATTTTTTGCACCAGAAGCAGACGAAGGCTTTTACCAGTCTTCACAAAAGGTTCTTTTGTTATATTTTTGGCAAATTATTTTAAAATTTGTCAGACATATAAATACATACCTATAAATATTTAAAAATTAATTTTAATAACGCCTTTCGACTCATCGAATTTCGAATGAGTAGTGACAAGAAATGAAAGTAGGGCAGAAAAATGAAGAGTGAAATGAAGAGTGGGACATAAATATTGTTAGTCTAAGAAAGGTGGCGATTCTGTGAAAAAAACTTTTCGCAAAAATGAGTGACATAACGAAGAACAGGATACAAACATTCAAAAATAAAGGCAAAGACCAAGAGGTAAAAAACAACAGTGAAAAACAACTCATTTTGTAGTGCTTGAACACAACTACGTCAATTTTTTCGACATCCAAAATGTGTCTACACAAACTTTGTACATAAATTGCTCAGCGTGCAAAAGGACCCGAATTATGAAGGTTCCTGTTAGAAATTGTTTCATTGTGTACAAATTAACAAATAGTTTAGTTTTTACAAGTAACGCAAGTGATTTTTGAAACTAAACCCAAAAAAATATATTTCTTAAATACCTATTTTTTGAAGCATGTAGATGCAAATTTTTTTTTTATTATGTATTTAACAGGAGATGCGGAGAAGGCGAAATGAAGTAACAGTGGAGCTGCGGAAAAATAAAAGGGAAGAATCGATTCTTAAAAGACGTAATGTTCCTGTTGTAGATTCAACTGACGAAGATGACTTATCATCTTATAATTTAAAGAAACTAGTGAGCTTTTTTACAAAACACTTTAGAACAATACCTAGAAATTAATTCTATTTAATAAGGTCGCGTCTGCCGGAAATGTGAATGATCCAGCTGAGCAACTTCAGGCTGTCCAAGCTGCAAGACGGCTTTTGTCATCTGATCGAAATCCTCCAATAGATGATTTGATTGAAAGTGGTATATTGCCCATTTTGGTAGCTTGTTTAGAACGGGATGATAACCAGATGTTGCAATTCGAAGCGGCTTGGGCTCTAACAAATATCGCATCGGGAACACAAGCCCAAACGAACCAGGTATGGGTTCTACATATGTTCTTTACCTAAACTCCTTACTTAGTTTTACTTAAATTCGCTTCAAAAAATCTTCAGGTTGTTACTGCAGGCGCCGTTCCCCTATTTCTAAGACTCTTGACGTCACCAGCCACAACAGTGAGCGAACAAGCCGTTTGGGCTTTAGGAAACATAATTGGGGATGGACCAGCTTTGCGTGATTATGTTATAAATTTAGGAGTGGTTCAACCTCTATTATCATTCATCAAGCCCGATATTCCCATATCGTTTTTAAGAAACGTTACTTGGGTCATTGTTAATTTATGTCGAGCAAAGGAACCGCCACCTCCAATGAATACCATCCTCGAAATTCTTCCAGCATTGAACGTCTTGATTCACCACACCGACGTTAACATCCTCGTAGATACCGTGTGGGCTTTGAGTTACTTAACAGACGGAGGAAATGAGCAAATACAGTTAGTAATCGAGAGTGGAGTAGTACCGAAATTGATACCGCTTCTTTCACATGTGGAAGTAAAGGTACAGACCGCTGCTTTACGAGCAGTTGGTAATATTGTGACGGGGACAGATGCTCAGACACAGGTTGTTTTGAATTGTGATGCACTTTCACATTTCTCGTCGCTTTTAAGTCACTCTAAGGAAAAACTCAGAAAAGAAGCTGTTTGGTTTTTATCAAACATCACTGCTGGTAATCAAGCACAAGTTCAAGCGGTAATAGATGCTGGATTACTACCTAAAATAATTGAAAACTTGTCCAAAGGAGAATTTCAAACGCAAAAAGAGGCAGCATGGGCTATTAGCAATCTTACAATTAGCGGGAACCATATGCAAATTATGACTTTGATCAATCATGGTGCTATTCCACCGTTTTGTGATCTGCTGAACTGTAAAGATACACAAGTTATCAATGTGAGTAAAGTCTTTGATATGCTATTTAAATATTTATCGATAAGAATACACATTTTGTAGGTAATTCTTGACGGAATAAATAATATGTTAAAAATGGCTGGTTCAGAAGCTGAACGTATAGCTAACCTCATAGAAGAATGCGATGGAGTTAGCAAAATTGAAGAGCTTGAAAATCATGAAAACGCAGAAATATACAAATTAGCATATGAAATTATCGAAAAATTCTTTTCTGCTTCTGTAAGTTTATAAAAGTCTTCTTCAACATCTTTGGATTCAACTCTTTCTAATTTCAGACGGATGGAGCTGAAGCTGGCGTATTGAATGAAGACGAAGGATTTAGTTTTAATCAAGATGTTATACAGGAGCAATTTCAATTTTAAATGCTTTTGGATCCCTTACAATTTATCTAAAATAATATGTAACAATATGTATTTAATGTTTTATTTTTTTTTCTTTTTGTAAAGTAAATAACAAAAAAAAATCATTATTTTATTAAATAAATAAAAAAAAGAAGAAGAATGAAAGGCTAAATCGTTTTCAATTAAACTGTTTTCAAACTGTTTTCGATTTAAAAAAAAAAACTCGCTGGGATTGCAAATCGTCACAATTTGACAACTGTAGACATCATTTTTCGTCAACGAAGAATAAAAAAGTAACCCTACGTTATTACTTTATCAGAACTGAAGATTCGAGTATCGATTATTTTTGTTCTGTTTTTAAAAACATTTTTCTTAAAAAAGTAACTCAATTTTCGATCATCCAAAAGCGTTTATCATTTGAAGTCTTACGAAAGGTGTGGTAATTTTTTTTCTACTGAAATAAAAATTGACTTTTATCAAAACTTTCTGAAAAACTAATCCCGTGATTCGATCATGTGACGTACTAAAACACCTAATGTTTTTCTTTTTTTTATGTCTTTTCAAAGAAAACTGATACATCCTAGAAAATGGCAAATCTTCAAAGAATTGCAGAGGAAGAAAAAGAATCCAAATTTGGATATGTTTATGCCGTTTCTGGTCCAGGTATGACCTAAAAAATAGTTTTTGCATTTTCTTTTATCGCATAAAGATTACCTAGTACCTACTTACTAGGTTCCTTGCAAATGTAGAATTAATAATATTAAACTTTTTTTTTTATATAATAGTCGTCACTGCCGAACGGATGTCTGGCTCAGCTATGTACGAGTTGGTCCGTGTTGGTTATTATGAACTTGTGGGAGAAATCATTCGTTTGGAAGGAGACATGGCAACCATTCAAGTTTATGAGGAAACTTCTGGTGTTACCGTTGGGGATCCTGTGCTTCGAACGGGAAAACCATTGTCCGTAGAATTGGGTCCAGGTCAGTACATGAAAAATATAATAGTTCACAATTTTCACGTGACTTTCAGTTGATGGTAGACTTGATGCATAAACCTGTATTAATAACTTTCAGGAATTATGGGAAGCATTTTTGACGGTATTCAAAGACCACTGAAAGACATCAATGAGCTCACGAGCTCCATTTACATTCCAAAAGGTGTGAACATACCAGCGTTGTCAAAAACCGCTTCATGGGACTTTGCTCCTCTAAACGTTAAAGTTGGGGCACATATAACCGGAGGAGATTTATACGGTATTGTCCACGAAAATACATTAGTGAAGCACAAATTGTTGGTGCCACCGAAAGTTAAAGGTACCGTAAAATATTTGGCACCGGCAGGAAATTACACTGTCGATGACATTGTCTTGGAAACTGAATTTGATGGTGAAGTAACCAAATACAGCATGCTTCAAGTGTGGCCTGTACGGCAACCTCGTCCTGTAACTGAAAAACTTCCAGCAAATCACCCTCTTTTGACTGGCCAACGTGTATTAGATTCATTGTTCCCCTGCGTCCAAGGAGGAACGACCGCTATCCCTGGTGCATTTGGTTGCGGCAAAACCGTAATCTCCCAGGCTCTGTCTAAATATTCAAATTCCGATGTAATTATTTACGTTGGATGTGGAGAAAGAGGAAATGAAATGTCAGAAGTATTGAGAGATTTCCCAGAGTTATCTGTCGAAATTGATGGAGTCACAGAATCTATTATGAAGAGAACTGCACTAGTTGCAAATACATCAAACATGCCTGTAGCTGCTCGAGAAGCTTCTATTTACACTGGCATCACATTATCCGAATACTTCAGAGACATGGGTTACAACGTATCAATGATGGCAGATTCCACATCCAGATGGGCAGAAGCTTTGCGTGAAATTTCTGGTCGATTGGCTGAAATGCCTGCTGATTCGGGTTATCCTGCTTACTTAGGTGCACGTTTAGCTTCATTTTACGAGCGTGCAGGGCGCGTCAAATGTTTGGGAAATCCAGAAAGAGAAGGTTCAGTATCCATTGTTGGTGCTGTATCACCACCAGGAGGTGATTTCAGTGATCCCGTCACGTCTGCGACCTTGGGTATCGTCCAAGTGTTCTGGGGTCTTGACAAGAAATTGGCTCAGCGAAAACATTTCCCCTCTATCAACTGGCTCATTTCTTACAGTAAATATATGAGAGCATTAGACGATTTTTACGACAAAAACTTCCCAGAGTTCGTTCCATTACGTACGAAAGTCAAGGAAATTTTACAAGAAGAGGAAGATTTGTCAGAAATCGTCCAATTAGTTGGAAAAGCTTCTTTAGCTGAAACAGATAAAATCACTTTGGAAGTAGCTAAATTGTTGAAAGACGATTTCCTACAGCAAAACTCTTACTCTGCGTACGACCGTTTTTGTCCATTCTATAAAACAGTCGGAATGTTAAAGAACATCATAGCTTTTTATGATATGTCAAGACATTCAGTTGAGTCTACAGCCCAATCGGAAAATAAAATTACATGGAATGTCATTCGCGATTCAATGGGAAATCTTTTGTATCAACTTTCCTCAATGAAATTCAAGGTAAAAATACTTGCAAACAGTTTGTACCTATGTATATATACTTTTAAAATTTATTTATTAGGACCCAGTTAAAGAAGGCGAACAAAAAATTAAAGCAGACTTTGACCAGTTGTACGAAGATTTACAACAAGCTTTCCGAAACCTTGAGGATTAAAAAGGTTTGTTTATTTTTAAAATATACGAAATACTATGTTTAATTTTATGAAATGTGTTAGTATTAAATTTTAGATATTCAAAATAAATAGTATACTACTACTGGGACAACATCATCATCTGTTCATGCGAGCAACTACATGGGAGTTAACTAAAATAATAAAATTATGTTAAACATTATAAATTTATTGTAAAACATTATGCAATTGTTAAGAAATAGTTATTGTGCAATAAAGAATATGTTGTGCTCAATAAGTCTTTTATAAACTTTTGATTTGTTTAATAAATCATCACTTTTTCTGCAATAATGAAAAACAATTTTCGTTTACATTTTTTTATCATTTTATTTTCCATCTCGTCACCAAAAAGTATAGTATTCATAAAATACCAAACTAACTTAAAACTATGATTTTATATTCTCCTAACTAAATTGGAAGAAATAACTTGAATAAAAACATGAAAGAATCAAAATATGTCGAAAAAGCATATAAATAATTTAAATGCAATTTAAAGTGGCAACGATAACAAAAAAATATTGATTTAGCTTAATGATGGCTTTTAATTAATCTTATATATATTTAGACCGAATGTAAGAAAAAACTTGCATTTGTAAATTTGCTATATCTGAATTTATTTTGAAGCAATACTAATGCAGGTTTGTTCTTTGAATCGTTGCAATTTTTTTTTTTTGAAATGTTGTTCATTTGTATGATACATAAATGTATAATATCGTATTTCAATATATAATAGAAAATTAATTCTAACTGGTTTTCGAAACTTTGATTGTATTTTAAAACAATACCGATTATATATTTTAAACTCACTGAATTGTTTGGTCTTAATAGTTTACAATAGTTGTTTTTTAACATTAATTTTTAAAAAAAACTTGTCCGATGCTTTTTCATACGTGCATATTAGAGACAAGGCAAAATATTCAGATAAGCGTGAGTTGAAAATCTTTGTATAAATATAAATTTTCTATAAAGCAATAAAAGATGCTACCAAAACAATGACCTTATATTTCTAATAATTCTTCTTCTCAAATAACATGCAAATACCGAAAAACACGTTAACAACGCCGCTAGACCAATCATGGTCTGCATAGATTTATGAATACTGGAAGGATATTTAAAATGATTATGATTATGATGCACCTTTGTCATTTTAGAGAGTATTTTTCTTTCTAAATCAACGTCAAAAATAGGAATAATAGCTAAATTAAACACATCTTTCGTTATATTATCTGGCTTTTTAGTTGTTGTCTTAATTGTATTATATATGCGAAGATCGTCTCTCATGATATTTTTATTGTCTTTGAAACTATCAATTTCATTGTGTTTAGGCTTATGTTTCACCATGTTAGTGTGCAAAAGCAAATTAGGTAAAACATTTATAGATTCATTGACCTTTCTATCATTTGTGATTTTTGTTAATGATTGATTCTTCGGAATTTTCAAATTGATAAAACTTTTTGAAGAAGTATTTATGGCTTCATATTTTTTTACATTATCTAAATCACCTTTATATAGCAACGCTATTTTACCATCTTTTGTCATCACTGGTGAATATTTTACAGTTGAGTTTTTCCTATTACTACTATTACTATTTGAAAATTTTAAATTAGATTTTGTGTTATTGTTTTCTACATTTTCGAAAACTATTCTGACTGTACCTAAAGGAGTCGATATTTCTTTAAGTAAATTATTTTTCTTTAATTTTATTTCCTTCAGTGACTTTATGTTAGGTCTGTGTTTTTCCTCGTTATAAGCTTCGTCGTTCATAATCATATCATCATTTTGAATTTCGGTTTTGTCTTCTTTATTATCCTCCAGTCAATTACAATTCGATGTACAATGACACTTTCGAATAATGTTGACATTCTTGACATACTTGCTCTTATCATTGCAAATCATTCGCACCTATAAAATTATTGCATTTAGTAAAATTATTATCCAGTTATAAAGAATACCAGTATACCTTTCTTTTCTTTTCAAGTTTTGAGCCACAACATCGGTCTCCACATCCTCCAACGCATTTAGCATATTTTAAAATTTGTCTTGACCTGCAATCTCTTTCTGTGTAGAACTCTTTTATTTGTTGCTTCTTACATAACGCTAAAATTTTAAATACACTTTTAAATATAATGCTTGTAATTTTTTTTTTTAATTTGAAAATGAAACTCAATTGATTGTCCGGTGCCCCATTTTAGAGTTCAAAAAAAAAGCAGAGAAAAAAAAAATTTTTTTTAAATTTCATCCAAATTAATTGTTTTTAGGTTTCTTATAATATTTCATATAAGAAATTATTATTATTAAGATTTTTTTCAAATCAAAATTACTGAAAATATTTTTCAAACAAATTTTGACAGTTATTATTTAGGATATCATAGGATATGTTGATAAATCAATTTCAAATAGGGTGTCAAAAAACATTTGTTGCAAATTTCAAAAAAAAAAAAAAAAAAATTCAAGCAAAATTAAAAAAAAAAAATAATGTAAAAAAATCTTAGAACAACAAAAATATTGATTAAAGGTTAAAAATTGGTCAAATTTTGCGGGACCGCGGTGCTGCATCCTCAAACCTAACCTGAGTTTTTGCAAAAATTGCTCAAAAACCAAAAAATTTTATTTTTTTTAATTGTGAAAAAAGTTATAAGAAAACATTACCTTCTTGACAGAGTTTTCCTGTGTAACCTTTATTACATTTACAAGTTAAATCATCGATACATTGTCCATTCGTACATGACTTTGCGGTGCATGTCTAAAAATTAAATAGGTAATCAATTAATTACCACTTCACCCTTTACATTCCAACAAAACTTACCTTAGTGTTATCATTTACCTCGCTATAATTTGAATCGTCATCTTTTAACATGCTACATCCATGTTTCATTTTTTCTTCCTTTAATGCATTGAAGAAATCCACACGTTTATTATTTAACCACACTTCTCTTAGGCATCCATTGAAACTTGTGGTGTTACGAATATGCCACTGTTTTTGCGCTCTCAAAGCTACATCTTCTGGGAAACCTCCTATATATAAAGGCGACGAGAGTTTCAATTGATTTTGAGCACCTTCATTCACAATTGATCTCGATAATCCCCCATCTACACGAAGTGTGAAATTTTTATTCATTGCAATCATCTCAACTGTATGGTATCTTCCATCAGAAACCATTTCGAAACTATACATGCTGGATACAGGATGATTTCCTATGTCATAACTTATACGCAATCTACCATGGAATAATTCTGCCGCGATATGTTCTTCATAACCATCATAAAGTAGCACACCATTAGTAGCCAACGTGCTAAATGTGATTGTTACGTTGGTAAATGGTTTTGTTTGTAATGGTTCAAGCTCAACATATGATTTGTTTGCTTTAAATGAAATTGACGTCAAATATTCACAATATTTTCCTAAAAAGAAATAACATGATTCATGTTGATAAATTACACTGGTATTGCGCAAAGTACCTGTAAAACCATTAAAACATTTGCAAATGTAGTCAGAGTTTGATGGATCAGGTTGGAAACATTCGCCATGTTTACATTCGTGATTTTGACATGGAGAGGTTTGTGGATATATCATTTCAACTCCAACACTGTTTTCACAAAACTTTCCGAAAAATCCAACGGGACAGATACAAGAATATCCAGTGGATTCTGGTTGACAAGTACCTTCATTCTAAAATAAAATGTATTTAATAAGCAACTTATAAAATAAAATACTTTAAGAGATATTCATGAATACAAAAAAGTTTTGGATTATCTTATACCAAATTTGTTTATAGGATTAAGTATAAAAATTTTCTAAAAACCTAAAAAAATGTTCAACTTTTGTTGCAAGATCTGTGAAATCCAAAACGGTTTTCAATATTTTTTGTTTTGTATTACCTGACATAAATTATTTAGACATTCATTCGAATAAATAGAACAGTTTTTTCCTCTATAGCCATTGACACATTCGCATTTGTAGTCATCACCGAGATCAATACATTTTCCATCATTTTGACACGGATTATTTGATGCAGAGCAAATCAAAATTTTGTTTTCGCAATATTTTCCAGCATATCCTTGAGGACAAATACAATTATATGAGTTCAAATCATCTACGCATGTTGCGTGGTTCATGCATTTGTGATTAAGACAATCATCTAAATTCTCCTCACAACGATGACCAGCAAAACCTTTTAAGCATTCACAACTGAAACGTCCTTCGTCCACAACAGAGCAAGTTCCATTGTTTTCACATGGATTCCCATAACAAGCATCAATAAGATGCTCACAATCTTTTCCATGGTATCCTGGGAAACAGACACATTCATATGAACCATCACTTCGAGACCGACAATTAGCGTTGTTTTTGCACGGTTTTGCATAACAAGGCTCGCATTTCGATAACACTGATAGCGGAGGCGTATTGTTACACGTAAAATGACTTGAAGGTGTCGATAAAAGAATTTTATCCTTGAGCTCTAAGGGAGCAGAGCATCTGGCAATTCCAGGTTCAATGTAATCTTTTTTTATCCAATCAGACAACCATTTCAATTTGCAATCACAATAAAAAGGATTGGCACTGATTGCACTGAAATAATATTTTATAGGTTTTTGTTATTTACACACAGTTTACGATTTACATACATAACATTTCCACCAAAAATTAAGGAAATCAATCAATCCTGCTTGGAAAAACAAAAATAACTAAACGAGAAAAATTGATCGAAGAATTCAATTCATCGTAAATTTCCGAGCTTTCCTATGATTTAGTAAGAATTATTCTTTTGATAGAGAAATACAATATTTTGAAAATGTAACTTTAAATCATACCGATCTACTAAACAATGAAAAAATATGTGATCACTAAACCTACATGTGAGTTAAAGATACTAAGTCCGCGAACGTTCCTGAGGGAATAGTCGATATTTGATTTCCATGCAAGGATAATACACGTAAGTTTGTGAGTCCAGCAAAAGATTTTGATTGTATGCAACGAATCTCATTGAAATTAAGTATCCTGAAAAAAGAAAAAAAAAGATTATTTTCATTCCAAATTTAAAATTCCTAAGTTGTCATACAGTGTGGACAATGATGTTAAACTAGAAAACACTCCATCACTCAGGTATGTAATTTTATTATTTGAAAGGTCACTAGAATAAAAAAAAAAACAAAATAATTTAATGTTTTTTTTTTAAATTTTGTATCTGAATTTGAAAATATTTCTTACAATCTGATCAAATCCTTTAAAAATTGTAAAGGTTTCGTGGAAATGCTGCTAATTGCATTAGAATCAACGTATCTAAGAAAAAAATCAGGATTAACATTTAAAAAAATATGGTTTAAAATAGAAACTAACAATTCTGTAGTAGCAATGGGCACATCAGCAGGAACTTCAGTGTAGTTATTTTTTGAGCATCTAATAATTGTACCAGCACAATTGCAATTTGATGGACAGTAATCGCTTCCCAAACAACCAACATCTCCAGCCTCGTTACATATGAATTGATTCAATTGAATATCAATGATAGGCAAGCCTTTTAAATTTGCAGGTGCGTTGCACATTGCTACCGAATTCACAAGCTGTTTTTTCTTTAACCACTCAGGGAACCATTTAAGATGACAATTACAATCTAATCTGTTGTTCTCCAGATTTCTATGAAAACATTTTTCGTTAAATTTTTAATAAAAGTAAATACATATGTAATTCAGATCAACTGATCTTATTTAAAATGTATGTTTACTTACATAAAGTTTATTTGAGGAAAATGGTCAAAAGATCCAGGCATGATGCAGGTTATGTGATTTTGCAACAATGACAATTTTTTTAGAGAGTGCAATCCGCTAAATATTTTATTTTGTATAACTGTTAACAAGTTATTATCCAAATAAAGTTCCTGCAATTTAACTGCCCCTTCAAAGGCAAATTGTTCAATGTTTTTGATCATATTATTCTTTGCAAACATTCTTAATAAATTTGGTAGACGTCCGAAAAACCCATCTGACTGTATGGCTTGAATAAGATTATTATCAATCAATCTAAAAAAAATAATATTTTTTTTATTTTTAAAAGTTAATACGTAAATATTAAAAAAAAATCATGCTTACAAATCAGTTGTAAATAATGGAATATCTTCAGCAATGTTTGTCAAATTCAACATACTACAGTCCACTTTTGATCCGGAGCAAATACAGTTTTGAGGACAGTTTATTTGAGCACTGCAATCTTGAATTCCAGAAGGAGTCGATTTATCGCCTAAAACATAATTTTAGTTTTCGTTTCATCTTGAATATATCTAAGAAGCGCTATTTTTTAATTTCTATAGCTTACATTTCATTGTTTCTTCCTTTATTGACTCAAGACGTCTGCGACTAAGCCTTTTTGGAGTATGACAACGTGCGCCACTCGTTTCAATTGGATTTTTATGAAGGTATTCCGACAACCATTTCAAGTTACAATCACAAAAGAATGGATTCTTAGCTAAATGTCTATTTAAATAATTCAAGAAATACTCATGATTCATAAATACAAAAACAAAGAAAAATACATAAAATAAATAATAAAATATTATATATTTACAGTGTTCTGATGTTGTGCAGTGGCTCAAGTGTCCCATTGTAAATTGTCTTTATATTATTGTCGTACAAAGATAATAAGCTCAAATTTTGCAGATCTTTAAAAGTATCTCTTCTGATACATGATATCTCGTTTGCATTTAAAAGTAGCAATTGCAAAGATGTTAATCCTTTAAAAATATTTACTGGTAGTTCCTTTATTTTATTTCCGTATAAAACCCTAAAATTATATAATTTTTATTCATCTTAAATATTTATATTATTTTGAAGCCAAAAAAGTTACTTACAAAGTCAAAAGATTTTTTAGTCCTCTGAATGCATCTTGTGCTACTGTTGTTATATTATTGTTTGATAAATCAATCCGACGTAGACTTACGTACAAAGAAAATGCTCTAGCATTTACGGCCGTTAAATAATTTTGTTCCATTCGTCTGAAAAATAATTCAATTGAAATCAGAGCGTTTTTCAAATACTTACATGTGATTTTTTCAGTGATTTTTTTTTTATTCAAATGAAAATAAAAAAATAAAGTCCAAAATTTTTAAAAATAAAATGTTAAAATAAAAAAAGAAATACTATTTTCATACAAAATGAAAATTTTTAAACAACGTTAAACATTTTTATTAATTATCTTTTTTGAGATTTGCTAATTTAAAATAGATTTCAGAATATTACATATTAAAAATTAAAGACAAAAATTTCATACAAAATTTCTAAATCATAATTTAATAATTTTTTAAACAAAATTGAGTAAAATTTGAAAATTTTTGAACAAAATTTTTAAAAAATATCTTGAAAAATTATGAAAATACACCGAAAAACGGCTATTTTTGATGAAATTTTTTGCTTTTTTTTGCCCCATTGGATTTTCGACTTTTAAAATGGAGCATCGGACTTTATTTTTGAGTCTCATTTGGAGCGGCCTTAGCAAGATAAAATAATAAATTCTTATTATACTTACATTTCAACAGAGTTGTCTGGGAACTTTTCTGGAATAAATGTTATACCCTTTTTACGACAATCGATAATCCCGTTGTTGCATTTACATGGACTGCTACATGTCACTCTTGGTTTGCATGTATCAGTACTCTTTAACTGAGCTAAAAATTTCAATGAAATTTATTTTAAAAAAAACTATATTTAAGGCATCCAGTATTTAATCAACTTACCTGTGCATTTTAATTCATCATACGAAATTTCGTTAATCTTTTTGAACATTAAGTTTTCGGGTGTTTGGCAACGAGCATGTGGAGCTAGTCTTTGATTCCTTCGTAGAAATTTAATGAACCAAATCAACTCACAATTACAATTAAACGGATTCTCAGAAAGTCTTAATGTCCTTAGTTTTACTAGGCCTTTCAAACTTTCCTCCTTAATTGTTGACAAACTATTGTTGTTTAGTGTTCTACATAAAAAGAAAATCAAATTAAGTTAAAAACACAAACACAATAATTTTAATTAAAACCTACAAAATTTCCAGTTCAGCTAAGTCTTTGAAAGTTGATCCGTGAATACATTGTATCAAATTATTGTCCAGATGTAAGCTTCGCAATGCTTTAGGACCTTTGAAAGTATTTCTAGATATCATTTCGATTTTGTTATATGAAATATCGCTGAAAAAATTAAAATATTTGTGAAAAAATATGTAAAGTAACGGCTTTCTCAATACTTACAGTCGTAAAAGACTCGAAGACATACTCAAAAAGTTTTCCGGAATCGATATTATTTTGTTGTTATTGATGCGCCTGATAAAAAAGTAAATTTCAAATCAAATCAATTTCCTATCTATCTATTTAGTACTTACAGAACTCTAAGTTTAGACAATAAAGAAATACCATCTTCGGCGAGATAAACTATTTCGTTGTTGTGTAAATCTCTGTTTAGAAAAAAATCTGTGTTACGAAAATGTAGCAAGCCTTTTACAAGAGATCTTACAATTTTTCTGTTGTTGTAGGAAGTTTAGAGGGAATATAAGTTAGTGATCGACGAGCACAATCTACCATAACTCCTATGCAACTACAAATTCTAGGACATTTTTCGGTAATTTTCACATCGGTTGAGATGTTGTGTGAGGTTGCGTGTATTTGAAGTAAAATTGAAAGAACAAGAAAAAAAAACGTTCGTTTTTTATGGACCATGATGAACTCTGATACTAGGGCTGAAAATAGAAATAAAAGTGATTTTTTAATTTTTGCAGTCTCATATTAAATGTCCAGTTCATAAGCATCCGGTGTTTTTAGTGGTCGATATTTTTTTTATTGTACATAAATTTAAACATTCATATGGTAATAATCAAATAGATGATAATCCTTAAACGGTAAATAAAATCACGTTTGATACTTAAATCCATCATTTATAATTTACGCACTAAGAGAAAGAAAAGTTATTGAAACTTTATGTTTTGTACAGCTTTTTCAAATGCATAAAACGTAGGAACACATAATTTTTAATGAATGTAAATACCTAATTATTCTATGTGTCTGTTGAACGGGAATGTTCTGTTTTGTTTAAAATAAAATCGATTGACTAATAATATCATACAAAAGTACGACCTCTATTAATGTTTTATCAGCTTTAAAAAAATTCAAAATTGTTCTCCTGAAATTTTTACCATTTTATTATTTTGGAAATCAATTGGAAGGCTACCAGAAAATAAAAAGATAATAAAATAATTCCTAGAATGGCTTAACATAAAGCTTTAGCTGTAATGATTTTCTATTTTTTTTATTTTCCATTCTATTTTTGAATACCAACATTACTTTTATTGAAAAAATAAATGGATTTCACAAAATTATTGATCACAACATTTTTAAGCCTTCAAATTTAAGCAAAGTTGTTTCTTTTTTTATTTTTTGTATTTACAAAAAATGCCTAATTTCATTTTTTTTTATTTTCTTCAGTAGCCACATAAGTGAACACAACAAATGCATAAAATAAATTTCTTATTTGTTATCTTAGTATTTTTAATAAGTCTGAACACACACGATAATCAAATACAGGACGTTTTCTGTATCTGATTTAAATATAAGTTTATTGTTTATTATTTTTACTTTATCTTACTTTCAGTAACTTTTTCATAAATTACTTTTTCACTGTTCTCTTGGGAATCTGGATCTGTTTTGAAGATGAAAAATATTTGACGAAATGAGATGACTTATTTTGTGATTTGTTTACCTTAACTGGTTGACGTTGGCTCTGCTTTTTTATTCACCAATCAGAACAAAGCGCATGGAATCCGACTTTCTTATTGGAGGAGAGCCAAAGTCTTTTGTAATTGGCCAAGTACGCCACTTATTTGGGAATTTTCTTCTTAAAAAATAATCGAGTTGCGTTTGGAAAAGGAAAATAAGTAATGGAGCACAGACGAAAGCTCGGGAAATTAAAAAGGGCGAACAAAGGAATGGAATTAAATTTTTGGGATTGTAGTTTATGCACATTTCGAAACAATCCAGAGGCTTTCAAGTGTTTAATGTGTGATGTGAGAAAAGGTATTTAACAAAGAACTATGTTTTTCACCAAAAAATTTATTCTTCCTGTTCAAAAAGTAATATCATCGCGAAATTTATAAGTCCTATTGATGTTGCAATGAGAAAGCTAACAAATGGTACATCAGCGATCAAAAGAAAGCAATTTGCAAAATACACTTTAAATTTTGTTATAGCTGAGAGTTTTATTGTTTGAAAAAAAAACTTTCTATTTCAGGTACTTCGACCCGAAAGCCTCGCCTTAATTCAACTTTGGCAGCACAACAAGCAGCAGTTAAGAATTTTCCAGGTGGATCTGGCTCACCATACAACTCAAAACACAACAGCGGAAATTCATCCAAACACAAAAACAGCAGACGCCACACACCTAGAATAAAAAACATTGATCGAACCACTGCTCAGACAAGAGAAGTAACAATAAATTCGGTAACAGTATTAATTACGGAATATTTACCAAAAAAAATGGAAAATCGTACAGAATTTAGTGAAAGTCAGTCAGAAAGCAACGACTCTACAGGATAAATACAATAGATTAATACTGCCATATTACGCGAAATGTTAAGCGCAATTTTTTAAAATAATATTTAATAAACATTTGAAAATAAATAATTAGAGATATGAATAAAAAGGAGATTCTTTTATTATTTTTGAAGTGGATTTTAGTGTTAAATGAATAAAAAGCTTAATCTTTTCATATTTTGTTTTTTATTATTATTAATTATTTTAATTATAAATAAGAAACGTAAGAATTACACAGAGTCTTTTCGAATGAATTTTTTGATCTTACTAACAGACTTATCGACATTATAGTTCATCTTTTAAGTCATCTTCATTCTCAGTTGGTGGTGGGGCTCCTCCAGCTCCTTGATACAGCTTGGCAATAATTGGTTGGACAACGTCTTCGAGAGCTTTCTTTTGTTCCTTGTATGCAGATGCATCGGTATCTTGGTTTTCTTCTAACCACTTGATTTTCTCATCAACGGCAGCTTCCATCGTAGTTTTTTCTTCATCAGTCAATTTTGCTGCCAACTTTTCTTTGTCGTTGATTTGATTCTTGAGACTGTAAGCATAGCTTTCCAATTCATTCCTTGCTTCAACACGTTCTTTTAGTTTTTTATCTTCGTCCGCAAACTTTTCAGCATCTTTGATCATGCGATCGATATCGTCTGGCGTCAATCTGTTTTGGTCGTTGGTAATGACAATCTTTTCTCTATTTCCAGTTCCCTTATCTTCTGCCGACACTTGCAAAATTCCGTTAGCATCAATCTCAAAGGAGACTTCAATTTGAGGAATGCCTCGTGGCGCAGGTGGAATTCCAGTGAGATCAAACTTGCCCAGCAAGTGATTATCTTTGGTCATAGGTCGTTCACCTTCGTAGACTTGGATAGTTACTGTGTGTTGATTATCCGAAGCAGTGGAGAAAATTTGCGACTTTTTAGTTGGAATAACGGTATTACGAGGAATTAGTTTTGTCATTACACCTCCAACGGTTTCAATTCCCATAGTAAGAGGATTGACATCCAACAAAACAATGGCATCTGTGTCTTGCTCTCCGGACAAAACTCCAGCTTGCACTGCAGCTCCGTATGCAACAGCTTCATCGGGATTGATGCCACGTGAGGGCTCCTTTCCGTTGAAAAATTCTTTTACCAATTGTTGAACCTTGGGAATACGTGTTGAACCGCCAACCAAAACAATTTCATCTACATCTTTTTTGTTCATGTCAGCATCTTCCAATACTTTTTGCACTGGCTTCAACGTTGATCTGAACAAATCCATGTTGAGCTCTTCAAATTTGGCTCTGGTTAATGACTCTGAGAAATCTTCTCCTTCAAAGAACGACTCAATTTCAATTTTGACTTGATGATTCGCGGACAAAGCTCTCTTTGCCTTTTCGACTTCTCTGCGTAATTTTTGGACAGCACGGTTATCTTTGCGAATATCCTTTCCTTTTTTCTTTTTATACAGTTTGATAAAGTGGTCCATTACTCTTTGATCGAAATCTTCACCTCCAAGATGTGTATCGCCATTCGTTGCTACGACTTCGAAAACGCCGTTGTCAATTGTCAAAAGAGACACATCAAAGGTACCACCTCCAAGATCGAATACCAAAACATTCTTTTCTCCGTCTTTCTTATCCAAACCGTAGGCAATAGCGGCAGCAGTAGGTTCATTAATGATACGCATAACATTTAAACCAGCAATAACCCCGGCATCCTTAGTTGCTTGTCTTTGGGCATCGTTAAAGTAGGCAGGTACTGTAACCACAGCATGTGTAACTTGTTTTCCCAAGTAGGCTTCTGCAGTTTCTTTCATCTTCAGCAAAACCATGGCGGAAATCTCCTCTGGAGCAAAAACTTTTGCTCCTTGACTCGTTTCAACACTAATGTGTGGCTTACTGTTTTTCTCAACAACTTTAAATGGGAAGAACTTTACATCATTTTGAACCGTGGAATCTGTCCATTCACGACCAATCAAACGTTTAGCGTCAAACACTGTATTTTCCGGATTAGTCGTAAGCTGATTTTTTGCCGCATCACCGATCAATCTTTCACCTTCGGCGGTAAATGCTACGTAAGATGGAGTAATACGGTTTCCTTGGTCATTAGCAATGATTTCAACTCGTCCATTTTTGTACACGCCAACGCTGCAAAAAAAACAAATTTTAATCGTTAGATCAATGAGAGTATTTTACAGTTACTTTGCAGAAATAAGAAAAAAAAAATTAATGACAACCATAGTTGAAGCGTGGCATAAAAAAAATGTCGCAAGTGCTTAATTTAGTTTCTCTAAAATTTGAGATATAAAGTACATAAAATTAACTTTTCTGTGGCTTAAATGTTTAATGGAATCTTACCAAGAATATGTGGTTCCCAAATCAATTCCAATAACGGTGCCTATGTCTTTTTTTTCTTCCGCACTTGACAGGCAAAGAATGCCAATGAAGAAAAATATAATTTTCCACATCTAAAAATTTATTTTATTACTTATTTTTTAACAGAAAAGATCAATTTTCCTTAATGACTTACCTTTTATTCAATTTATTTTATTTTTTAATGGTTTCCTATTCTCTTTCAATTAATGCTTTCTTCTTGAATTTTCGATTTATAATAAGGTGAATTCGGGTGACGCTGCGAGTTTCTCTCGCTAAAATGACGTGTCCATTACGTGTCGGCAAACGAATGGTTAGCTAGATAAAGTGGTGCAGGGTTATCTTTTTACTTTGCGTTGTCAAAAAATGATGTCTAAGCTTATAAATACTATGAACTTGAAACTTGAACGAATCAAAGTTTTTTGTACAAGTCGAGTTAATAAAGGACCTATTTCTCATCCGAGTTCCAAGAATTATTGTGATCGTTAGATGGGACCGAGTAACTAACTCGTACTTTTTCTTTTCTACTAATTTGACTATCCACAAAACTCGTTTTGTAAATTACCAATACTTATGTGTTTGGAGCAAGTGTTTCTGTCAATTCTTAAACTAGAATGAATTGCATTCGTGTATAAAACGAATGACTTGACCGCATTTCAATGTGTTCAATTCCATGATTTTTCATAAATTTTTCGAGTTTTCCCGAAGATATTTATCAATTTTCACTTTTCATGTTACTCGCGAGACTCCCCTGAACATTTTAAAATTTTGAAATTTTTCAAGATTTTCCGATTTTCCATGAATTTTCCGAGTTTTCCCGAAAATTTTCATCAATTTTCACTTTCCATGTTACTCGCGAGACTCCCCTGAACATTTTAAAATTTTTCAAGATTTTCCGATTTTCCATGAATTTTCCGAGTTTTCCCGAAGTTTTCCACTAATTTTCATCGACAACATTTTCCAACGGATGAACACTCATTTAAATTTCCAACGGATAATTTTTTTAAATATGCTGTCAAATCTGTCAATTGAAAAGAATTCGCCAAACCTGCTAATTCAAACAAAGTTAAAGTGGCACACCACACAGACGGACGGACGGACGGACGACATCACGAGCACAATACCGCATTTTTTTCAAAAAAATTGAAATGCGGTAAAAAATTGATGTGTGAGAAATATTTTTTTTATTTCTGCAATTTCTAATTACATCTTATGTATTCCATTCTGAAAATACCAATATGGCGTCATCCATTAAAGGCGTCGGCAAGAATAGGGCATTTTTGACCCCCCCCCCCCCCCCCCCCCCCCTATAATCGTAAACCGTCGAAATTTAACAAAAATTTTGTTCACCTTTAATATTTTTTTCTTACAATGTTCCAAATAAAAAGTTACTCATTAAATATGTATTACAATTATTTTTATTTATTATTCACTAAATACAAAAGTTGATAAAAATATTCAAATTTCTTATTTTTATAAATCATTTTTTTAACTGAATTCAGTGTTTGCACCTATTTTCAATGATTTTTCAGACTGTGTCCGTTTTTCGTATAGACTAAATAATTGTTCCATATAAAGTTTATCAAAAATACGTATTTCTAAGAAGCGGTCATAATATGCATTTAACGTTGTCTTTAAATCACATCCGATTTTACAGTTTAAAAGTTGTTTTCGAATTGAATTTCTAATTTTTTGTTTTACTAAAATAAAATAATATTATTTAAGGCAAGCAAATGTGATTGTAAATATTTTTCAACTTAATAAAACTTGGCAGTTGTTCTCAGAACTTAAAAAATACTACATACAATACAAAAAAAAATATGTAATATCTCAATAAAAAAAAGTCATGGAACGTTACTTAAAGCTAGTGAATAAGTCATAGTACGTAATAAATTTAATATTGTTTTAGTGGATGTGATTTTATGAAATAATTTAATCTGGAATTCTATCTAAAATAGTATATCTGTTGAATGGGTTTCATCACTCCAAAATGCTTTAGAATCTGTTTTGCATCCCTTGATATTTTCGGTTGTTTCAGTTCCGTTTTTTGATACGACCAAGACTACCTTTGAAACATCTAATAATCATTTTTCATCAAACAACGTTATTTTTATATCTCAATTTTACTTACCTTGATGTACATCTAATTTCGACGACGGTGATGATGGAGAGTCAAAGAGGCAGTTTTCAGAAGGATACTCAAATGTCGAAGTCAATAAATCATTGAATTTTATTTTAAGCTTAACGTTCCTTCCTTCAGTTTTCATACATGACTTTCCTTCGAATACAATATTTGCATTGATAAATTCAAATTTGGATGGAGAACTTGTGTCTTCATAGTCGACCTATAATCAAAATAAAAAGAAATATGTTAACTAAGTAATTTACTTAATTGTATAACAAAAAATTAACAAAAAACATACAACAGTCACTGAATTGTCATCTGCGTTTGAAACGTCCGGAAGATGTGATGGTATTTCCTTTCTGTTGCTAAAGTTAAATATCATACTTTGTGTCTCAACAGACGCCTGAGCGTGCTTTTGACTCTTCTTAGGACCTTCATTTTGATCAGTTTTACTACTAGAATTTGCTCCCACAATTGGAATTTCTATATCACTCTTGCTTTTTCCTACGGGCTTCCTTAGAATTATTTTATTGATAGAAATGCTGTTCTTAACGGGAATTTCAGGTTTGTTTTTTTCAATTTTTCTGGCTAAGCTTGGAATGTTTTCATCAATAATGTTTTCCTGATACTTTTCACAAATGTTCGTCACTTTCTTAGAGTTGAATCCATTAGAATGTTTATTAGCCACATACTTTTTTGGAAAGTGAATTTTTTTCGTATTCATCCAGTTTGGCTCAAAAATTCGTAACTTTTCTTTTACTACATCAGTAGGTGGTTGATCATTTTCACTCGGAGTCTCACAATTTCGATTACTATATTCATTTTCTTTTGGTTCCAACAATGTTTCATACGATTTCGCAACAGTGTTAATATCACCATTCATTTTATATTTCTCTGCGGTATTGGTGTCTTGGTCTAACACTTTTGCATCCGCTGTTTCTATTAGATTGTTTAAACTCGTGGATCTACGAAGGATATTTAAGGACGGTCTTTGTTTTGTGCATCCTTGATTAAGAGTCAGACTCATATATCGGCAGCGTAATTTTGATACAATTCCTGGACCATAATGTAGTTCTTCCAATTGATCGTTTTTGATTTCCTTATTGAAGGATTTCTTCATAGATAAAACCATTTTATGGAAATTTTTTCAACCTGTAAAAAATACAAATAATGTTTTTTCTAAGTTTTCATTTTACAGGACAAAAGTACAGGAATTCAAGCTAAATTTCTACATGAAATACTTTCATAAGTATATGAGTATAATACACAGTATTTACTTCTTTTTGTTAATATCGTTTGTTATTTAATAAAATTTAATTTAAATTACTTTTAATATAACTGCAATACAAACCTCTAAATGTATGTCTACCTTTTTTCAAACAAAATATTGCATTTTTCTATAATACATCAATAATGTGCCATGTTTGCATATTCGGAAAATGTTCATCACTTTCCGGTAGTTTTCAGACTTCTCTTCGTTGTTATTTATCTAAATATTATCTTAAAGTATTCTTCAATACAATGGAATTGGCTTCTTAAAACAAGATTCTCAAACAAAAATTATTTTATAAACCAATATTTAAATAATTAGACTGAATAACACACCTATTTGGTCTCTTTTTGACGTATAATTTTTTTTTTTTAATATATTCCAATTCCCTGCCAATAAGTAAAGTATTTATTCTCTTTTAACCGAATGTTACCGTTTTACAACTATTGTAGGGTCAGGGCATTACTTACCGTGACTTTTTGACTTTGATAATTAATTTTTTGGTCTTAGAATTAATATATTTGGAAACCAATTTTTGTGATGAATTAAGCATTCACATGTTCATTACTTTCAATTATAAAATTCGAGTTTATATAGTACATATTTCATGAAAAAACTGAATTTTCCTAAAATTATCAGATTCTTGACTTATCGTGATATGAGTCTTGACCTACCGGGATTTTAAATTACACTAAAAATTGCTTAAAATCTTTGTTTTGCACGTTTTAGTGCATGTGTTCGCAAAATATAAGAAGTAAATTAATGCCTCCATGAAGACTTTTTATGATTTATCAGGATTTTCATAGAAAAAATGAGCTTCAAAAATATAGTTGATTTTGAAATACTAAAACGAAAAAATCAAAATTTACGAGTTTTTAGTTTTTATCGATTTGATGATCTTAGATTTCTGTAACATTGCAAAAAAGTTTATTTAGCATGGCTAAACATGTGTGCAAAGTTCAAGCTGAATATCCTTGAATACAATAAGTTTTTTTTTATTTATGACAATTTGCATCAAAATTTCTACCTTTAAACTTTTTATATCAAACAAAAATTGAAAATCACGAACAAAAATGCTCATCACGTTAAGTCATCCAACCTTACCAAGATTTTGTTTTTCTTGAAAAAAAGTAAGTTCAAACAATTGTTTGACGGCTTCAAACCACTAATTAATAAAATCTAAAGATTTTTAGCCATCTGATACAAAGATATGCACAAAAATTATTAAAATTTAGGATACCTGAATTTAGGAACATATTACGTTTATTTTAAGATACCTGTTTCTTTTTTAACGAAAACTTGTTCGTTCCCCTTGTTTATTTTGATAAACTAAAAACTCTAAAGTGAACTCTATTGTGAAGAATAGGTCTGTTTTTTAAACTTTGGTTTTTTTTTTGACGTAAAAATTTATATAGTTTTTTTTAAAACAGAAATATTTATTAAATAAAGTTTTTACAAAATTCGTTAATGCAACATAAAAATATGTGCAGCTACAAGACAGACAATATGGTAAATATAAATAAAACATAATTAAAATAAAAACAGGTAATTCAAATGTATTGTCGTATAGTTATTAAATTAAATATTAAATATAAATTATTTATTATAATAATTAGCATTATTTTTATATCTATTAAGTAAATTGATTTATTTATAAATAAATACCTACCTCAATACATGATAATATCAAGATAATTATTGGTAGGGTACATACATACATATATTCACCAATGAAACTTTGTAGTTGTTTAGTAAATAAATAAAAAACTTTCTAAAATTAAATAATTTTAAATTTTGTATTTAGCACCTTATAAACCGTACTATTCAAAAATTAAAAGCTAAGTACAAAAAGAAACATTAATGTAAGTATTTATGTAAAAAATATAAGATATTTGGAATAGAAACAAAAGAAAACTAAAGAATTATATGCAACGTCAATCTAATCCTCTGTGTAACCAGTTGTAAATAAAGATGTGTTAATATTTATTACACTTAGGTTGTTTTCACCGTTATTGCTCAAAAATCTTAATAGTTGTTTTCTTCATTTTAGTATCTATGGACGAAAAAGTGTTTCCTGAAGGAATTGACCAAGCTGTGTCTTTTGGTACAGGATTAATTCCCACTCCCACATATATAACGTTGCCTATATCCTTACCCGGTGCTAAATTAAATGATGCTCAAACAGTTCAAATTCAAGTGTTGAATCCAAATTTATTGCAACAAAATGCTTTCCCACCAAAAATGGGATTAGGACAACTTGGATCGTTGGGACAAATACATATTCCACTACAAACTTTACCATCTTACCAGAATACAACAGAATACAATAGTCATATAATAACAGTTGCTTATAATAATGACCAAGGTGAAATACTATGTCAAAATGGATTTACAGATGGTAAGCTCATCCATATAGCTAGATGTTGTTTTTTCTAATTATTTAATTTATTGATTAAAAGATATGACGGTGCTGGCAGCTATTCAGCCACAAGATTTACAAACATCCGAGGCAATCGACTCTACAAAAATAGTCCTTCATGAAAGTACTCAGAATAAAAAGTAAGTTCTTAAAATTTACGTTGCAGTTATACTCATTCTCTTTGAAAACTTTATAGAAATTATAAAAAAAATGGTGGGCGTCATAAAAACAAAGATCAAGTTAATACACAACAATGTCAGTTAATAACTGATCCTCTAATATTCAAGGTAACTCTTAAAAACAAAATAAATGATTAAAAACAAAATTAAATAATTTTTTTTTTCCAGATAGAAGAAAATGAGACAGCAATGTTGGATGAAAAGCAATTTGAAGAAGATACGAAAGAAGATCCTAAGCCATTAAACAAAATTAAAAATAAAAAGAAACTCTCACAAAACAAAGTAAATAAAAAACCAGGATCTGTACACATAGCTACAGCACTCGATGGGACAACATTATTTTGCTGCCCTGAGTGTCAAATGGCATATTCGGAAAAATCTTGCCTGGAAAAACACTTGTTACTTCATAAAATAGATAGGCGGTAAACGTTTATTTTAATAACGAAATCATTATAGGTACTATTTCGATTTAATTATTTTATATTAGATTTATTTGTGATATATGTGGTGCAGGACTTAAACGAAAAGAACACTTAGAAAGACATAAACTAGGACACAATCCAGAAAGACCTTACATTTGTACTATTTGTGGCAAAGGCTTTAAAAGAAAAGAGCATCTTAATTTACATGTGGTTATTCATAGTGGAAATAAAACCGAGGTGAAATTAGATAATTCACATAGTTGTTTGCGTTATCATGCAATTTATTTTTATTTTCAGATTTGTGGTGAATGCGGGAAAGGTTTCTATCGTAAGGATCATTTGAGAAAACACGTTAAATCACACATTAGCAAACGAATCAAAGAGCAAACTGCAGATATAGTGTATTCAGATGTTTCGATAAATACCATTGGACATGTAAGTTGCGATACACATGTAAATGTATGTTTTATATCTACATTTTTTTTTTAGTTTCCAACTACAGTCAAGGTGGAGGCTCAATCAGAACCTATTTCTATAGTTAAGCAGTTGTGTTAATTTTAAAATTAAAAATAATTTTTGAAAGCTATTGAATCAAAACTATCCATGGATATTTTATATGTATGTTTTTTAAAATTAAAATAGAAAAAATTAACAAAAAAAAAAGATTTTTTTTTAATTTGAAAAATTGACATACAATTATGTTTGAAAGTTTTATTGGAAAGAATTTTTTAAATTGTGCAGATTTATCTACAATCATCAACAGAACCTAAAAACGTTTAGCTCGACAATCAAACATACTTTATTATTATACTGAAAAATTATATAATATTTGTAAGCTGTTATACCAGCATTCAAGTAACTTAAAGTTTCTTATGTGGTTTTGTCTGGTAAAGATTTTTCTTCTCTTGGTTTTGCATTTCCGAATATTGCTGCAGCTTGTTTTGTCTCTGCTAATGCATTAACTGGTTCCTTCACAGTTCTTGGTTGTAAAACCAATTTAGGTCGTCCAGCATCTCGATCTGACGAAATGTATTATAAATTTTCATTTAAATGCAAAAAAAAGGAAAAAGAAAACAGAAATACCTTCCACACTAATCGGCTGTTGTTCCTCAGTACTTTTTCTTGGATTATCATTTTTATAGGACCGGTATTGACGATTACCACTGAAATGGCCATCGTCTTTGTTATTTCTGTATTGAAAATCACGCGTATTTTTGTCATATCCAGTATTTTTTTTTCCCCAATCATTGCGAGAACCGGAATCATTAAAATGTCCATACCTTCCACGGTTCGCATTATTACGACCTTTAAGTAGAATAACTTGAATGAAAAAGAGATGCACTATCAAATATTATTAGAGCATACCATCGAATTGACCTTTGTCCCGGTGTCCCTCAAATTGACCTTTATTGTAGAAATCATGAGGACGATCGTTAGCCGAACGATGAAATGGTTTTCCATTACGATTAGGACCTCTTTTTTTTATTAATATAAAAAAAATTATTATCATTTAATGTTCATCTACATCAATACTCACCGTTCATGTTTTTTAGACTCAGCGATATCGATTCTCAATGGTGCAGGGCTTTCATCTAATTGAATTCGCCCATCCAAATCCAAAGCCCGCATCAAATGATCTACTGTTTCAAACTCAACATAACAGAATCCTTTAAATTCATCCGTCTCTCGGTCTTTCACTAGACGTACGTTTTTTATACAAAAACCGTCAAAAATCTTTGTTACATCCCCTTGCACGAGGCCTTGTGGTAAGTTACCAACAAAAGCGATAAAAGGTGGCTCAGTAGGGAGCGGTTTTCTTTGCTTTTCTCCATAACCCCTAAAAGATGTTTTGAAAAATGTTCGAAAATTACTTAAATTCGTTTGAAATGTGTTTCTTTCCATTTTTTGAACATGAATATGGAAGTTAATTAAAACTATGTGTTTCACTTTATTTGCCTTCATATATATTCACAAAAATTAGGAAATGTGATGCTACTGTTTTCAAAAATACATAATCTATTTTTAATATTTAAACCTATTTCATCTTGAATATTTTGTAAATCAAATTTCAGTACTGGATGTATGACTTTTGTATTCCAAAAATTGTAACTGAAAAGCAATGTTACCTGCTACCTTCTCCTCTACCTGACATAATTAAAGTCTTATCTTCGAGTCTTTAAAAAATAACAAAACCGAATCGTTCTACAGACCGTAGTTCTATTTAAATGTTCAATAAACAATTTCGCTATTTCGCTTGCTCAAAAGACGTATTGCGGTAAAACGTAGTTTGGAACCACATCAAGAATGCTTTTAGTCGATTCAGAATCAGCACTTTGGAAGTAAAACGTTCAAATGCCCTGTGCAAAGTTACCAATGAAAAAAAGTCGTGTTCATTACTCTTATTCACAGATATGGTAGGCAAATATTAGTATGTATAAGTGTCTTATGACGATTTTTTGTCGTCCTCTGTTATTTTGACAAAAAAAAACCAAATGTAAAAATGAGAATTTTTGACAAAAAATAAACTAATTTAAAATAAAACGAATAAAATTACTATGATTAAAATCGAATTTATAATAAAATTTCAATTTTTTTAGTTTTGATTTTAAAGTTTCTAAATACTTAACGCAAAGAAAAATTGATTAAATTTTGACAATAATAGATTCACAGTTGAAAAAAAAAACATTATAAAATTTTGTTTGCTAAGTACCTTTCTCAATGAAAATTTTAATGTGACATAAGTTATGTCGTCAATTGGACATGAGCTAAAACACTGTTTCTTTTGTATTATAATTTTTAATAAAAATCCTTAAGCGTGATATAACAATATTTGTGTGTAATAGCATTAAAATTTATCAAATTGAGTTTTGTACAAGCAATTTTTTTTCGCTTACATCGCGAAAACCAACATATTTTACATATATGTAATATTTTGTAGTTTTTGTTAACAATTTAAGATATTATTTAGTATCGCGCACAATATATTTATTTTTCAGCATAGCTAAACAATTAATCGTTTGAGTCTTTTGACCATTTGATTGTTATTTATTTTAAACTATCTATTCATCAGATATGCTACTTTTTGGTAAAAAAAAAAGTGAAATTAACATCTCGCCGTTTTTTTTAAATTAAAGTATGTAATTTTTTGATTGAATCCGTCTTATCCAAATGATAATATATATCATTTATTGGCGAAGTAAATCTCACACATCTGCCGTTTTAGATGTGATACTTGGAGAACGCGAATGAATTACTACTCGGTGTCCGTTTTTTGTCACATACCCATCACTATCGACCAAAACTGCAGTTTGTCTACCGTTGCCACTTCCGTCGTTGTCCTTTGAAGAAAATATATCATCTCTCCTACTCAGATCATTATCATCAGTTACTTCACCTCCGCCAGTATCATAATCCGTCTCATCACCAGTACCATCGTGTCCATCATCCTTGTGCTTTTTATGTTTTCGCCATGCATGTTGAATCAATCTGGCGCAATACTCTTCTCTTTGTCTCCATAGCGTTGATGAAACAGGTTCATATCCTACCTCATCTGGTCTTGGCTGCACTTCACTTAATTCTGCAGTTTCTTCAATCGCATTTCCTTTTCGTGCAAAAAAGTCTTTTGTAAGAGCATCTAAAATATCTACACAAAACATCATGTCTCCTCTACAGATGGGAATATCCATAGATATAATCTTGAATTTGTTCGGTTTGTGGATTTGCAAAGGTGGTTCCAACACATCGAGGAAGTCAGATAATTGATCATATCTGATGTATTGGGTACCTTCTGGGTCAAACTGTTGCCAAATTTCATAGTACATATCGTAATCATCATCAGTTAATCCCTCTTGGACATCCTCAGTAGCTTGTGAGTAGTTCTCCAAAATAACAGCAATGTACATGTTTATGACAATTAGAAAGCTGATGACCAAATATGATAGCAAAAATGTAATTCCTACAGTTGCTGAGCCACAATTGCCTGGATTTCCTTTATCATTATCAGGTTTTTCGCATTCTTCTTCATTGATAATTCCATCTAGAACACCATCCCAGCCAGCAGAGGTGGACATCTATATAAAATTTAAAAAAAATACAAATTTTAACTATAATCTTCCGAAGTTTTTTTCACTTGACAATAAGCACGTATGCGCTTACCTGAAATAGCAGAATCATGCTTTGACCAAAAGTCTTAAAGTTGTAAACATCATCTAAGCCACTCTTGTCCTTAACGTGCATAAAAAAAGACATCCCGAATATGGCAAAAATGAACATCACCAAAAACAGTAACAGACAGATGTTAAACAGAGCTGGAAGTGACATTGCTAAGGCAAATAACAGCGTTCTTATTCCTTTTGCTCCTTTGACTAACCGAAGTACTCGTCCAACTTTTGCTACTCTTACAACACGTAAAAGTGTCGGTGAGACAAAATATTTTTCGATCAAGTCACTTAAAACAAGTCCTACGAAAATATCAATTTGTTATTAGAGAGATATGGATATATCATTTTGTGTAAAATCAAATACGTTTTCTGTTTTTTTTTTACTTGGACAACCATTTTTTTTATCAAAAATAAAAAAAAAAACTATTTCTAAGAAAACTTAGAAAGCTGGAAAAGTAGAGGGTTTAGTATAATCAGGATTGGCTGACAAGTTTTTCCTCTAAAAAAATCTCTTGATTTAGAATTCTTATATTCTAAAATTATTTACAGTGAATAAAGTTATTAGGAAGTGAGTCTTATTGTTCTAATAAGTAAATATTATCACTACCACTAAAACTACAATTTTAATTAAATTTTTAAATATCAAAATGCTAATAATTTACAGAATTGATTTTTTTTTCTTGTTTGAATTTACTTAGTTTACCATATTTTATTTATTTGCCTACATATTTTTAATTTATTTATTCCATTTTGTTTTTTCGCACACGTGACCAAAATTAGTTATTACGAAAAACAACGAAAGTATTAGATAGTTGAAATTAAATTCATATAGATATATTTGTAAGAATATAGTTTTTTTTATGGATTTCAAATCTAGAGCATCTTTGAACCTTCGTACTAAATTAACAAACAGACCTTTTATTTTTTAAATCACTCTGTACAATACTCCCAATTCAGTCGTACAAAAAACTAAAAAAAGTAATATTTTTACTGTTTTTAAACACTATACTAGAAAAACTATACTAATCAAAAATAAATTTACCTCATAAAATTTTATACGATGGAGGTTCTTATAGAACTCCTGATTAAACCATCTCTCCTACCTATCTTAAAATTTTCTATTTTCCTTAGAAATATTTTTGGTTTTTTAACATCACATAGTCGGTGGTATATTTATACGTATTAGCCATTACTCAAAATATTAACGTAAACTTTGACATCTTCAGTACAATTTTTTACATTAGTTTGCCAAAAATTGTACTGGAATAAATGATTTTAAAATAACTAGGGTCTTGACTACGTATTTTTATAAAAAAAAATATAAAAATAAAATGTAGGTACAACTAAAATTTTACTATACTATTTAAATAAAAATTAATATTTTTATTTATGTCTAATTATTACCTAATATTGAGAGTATGACTACAACAAAGTCGAATAAGTTCCACGGCTCAACAAAATAGTGATATCGTAGAGCAAATATTTTCATAAGGCATTCACTGCTGAAAATTGCTATAAAGATCATATTCAGGTAGTCCAAAATCATAGTAAAGATTTCTGTTTGTTGATAATGATCTAAAGTCATAGTTAACATGTTGAACCCGATGAAGAGCATGATAATCATATCGAATTTTTTGTCTGTTACTATTTCGAACACTATCGCTTGTGGTCTCCACTAAAAAAACAGGAAATACTAAATCTTTAGAAACTATGGTTAAACGAGAAATGTAATATAGACATCAAAAGTCTTGCACATGTGTTTTTTTTTTGATAAAGCAAGATAGAAAACAAATTTTATGTCTTTGGATTAGTAGTAATATAGGTAATATGCAAAACTTAGATTCTAACCTATGAGATTGTAAAAATGCTAGATATAAATAAAACTACCTACTGAAACTAGATAAAAAAATGGAAAAATCGATGAAATTAAAAAAAATAAATAAAGGAAAACAAAATAATATAAAACTGCAATTTTTTTGAACCTTTTACATAAAAAGCTTATTTTTTTATAATTCATAGGTATACAGAAGGAATAATAGTAAAACCAACTAAATACTTGTAGCTTTAAGCATTAAATTAACAAAATTCAAGATTATATATAATGTTAACGTCTAAGCACCTAAAAGCTAAAACTACTTTTAATCTGTATGTCTACATTAAACATTAAACCGAAATTTAATGGTGACTGATTCTTACTTTTGGTCTTGGAATCGCTTTCATCGGCTTTTTCGAACCCATCTTCTTCATTGCGTTATAGTACTTTTTCTGATCTTCAGTCATAAACATTTCTAATGAACCGCCTGCTTTTTTCTTTTGCTCATTAAAATTGTCAATGATAACACCAATGAAAAGATTGAGTGTGAAAAAGGAACCAAAAATGATGAAGAATACAAAATATAAATACATATATATATTTGTTTCACGAATTGGTTGTTTTCCAACCTATTAGAAAATTGAATATGATCATATGTTCTAAAATACTTCAAAAGATTTATCTACTTCTCTAGAATCAATGGCATCGTTCATTATTTGAATCCATCCTTTAAATGTTGCAACTTGAAAGAGACAAAGGTAAGCTTTGCCAACATGATCGAAGTTCATAGGTGAATTATCCCACGATAAATTTTCAGCTATACATGCATTGACATCTGGTATTATTTCATGAGGAAGTGTGGTTCCATTTTGGTCTACGCACTAAAATGTAATCAATATTCAAGAAAGTTTTTAGCATAAATTTATTCGATAAGTCCGTTATTTAATTTTTTTGTTAAATTCTTTTGAACTCTTCACATATTAAAATTATTTTATGGACGTACGGAGCCTAAACTCCTGAGTGAACTTTATTTATTTATTTTCAACATTCTGATAATTACCTTGAAATATTTTCCGGCGAATAACTGCACACCCATAATAGCAAAAATCAGCCAAAATATTAGACAGACCAACAGTACATTAAAGATAGAAGGTATTGCTTGTACAAGAGCATTAACTACAACCTAAAAATCAGGATTTGTTTATTTATTTTTGGAAATTATTATGAAAATAATCTTATGTAAATATTATTGACGATAAAAAAGTATTTATATCGATACATACTCTCATTCCCTGCATTCTCGACATGGCTCTTAGTGGACGTAGAGCTCTGAGAGTTCTCATTGTTTTGAAAGCTTGAATACCTCCGGCTCCGCATAATGATGCAATAAAATTAATCAACGACACCTGGTATATAAAAATCATAATCATCATAATGCAAGTTCTGTGAATTGCATTATTTACCATAACAATGACGAAATCCAACCAACACCAAGCATTGGTAAAATAAACTTTGAATCCTAATGCTAACCATTTTATTAACATCTCGATGAAAAATATAACCGTAAAAATCCGATCCATATAATATAATATATCCTGAAGAATTGGACGATTAGGTAAATTAACATCCTCCAATGCCTAAAAATTAAATTAAGTAAGATAAGTTCTTCAATTTTGAATTTATAATGTTGTTTTACTAAAGCTAAACTGCTCAATAATATCAATGAAATGACTGCTGTCTCAAAGTATTTATTTTCTATCAGTTGAAATGTTTTTAGTCGAAGATTTGCCCATCCCTGCCAAAATGGTGCATCATCATCTCCTGCTAAAAAGGGGAATTTCTTGTAACAGTTATCAGGACAACAATCTGACGGGGCATCTTCGATAACTTCATCTTCGTCTGCATGTATAATAATTTCCTCTTCTAATGGACCTTCTTCTCCATCTTCATCATCTACAAGATGGTAAAAATATTCTCATATTTCCACAAAAAAAATGTATGCTTTACCTTCTTCAATGCCCAAGTCTTCTTTGCTGACATCTCGTTTTTCTTCGCCATCGACTGTTTCGGCACTTCCTTTGTGACTCTCATCTTTGAAATCACGATTTTTATGACTTCCATAAGATTTTATACTAATTGTTTCATCATCTTGAAGAGATAATCCTCTATCGTTCAACTCATGTTCGAACCTATTATCTATCTGGCTGTTAATAGAATTACCAATCATCTGAAATTAAAAATTTAATTTAGTATATACTTTTTGAATGTAAATGCATATATCTGTTTTACCTTTGAATTATTCATTAAGTGCTTAGATTTTTTCGTCTTAGCTTTTACATCACCATGTATGGTGAATTCCATTCCTTCGCCAATAGCAACCTCTAATTGATTTTGTTCTTTTACGACTTTCTTGATCAAACCGTCTACTAAGATCTCATCTGCTGTCATACACATGTCATTATCTTTAAGCTCTGAAGTGAAACAGGGACACATTCGCTTGACTATAATTTTTGTACAAACCACAGTCAAGTTTCGATAAATTTTTATTAATAAGCGATCAAAAATGGCTATATGAACAAATAGATACAAAACCTGAACAGTTACATTTTTACAACAATCAACTTTTTAAAAATTATTATAATAACTACTTAACCCTTTCCCTAATTCTTAAGGTTCATCAAAAATCATACAAAAACTTATTCACAGAGAACTATATAGGCAGTTTTTTAGAGAAACATTTTTTTTTTCTTATCTAGAAAGGGGCATGCAAATAAAAAACAATTCTTAATGCAACACTTAATTACCACAACGCACGACACAAACAATTGTAAACAATCAATAATTTTTATTACCTGATGGTTGTACAGATATTTGACTTGTAATTTTATCCTTCAAATATTTTAGACAGTTCCTAATACTTTGCTTTATCCAATTGGAAAATCGAGAGATTCGATTAAAAGCTTCTGCTATTTTATTCGTATCATTATCTGCTGTAGGTGCTGATAAACTCGATGATCCAAAGTTGCTCAAAAGCAAAGCCAAGAATAAATTAAGAACCTGTCAATTAATTTAATATTCTTTTTATAATATTCGTTTAGAAACTGAATTTACAACTTTTATTTTAGGAACAAATAAATAAAAAAAAAACAGACAAACTAAACCAAAATATTATAATTAAAATTCTATTGATAGATACAAATAAAAAATATACATATACAGAACTTACGACCAAATTTCCAATGACAACTGTGGCTAAAAAGAAGGGAATACATGAAGCATCACCAACAAGCATACAGTCCCACATAGATTCAATCCATTCGCCACATAAGACTCGAAACACGATCATGAATGAATGCATAAAGTCTGTGAAATTCCACCTTGGCAGTTCTCCATCTGGAAATCTGCTCACGTTATCTAAAAAATAAATCAATTGAATTTAAATTTGATTTTGTAAGAAAATATTTACCATAATAATTTTTTCCAAAAAGCTGCATTCCCATAACAGCAAATATGAAAATGATGATACATAATACGAAGGTAAGATTACCCAAAGCTCCCATGGTTCTACCCATGATTGAAATCAATAAATTTAGTGTAGGCCATGACTTAGCTAACTTAAATACACGTAACTGAAATTTTTGTAAAATAGAACTTAAGTTAAAAAAAACTTCGTTTTTTAAATATATTATTCATTTACCAAACGAAAGGACCTTAATACAGAAAGACCCTGAACACCTTCTAATCCTAACTCAATTAAAGATAAGGCAACTATGAAAAAATCAAAGATGTTCCATCCTTCCTGGAAATAATATTTGGGACTCATAGCCATTAATTTCATGGTTGCTTCAATTGCGAATGTTGCTGTGAAAAACTGAAACGTTAAGGTGATGACATTATTATGAGTAAGTATAAATTAGTTTAATTGAAAAACTTACGTAGTTACCGCTCTTTAAAATTTTTTCCATATCCTTATCCATGTCGTGATGATCTAAAGCCATAAATAATGTGTTTACCACAATACACAATGTTATAAATAGTTCAACAAAAGGATCGAATACGATAAAAGCAACCCATTCCTGAAATCTCAACCAAGGCTCACAGCAATCCCACACACAAAATATATCAAGACCTTTGAGAAGTAATTCAATAGCTTTCTCTTTTAGAGTAGGCCCATCTTCATCATCATCATCTTCACAATGTTCTGTTGGAAAGTAGTACACAGAGACTAATAATAATGATTAGTGAAATTTTCTTGACTCGCTTAAGTAATGTCCATCATTTGTTATTTTTATTTAAATTTTTGCGATTTAATTTTTGTTTCTTAAATATTTTATTTACCTCCATGATCACTGTCCCTACTCTGGCGACCTGCGGCTTGTTCTATAATATCATTTAACACCATTACATCTGAAACAAGGAATTATTAGGTAGATTGTTATGTGGTTTGGAAAAAAAAATACCTTTCATATCAACCACTGTTTGTGTCTGTGTTTGCTGAACAAATGGATTGTCGTTTTGTTTAACCTTTACTATATCAGAATGTCGATCCATTGGTGCCTCCTTTAATTTTATTTTTCATTTTTTTAATTCTTATTTAGGCCGCTCTAAATTTTATTCGAACTTTTTGTCCCATGGTTCAATTCAAAAGCCGAAAATCCAATGGGGCAAACATTTCATCAAAAATGATCGTTTTTTGGTATATTTTCATAATTTTTCAAGGAATTTTTAAATTATTTTTTAAATTTTTTTTTTTTAAATAAGGCAAGTGCAATTTCAAAAAATGTTTCACATGTCCACCCACCTTACTTTTTCCGAAAATCCAAGGAGGGAATAATAGAATAATGATAATGGTTTTGAAATATTTTTACCTTCAAAACATACGAAAAATGACAAAGAATCATCAAAAATTGGTTGAAATCTATAAATTTTGTTATATTTTGCAATTTTTCAAAGGGTTAGACTAATTTTCACAGAAAAAATTAAAAAATTTATAATTTTTGCCAAAAAATTTTAAATTTCAAAAAAGTCGTTAAAAAATTTTTGAAAATTTAAAAAAATTTTTTGTTTCGAAAATTGTCCAAATGTTAAAATAAAAGATTTAAAATGTCATTAAAGCACACAATTGAATATTAAAACTCTTTAAAAATAGTGAAAAAGATGGAAAAATCATTAAAATCATTGTTTTCCATTATCATTATTCATTACTCCCACCTCCTTACTTTTTAAGGTTCAAAATAATGTGAAACATTTTTTGAAATTGTACTTGCCTAACTTAGAAAAAAATATTTTTACAAAAATTTTATTCTCTAAAATTTTTTATTTGAAAATCATTAAACTTAGGCCGCTCCAAATTAAAATCAAAAATAAAGTCCGATGCCTTATTTTAAAAGTCGAAAATCCAATAGGGCAAAATAAAAAAAAAGTTAAAAATTTAACAAAAAATTACCGTTTTTGGGTGTAATTTCAAAATTTTTCAAAAAAATTTCAAAAAAATTTTTTAAAATTATCAATTTATTCTAATTTTTGTTTTGAAAATCATATTTTATCATAAATTTTCTTCTCTAAAAATATTTTTCATAAAATTATTAAATTTTTTTTCAAAATTTTTTGACAGTTATTTTTTATGAAATTTTTTTCTTTAATTTTCAATATGAAATATTCTGAAATCTATTTTAAATAAGCAAATTTCAAAGTAAATCACATCAAAACATCAAAAATATTATTTAACGCTTAAAAATTGATAAAACTTTTTTTTTTATTTTTGCCCCCTCCCCCCCATTTTATTTTAAAAAATTTTTTGACTTTATTTTTGATTTTCATGTTTTCAAAATTTTTTATAAACTTTTTTTTTATTTTTTAATTAAATGGCTCTGAAATCAATTTTAAATAAGAAATTTTCAATGTAGATATATACCTTAAAAACAATAATAATATTGATTAATGACAAAAAAAAAACTCTTTAAATTTTGTCATTTTGTATGAAAAAGTATTTCAAATCCTCCCCCCTTTTTTGAAAAAAAAATTTTTGGGACAAAAAGCTCGAAAAAAATTTGGAGCGATCTTATTTATTTTTTTGTTTATTATTCTTACATAGTCTCGCTGTCCTTTGTGATTAGATTCTACATAGTTTATGTTCGCTGTGCTAAGTGGTTGTTGAACAATTGGATTTGCATGTTTTGAGGAACGACCCCGAAGTCTGCTCTCCTTAGTAATACCCCCTAATAAATCACCATGCGAAGTGTAAGATATTCTCGATTGATGCGAGGTGTATGAAGAATGTCGAGATCCTACGAATAATTAGTTAAAGTATGTACGAAACAACCTTTTTTAAGTTCGTCATTACCTAAATTGTAGTACATGGGCACTAAAATATTTCCATTTTCTTCAGACATAGGCGTAACGGCATTTGAGTCATCTGCATATGGTAAATGTTCCTGAGCATCTAAATAAGTGGATAAAACCAGTGGTTTCCGATCATTTCCATTAATGCATGTGAAACGTCCTCTATTATTTCTAATAGTAAACTTTGATAATATAAAAAGAAACGATGTTAAGCTTAAAAATTACGTAAAAATTACATTAAAAATTACAACAATTCATACCTGATGCGAGCCTCTTGATCCTCTTCTTATGTTGAAAGGAGATCCTGGCAATGATAAGGAAGCCTTTAAAGATTTTTCGGAAATTAGTATGAATCTCCGTACAAATCATGAAATTCAAAAATATTACTTTTCGCACTTTAGCTGCAAGGGTTTCAGATTGTCCTATTGATCTTGACATATTATCAACTGATTCCAAACCTTCGCTTTTGATTGAAATTTTTTCCTTATTGTTATCATCATTTCCTTTTTCTTGTCCGACAAATAATTCATAGCTATGACACGAAAAGTCTGAAGGGCTTTTTGCCATATTTGCATTTTGTTCGGCATGACTATTATGTTGATCACCGCCACCTGCAGCTGCAGCAGCTTGAGCTTCAAGTTTTGCTGCTCGGGCAGCAGCCGCTTCTTCAGCTTCCTAAAAATTAATTGAATTTGAAAATATACATATATTTATGTTATTCATTTATACTTATAGAAAATAATGTTAAATAGGAATATGCATATTTCAAATTGTTCTGTGTAGATATCCTTACCCTTAATGCCTCTTCTTCGGCTGCTTCTTCCTCTTCGGCCTTCTTCTGGAGTTCGTCATACGACATGGCTACAATAGCCAAAATCAAATTTACAAGGTAGAACGAACCCAAGAAGATAATCACAATGAAGAAGAGCATATGCCATGGACCAGCTGAACGTAGCACCTGAATAGACAAATTAGTTTATTGAGAGATACCTATCCTTGTATGTTGATTTTATTTATATGATTTACCAATTGATACAAATTTTCCCAATAATCCTGAGTCATTAAACGGAAAGCCGATAAAAATGCCCAAGCAAACGTATCGAAACTTGTATATCCATAATTAGGATTTGGTCCAAAGCCCTGGAGACATATATAATCCGGAGGACAAGTTCTGAATACATAAACATAATATTGCTAACAAAATTATAGTTAAAACAAATGTAATAATTAAAATACCCTGCACCAGATGAGTTTCCACATAAAGGAGGATCCTGTGCTGGAGGATCACCCCAAAACCAGTTAGCTATAGAATATATTTTTCAATGTATTATTAATAAAATTGTCTAAGTATGTAAATAAAAAGTACTTACATTTATTATTATTGAATGCAGCCCAGTTTTCATGTGATAAGTTTCCCCATGATCCATCCGTTGGAAAAACTTTAATACATTTTTGTGTAAGAACACCCATATAAATTTGAAGGCCCATCAAAGCAAACACAGATAATGAAAACATTGTTAAAATAATTACATCTCTCAAATTCTTCACTGATTCTATAACGGCACCCACGATTGTTTTCAAACCTTTTAATATTAAAGTAGGTAAATGTTAATATTTTTTTAATAATTATTTTTTTTTTAATTACCCGGTACAATTGCCACCGTTTTTAGGGCACGTAATACTCTGAATGTTCTTAATGCAGCTAAGTTTCCCAAATCAATCCCCATAGTAACATAACTGTAAAATATAGATTTTGCGAATAATACTGAAACAAAAACATAACTCAAACCTTACGCTAAAGCTATAACAATGAAATCCAACCAATTCCAAGCATCCCTTAAATATGTAAAAGGTTGCAAAATAAAGCCTCTTGCCATAACTTTTACTGCTGACTCGAAAGTGTAAATTCCAGTAAATATCACTCTATAGGTTTTAAAACAAAATTAAAACATTTAACGATATTGACGATAACAATCATCTCTTACTCGGTTGATTCAACTCGGGGTGAGCTAGGCATTATCATTAATATACAGTTTGTCAAAATTGTTATTATGATAAATAATGAAAAGAGTGGATGCACCAAGACATAGATTGCTACTCTTCTAATTGGATTGAAAGGATCTAATACCCAAAGAGCATCTGTTGCTGAGAACCGAAAAATGTCCTTTCCTTTGCTAACTACAACAAACGTCTGTAACAAAACAAGAGTTGAAAAAAAGTTATTAAATATATATAAAAAAAAAACTAAACTGTCATGTTTAGCTTACCAATTTGTTAGAGTAAAATGTATCAATATCCTCCAAAGGTGTTGATGCAAGCTCTGCTGGAAATCCACCCTGCATCCTAACAGGTACTGGTACGCCCTGTTCCAATGTTGGATCTGGTTGTGGTCCCTCGTCTTCATCATCATCATCATACCGTATCTGTTTTAAGTAGGTATATTTTTTTGTTTTGTAAGTACAGCTTGAGATTGAGATAGATTGAGATAATGTAATGTATTTATAGCATGCGAATCACAATCTTTTATTTAATAATTTGCATCAGCAACTAATTTTAATATATGTATTTGTCTACACTCATAACAAACCTTTTTTTCATTAATGAGGTTCGTTCATGAACTTGTTTTAACAAATGAATATCGGACAGATAACGTTTTTCTCTTTTTTTAAGTAACAAATCTACAAACAATAATTAATTTATTTGTATAATTTAAAATGGTATATTCTACAAATTTGAAAATTTTGTTAATATAATAATTCAGTATAACCTGTCCAACCTTTCGGCTCAAATGTATGGCTAAACAAGCTAATAATAGCTAAAAGTTCAAAGCTATCGGTTAAAATATGTGTAAATTGAAAGTGCATAGTTTAATTGGTAAGTTATGTAAAACGTTTTAAAACTCATGTAAATATTTATTTAGGAATGTTTTTTCTGAACCAAAATCTACAAAACGATCAGTTACTAAAATACAAAATTGCAATTTTTCAGTCAAAGCTCTATAATTATAATGGAATCAGATATTTTGATAATAGTGAAATGTAATGATTTATCATAGTAATGCGTTAAAATGTGTATCAATATACTAAATAAAATAATTTTTTCAAAAATTTTGTCACATTTTATGAATTATACCAAGCAAAGTTCCAGAGCAATAAATTTCAATAAGGTAAAAGTAAAGGTAAGTTTTTATTTTGATTTGGACTTTGCTAGGGTTATTTTAAAATCAAATCTACAGATTTTTTCAAGCCTCACAGTTTTTAATCTTACTTCTTTTTTCTTTGACTGTCTCCCATATTCAACCTGTAAAATAGTATATCAATTTGATCGATAATTTGTACTATTTAATATTTACTTCAAACTCTTTGTGTCTTAATTTTATTTTGTACTTAATTGTTTGTTAATTTCGTTTCACTTATATGTCAATCTTATTTTAATTATGGTCTTTAAATATTATGTAATAAAAGAAAATAAAACAAAACAAAATAAATTTTAAAAAACAATTTTTAAAATATAATTTTATACCAGTAATTTGTATCATTTAATTTTAAGGTCAATTTTGGACCGTAATGAAAATTTTTAATATTTTTACTTGTGAATGTTTGTCAAAACATTCATTTTTTCAATTCTCACCTCTCCTTCTGCTCTTTTCCGTTCCAATTCTTTTTGTTTCGCTTGCTCTTCTGCAATACGTGCTTCGATAACCTTCAAAGATTCCCTTGTGAAAGGTCGAAATAAACTTCGTTCTTCCTCTGAAAGTGAATCCGATTCATCTGTCATTTTTCCTCTTTTGTATTTATTTAATTTTAAAACACTTTAAACACTGCCACAACAAACAGAAAAGTTCATATATTTTGAATTATGAACTTTTTCGAGTTTTCAGAAAATTTTCAAGTCCTATGCATTCTTAAAAATGGTTTTAATCATTACTAACGTAACACATTTTATTTCAATTATAAAAAAAGGTAAACAGATCGAAATGCATTTTTTTTGCTCTCCCTTCTAAATGTTGAGTAAAATATATTTGTAAATTACATAAAGGCTGATTATTCCCTAAGTAAATACAAATTGAAATTTTCACAAATTAGAAATTGATGGTTCGAAGAATAAATATTTAGGAAGCATGCGTATTATACATCCTTAACAAGGGTTGCTTTTGAAAGCTGAAGGATGACAACGTCAAAATTTTATAACAACCTGAAGGATTCATAACAAAAAATTTTAATTTATATCGAAAATTACCTTAAATACGCTAGACTTTAGTTTCGGAACTAGATGCTGACAATTAATTTTAATCAATCTTCATATTGTAATCGTTAAATTGAAAATGTTCTGATTGTAAACAATATGAAATAACAGATCGGAATTCCAAAAATAAATAAATATAGATTCGCGCATGCGCTACACCTGTTGATTGACTAAACTTGATATTGGCAATTATTTTCAGAAAAAAAACAGTATTACAAGACTTTTTCCGTTTTTCTAGTTTTATTTAAATATAAATCATATAAAGTATAATGAAAACTTCATATAAAGGAAAATCGCCCTCTGAGAAAGAAAACGAGAGTAGTTCATCGTCAGACAACAGTTATGAAGACAATAGCAGCTCAGACAATTCCATTCTTCCTTATCCTGGATTTGTAGAGTATTCTCTTAAGTATTTAAGACAGGACTCCAAACCTCGATTATGGTGTTTGAAGTTAATAACAAATCCATATCCTTTTTCAAGTTGATTAAATAATTTGTGAAATTGTAACTTAATTTTTTTATGTTTTACTGTTCACAACATTTCACTTTCATATATACGTGGTTTGAAAGAATTTCCATAATCGTGATTTTATTTAACTGTATTACACTTGGCATGTATCAACCATGTGTAGATGACGAGTGTAAACACAACAAATGTAAAATTTTGGAAGTATGTGTAAAAAAAACTACTTAGCCATGTGTTTGAGTTTAATTTTTTTTTTTTGATTATTATCTTTAGGTTTTTGATGACATTATATTTGCATTCTTTACTCTCGAAATGACAATCAAAATCATTGCAATGGGCTTTTGTGGTGCAGGAACATATATAGCAGATTCTTGGAATAGACTTGATTTTTTCATAGTTATGTCGGGTGCTTTGGAATACTGCCTTCAAATTGAAAATCTGAATTTAACAGCAATAAGGACAATTAGAGTCTTAAGACCTTTGCGTGCAATCAATAGAATACCTAGTAAGCTTTTTTATGCAAAACATTGATTTGATAAATAGATTACATATATAAATTTCAATTAACAACAAATAATTAGGTATGCGAATATTAGTTATGCTTTTACTGGATACCTTACCGATGCTTGGAAACGTGCTCCTACTTTGTTTCTTTGTTTTCTTCATTTTCGGTAAGTTAATATATAAAGCTTCATACTTACTTTTCGTTTTACTTTTCATTTTATTTTTCGACAGGAATCGTTGGTGTTCAACTTTGGGAAGGAATCCTAAGACAGCGATGTGTACTGAAACTACCACCACATGTGTCAATGCCAGAGTAATTTTTAAATTTAAACATTAACAAAAAAGTGTTTTACAATTTGTGTTTTTGGGGAAGCATAAATCGGCCTTATTGCTATGGGAATCAAAATTTACATATTGCATAGATCTATATGAGTTTTTGGCCCACAGTGGGTGCATTCAAGATTGCTCATCGATGGACATAAATGACTTTTTCCAAAAATTTTTTCATCGAACACGTTTAAGTTATATAAGATGGATTGATCGATTTATCGAAAAACATCATAAATCGTTGAAATATATCATAAAAGTCAAAAACATTCATCAAAAAAAAAAAAAAACAATTATGATGGAAAAAAATATTTCAGAAACAAAATCATGATGATCTTGAATGCACCCATTATCTTTATTATCGATTTAATAGATTATCAATTTATTTTTTCCAGTATTCCTTTGTTCTATGAAATATCCAAAGGTACTTGATTTTTTTTTTGTGTGATGACCGTATTTTTATAATTTTTGTTTATAAGAAATTGACTACATATGTACTAAGCCTGAAGACTCTGGAATGCATATGTGCAACAATTTACCGCCGCTTCAAATCGGCAAAACAATTTGTAATGGTAAGATTTTTCCCGTTTACTCAACGCCTAAACAACTAAATGTTTAAATATTATTTAATTTTTTATCATAGACACACCAGCTCCTTTTTCTTTGAATCTCCCTAAGAAGGATAGCTGCGTAAATTGGAATAATTATTATACCAACTGTACTCAATTGGGAGGAAATCCCTTTCGCGGAACAATATCGTTTGATAATATAGGTTTAGCTTGGGTCGCAATATTTTTGGTAAGTTGATATATCTAATATTATATGTAATACTAATGATGATATTTGGAAAACTTTTAGGTGATTTCTCTAGAAGGATGGACGGATATTATGTATTATGTACAAGATGCCCACAGCTTCTGGGACTGGATTTATTTTGTCCTCCTCATTGTGGTAAAATACAAAATAACGGTTTTCCAACAGAATTATACATCTAGATATTTTTTTTTAGATTGGATCCTTTTTCATGATAAACTTATGTTTAGTAGTTATTGCTACGCAATTTTCAGAAACAAAAAAACGAGAAATGGAGCGAATGCGACAAGAAAGAGCACGATTTACATCTTCATCTACTATAGCATCAAGTGCTAACAACTCTGAACCAACAAGTTGTTATGGAGAAATTATAAAGTTAATAGGACACTTGTACAGAAAGTTTAAAAGAAGAGCGATAAGTAGATCTAATTTTATTAGGTATTTATACTTTAATTTATGTTACTACAATACACGTACAAAACAATTTGGCTCTAAACATAGGAATTGTATAAACTGGTGTAACGAAGCTACAGATGAAAAAGATAAAGATAAACAAAATAACTGTCCTCTTCATAAAAATAGTAATCCAGAAGGAAAATTACGAATTAAACTTCCACCAAGCTATGCACATGTAAGTTTTTAGAATTATAAATAATAAAAAATTCTTTATATTTTCACTCATATAAATGCAGGTCATCAGCAAGTTCTCTGTGGAGGGTAGAACAATAGATCTGAGTAATGGTATGAATCACAACAAAATCGAGCCAAAAAAGGAAAAATCAAGAACCCTTATTTTATTGAAACTTCCCAACCAAATTGAAGCTGCCAATCTTGCTCAACATTTAAAGGTCAATATGTTTAAAAACAATGTTGCTAAACATCAATTTGTGTTTTATTTTAGAATGCATTTTATTTTAGAATTGATAAAGAAATAGGACAAGTAATATTTTCCTTTTATTTAATGTTTCTGCTCACGAGCAAAATCTAAAAACATAATTTGAAAAAAATATAGTAATTCAAAGAATTGTCTTCTCTTCTTCGAGTCTAAAACAGGTTTTTGATTTCATTATTTTTAATGATTTAATAATATTTTTTTTACTAGGCCTTGGATGCCAGCAAAATGCCACAAAAACGTCGTTCTTCGGTTCTTTTTAATGAATATGTTATACTTAACGCTCCAGTGGAAAACAACGAAAGCACAAAGAAGTCCGATTCTTTAAGAGACGATCAGACTTTAGATAAGATAAGTTCATCAAATGGACCTCAATGGAAAATATACGACTTGGTAAAAATGTCTTCCTTTTTTAAAATTAATTTTGTTTTAAATATTTTACAATTTTATAGGATTCAACTGAAAAAAGATTCAATATATTAGATTGGCAAAATAGTAATGCGAACATTTTAAGCTGCCAAGAATTGCTTGCCTTTTCTGTTGCATTTTCGGCAGCGTTGTTGACAAACCGATCCATGCTTGAATGTTTCCATACTGTTGTTGTTAAAAAATACAAAACCGATGAAAAAGTATCATTAAAAAACTCTATTCAAAATCGATTTACGTTATTCAAATGGTCGCCTAAATTTCCTAAGAGATCTATATTATGTTCTTTTTCGTGTATTTTTAATTGCTTAACAATTTTTCGACGGTGTGTTAACAAAATTGTAGACCATAAATATTTCCAACAAGGAATTTTATTGGCCATATTAATAAACACTTTAAGCATGGGTATTGAGTATCACAATCAGCCAGAAGAGCTTACTTCAATCGTAGAAACAAGCAATATTATATTTTCATGCATTTTTGCTGTTGAAATGCTTTTAAAATTGATTGGAGAGGGACCATTTAAATATATTTCAAACGGTTTTAATCTATTCGATGGAATAATAGTAATTTTAAGGTATAAATTTATTTTTTTACTTTGTGCAACTTCAGCCGCTCTGAATAAAACTTAATAATATTGTCCAAAATTGAAGAAGATATTCATTGGACCAAGTTTAAATAAATGCGCAATAAGATATCTTGAGATTCAAATTTAAGTTATTTTGCTTCCAACTAAAAACTTTAGTTTAGATTTGAGTTCGGATTTGAGTTGGGACAATATTACTGAGTTCTGAGTTAACTTACTTCAGGCCTTACTAAAACTTTTTTATTCCAACAGTGTTATTGAAATATGTCAAGCAGGACTAGGAGGTCGAGAGGCGAATTCTGGATTAAGCGTTTTAAGGACTTTTAGACTACTTCGTATTTTAAAATTGGTTCGGTTTATGCCGAACTTACGAAGGCAGTTGTTTGTCATGTTGAGGACTATGGATAATGTTGCTGTTTTTTTTTCACTATTAGTTTTATTCATTTTCATATTCAGGTAAAACATCAAATTAAATGTTTTCCTCGATTGTTTTTTTTTTATTTTAAAAAAATAGTATTCTCGGTATGTATTTATTTGGTGGTAAATTCTGTAAATATGTTGATGGTAGTGAAGAACGAGATTGTAATTGCTTGGAAATAGTGCAAAACGATCCACTTTGTGAATGTGACCGAAAACACTTTAACAATATTCTTTGGTCAACAGTTACAGTATTTCAGGTATCGTTGCTTTTTAGTTTCTTATTCTTTTTTTAATACATACTTTATCTATTTAGATATTGACACAAGAAGATTGGAACGTTGTTTTGTTTAATGGAATGGAAAAAACATCTCACTGGGCTGCTCTGTATTTTGTGGCTCTAATGACTTTTGGTAACTATGTCCTTTTCAACTTGTTAGTTGCAATATTAGTAGAAGGCTTTAGTTCTGAGGTAATTTATGTAGAATTTAAAAAAAAATATCTTATTAATATTTCTTTTCATTTAGAGAAATGAAAGAAGAGAGAGAGAACAAAGAGAATTCATAAAAGCTAGATTGAAAGAAGAAAGATTGCAAGAGGAATTGAACCAAATGTTTGAAAACAAATCTGTTTTATGTGGTAATGAAGAGAATTTAGTGACAACGCAAAATGTGGTAGAAACAAAAAAAAAAGATTTTTCAAATTTATAGTACATTAATGTAATTTTTATATTTTACAGATGAACACCTCTAGTGCTCCAGTAATTATTACAACCTCAGCAACACCTGTTGATTCACCTGTTTTGAGTAGTCAAGAAGAAGATAACAACTATAATCTGAATTTCTTACAATTACCAACTTTTAACTCAATAAAGTCAGAGAACGGACTACATTTTAAAGAAAATTATGGCAATCAATACAAAACTAATATTTTTCCAACGGATAACAAAACAAAACTTATTGAGAAAAACAACAGCAATGACAAAAGTAAATAAGACTACCAAATCATCGATTAAAATGTCATCGACTTATAACGTGGCCTATAAACTATCTTTCTATAAACGTTTCTTGAATTAATTAAAAATCATTTTTTAATTAATTTATGATTATTCTAAGGGTATTCTCTAAATTTATTTTGCTACGTCTTTCGGTCCTGGAAAAAGTGCGGGAACCTGGGAACCTCGTTACCGGGAAATTTTCAAAAATCATATAAAAATATTAAATTTTTAAGAGAAAAATGGGGAAATTTAAAAATTAAAATTCGTAGAACTACTTAAAAAATATATAAAATTGACTTAATTTAGGATTTTTTTTCATTGTTTTGGGGTAAATATAGTTTTGGGAAATGAGTTTGGTTCCCGGGAAAAAATAAACTTTTTCCATGTCTGACGTCTTTCCTCCCCCAAAATGTTTTTTTTACAATATTAGTGATATTTGACTTGACGAATATAAATGATCTATTTTTGAAGTTGAAAACTTCTTGTATAACATTTTTTTAATATATTTTTTTTAATATATTTTTTTTTAATATATTTTTTTTAATATATTTTTTTTAATATATTTTTTTTAATATATTTTTTTTAATATATTTTTTTAATATATTTTTTAAATATATTTTTTTTAATATTTATTTTTTTTTTATTTATTACTTTTTAGTTTTGTTCAATAGATTTTTTAAACCTTAATTCAATGATAGAATTCCCAAAACTGAAAAATTACCCACAGAAAATGCATTGTAGTGATCGCATTGGGTTAAGAGGTGTCATTTGTATGGGAGGTCCATTTTGGAGAACCCCAGGACAAAAGTGATGTATGGCAATGTTGTGCGTCTCGACGAGACAAACATTTCTGCATCATTAGATTTTTGAAATTTGCACTGGGATTCGGTTTAAATTTGAATTTTCCGTTAATTTTTCGTTATAATTTCGAACTCTTATATGGGGAAAATTTTTTGTGCATTGGGATCATGCCTCGATTCCACAAATGGGACCTGCCCAATGCAAAATAAACATGACCTGTAGAACAAATTTTCCTTCTATCTATTATAGGAAAGCCGTAAAATCGGTTGCAACAGACTGACAAACCCGATAGTGATAGAATATAAAGGATATATATATAAAAAAAAACAAAAATATAATGAAAAATACATAGTAGTTCTATGTTTAAAAAATTATATTTTCTATGAATAAAATACACAGAAAAATAGTTTTTGGAAAACGTTCTTTATAATATTTAATAATATATAATATAATAAATTGTGCTAAATATTGGGTGCATTCAATATCACTCATCGCTTCCATCATGATTTTTTTCTGTGATATTTTTTCGATCATAAATCTGTTTTTTGATGAATATTTTTGACTTTAATGACATATTTTTACGAGTTTCGATGTGTCCCGATGAATCGAACAATCCATCTTATTTTCTTTCTTATTTTTTTTTTGAAAAAAAATTTTGGAAAAAATCATTGATGTCCATCGATGAGCAATCTTGAATGCACCCAATGTAAACCTATAATATTCAATTTTTACAGATGATCATCATCGAAGTACAATGAACACAAATATTTTGATCAAAAACCTGGAAGAAAAGAAACTGCATGTGAGTCCTCTATTAATAAAACAAACAGCTAATGAAAATATTCAAAGAGACCTAAGCAGTTTGAGTACGTTGGATAAGTATGAATCACCAAAAATAAGCAGTATTGACTTATGCAAACAAAGGCCAATGCTGAATTTAAAAAATTTGCAAGATGTCTTAGAAAGCAATTCAGAAACTAATATAGAAAAATCAAAAACATTTCTCGACAACTTACCACAGATTCGAACTTTACTAGAAAACCGACAAGATTTTTCATTGTATTTATTTCATGAAAATAATAAGTGAGTTTGATTAAAACATTGGATGTAAAGAAAAACTGACAAAATTATTTAACAGGTTTAGGAAAACTTGTACTTGGATTATTAATCAAAAATGGTTCGATAATGTTGTTCTGCTGTTTATTGCACTTAATTGCATAACACTTGCAATGGAGCGACCAAACATTCCTCCCACATCTACGTATGTATAAAGAGATGCTTTAATTTCATGTCTCATTTATATCCTTATTTAATTTTAGAGAAAGAGCGTTCCTTCAAACTGCAAACAACGTTTTTACTACTGTGTTTTCTATAGAAATGTTTATAAAGGTGTGCAATTTAAAATATTTTTGAAAAAAGTTTAAACTAACTGTTTTTAAAGGTTGTCTCAACCGGAATGTTTTATGGGAAAGGAGCATATTTTACGTCTGGTAAGAAAGATAATAGCTTTAAGCAAATTTATGCACTTACATATTTTGGCAAAGAAACCAAACGTATAACTTTTTTAATGAGCCTAAGGATTCACGAGTAATCAAAACCCGGGTGAAAAGGATAAATTGCACAACTGCAGTTTTACAAAAAAAACTGAGAAAAACGATTTAAATTTTTTCACGATTTTTGAGCTGTTAAAATTTATTTATAAACTATTTCAAACTCACAAAAGAAAATAATTGGTCAAAAAAAACAATTTTTGTGCAGAAAAATTTCTGATCTAAACTCAAAGGGGTAGTTTTGGGAAATTTTTTTGTTGAGAAAAAGGATAAATCGCACAATTGATCCAAATTTTACATAAAAGTGAAATTTTGAAAGTCTCCCAATTTTAAAATTTTTCCAAATTTTTTGGTTCAAATTGATTTTTTATGCAATAACATAGTAAAACAACACAAACACATAAACCAAAAATACAGAAAAGTTTTCGTCCACAGGACTCTAAACTTAAGCGCATTTCGTGTTTCTAAAATTTCGCAATTATTCAAACGCCTTTTTTCGGCAAAAATTCAATTTAAATACTTATGACACGACGCAATTTGTCCACGCCAACATCCCTTTGAGCACGACAAAACCTTTGTCCACGCCAACATCAAAATGTAAAGACACCGTTACGGATAGACAACATTTCAAAACTAACAGCGCATTTTTTTTTCGAAATTTTGAAATTTGACTTGTTGGCAATTTGTTTGCATTTGTGCGATTTATGCTTTTCGCCCGGAAAATATACATAAGCTAACGAAAAATTTTAACAATTTTAAATTTATTTGTAATGTGACGCAGTTGAGATTCAATTACTCATTTTAAATCCTTACTAATTCTGATCCTTATTAATATGTATTAATAAGCTTAGCGAATGAATGAAGCGATGGTTAAATTTTATTAAACTTTTTTTAGGTTGGAATATAATGGATGGCTCATTGGTGTCAATTTCAATAATAGATTTACTTATGTCTCTAATAAGTGATTCTAGCCCAAGAATTTTTAATATCTTAAGGGTATGATGTAGTTTTGTCTTTGATATATGTTTTTTAGATTTTAAGCTGTAATTTTTATATCTACCTATGTACCTATATTTTCTTAGGTTTTCAGATTGCTGAGGTCTTTAAGACCTTTGAGAGTAATAAACCGCGCTCCCGGCTTAAAATTGGTTGTACAAACACTTTTATCATCCTTACGTCCTATCGGTAAGTTACTTAAAATATATTGCTTTTTAGTTTTGTACATAGAAAATTGATGATATTGATGGCTGTTTATATTTTCAAATTAAAAAAATAAGGCTTAAGAAATCATCTTCAGCATATTTTCTTTGAAATCTAACAAAAATAAGTAACATTAGGTTGTTTAATTTTAGGTAACATTGTCCTGATTTGTTGCACTTTTTTCATCATATTTGGCATATTGGGAGTACAACTTTTTAAGGGAACATTTTATCACTGCGAAGGTTAAACATTAAAGTAAAATTATGAATATTCTGGTAATACCAAATTATTGTTGCAGGAACAAATATTAAAGATGTCGTTAATAAAACCCAATGTCTTGAAAGAGAAGGAAACGCTTGGATCAATCGAAAATACAATTTTGATGATTTGGGAAAAGCATTAATGTCACTCTTTGTTTTATCTTCAAGAGATGGTTGGGTTAACATAATGTACACTGGATTAGACTCAGTTGGTATTGATATGCAAGTAAGAACAATTTATACTGACAGTATTTTTTTTATACGGATCGTATTTATTTTTTACAACAAATTATTTAAATGAGGCTATAAAAAGAAATATTATTTTGTTTTATCTTGAAATTTCAGCCTATAGTAAACTACAATGAATGGCGGTTACTATATTTTATTTCTTTTATATTGTTGGTTGGATTTTTTGTTTTGAACATGTTTGTTGGAGTTGTCGTAGAAAACTTTCATCGCTGTCGTGAGGAACAAGAAAAAGAAGAGAAAATGAGACGTCTTGCTAAAAGAGCTTTACAAATTCAAAAACATAAAAAACGTAAGATAAATTCAAATTCATAATTTCTAAATTTTAACTTTACTTACTTTTCATGATTTTTATTTTAAATTTAATTTATAGGTCGGAGTCAGCCACCATATTTTGCTTCTTATAATGCAACTCGCCTATTTATACATAGTGTAGTGAGTAAGTTAATGAAATACTTTTCTCTTTTGATGTAGGTAATAAATCTACACCCATATGTACTTCCTAGCAAGCAAATACTTTGATTTGGCCATAGCAGCAGTTATTGGTTTAAATGTTGTTGGAATGGCACTGGGTAAGATGTGTTTTATTTCATGTATAGAAAAAATATAGACATGTTCTCTTATTACAGAATATTATATGATGCCAATTGCGTTAGAATACACATTAAAGATTTTTAATTATTTTTTCACTGCGGTTTTCATTGTTGAAGCAGTCATGAAGCTTTGCGCTCTTGGTCCAGTAATCTATTTGAAAGATAAGTGGAATCAATTAGATGTGTTCATTGTATTATTATCAATAATTGGAATTGTGTTGGAAGAACTAGAAACTAATATTATTCCAATAAATCCAACCATTATCAGAGTGATGCGAGTTTTGAGAATCGCACGCGTCCTAAAGCTTTTAAAAATGGCTAAAGGGATTCGGGCATTACTAGACACAGTTTGTCAGGCTTTACCACAAGTCGGTAATCTAGGATTGCTATTTTTCCTGTTATTTTTTATCTTCGCCGCTCTTGGGGTGGAACTTTTTGGACGATTGGAGTGTACAGATGAAGTACCTTGCCAAGGTTTAGGAGAGCATGCTCATTTTGCAAACTTTGGAATTGCATTCTTGACATTATTTAGGATAAGTATATTTTATATAAGTATATTCAAATATATTAAACACTCCATGCAGCGAATGTTTTTTTTTTATTTTAATGAAGGAGTTCATTCATTAACATTGGTTAAATAATGAAAAGATATTTTTTATTTCATTTAACGAATACATTTTTATATTGAATAAAATATTCAAAAAATCCATTTACTACATGGAGTGTTCTACATATTATTGATTTTATTGGCACTTATACATCGAAGTGCGATATTGTAGATGCTATCAATTTAATAATTTTGTAAAGGTGTATCTAAGTGGGCCTTTTAACAGATTGAAAAGGGTTGGAAGGGTTTTAACTTCTTCGGAAACATTTGATAGATAACTACTTAGTAAAATGATAGTTAACTTTATTTTAGAAGAAGTTGATCGACAAAATTTAACCTATTTTTAATCCTGAGGGTGTGATCTTTTAGCTTTTTATACGATATTATATTATATATCGTATAAATATATTGTATTTATATAAAATATAAATGATATTTATATAATTTATAAAATATTACTTTTGAGATTAATAAATCTTTATTTTTTAACACATTGCAACTGGTGACAATTGGAACGGAATCATGAAAGACACGTTACGGGATGATTGCGATGATACAGCAGATTGTGTAAAAAATTGTTGTGTGAACCATGTTGTGGCCCCAATATTTTTTGTTATATTTGTCCTTGTAAGTAGTTTTTTCCTGTTGAAACCTCAAATATGCTAATGACAAGACTCCCGTAAAATACTTTGACTTTTTCAGTTTATGAAGTTTCCGTTACTAGTTTTCAAAAAATCGTACATATATTTTCTTTTTTTTTTTTTCAAAAATATGAGTTTCGTATTGTTTTTTAGATTACTTAAGCTGCGGACAAAATTAATTTTTTCTGTATTATATGTATATTATATACATATAATTTGTATATAATTCGTATATTATTTGTATATAATTTGTATATAATTTTTATGTTTGTATGTATATAATTTTTATATAAAATTTTTATATACGAAATATCAAAAATTTGAGCTCAAATCGAAGTTTAAATTGTATAAATTAAACATAAACACTCTTATTGAGTTATTTTTTCATCGATTAATGGTAAAATTTTTAATTTTTAGTATGAAAAAAATTTATATAAAAATTATATGCATATTATATACATATAATATGCATATAATATAGAAAAAATTAATTTTGTCCGCCACATTAAAATAGAAATTTAGATTAATATGTAGAATGTACCTTAAATGAAAATGCGCTGAAAAGTGCGTCGCCTTAACAACTAATATTAGTTATAATAAATAAATAAACTCATTTTGCAGATGGCACAATTTGTTCTTGTCAACGTCGTAGTTGCTGTTTTGATGAAGCATTTGGAGGAAAGTCATAGGCAATTAGAAGATGATGAACTTGATGAATTAGAACGAATACTTGAGGCTGAATTAGCGTATAATGGTATTAATCCATGTATGGGTTTCAATTCAATTTTGAAGACTCCTAACGAAAACGTTAGTCCAATTAAAAAAGTTAATTCCTTACCAGATTGTACGATAGCAAATACAAGCACCACGAAAGATTCTAATCTCTTGTCTCAAAAATTGAATATTAACACAAACTCAAAAAAGAATCAGACAAATGTGGAATTAAGTAGCTTAAATAATAATACTACGAGTATCTCAAAATCGAATCATATGAAAAGCAAAATTAAATCAAATAAAATGAATGACGATGAAAGCTCACTTCTTTTACCACAAAAAAAGATTTGTGGTGTAAATAGTCCTTAAAATAAAAATAAAAGAGAACTGTTCAAAAAAATCTTACTCTTAAAATAGTAAAATAGTGATTCTAAAATATATATATTGAAAACTTTCATAGCGATAATATAATATTCAAATTATAGCATTAATTTAAATTGTAAAACGGTGGCTAAAAATTGTACAGACTAACATTTTTTAGTCCGCAATTCTATTTTTAAAATTGAAATATAGAAGTACCCATTTTTCTCTTATGATGCATAATCTCTTATATAATAAGTATTGTGTCTTGTAAAAACATACGAAATTTCAGTAGTTCACATTAATTAAAACATATCTTATTACTTTACATATTTTTATATTTTAAAAACTAAAGATCCATTCGCAATTTTATCAATGTTGCTGTAATATTTAAAATAATAAAGTTATATGTTGAATAGAAAATGTTGTTTTTAATAATTTAAGGAGTATTTTATTTTGAAAAAATTAATTTACTTAATGGAGACATCCATTTACGGCGTCAGAAGTTTGAGGGGGGGTGGGGGTCCATGAATTTCCGATGCATTTCAACGTAGGGGGAGGGAAGTAAAAGGAAAATACGACGTCGTAAGAATTCTCTATAGCTAAGATTTTTTGTTTCATTTTGTCAGTAATATTTTTCGCTTCAAACTTTTTTGATCTGTTTTTTAACTAACCGATTAAATATGTACAATTTTACACAAATGGTCAAAAAATGTCCCTTTTTATCCGACACCGTAAATGGATGGCGCCTTAATGCAAACACTAAACATGTTTTGAGAAGGTAGTACATGGAATCTAATCCAAGGCTAAAAAAAGAATTTTTATAAAGATTTAGCACTGTGAAGACGTTTATTTTTGTGTATAACCCAGTATAACCGTTTTCCCGAAGTGTACAATAGATTTTTTGGAGAGTATAACAGTTTTCTCGGAGTGTAAAACATTTTTTTCTGATGTTTAAAAAGGTTTCCCCGAGAGTATAATACATTTTCTACCAACACCCGTGTGCTTCTACAATAATATATCAAAATTCCTAATATTAATACCATTTATGAAAGGTAGAATTTAAGCAATTTTGACGAAAAAATGGCTCTTTATAAAAAGTTTTTTTTTTTCTAAAAATACATAACACTATTTTCGTAAAATCCCGGATTTCCGGGTACGTTAGGGTTTACTCAAACCGCGGTTTCTAAAGAGTCCTATTGTACTTCATACTGTGAAATCGTAAGCTTTCTCAGTAAACGCCGAGGAATGGGTCTAGCTTTTTATCTGGTATCCCATGCAGGCGCCCTCAAAATTTATTCAGCTCTCTCTGCGTCAATTTTGAGCACGATTGGAGTCAGAAAAGTTCTAGGATTTAAAAATTTTAAAGACACAAAAATATCACATTTTTAGACTTTATGACCAAACAGTAAACTTGAAATTTCGACCTTTTTTCTGTACACGTATTTTTCCCTTAATTTGCGATAAAAAGTTTTTAAAACTTACATTAAATTCTAAAAATTATGGTGAAAATTTTTTGCCAAAGCAAAAGTTTCTTCTTTTCTGATGGATATCCCGATTTTCAGTTTTTTATTTCTATTACGGCTTTATGAAAAAATCCAAACTGTGAATTTTGTATTTTTTAGAATGGAATGCACAAAATACTGAATTGTTTATATTTTTGACTGAATTCAAATCATAACTTAAAGTAAAGGAAATACCTACTTAGTGTATGCGTAATTTATTTACGTCACATGGTCAAATATGAAGTTGTTCGTAATTTCATATAAAACTCATGTTAAATTTTCTTAAATGGTACTAAGTACCGGAAGAAGTTCGAGAAATCTCAATTTCGTAAGAGAGAATGTTAAATTGTTCAAAATTTTTTTTTAAACTGTGGAAAAGATAAAACTGAACCATTTTAAATGTAATTTCAAAAACAACGTTTAAATAAAGTAAAATTTAGCTGAAATTTTGCAATATTTCTATGCATCAAATCATAAATCTTGGAAATTAAAAAAAATTGTTAGTGAAGTTTTTTCAGCAAACAAAAAGTACTCTGTTTAATTAAATTTAAAAAGAAATAGTTTTTAATGTTTTTTATTTATTTTTTTTTTCTTTGTAATCGTGTTATTAAAACTTTTGTTTCGTTTTTCTTTATTTTGAAGTATTACGTTTGATATTGTAACATTGGTGTGGACAGGTTTGGATGATGAGAACTGTTCATTCTTAATGCAGACAAGCTCTTGTTATACCATTCGTCTTCCATTGTCATACCTAAAGGTAAAGTAAAATTAAAATTAATGTTTTATATATGTGATACCAAAAAGTTTGATTTCGTTCAATATTAATAAATTAACAATTCAATAAAAAATCTCAAAAAATTATTAAAATCAGTTTCATACTTCCTTTGACTATGTCTAATCATTACCTATCAAGTTTCAAAAATATTAAAAAACATTGAAACTTAAAAATTTTTATCCCTCACAAATTTTTTGCTCTCATGTATCGCAGTGTATTCGCAGAACTGAAGATTTGCGAGACATTTTATGGTGTATTACTATCTTAGTAAATACTTACTCATAGAATCTTGACGCATCCCAACAGAAGTCATGTTATGGGTAGAAAAAGTTTGCGCCATTCCAGGGTAGGTAGAAGCACTCATTTGAAATAAGTCCTGAAACAAATTTTTCAAACAAACGATAATCATATTTATAACCAACCAACTTATTTTCTAGATGGTTTTATACAAATATTTATGCTTGGGTCATACCTGTGAATATCTATTTATTGAATTAGAGTGATGATATGGCTGGTATCCTCTCGAAACGCTGTATCCTTGTATGTTGCGCATAACCCCATTACATGATGGGATTACTGAAGGTGTCAATGCTTTTTGAAGTTGTTTTTCTTGTTTTCTGTATTTAGCTCTTCGATTTTGAAACCATACCTAAGAGAAAGTATAGAAAAAACTAATGAATATGATGATGATCATCTGTCACGGCCAGGAATCGAACACGGATCCCCTAGATCACCTAAGCCAGTAGAAAGTATTTGTGTTTTGACTATTTATCTCGTGCTAAGACAGTAATATATGTATTGACAAAAGTCACTTTAATTTGTTCATGTTCATCATCATGTTTGTTAATTGTCAAATATTGATTCTTAATTTTATTTTTTTATAAAACGAATGACTTAACCGCATTTCAATGTATTGATTTCCATGATTTTTCATAAATTTTTCGAGTTTTCCCGAAAATTTTCATCAATTTTCACTTTCCATGTTACTCGCGAAACTCATCTGAACATTTTGAAATTTTTCAAGAATTTCCGAGTTTTCCACTTATTTTCAATGACAACATTTTCCAACGGATGAATACTAATTTAAAATTCCAACGGATTTTTTAAAATATGCTGTCAAATCTGTCATTTGAAAAGAATTCGCCAAACCTGCTAACTCAAACAAAGTTAAAGTGGCACACCACACAGACGGACGGACGGACGACATCACGAGCACAATACCGCATTGTTTTCAAAAAAATTGAAATGCGGTAAAAAATAGAGAAAGTAGTCGTCTTAAGAACGACATACTACCTATACCGCATTTCGACCCCTCATATTACATTTTTTACACCTCACAATACAAAGGACTGCCCTCACACCTAATGTGCACTTATAGTTTCCAATAGTTCCCATAGGACTCATGGTTCACAGCAGTTTTCAATAAGTCTCATAGTTCCCATAGTTCCCAATAGTTCCCAATAGTTCCCATAGGTCTGATAGTTCCCATATTGGGAAGAAAAAAGTTTTGGGAGACACACACATACACACACACACAGAAGACAAGTTAAGTTTAATACCACATTTTTTCTTCAAAATGCGGTAAAAATGATAACGGCGGAATAACATATTTAAAGAGAACGACAAACAACTCACTCAAGTTGTGAGTTGCTTATATTAACTAAACTACCTATGTACACCAAATGTAGCACATTGTAAGAAAACGTGTATTGCGAAATATATAAGATCAAAATATTTTTCTGATTATCAAAATGAAAAAAGCTTATAATAAGTATATTCTAAATCACTAGAATACACTTTTTAAATAAGAAATTGCAATGATCTCAATATTTTACCTGTATTCTTGCTTCATTAAGTTTCGTACTTCTAGCTAGCTCTTCTCTACAATATATATCAGGATAATGGGATTTGGCAAAAGCTGCTTCAAGTTCAGCAAGTTGTTCCTGTACAAAAATACATTTAAGTTTAAATACTAGCTGATAATCCAGTCGAAAAAAAAAGAAGCTTTAAAAATGTCAATTAAAAATTAATACTAACGGTGTTACAACTGTCAAAGTTTTAAATATCCTTCTTTCTAATTATTTTAAAAATGTCCTAAAAGCGATGAAAAGTATCAGGTATCTAAGACCAAGATATTTTGCAAATTTTTGTATTTATTTGAGCAATTTTGAACAAAAGTACCTTGAATTAGCAAAGCAAATTCGAATTGTAGTATATCTTTATTACATAATCCCTTTGTGAGAATAATTCGAAGTTTAGTTCTTGAGTAAATATTGTGTAAAAATCTTTTTTAAAACGACTTAAGTTGTACGAAAAATTTCCGTTCAATATACCGGCCGACTGGCCATATTGGCATTCGGGCAAATGCCCCGTAGGCCCGGTCAATTTTGGGACAAAAATTATATATTTTACAAATTTTAAATCAAAAATTGATTGTTTTGAACTACTATTGGAGATTTTTATCACTTTTTAAAAATATTTTTCATTAAAACGGCCGTTTAACAACAAAAAATTTATTTTCAACAACTTTTTTTCAGAATTTGAGGCTGTTCATCAAAATTCCTGGGCCGTTTTTGGGTCCCAGTCCGCCTTTGTACGAAAAATATGGGGGGAATTTTCAGAAAAATTGGAAAAATGGCCAAAATTATCATTTTTGAGATGCTCTAACAAGTTTTCATTGAAATCCAGAGAAAATTTTTTTTTTGAAAAATTTTAATTTTTTTCAAAAATAAGGATACTTTTTTGCCCAAAAAATGTCGATTTTTCACCATTTTTCTCAAATTTGAGGCCTGGGCTCTGGATTTTTTGTTCAAGTCGGGAGTTTGTTCATGCCTGAATTCGAATTCTTTGGAAAGTTTAACACCTTACCACCTTTGATTCTGACAATTTTTCGACGTTTTCTCGATAGGGTATCACGAAATGGGCCTTTTTTGTGCACCAAAAAACAAAGTAGTATAGGAACATATACTACAAAAATATAAAGAATCTTAATTCCCCCCAGAAATTTCTATTTTCAAAGGAAATTTTTGGAATTTGGGGGACAAAAAAAAATATTTGTTCTGTGTGCCCTCCCAAAAATTTTCGGCTTGCTACGCTACTGTGAGGGGATAATAAAAAAAATAAATATTTTTGAATATTTGATTTTAATTTTTAATGTTTTTAGACGTTAAATATTGATTATGAACATTGAATTAATTTTAGTTTGCATTATTTTTACATTTGAACCAAACATAATTTCCTAAAATATTTTGGCCACTAAAAAAATTATTTTTCGAATAAAACAAATTTTATTTGTTTTTTACTAATTTAAAAAGTAATTTTTCATGATATTTATTTTTTAGACAAAATCGGAGCGGAAAGCTACCAAAATGAATGTATAAATTTTAATCACCTAAGCAAAATATATTAAATTTTAAGAAATCCTTTTTAAACCCGTACTTTTTGTACTGCGATACTCGATATTTTCTTCCTTCCTAATGTTTCAGAAGTCTATGAAATCTAAAATATTTTCGACAGTTGTAAAACACTATTTTAAAAATAGTAACGCCGTTCCAATTTTTTTTCGAAGTTTTTGTCCCAAAAGATTTTTTCAAAATAATAAAAGTTTTCTAATGTTTACTTTTTTCTAAAAAATAGGTGAAAATCGTGAAATTTTTTCGAAACAAATTCAACAAAACAAATTGTTATGTTGTGTTTTTAATCAAAATATTTGAAATCGATGGTACAAAATACAACAGAACAAAATCAGTAATGTTTTCAATTTCATACAACTCTTTCTTTACCTACTTCATTTTATGAATATATATAATCTTGAAACAACATACTCTTTAAAAAAACTTACTTGAGTAAATGTTGTTCTATGTCTTCGCCTGGCTGGTGTTGGACAAGAATTTGAAATATGGTTTCCATGCTGAGGTAGTGATGAAATAACGCTACCAGGGGATGAAAGACCAGCGGACACTGGAGTTGTACTTGAACTAGGCTCGGGTTTAAGCTTTTTAAATGCACCTTCTGAAAAAAAAACAAATTATTGTAATTTTAAATTGTGTCATCAAAAAATTTGAACTGCATTTGAAATTTATGACGTTTTTTTAATGAAAAAATAGTAAAAGTAGTCGTTTTAAAAAAGTAATAATATAACATTTCAAAAAACAATTTTAAAAATAAAAATTGTGAGAATCACTATTAAAACTGTTGGAAACTTTTCGCGTGGTAAAAAATGTGGTAAAAAAGTACCTTGATTTAGCAAAGCACATTCGAATTGTAGTATATGTTTGTTACATTATGAACATAATTCGATGTTTCGTTCTTGAGAAATTATTGTATAGAAATCTTATTTGAAACGACTTCACTTTTACAAAAAAATTCGTTCAATATACCGGCGGACTTGCCATATTGGCAATGCCCATTGCGAGAGCATTCTAGGTGCATTCTGAGTGCATTCCCGGAATACAACTGGATTCCATCAGGAATTCACCCGAAATTTAAATGAATAGAATAAAAACATAAACATATATCGATCAAATATAAACATCTGAAATACGGTACAGTTGGACAGTTGAACAGCTACATCTTGTTACCTTTTATTCAAATAATTAGGAGAATGTATTTAAAAAATCATGTATTATCATATAAGTTGAGGAAATTTTCACATTTCAAGATAAAATTACTAAGAACAGAGAAAAAACAAAACATATGACAACATTGTGCAGCATAAAAGCAGAACAACATCATGTTTCCTTGATAAGGAGTATTTGAGAATACTACCATATGTTCATATAGACTTATCAAGTGACACTAAGAGCTCTTCCATTTTCCGTCATACACGAATAAATTTAACATAAATTTATGTTATGGAAAAATTAAAATTTAAAAACATTAGAATGTAAAGACTCTTTTTGCACCATACTTTGGATTGCAAGCTAAATAGTTACTACCTTCATGCCTATTTCCTTTTTTTTTCAAAAAATAAGAAAAAAGTGCCTGTGGTTCAATCGTAGCAATTGATTATTGTGTAGAAGTAAGCAATTCTATTAAAACTCTATTAATGAACAAATGTCACAACTTCAATTTTCTTTTAAAATATATGTGGCCATATGTTCAGATCTTCTTACATTACATATGCTCTTATTGTAATTATGACTATTTAAGGGGTGTGGAATTTGAACACAAATATTCAATTGGTGCAAAAATTACAAGTTATCATAATAACATAACAGAAGTTTTTCAACTCGATACATTGAATATTATTAATGTAAAAAAATTTTATGTGAATATGTTCATTTGGTTTATAATTAATTTCGAATAAGAAATGTAGTACATGGGCATAATTATTTAATATGTGAGTGAAAAATTCGATTTGGCTGAAATTTCGTATACGGATAGGCCTTGTCATCCTGAACAAATCCCAATCGGTCATTTTTGATTCTGACTCATCATTGACCCGTGGGAGGCTTTTTCGCGTTTTTCGCGCATATCTCGCTTTTTTATGCGTCAAATGTTCAAATGTGCATATCTTTTTAACCATAAGTCCGATTTTAATGATCGAACACTCGTTGGAAGCGTCTTGACAAACAAAGACAAACAAATTTGCCGAAAGAAGAAATCATTTTCGGTTTGAAATGACAAAGTTATTGGTGAAAAACTAAATTTTTTTGGCTAACTTTGAGCCTGCGTAACTCAAAAAGTTCCCACTCATTTTTCCAAAAAGTACATTCATTTTAAAGTTTAAGGAATAATCTTTAAAGTGAGTTTTTCCAAATATGCGTAGCGCTTCTAGTTTGGACGCTATAAGAAAATAAATTTTCGAAATATTTCAGCCCATTTACTCAAAGAATTGTTAAATTTCGTATACGTTCTGTGCAAAATGTTGTATGACTCATGTAAATTTTGATACATTTTCTGAATTACTCATGGATTACTCATACAATTTTACGTACAAACGTGGAGTTTTCAGTGTAAAAAAGCTGAAATTTTCAGAAAATTTATTTTCTTATAGCATATATATCTTTCTTATGAATATAATTTTTGGAAAAATGAGTGTGAACTTTTTGAGTTACGCAGGCTCAAAGTTAGCCAAAAAAAAAATAACTTTGTCATTTCAAAACGAAAATGATTTCTTCCTTCAGCAAATTTGTTTGTCTTTAAAAAATGCTTCCAACGAGTATTCGATCATTCAAATCGGACTTATAGTTAAAAAGATATGCACATTTGAAAATTTGACGCATAAAAAAGCGAGATATGCGGGAAAACGCGAAAAAGCCTCCCACGGGTCAATGATGAGTCAAAACCAAAAATGACCGATTGGGATTTGTTCAGGATGACAAGGCCTATCCGTATACGAAATTTCAGCCAAATCGAATTTTTTACTCACATATTAAATAATTATGCCCACATAATAAATTTGACTTGTTGTCCGTGTTTGTGTGTTCCGATGTGCCCCGAAATGTTTGTTATTGAATCTTAGTTATTTGTGGACCCTAAAGATCAGTGGGCAGTCTCTTGGATAGTGGGGCGTATGGAATTGTAAAAGGGTCATGAGGAGTACGAAAGAGTGAAATGAGGAGTAAGTTAGGAGTACAAAAAAGATCAGGTTTGCAACATCGAAATGGGGTATAGTATGTCGTTCTTCAGACGACTACTTTTTACCGCATTTCGAAGAAAAAATGCGGTATTAAACTCGGCTTGTTTACTTTTTACGACAACTTTTACTTTTTATTTTTTTTAAAGTGTCTTATTTAAAAGTACATACTAATAGACCCTTATACTTCGTTCTATCCGTCAAAAGTCCGTCAATCAAATTTGAAATTAAAATTTTTGGCGCAATATTATACTTATTAATTTTAAATGAAAATTGATTTTTTCAATTTAATTGATCAACGAAAATTTGTAATAATATTTTTAGTATGAAAAAACTTAACTGCGTCGCGTAAAAAAAGTGATTTTTTTTGTAGTTTTTGCATATCCTATATTCAAGCTGCAAACCAAATACTTTTTCATATTAAATTGATATCAAATTGATATTAATTAGATATGAAATAGATATTAATTTTTTTTTTTAGAAATTTTCAAACAAATTTAATTAAAAATCATATGAATTTTTACATACTTTATTATGACTTAGTTAAAACAAAGTGTTAAATGTCCTTTTGAGTGTAATCCTTCAATAACTTAAAACTTGTTTGTTTTGAATTTTCAGAATTCTTTTTAAAGCATTTTTAACATCTTTTTTATTTAATTAATTTTTTTCTCAATTTACCACGTAGAAAGTTGTTTGAGTTTAACGTTTTTTTTAGTTTGAATTTATATTTAAAATAAATTCCTTTTCAGTGAGAGGGGGATGCTATGTTATAGGGGGCTGGCGGTCAAAAAATGCACTATTTTATCCGACGCTATTAATATTTGTCGCCTTATTTTAGTAATTTGAAATCGGTTTTATTGGGTTAATACATGGTAGAAAATTTTTTACTTCTGTTGTTCCAGTACCTAACACCGTAAACCATAAGTCGCACATGAATTACAATGACTAACAGCGGGCATAAACACTACTTAATACTATTAAGTCAGCTCTATAATACATTGCTGGTCTACCTAAAAAGGGCTAAAACAGCTCTGAGGACATCAGGGTTATAAGAGTTTAGACAACAGTAATTAGAGCCAAATCAGCTCTATTTACAATGTTGTTATTTCTGTTGCTTCTTTCGGTTTAGCATACTCTAATTCATAATAGGTCAGCACTAATAATTAATGGGAAAGAGCCAAATAATTATTATTAAGAAACTCATCATGATCTGGATATTTATAATTTTAATCAGCATGGTATTTACAATACTAATTTAAAGACTTCCGCAAATACTTCTAATGAACCTAATGATAGTGATGAACCTAAGCAAATGAACCTAAAATTAAAAAAAAAATATTGACTCACCTGATAAAGATGATTGGTCCATTAGTCTATTTGGTGGAGTATGACAAGGAGTGTGATGATGAGACGAATCAACAAGACTACCTGTTACAGAGCTATAAATATTACTAAAATCGTCCGGTGTAGAGTTTGATTTTCTTTGGACATGAATTTTAGTTTCTAATAATCCATTAGTTCGCAAGTCATGTGACAAGCTTAATAGCCTATTTTCATGAGAGGATAATCCCATCAATCTGTTATCTTGAAGGGAAAAGTATTTAGATTCTTGGTTACTGAGATGATTGTTTCCTTGGGTAATGTTGTGCTCCTCAATGAGACCTTGTTGTAGTCCAATCAACCCACCTATTGATGGTCTTATATCTTCCATTAATTGATTCTATTATTAATAAAAAAAAAAAACATTTGAACATACTATTTTTTGTTCACAATATATTATTTTTTGTATTCATATGATAATTAGATAAAAATCAAACCTCTTTAATCGTTTAAACTTAAACTGTGGTTAAATAAAAATGACTATTACAAAACGACTGAAAATTTCTATCTAATTTTTTTTTAGATCAAAATAGAATTTTAAACGAAATTTAAATTAATGCTCAAAAATATAGTTATTTCTCTTTTTATTTAAATTGAAATATCGTAGTTCGTAGAAAAAAAACTAAATAAGAATTTTTTAAAAATATTTAAGTTTAGTAGACCCACGCACAACACTGTAGTTGGTAAAAATTAGTTATATTTGTGGATTTATGAATTATTTTCTCTTCTAAGTTAAAAGCTAACTAATAATATTTATATTATGGTATATAATATGTTTATTTTTTATCTCTTACTATATTCATTTGTTGGAAAGTTTTTTCAGTCTGATTAAATCATCATCAAATGTATTAATTGGTCTTTATAATTTTTCACATAATTTTTTTTTAATATTCTTATTGATCACAAGTTGGTTTTAAATTTCACGATGTATACGTACGCTTATATATATGCTTACATTTATATACTATATATAATTACTTTTTTTTCTTGCATATATGATGTAAATATACTAATTATTTTTGAAATTAAATTCAAATAATATCTATATTTTAGTATCTTGCCACTTAGTCGGTAATGGCATGAATAGCAAGAAAAAATTAAATTTATTGTGCAATCTACACAGAAAACAGTGTTTTCAATGTTTTTCCTCGTTCTTAGAGAGAGATAGAAGGTTTTTTGACTTTTTGCACAGCAGAGCTAGTAATTTGAATTGCGCAGAACAAACGAATCAGTAACGTTTATCACCATTTTATTATTGATTGCATTTAGAGGAGGAGTTAAGACTGTCAAATAAGGTTCGATAATGTGTTCGGTATGTTTAAAAAAATTCTATATGTAGGATCATTTTTTACCACATTTCGAAGAAAAAATGAGGTATTAAACTTGATTTGGCGTGTGTGTGTGTGTGTGTGTGACCTATGGGAACTATGGAAACTATGGGAACTATTGGGAACTATGAGACCTATGGAAACTATGAGTGCAAAATAGGTGTGTGGGCAGTTCTTTGTTCTATGAAGTGTAAAAAATGTGAAATGAGGGGTACGAAAAGCAAAAATACATATTACATATGCAACATCGAAATGCGGTAATTTTCCAAGTTTTTCTTCAAAAACCAAATTTGCAAAATGGGGCTTAAAATTCACATTTTTAGGTTTTCTGACGCAATAATTCATTTGCGATCATATGTTTCATGGATAAATGATGTACTCGAGACGACAAACAATCCTAGTGAAAAAAATTTCAAAAAAATTCACATTCAAATTTTGATGTTTTGATCACGTGAAAATCTGATAATTTTCATAGGTTCAGGTCGAATTTTTTCGAAAAAATTTTTTTCACTTTTTTTTTTGATAGTCGTTTTACCGTTTGGTTTTAAAAATAGAATGATATAAAATACAAATTTAGTAAAATATAATGAAAAAATTTGTCTAGTAAGGCCAAAACAAGAATCCTAAATGTTTCATGTCTCACTCAATGTTTCATGTTTCCATGTCTCAGAAATTCATAGAAAATCAAAATTTCCTTTAAAATCAGTTCAAAATTCGATATTTTCATACATTTTCAAATTAGTGAAAAATGATCAACTTTGTAAAGAAAAGCATCCTAATTTTCAAAATTTATGTTCAAAAATTTGTAATTTTTTCAACAATTATAAAGAAAAGTGAACTTTTTTACTACACTACAAGATACTCGATATATGTACATCCTACCAAATGTTCAGAAGATCTATGAAACCTAAAACATTTAGGATTATTGTTTTGGCCTAAATCATATTTGACAATTTTTTCATATGCAATGCAAGTTATTTAAGTTTTAAAATTAGGAAAATTTTGTTATTTAAAAACCCATAAGAAACTCAGACGAAGTCTAATAATACTTACTCTACCATAAAAAAAACCTTTTTAATCCCATATATATCCCATATGGATTTACAATAAAATATTAGTTTTTAGCACTTCAACCTTTTCGGGGATAATTAGGTATTTTATGATTTCAAAATAATAATTTATAAAAATCTTATTAGAAATGTTGCACATTACATACGTTTTTCTGAAAATCTTAGATGGGAATAACAAATTATTTCATACTTTTTTTCAAGAAATTCGAGGATTTTCAAATAAGGTTTATTTTAATTTTTATTATTCAATTAATTAGTTTTGACAATTTTCAACTTTTCTCTAAATCGAACTAATTTCTATTCCAAAAGTGCCTGAAGTTTCTCAAATAATTATTAGAAACGCAAACAAGCACAAAACAATAAAAAAATTTGACAAAAATCAAGATACACGAGGAGCAAAATAAACCTTTTTTAAAATTTTCAGAAATTCATAAAATAATAATTTGACCTGCTATAGCCAAACAAAAAAAAACGAATATTTTTTAGGTTTCTATCAACTTCAATAGATTTCAGAATTGTCAAGAATTTTTTGAAATAATTTGTTGGACCATGTTACACATCAAAAATATAATAAATAGGTTTACACATTTATAAGTTAAAACTTTATTTAAAATCGCATTCATTTTACAAGATATTTTTTTAGGTCTACATTTGAAAAAAAAAATAGTGAAAGTTAATTTGACTAGACTACTATATTATACGATTTTATCGATTTGGTTTCCTAACTCAAGGTTATTTTAAATGATGAAAAATTATTAATTATCTGATTGACTATTTATATTTTTGAAAGATTAAATCTTTGTATTCAATAAAACTTACAGTTTAATTTAAACTGCAATTTTTCAATTATTCCCTAATATCCACTTAGAAGATATATGTATATATGACACAACAAACGAATTGCACTAAACGTTAAGTAAAGAAGAAACCAAATCTTTTGAAGAGGCTTTTTTACAAACCAAGTGTGTGAAACTTATAAAAAAAGGTACTAAATATTACAAAATATCCTATTAACTATTTTCTATACCATAACGTATTTTTTTACTGTATTGAAAAATAAATTTAACTGTCCAATATTGACTGATCATCAGATTTGACTTCGTTCATAGCAGCCATAGCTTTGGATAATGTTGATGCATCTTTGAGGCTCAGTACTTGTAGCACTTGAGGCTCACCATTTGAACCCTGAATCATCATTTGATGCATTCCATTAGGGACTGTGATGGTTTCCATCGTGGCATCGCTGTTTTCAATCTAAAGTAAAAAATATATATGAATTATATGTATTATGATAATACAGAATATATTGTGATTATGTGGAAGAAACACTTTGAAAAAAAAAAAATAAAAAAAAGAATATAATTACAAAATAATAATTATTAAAAATAAAACTTACGTACAATATTCCAACTTGATAAAAATTACGAAAAATAATAAGAGCTAAGTGAATAAAAAACTTAATTAAAGTATAAAAAGAAATATAAATTATAAGTAAAAAAAATAAACTTAAATTATTTAAAAAATAAAACATTTATTTAGATGATTTTTTGTTAAAATATACAAGATAAATATTTAACTCTAAAATAAAAATACATATCTCATATAGGCCATTAAATTTAATAATTTTAATAACTTTATGTCACATGAATAAAAATTATTTTATTTTTTTACTACTTACATTTTAAATATTTAATTTTGATTATTCACATTAAATAAACTTTAAATAAACTAGGAGTTCACCCGAAATTTAAATTAGTTGAATAAAAATTTAATAAACATTAAATATAAAGGGTGACATAAAGTGAAATAATTAAATTTAATGGCCTTAATATATTAAAATATAGTAAGATAAACCTAAATACACTGAAAAAAATAAAAAAAAAAACAATTCAAACAGTTTTCCTATATTATTTTATAATAATGCAATGAGAAATGAAGAAGATGGCTATTGAATTTTTCTTATTGATGGCTTCGAAATATTTCAGATGAGCCTTTTTTGGTAATCATGAGCGACTACGTTACTTAACTATATACTTATAGAGTTATCACAAAAACTTTGGTTTATGCTAAGAGCTCATTATATTCTTGATAAACGCATAATTTTAAAGCATTTTCATTTATATTGTGCAAGTATAACAATCTTGAAAATAATTTATAAAATATCAATTATTATTATTATTGGAAAAAACGAGGATCCATTCTACTACCAAATCTGATATTTTTTTTTATGTAATCAAGCAAGGCTTATGTTGTTAAAAAAATTCATTCATCGATATCCTCAATTTAATTTCGAAGAAAGTTAAATTTTCAAATATGGCATTTTTTACAACATTATATTTTACTCAGCTCTAAAATATTTTTGGTTTTTTCCTTTGGCCTTACTACAAAAATGAATTAATATCTAACCAAAAAACAAAAATTACGAAAAAAAATTAGAATTCAACTTAGTAAAAGGATCATTAGACTTTTTAGAAAAAAAACGTACTATCCAAGGAACATAATATGTCAATTATAGAAATACAAAACACACTAAAAACAATACAGTACAATAGCATTAGTGCATAAAAATATTGGGGTTTTTCTGAATTTTATATTTTTCTCCTTTTTTTACTACCCAGAGAAAAAGTTTCTTGTTCGGGCTTTGCGACTAAATGAGCTTTCGATATAATTTGACTAGAATCTGTATTAATTGTCTTCAGTTCTATAAGTTTTTTCACATTAGAACTCTCATTCAATGTGTTTTTATCTACCTGCATAGGTATACACAAAGTTCCATCAGCATTGGATTGTATATGTTGAATGTTGGCCACAACTGTTTGGTAGACTTGAGCAGATACAGGTAACGTTATCATATTTGATACTGCCATTGGGTAACCTTAGAAAAACAATCTTATTTGGTGGATGCTCAGTTACGAAAGAAATTAACTTTTCTCACCATCGTCTCCTGTTATAATTAATTGACCATCCTGCGTAAGAGTTGCTTCGCTTAAATCTACAGTTACGTTTTCCGTGCTGTTCCCATCTCCAATAGTTTGTACATTATGTATATTGTCATTTTGGGAATGAATCTAATTTATATCGAATATTATATATAATAGGAAGGAAATCATTGAAATAGAATATAAGGTGCTTACTGTCGCAACTCCTTGTACTTGAGCAGTGGTACCATCAGATAAAGTAATGATAGGGTTGTTGGGATCAACTTGTATTATTGATACCGTTCCATCTGCATTTTGTATAGTTTGCAAAACAGTTTGAGTATACTAAAACAACATATTTGAAATGTAAGAAAACATGTGACAATGAACAATGAGAAAAACTTACATCTACTTCACTTAATCCGAGCGAGTCTATACAAACTTGAGTGTTTCCAATCGTATCTTGCGTAGTGGAGGTCTGAACTTTTTGTACGTTAGAACTGATTACTCCAACATTATTTTCGTTGTGATGTGAGTTGTTAATATTTGTTTGCAAACTATTACCTTTGTTTATCTTGATAAAATAAAATAAAATATTAAAGTTATTTTGAAAATTTCAGGTACACATAAAATATACATATAAAATAGTGGTTAAAACTCACATTATATATACTAACATTTGAATTTGCTATTGCGATTGCATTAGCTTTTTCGTCTTCTTCCGAAAATGCCGGTAATAAGTCTTCTCTTCCGTGATATTTGTAGCAATTCAATACGATTTTTCGTAATGCATGTGTCCAACTTATCTAAAATGTTATAGATAGAAAATTGTGTTTCATTTTGTCTCATGCATTGTTTTTACCTTTTGTTTTTCTTCTTCTGTTCGAGCATCCATTCTCACATTTGCCCATGGCAACTCTTTCGGCCACCACGGTGGCCGAGTTGAATCACGACCCCATCCAGGTTTACCTCTTCCTGTTAAGTGAATAATTGATAAAAAAAATGTGTAGATTGAACACTTTAGATTACTGTTTACCCGTAGAATATTTCAACATTAATGGTATGAAAGCTCTCAATTGTGCCTGGGTCATTTTTTCAACAGGAGTTGGTATTCCATCTATTATCAATGGTGGTAATTCAAATAATGACGGATCCTCCTGGAATAAAAAGGTAAGATTATTTCATTTAATAGATGATTATTTTACTTTTACCTGAACTCTTGGAGGTGCTTGTTGAGCTAATGCTGTTTCTAATTCTTCCATTACAATATTTCGAAGATTTTTCATTACGTCTTCCAATGGTTTGGCTCCAAATACTTTGTAGATATTGTTTGGTTTACCAGGTGTGGCAACTAAAACAACCGCTTGTTGTCCAACTCGTGTGGCATACTCATAAATTGTTTGCTTTAATGATCCAATTTATTACTTTAAGAAGTTCAAAGAAATGTCCAAAGCAAAAACTCACCCTTAGTTTTCTAAGAAGACGGTTTTGTTGTCTCTTTCTAATGGAAGGGTTCGTCTCAAAGGAGTGCGGTCTTTTCTTCTTTTTTGAAGAAGTGATAGCAGCAGCAGCTGCTACGCCAACAACACCTGAAATTTCAATATTTTCGTATCATTTGTCAGCAACAAAAACTTTGACTGCACATACCTGCAGCCACCAATTGTGCTGTAACTTCATTTTCCATAGCTACATCCATTAGGTTTGGAGTTTCTTCATAATTGCTCCCTGTACTACTGGGACTATCATCATCATCTTCATTATCAGTAGCCTCTATAGCGTCGTCTTCCATCAAATCCATTGTATCAACATTCATGTTGTTTATTAAGTAGTTATAGAGTTTTTTTGATTTGCTCTTATTTTGCCCTACTGCTGTCCAAAAATATATTAAAACGCTGTTCAGTTACAGTGTACAAAACTCTGTTAAGATAATCAATTATTTCTAATAATTGAAATCGGATTGCACTTTTCCAATAGACAAATCTGTTTTTTAGTTTATATTTTGCATTTTATTGATCGATATCGAAATATCAGGAGTATAACAATTGCACAAGAAACTTGAAACTCGGATCAAAAATGGGTCCCATACTAACTCGACTTGCACAAGAAACTTGAAACTCGGATCCAAAAATTGAGTCGGCTGAAAGTGATACTGGTTCCAATTCCTGCCGCACTTCCGATTTGGAGGCTGGTGACGTGCTTTCACCGGAAAAAGCGAGGAAATCCATAGTGACGCTCAGCCAAAATAAAAAGATCGAAATGAGAAAATCTTTGTTTAGTTTTTGAGAAATTTTCTTTAACTGCATAAAATTTACATTTTAGAAACTTTGAGAAATTTCGGTAAATATATGCAAGGTGTTTGGTGTTCGAAGTTAAAAGAGCTTGAAGAAAATTAAGAAGAGCAACAAGTGAATGAGCACAATACTGGGTACAAAAGAAGAAAAACAAATTATTTAGAAGCAATAATTTCTTATGTTCAAACGACGAAAATTGAAAAGCTTCGGGGTCAAGGTCATAAGCTTTGATTCAGAGCTGGAATTCTTCCTGGATGTACGTATGGAACGTTAGTCGAATCGAATTATCAATTTATATATTTTAATGTCTTAGGGAAGGGCGACCGGTAGTTACTTATTTGACCTTGTATGTCGAACAATTGGTTTACGTGAGACGTGGTACTTCGGCCTGCAATTTGAAGATTGCAAAGGGAACCTGAATTGGCTGAAAATGGACAAAAAAGTTGTCGATCAAGTTGTGGACTTGACAAAACGTATGATCCTTTTCTGTTTTTTTTTTCCTTTTTTCATTTTTTTTCACGATTCTTAGCAATATCGTTTATGTTTTTCGCCAAATTCTATCCAGAAAATGTGTCAGAGGAGTTAATTCAAGAAATCACTCAACATTTATTTTACTTACAAATTAAGCAAGCTATTTTGTCAATGGATATTTATTGTCCACCTGAGGCATCCGTGCTTTTAGCTTCTTATTCTGTTCAAGCCAAGGTATTTACATTGTTTAGATAAAATCAAAGAGTCCTTAGTGAAGTCCATGCACTTATTGAAATTCCTTTTTAGTATGGAGACTACGATGAAACTACATGTCTTCCATCTATGTTAGCAAGTGAAGATTTATTGCCTCAGCGAGTGATTGATCAGTACCAAATGACGCCGCAAATGTGGTCAGAAAGAATTAAAACGTGGTATGCTGATCATAAGGGAATGTCAAGAGACGAATCAGAAATGGAATATCTTAAAATAGCCCAAGATCTTGATATGTATGGTGTAAACTACTTTTTGATTACCGTAAGTTTTTTTTTTGTTTTAATTTTTTTACATACTGAGTATTTAGCTAATTTTATTTTTTATATAACAGAATAAAAAAAATACTGAGTTGTGGCTTGGTGTAACGGCTCTCGGATTAAATATTTATAACAAGGAAAATAAATTATTGCCATGTACAACTTTTCAATGGAGCGAAATCAGACATATTAGTTTTGATGACAAAAAATTCATCATAAAACCAGTTGATAGCAAAGCACCTAATGTAATATTTTATTCACAAAAGTTAAAAGTAAATAAACTTATATTGGATCTCTGTGTTGGAAACCATGGTAAGTTGAATGTAGCTTGTTAAAAAAATAAAATAAAGTACTACTGAACTAAAAACAATTTTAAGATTTGTTCATGAAGAGAAGAAAACCTGATACCATGGAAATTCAACAGATGAAACAACAAGCTAAAGAAGAAAAACAGAGAAGACAAATTGAAAGTAAGATATGTTTTTATAATATCATAATAATAATTAAATTATACTATTGTTAAGAACATTTATTTTCACTGATCCTGAATATTATCTTATGTACATATTTGGATTTTATTAAGGAAATAAATTGCTAAAAGAAAAGCAATTAAGAGAAGCAGCAGAAAAAGAGCGGGCTCTTATCGAAGAAAAAATGACAAAACTCCAAGAAGACATGATTGCAGCCAAAGAAGCACTCAGACGCTCCGAAGAAACAGCGGAGCTCTTGGCTGAAAAAAATAGATTAGCTGAAGAAGAAGCCATTTTACTCTCACATAAAGCAAACGAAGTAGAACAAGAAATAAGTATTATTAGAATGACAGCACGCAAAACAGAGGAAGAAAAAAATCATTTAGAAAAAAGAACAAAAGAAGCTGAAGTTTTAACGAATCATTTATTTGAAGAGTCGAAAAGAAAAGCTGCTGAAGCAGAGTGCCTTAAAAATGAGTTGATATTAGCAAGAGTTTCGGAAAAAGAAGCAAAAGAAAGGTTGCTGACTTTTCTAAGTCAATCTTCAAATGCAATATCGCTTAGAGACTCACATTTGGATATAGGTAACGTAATGTAAATTAAAAAAAATAACGAAATTCTAATTTTTTATTTTATTAATGGTATTTTTAGGACATAACGAAAGTGAAATATTGAATTCAAATGACATTAATCAACTTTCTCTTGAAATAGAAAAAGAAAGGTAAAACATTGTTTTTGAAAAATATGTTGTTATGCTTGTATGATAACGTTTTTTTGACATTGATAAATAGGATTGAATATCTAAGTAAAGCAAGACACGTGCAAAGTCAGCTACAAGATTTAAGATCTGAAATGGAACTTTTAAAAATAATGGAAAATCAATGTACATTTGATGACATAGCAGCAGAGCAAGTTAAGCTTGGAGAAAACAAGTATTCAACGCTAAAAAAATCTGGAAGTGGATCAACGAAAGCACGTGTTGCATTCTTTGAAGATCTTTGACACAGGACCAAATATTCACTAAAATACATAATGCAACTACTTTTTTAACTGAAAATGTTTTAATTCAACCCTTTCAATACAGAAGCTCTTTCCATATATGTATTTATGAACCAATGGAAAAACTACTAAAATAGTTTTCAACTATTTGAATATGAAATGTTTGTAGATATGTCATTTTTATTTTTCTTTCTTGGATTTTTTTAACTTGACATTTTTGTAGGGTCGTAATTCTGCAAAGTCCACTTCTGATTCATTTTGTTTCTTTCGCATTCTTCCATCAAAAGTTTTGATTGAGAGTTATCAATTGCTAAACATTTCTCTGAAGATCCGTGTGTAATCTGTTTTGTTTTGTTGTTGTACTGCCATAACTATTAAAAAATGCATTATAATTTATTAAAAAAAATACAAGTGAAACGTTTATTTACCTGGTTTCCTTTGGATCCGTGACAGCTAGTTATACATGAATTATTTATAATTAACATGATTAATAATAAAAACGGATTAATAAATTAAAAAACTTACGGATACAATATCACATCCTGTCCTGCATAATCTAGACAAGCTTCATCTCTCCTGATCTCCCCATTTTTACTAAACATCCAAAACTAAAAATAAGCAAAGGTCAGTTAAAATTCAAAATGTTAAGGACAATTTATCAGCTTGAGGACATTTTTTAAATTTATAAGCAAATACTTTATATTTATCATTTCGGTTACAAAAAATTGTTTAACCTGATTGCCTCCTTGTTTGTGACATGGCCAAATTGAAACAACTTGATGCATGTCATCTGCTTTGGCAGGAGAGTCCACGCACATATTTGACCATTTATTGCCTATCTAAAATATTTTTTATATCGATATATCACGAATTTTAGTGAAATGATATTTTCAAATCATTATGTGTACAATTTAGGTCCTCGTATTTTTTATTGAAACAAATATTTCTTAAGTAGCAGAAATTAAATGTTGCAACAAGCTTTAAAAAAAACATATATCATGAATAGTTAACCTGATTTCCCCCAGTGTTGTGACATGGATATAATGAAACTGCTTTTTTGAAGTTTTTCTTTCCTCCAGGAGAATCCAAACACGTCTTGTTACCAAAAGCTAAGTTTCTTATCTAAAATGGTAATAATTTATAAATATATATATATATATATATTCATTTTTGTCGGGAGATTGGAGGTCATAAGACATTTTCAAAGTAATCGCACGTTATTTCTTATCATGTTTATTTTACGTGAGTGTCCCCCGAAAATAACTTACAAATAAATTAACAAACGAATAAATACAAAGCAAGTAATTTATAACGAAAATTGTGAACTAAAGTAAATGATCAAAACTCTTGATCTATTATTTTGCTTGAAAATTGTTTTTTAGAGTTATGTACTTATTAATGTGCGCATTTAAATTTATACTATCAACTTAAAGATTATTAAATAGTGAGTTGTTCACAATTCATGTAGTTTTGAACACAAATTTTTCTGAAAATATAAATACTTTGTATCTAAAATAATGTAAAATATAAAAACGTAATACGTTAAAATTAATTGTGTACTGAAAAAGATTTGTTAATACAGAAAGTTTAAGCATTTGGAAAAAAAAGGTGTCAAGCAAGCCTGCTTCAATATAAAAAAAGTTGTTTTTTTTTCATGTAAAATGAAGACAAACAGATAAAATCCAAAATATCAATTTATGAAATATTTACCTCTCCAACTGCTAATAAATGTTCGTCATCGGGCACAAACAGTTCCGGATAAACGTTTTCCAAGTACCTAATCTCATTAAAGTAGTTATGAGGCTTTTCTAACATTTAAAATACAATAACATTACCATTTAAAACTTTTACAACCTAAATCTTGTCTAAGTTTTTTTCTGCTGGAAACATCTCCATAATCTCCTTTGTCACCACCTATTCGCTGATAATAATATTTTGCGTATTCATCCAGCCATACTTCTGCTAATCTGACTGAATTTCTTTTCAGTACATTTACACCTGTTCGCCATTTGTAAGGTGAACGCTTACGAAAAATATGTCCGACATGTGAACATGGTACTATTTCTAAAGCACCTCCACACATCCACGTCTATATATTGTAAAATATACAAAAAATATTTATTATTTAAAACTCACTTACATAAATAAATTATGATAAAAGAGTGTTGTAACTGTCGAATATTTTTTGGATCTCATAAGCCTCCTAATACAAAATGATAATAAAAGAGATATAGGTATAGATATAAGGATTATAAAAAATAAAATAACTAAAATTTTACATATTTGTCTCATAAAATATAATCATAATTATTTTTAGCTACAAATTTAAACATTTTTGACATTTAAATTTTAAAAACTTAATAAAATTTATTTCAAAAAATTTTTTTTTGATATTTTAATATCTACATAATTTTTTTCAAAAATATGCAAACATTTCAAAATAATTAGGAAGGAGGATATCCAAATCATTTTCGACAATTGTAACACCCTAACTTGCACTCATGCATAATATTAAATACACCTATTATTCATTTTAAAAATGTGTGGAAAAATTTAAAAATACATACCTTAAAGCTAAGCTCCAGGTTTTCTAATAAGAATCATTAAATAAAAATATGTAAAAACTAAAAATAACAAATAAACTTTAAAAACCTACCTGCTCCCCATATGTCAAACCCATCATCGTATGTTCCAAGCTTCTCAAAAAAGCTTTTATCGATGGAGAACAGACCTCCGGCCATCGATGGTGAATAAACTGGCTCAGAAGGGTGCTGTAAAATTTATTATCAAAAACTATGAATTGAATTAAAAACTAAGCAAACAGTTTAACCTTATGTCTTTTCTTTTCACGTTCAGGAATTGCATGCCAGTTAAACTGAAGGTTGAAATCAAAACCTCCTACATTAACTCCACCTAAAATATTTCCAAAAATTGAGATTTTTTATACTTTCATATGGCTCGTTTTTACCTGAATCTCGAAAATGATACTCTAATGTTGTATCATCAATAACATCTATTACAGGGCAAACAACCGTTGTCTTATTACGCGCAATACGATCCAATAAGGGTTCCAACCAACCAGTCGTACATTCACAATGACTGTCCAAATATGTGAGAACCTCTCCACTCGCATGATTTGCACCGAGAAGTCGGGCTCGAATCAGACCTTCCCGTTTTTCTGCTCTTACTATTTTTACTTTTGTTATATTGGCAAAATAATTTTCTAATGGCTTTTGTAAATGTGGCATATCAGAGTAATCATCGACTAGTATAATTTCTTTGATCAATGAAGGTGGTGATCTATCTAGTACTGAATAAACTGTGCGTAATAATACTGACCAAGCTTCATTGTGAAAGCAAATTATAACACTTGTAGTAGGAAGATTTTCGAGAAAGCGACCTGGTGCTTTACACCAGTCATCCCTAATTTTTATGAATAAAAAAAAATTAAAATAACATATATTTATCACATTTGACATACAACTACCTTGGATCAGGAAGCTCTCTTTGTATTGAAATCATGTTAGAAACATATTCGTTAAATGCATTCTTGCTCCAACCCTCGTCGACTAGTTTCTTCACTTCTGATGAAACGTTTGAGGGAAGAATCACAGGTCGTCCCATGTGTCCTGGTGCTTGTAATGCTCCATCTTTTTTATGAATTCCTATTTTTTCGTTCACATTATTGTGTTTTGAACTGAATTGGTCAACTTCTTCCACACTTTCAGGCTCATTCAACTCATTCACTTCCCTTTGGTTAACATCTCTTCTACTGTCACTAAGGATTATTGGTGAATTATTGTGAATGTTGCATTTGAAGTAAAAGAAGGAGTACTCACATCAAAAACTCGCTAAATCTGTCATTCAAATCGGTTTCAGTCAGTTCCAGCTCTTTTTTATTGGAGAAATGTAACAGTATTATTGTTATCCAAAAAATTGCTCCCACAATAATAAATTTGAACCAAAAAGACTTTCTTCTCCACAAAAATGCCATTAGAATAGACTTTCATTTAAGTACATTTCGCAATCTATCCGTTAAATGATGGATATTATCTAGATATTGAATGAGAACATGATAAATTGTGACGTGGAAACATTTATTCAATATAGTAAGTACTAATAATGTTTACACAAACGAGATAAGAACAACATCAATACAAGTCAATTGTAATATTTTACTACCATCCGCTCACCTTTTAAACATTGTATTTTTGTTAATTAAACGTAAAGATATGAGCTTTTGATATGAATTGTGTTAAGTATTTATCTTAAAATCTTAAAAATTTGTGTTTTGATATATAAGTTGAATTAGTGAAAGTAAACTTCTTGACGATAGTTTAGGAGGAGTAGTGTAATGAGTGATAAAGTAATTCAAATCTGATATTACCAATTTATTAATGAAATCATCTTCGCTATAGTGAAGCTACTTCGTCTTTAAAACAAATATTTATTAAAAAGTTCCTATGATCTTCTTGCACATCATGTTAATTATGCATTATCATACATACCTACTAACTTATTTTTCATTTCCACTCGCTTATTTAAATATTTAAAAAGGACGAAAAATAAAAATCGTTGAAGGTTTTATATTTTAATTTACTATTTATTAATTATTATAACTCACATGTTTACAATGAACTACCTGGTATGAAATAAATATAAGTTGGATTATTTGAAAAAAAAAAAATTAAATGAATAAAGCATATTCATTCTACGAAACGTGATGATTACACAAACGTTTTTGATAAAGATTATTGAGAAAATTATGCCCATATCTGAAAATTAAAAACTTGAATGAAAAAGACGCATGAATATATAATATTTGAAAAGGAACTTACTCTTAGAGTGTAATCCCAACTACCTGTAGACAAACAGGTACCATCTGGAGAAATTTCTAAACATGACACTTTATTTTCATGTCCGTACAATAAACAAACCTAAATGAAAATGAATAGTGTAAAGATTATATCTGTACAAAAAATAAATATTACCCTTTGAGACTTCAATGTATCCCAGACATTTACAGTATAATCGTTATATCCTGCAAAGAGTAATCTACCACTGATGCTAAAATCAATTGAATTTACCCCAAATATAATGCTATCTTTCGTGAACACAGCAACTTCTTTATCGGCACGCATATCAAAAAGACGACACTTGATGCAAAGAAAAATAATTTAAAATAAAACAATAATAATTGATTGTATTTTCTTACAGTACTGTCATCTGATCCTGTTGAAATGGCATCTCCACTTGGGTGAAATTTTACAGAATTAATGTCAGAAATATGACCTTCAAATGATTGGACCACATGACCAGATCTCATGTCCCAAATAAATGCCATTTTGTCACAACTCTATAAGAAATTAATTAAATTAAAACTAAGGTAGCAATAAAGTATTTTTTTGTTCTTACTCCAGATACAAACGTGTTTCCTGTTTCATTAGGAGATAAATCAATGGACATGACATCTCCAGTGTGTCCATGAAAACTTTGTAATAATTGGCCAGATTCAACATCCCACAATGCACAGGTAGAGTCTCCACTTCCAGTAAGTATTTGTTGATCTGAACGTGGAAATGTGCAACAAGACATATAACTGGTATGAGTTCCGACTGTTTTCTTCCTTGATGACATGTCTTCTTCGACGGATATTGGATACACAGTAACTTTGTTATCTAGACCACTGTAATGATGTGAATTTTGTTTTTATTTTATTTTATTCTTTTATTTTTTTTTTTGTAATAATTATTTACTTACCCACAAGCAACAATATTTCCAGACGGCCCGTAAGCACAAGACATAATCCAAGTTGTGGGCATAGTAACAGCTTGTTCTTTATTAGTCGTAAAAGCATCCCAAATAATTAGTTTGCCATCCTGTTAAAACATCATGTTAATTTTTCAAAACTAGATTTTCATTGCTAGACCTGTAATACCTGCGATGAAGAAACAATGTGGCGCTTATCTGGAGACCAGTTAGTGCATAGAACTTTTGCTTGATGACCTTTTAGGACTCTTCTAGGCTTTATATTCAAATAGGAAATCATCTCTAGCCTTTCTGCTAAAGAACATACTGAAAAGTAAATAAATATATTTGTACTTTTTAAGAAATTTGATTAATTGAATATTAAATTGTTCGTACATGTAGTATCATTAAGTTTTTCTCTCTCCTCTTGCAACTTCAACTTTAGTTCCTCTGCTTCTTTAACTAAAACTGTAAGCTTGTCATTCGTATTATTCACTTGATTCAAAATTTCCATTTTTACGTTTCAGAATTAAATAAAATTAAAATCTTTCTTCATACGCATGCTCAATATCGTAGTAATATTCAAACATACCTATATACTTCTTAGATATGCAGCCCGTGTGTCCATGAAAACTTTGTAATATTTACGTTTCAGAATTAAATAAAATTAAAATCTTTCTTCATACGCATGCTCAATATCGTAGTAATATTTAAACATACCTATATACTTCTTAGATATGCAGCCCTGTATTATTTGAATAATTAGGAGTTAAAGATGGTTTGTTCGACACATTAAACGGATAGAATTTATTTAGCTTTAAACTTCTTTTTCTTAATGCATCTCAACCTATCCACAATTACAAAGTTGACGTAGAAAGAAGATGTAGAAATACCGAAAATAAGAAAATTTTGCTGAAACAACATTTATTTTCGACTTATTTTAAAAAATTTTATCAATGACTCAAATTTTTTAAAAACGCTAAAAAATCACAATTTTGGGTTTGCTGATCAAATGGTACATTTTCGAGCATAAATTTCATGGTAAAAATTGATGTACTCGAGACGACAGACAATCCCATAGAACAAAAATTTTGAAATTCAAAACTTGAAATTTTGACCTTTTTTTCGCTACGTGAATTTTTCCCAAATTTTGCAATAAAAATTTTTTAGAACTATCATAAAATTTTTAAAAATAAGGAGAAAAAACTTTCGCCAAAGCAAAAGTGTCTTCTTTTTTGATGGACATCACAATAAACTATTCAGTTTTTCATTTCTGTTACTGTTTTATGAGAAAAGTCAATCCAGGATTTTGGTATTTTTTAGAATGGAATGCACCATATATATGTATTTTGTTATAAATTTGAGGTATGAATGTAGTATAGTAAACAGTAAAGAAGGATTTGAGTTATTCAGTGGCAAAGTTTTTAAGACCAATTTCATACGAACAGACTTTTGATTTAAAATCTTTGCATTCATAAACAATACATAGCATGCTTGTAAAACAAAAATTTGAAGAAATTAAATAACAGCTGCAATTCTAATGTTCACCATATGTTCTGCTATATAAATTTAGTTATCTCTTGTTTTGGTTCATTATACATATTTACGAGGATATAAAGATACTGGAAATCTATAATTTTTTAATGAAATTTTTATCTAGTACACTAAGCGAGTTAGTGAACATACAAAAATGATACAAAAAATTACGATTTTTTTATATATGGATTTGCGTCTTTGTATACAGAATCTAATTCACCCAGAATCTTTTAATATTTAAATAAATAATTCTGTGGAAAATAAAACCTTTCTTACAGTTTTATTATTTCCTATTTTATATGGTTTGTACAATTATTGAACTAAACTCTTTCTTTATATAACCAATATGTACATAGTAACGATAAGGAAGTGCAAAAAACTTTTATTTTCATTACGGAAAATATTTATCAATAGCAGAAAAATCTCGGTATAGACGTCTGTAATCGAACCAGAGTCTTCTCGCGATTTTGAGGAATTGATATTAAGGTTGATAATTTTACAAATTTTCCGTTCTCTTTCTGTTTCCGTTTAAATGCCCCGCGCCATTTAAAAAAAATGAACAAAACTATAGAGTTTCATTTGAAGCGGCCTAAGTACCTACTCAATTGAAACTTAGAACCATTGATAACGAAATAACACTAAAGTTTTTCAAAATACATATATTAAAGTACCTTGAATTAGCAAAGCAAATTCGAATTGTAGTATATGTTTGTTACATAAGTCCTTTTGTGTTCCGAGTCGATGTTTAGCTCATAAGAGATATTTATCCATTCTTCATATGCTGGGTAAACATAGGGCGTATCCAGAGGGGGGCATTTGCCCCCCCTATTCCGACTCAAAATGTACTAAAAATTACATAAAAGACCCGAAAATAAACAAAAAAGCCGATTTTTTATTGATTTGCCCCCCCTCCCAGAGTCCTCTGATAGCTCTCTGGATCCGCCCTTGGCATCCAGAAAAAAAATTTTGTTTTGAAAAATTTTAATTTTTTTCAAAAATTTCTCGGCTATAAAAATAAGGATACTTTTTTGCCCAAAAAATGTCATTTTTTGCCATTTTTCCGAACTTTGAGGCCTGGGCTCCAGATTTTTTTGTTCAAGCCGGGAAATTTTATGCTTGAATTCGAATTCTTTGGAAAGTTTACTGTCGTTTAGCACCTTACCGCCTTTGATTCTGACAATTTTTCGACGTTTTCTCGATAGGGTATCACGAAATGGGACTTTTTTATACACCAAAAACAAAGTAGTATATCAAACATATACTACAATAAAAAAAAATATTAACTTATCTTCACTTTATTTCACCCCCCTCCGATTTTGCCGAAAAAATTCAGGAGAAAAATAAAAATAATTAGAAAAAATAGAGAAAGTAGTTCTAAAGAACGACATACTATATCGCATTTCGATGTTGCTTTTCGTACCCCTCATTTTACATTTTTTACACCTCACAATACATACAAAGGACTGCCCACACACCTATTGTGCACTTATAGTTCTCATAGTCTCATAGGTCCCAAAAGTTCCCATAGTTTCCAAAAGATCCCATAGGCCCAAAAATTCCCATAGCTCCCGTAGTTCCCATAGTTCCCAAAAGTTCCCATAGTTCCCAAATGTTCCCATAGTTCCCATAGGTCTCATAGTTCCCAAAGTTCACATATCAAAATTGAAAAAAATTTTGAGTCATGTGACCAAATTTATAACTTTTCTTCAATTTTGACTAAAAACCTAAAAATAGTGAAAACAAAAATTAATTTAATGTGAATAATAATCATCGTTTAACGTCCAAAAATGCTTAAAAAGTAGTAACTACTTTTTTTCTCAATTTATCAAAATCCACATGTGACATAAAGTGAAATAATTAAATTTTATGGCCTAAAACAATTTATTAATAATTTAAAAACAAAATATTATTTTTATAGAACGTTTAAGTTATTATTTTTTTCAACACAAACTCACAGTTTGAAAAGTTAAATGATGTTACATTATATTTCAAATAGTATTAAATACGCTTTCCTGATTGAAACATTTAAATATTAAGAAGAAACTGTACAAATAATAAAACAGCATTATTAATTGATTTTTTTTTTTTCAAAATGGAAAAATGGGCTGGAAAAGTGGCAGTAGTGACAGGAGCCAGTGGTATGTATTTTTTTTTAAGTATTTTTTAAAATCATATTCATTTATCATTATTTTAACGTTTTTCATAGGTGGTATCGGTGCAGGTAAAATATTTATTATATTTATTTAAAATTTTTATCCAAGTTGTAATTTAGGCATTTGTAAGGAACTGGTTCGAGCAGGAATGATAGTATGTGGTTTTTCTCGGCGAGTAGATCAAGTAGAGGTGAGATAATTAATTTTTTTTATTTTTACAAATATATTCTGTTTTTTTTTTAAATAAAAATTTTGGTCAATGTTCCATTTCTTCAAATAGAAAAAAATATTAGAATAATAAATATGTACGTAATTTTCAATTAAAACATTGAATATGTTGAAAAAAAAAGAACTCGCGGAGTCAAATGTGTGATTTAGATAAGAATACTTTGAAAACATTCGTTGATGTATCAAAAGTGTATATTTTTTTGGAGCAATTTCAATACGTTTAGTTAAATTGAAAAAAATCAGGTTCGGATATTTTTAATTTATCAATTGTAAAATCCAGAAACTTGTTTTTATCTTCATTTCAGGCTATACGAGCTACATTGTTTGACGTTCCAGGACAATTAATTCCTGTTTGCTGTAGTAATGACGAAGAATCGATAGTTTTTTCATTTAAATGGGTTGATAGAACTTATGAGAGAGTCGATTTATTAGTAAATAGTGATGAAGACGTAACAAATTGTTTATTGCTTGATGATAATAACACAAATGAACTTTGTTCTGTCATGGAAACAAACTTAATAGGAACTTGTATTTGTACCAGGGAAGCTGTAAAACTGATGAAAAAATATGACATCAAAGGAAACATCGTTAATATAAATAGCATTTTTGGGCATAAAATAAACGTTTGTGTTCCAGGTATATTTTACTCTACATAAGAATGCATATAAATAATATTTGCATTACGTTTTATTTTTTTTAGGTATGCGCCCAATAAATGGAATGTATCCGGCATGCAAATATGCTATTACTGCAATAACTGAATGCGTTCGCCAAGAACTTATCTACAAAGAGTCTGAGATTAAAATATCGGTAAACGATTGATTTTTTCTATATTTTACTTCCAAGTAATACTTTTAATTTCAGAGCATTAGTCCAGGCTTGGTTGACACTGAATTATTGAAGAAAGCTACAGATCATGAAATGGTTAAATTTATGCCAAAGTTGAAAGCTGAAGACATAGCGGATGCTTTAAAATTTATATTGACTAGACCAATGCATGTTCAAGTATGTATATTATATTTTTACAAATATAAATTTTAATTATTATAATCATTTCTTTTTGTCAGGTGCACGACATAATCATTAAACCAAATGGCGAGTTTCTCTAAAACGTAAAATAAATAATTATTTGCAAGAATAAAAGTTTTTATGATAACGTTTTTAATTTTTTCATAGTCCTATAAATCTCTCAATAAACTAAATAATGCAATAAATTTCAATAAAATAAAAAAAATGTGTTTTAAGCGTGATTTTTAATTTAACAAGGCTTTGAGAGCAGAATTAACAGATGCCAGTGGTCAGTTAAACGCTGTCGAGTGCGACCTTAGATCTGAACAATCTGTAATGTATGCATATAATTGGATCATTAACACATACGGAGGAGTAGACTTACTCATCAACAATGCAGGTGTATTAACAAAGCAATTACTCTTAGACAGTAACAACACCAAAGAACTTAGCAAAATATTCGAGACAAGTTTGATAGGCATCTGTCTTTGTACAAAGTTTGCCTTAAAATCAATGACAAGTAGAAATGTTGAAGGCTATGTGGTGAATATAAATAGTATATTCGGGCATACTTTAAATGTATCCGTCCCTGGTGAGCTATACAAATTATTTTAGATATAAATATATATATATATATATAAAGATATTGTGTATATGTTTTTAGGTCTAAAACCACTAAATGGATCTTTTGCAGTGGCAAAATTTGGCGTATTTGCACTTTCAGAATATTTAAAGCAAGAACTCCGTTATTTAAATTTAAATATAAAACTTTCTGTGAGCACATAATTTACTTTTCATCTTCCCAAAACTAATGGTACACATTTTAAACAGTCGATAAGTCCTGGTTTAACCGAAACCGATTTTCTTGCACAACCTAGTGAGTTCAGCGGTAATAAAATTGTAGAGTATATGCCAAAATTAAAGCCCAAAGATGTAGCAGATGCTTTAATGTATATCATTACACGACCAAAACATTTACAGGTAAATAAACAATTTTATAAATATTATCTTATTTTAAATGAATTTATATTTTAAAGATTGATGATATAACTATCAAACCAATGGGCGAGTTCATATGATTGGTTTCTCTAAACACATTTTATATCAATAATGTAATTGCGGTTACACGTCGAGTTTTCTTGTACAAATTTTATTTAAGTAAATATTACAATGTATGTATGTATATGAAAAAAAATTCTTAAACATTTTCTTTCTTTTCTATATATTGTCAATAATGTAAATTCAATTTTCATATCTCTTCTCTTAATTAAATTGTAGTATACTTCCGTTGTAATTCTTATAAGAGCCTTATTAAAACGGATGATAGTACTGTTATTTACTTTTGTAGTCATTTTATTTTGAGTCATTTCATAAGATTAGTATAAATAGAAATATATATATATATACATATATATATTTTGGTATGCTTAATTTTACGAGATACAATTTTAATTCCCGTTGTGTCAGTCAACTACGGATCATATGTATTTACTTTAGTACTTTAAATGCTAGTATAATAAGTTAACTATATATTAACTATTCAAAAAAAATAATATTTAGTTCTTAGGCAATATGCTTACAAATACAGTGGAATATGTAAAATTAATTTAAGTAAGCTTCTTCTTATTTAGAATTCTTAGTTATTAGTTCTTGTAGGCATATGTAGGTTTATACTACAAATCAGGTTTCTTTTGATTTTGTTATCTGTATAAAAGTTTTGTCATATTCATGTTTTTAAAATGATGTGGCCCAAAAGGCCTCAGGTTTACCGAAGTGAAGGAAGAATCTACAGCATCAGTAGTATCTGAGATGGCAATAGAGCAAACATCTTTTGATTTTAGTTTCTTATTATGACGTATATACATATAAATCAAGAATATGAATATAGACATAACTGCTACTGTAACGCCACTAGCGATGCTGGCAATTTCCAATAAAACTTTTGGTCTCGTAGCTACATTTAATGAAAAATTGAGTCAAAAAATGTGTCAAATAATATAATTGATCAACAGCTTACGTATATATGAACCATCCAAGTCTTTATATTCACATCGTGGTCCCATGTATCCATCCGCACACCTAAATTGAAATAAAATAATAATAATTATAATAATAAGGCTACCCTAATACTGTATGTTCTTAAACAAAACATACTCGCAATTATAAAGAAGTGAATCTCCTATTTTGACGGTAAAACAAGTAGCATCGTTTAAACAGTACCAAGCCGAATAATACGGTGGACATTTATATGTATGGAACGTGATATTTGGACGTGGTGTCGAAATTACAAAAGGCTGAGGACGTGGTAGGCTACGACTGGAACAAGACTCTGTTGAGTAATAGAAAAAAGCCATGTTGAGAATACTTAAATGCAACAAAAAGACTTGACATATACCTGTAAAGTTATTCGTAGAGATCCAAAAGATATAAATCAGTGGAAAACCAGTCAATATCTTCGTTAACATCTTAAAGGCACATTTATGTTTGATATGGTTTCTGAAAATAATCAATTTGAAATAAAAATTAAAAGCAATAATTAATATAATTCAACTAAGATGATTTTAGATGGGAAGTGTAAACATAATAAAAAATGGTTGAAATGATTTGTAATTTGATACTTGCATGTATTTTTTTTATAATAACTGCACATCTAAGCTGCTAGATTTAAAAAAAAAATATAAAGATATCCAGTTTTGTATAGAACTACAATTTCGTATGAATTATTACAATTTATAATTTGTTAATATGATTATTTTTAAGACTAACAAGATTTTTAATAAATAAATAAATTTGTTTTGGTATTTAAAGTGGTGAACAAGACTAATTGAGTTGGCTAAAATTGATGAGATTACCATGTATCGGTTTCGATCTTCTCACTATTCAGTTACCCTTCACAATTCGTCCGTTTATGTTTTTAATTGCAAAAATAGTTATTGTGCGATGAAGGTTAATACAATTTGAAAATTTGTTAAAATCAAATTTGTTTCACTTTTGCAATATTAAGGCATAATGATACCCAAATGGTACCTAAATAATAATATTTCTTTCTATTGCAGACTCTTTGTAAATAGGCTTATGATCTAAATAGATGTTGTTTGAGAATTGCACACACGTTTTTCAAAGGGCATTTTTCCTTGCATAGACATACGACTATTGTTGTTTTCACTCAAAAACCTGTCTATTTGAAACTCAGAAGAAGCACGGTGTCATTCAGAAAATTATTCTCTAATTTTATTTTATAAATTGATCGTCGAACCCTAAGTATGAGAACTATCTAATACTTAAGTGTTTTTACCTAAAATATGTTTGTTTGAAAACAAGTTAAGATGGTCAAAAATGTTTATAGTAACCGAGTAATTTCGATTTTTTTAAATCGAAAGTTAAACTTCATTATAATATTGAATGATTAAATAGAAGCAAGATATTCTTTGAGGTAAAAATTTTTTGAAACATTTAACCAATCGCGAACTGCTCTGAGCCTTCATGAGCATGGATATTTTGTTGAATCCGACTTTCTTTTTAGAAATATCAAAAAGCAAATCAATCATTTGTAATAATAAACATTTTCGGTAATGTTGCTAGTTACTTCATAATTAGATTGCGTAAGCTGTTTACAATGATTTTATTACACAATGGTTATTAATTATACTGAGAAAAGAGTTTACTATCAATTTTTGATTTCGTATCAGCAACATAAAATTTTCGTTCGAATAAAACGACAAAACTTAATACTTCTATCTTTTGTTCAATAGACTCAAGACTCCGAAAATACACAAGGCGGTTCCACTTCTAACAATATCAAATTTCAACCGTATTGGTCAAGGGTATCAATACGGCCAAATTAATTTTAAATTTTAATTAGGCTACTCTAATTTTATATCTGCTATCTTTTTCTTCTTGTACAATTTAAATATTAACATTTCTTATATAAATGTAATACATACATATTATGCTGATACAACTATCAAAAATGTTGTCGGAGTCCTGTCACCTTGTTTTTTGAAATATTCTTAGGAGGGATATCTATTATAAAAATGTATGAAAATATTCAACTTTTTATACAAATTATACCTAAATATTTAAAGGTCATAAAATATCAAAATTTCCGTTAAAATCAATTCAAAATTCAAAACATATTTAAAATTTTACTAAAAAATTATCAATTTTGTAAAGATACTCAATATTCGATATAAGGTGTATGAATCAAATAAATAAAAATATGTTCAAAAATGAAAGTGTTGATCATTGAAAAGGGTAAAATTTGGTTTTTTTTTTTTTAAACACTTAGACGTCGGCTTTTTCTTTTGCAATTTTTTTTTGCGTCTCAAGCTGCTGCTTAGACTCTACACTTAGAGACTGTATTCTACTACGCTTTTCAGGTTCAGGGATATTTTTCTTTATTATTAGCAATTTACTTTTTCAATAAAATTCTTTAGAATTAGATTGTTTTAGTCGAAGCAAAATTTTATTTTTCAGCTAAAAATGTATATTCGTCAATGTACTGTGAGATCATTTCTGACCAATCAGTGGGCACGAAGATGGCGCGATCGAGGGTTCTCAACACAGGTAACTCACCCGGATGTTTACATAAAAAATTTTCCAATAATTTATTAACATATTAATTAAACTAGGTTGAATACAAACCAATCCGGTCGGTTTTGGTGGCTAACAGGGGGGAAATTGCTATCAGAGTATTTCGAGCATGTTCCGAGTTGGGCATTAAGTCCGTAGCAATTTATTCCGAGCAAGATAAGATGCATATGCATCGTCAAAAGGCAGACGAGTCTTATTTAGTAAGAAATGATCAATAAAAACTAAAAACATACTTGACAATTTTCGATTCACACGTTAGGTTGGTAAAGGTCTGGCACCTGTCGAAGCATATTTAAACATCCCTGATATAATTAGAATATGTAAAGAAAATAATGTAGATGCAGTTCATCCTGGGTAAATCTTAAATTAATTTACATAAAATTATCCGATTTTAATAATTGTGTTTTCTTGAAGGTATGGATTTTTATCTGAACGTTCAGATTTCGCACAAGCTATAATCGATGCTGGACTTCGGTTTATTGGACCAACACCGTTTGTTGTTCAACAAATGGGTGATAAGGTAGCAGCCAGGTATGTTTATGTTGCATTAAACAACTAAAAATTTTAGCAATTTTTATTTTTTGTCTTGATTTTTTAGAAAAGCGGCAATAAATGCTGGTGTTCCCATTGTTCCTGGCACAGATGGCCCGGTCTCTGATAAAGAAAGTGCTGTGAATTTTTGTAAAACTCACGGTCTTCCAGTAATATTCAAAGCTGCATACGGAGGCGGTGGTCGCGGAATGAGAGTTGTTCGAAAAATGGATGAGGTAGAGGAGCTATTTGATCGGTAAGACTTACTCTTGTCTTCATATTATTCATATTAATAAAAAAAATCCACTTCAGCGCAAGCTCCGAAGCTAAAGCTGCTTTTGGTAAGCACCGAAAAATTATAAATACATGTATTATTGCAATATAATTATGTTTTAGGTAATGGGGCACTATTTATCGAAAAATTTATAGAAAGACCTAGACATATTGAAGTTCAGTTACTTGGTAAGACAATTATATTTTAATAAATAAAATTGTATTTGAAAAATAAAAATAAACAAAATATCTAATTTTGACTTCAAAAGGTGATAAAGCTGGAAATGTTGTCCATTTATTTGAGAGAGATTGCTCTGTTCAAAGGCGTCACCAAAAGGTTGTCGAAATCGCTCCTGCCCCACGTCTACCGAAAGAAGTTCGTGATAAAATGACTGAATGTGCTGTGCGATTAGCTAAGCATGTAGGTTATGAAAATGCAGGAACAGTAGAGTTCCTTTGTGATGAAACGGGAAACTTTTATTTCATTGAAGTTAATGCAAGGTAAAAATGTATTTCGTTTAAAAAGTAATAGGTATACCAACTAAACAATTATTTCAATAACTTTAAGATTACAAGTGGAGCACACCATAAGTGAAGAGGTTACTGGAATTGATTTAGTACAATCACAAATTCGTATTGCTGAAGGTATGACTTTACCAGAGCTTGGGTATACTCAAGATAACATCCAATGCCAAGGATATGCGATTCAATGTAGAGTTACGACAGGTACAATGTCAAGATATTTAAATATGATAATAGCTTACAAAATAATTCATTGTTGAATTACAGAGGATCCGGCAAATGATTTCCAGCCAAGTACAGGTCGATTAGAAGTTTTTAGGTAATCTGTAAAACTGTAAAATAATCAACTATATTTATCATAAGCTTAATTTTCTAGATCGGGCGAGGGAATGGGTATTCGTTTAGATAGTGCATCGGCATACGCTGGTGCTATCATAAGTCCTTACTACGACTCACTTCTAGTAAAAGTAATATCACATGCATCCGATTTACAAGCATCTGCTGCAAAAATGAATCGAGCTTTACGAGAATTTAGAATTAGAGGCGTAAAAACGAATATACCATTTTTGTTGAATGTTCTTGAAAATCAAAAATTTTTAAACGGTAATTTTGATCAACTAATGCATTTACCATTTTTTTTATTTTTATATTTTTTTAATAAGGTGTTTTGGACACATATTTCATTGACGAGCATCCACAACTATTCCAATTTAAAAGATCACAAAACAGAGCTCAAAAGCTTTTGAATTATATTGGAACCGTACTAGTCAACGGACCTCAAACACCATTAGCAACGAATTTAAAGCCTGCAGACACAAACCACCCACGAGTCCCAAATGTACCGATAGGTATCCAACCTGTATATGCGCAAATACTTCATTTTTAATCTATTTTATTTTTTGTGATTGCTTAGCTACATTGCCAAAAAAGGGCTTTAAAGATATACTGAATGAGTCTGGTCCTGAGGGCTTTGCAAAAGCCGTGCGTAATCACCAAGGATTACTTTTAATGGACACAACATTTAGAGATGCACATCAATCTTTATTAGCAACGAGAGTCCGAACATTTGACTTACTTCAAATTTCCCCTTTCGTTTCACACAAGTTTTCTGGCTTATATTCCTTGGAAAATTGGGGCGGTGCTACATTTGATGTGGCTCTAAGATTTTTGCACGAATGTCCTTGGGAACGACTGGAAGAGATGCGTAAGAGAATTCCCAATGTACCATTTCAAATGTTACTTAGAGGCGCTAATGCAGTCGGATACACCAATTATCCTGATAACTGCGTTCATAAGTTTTGTGATTTGGCTGTAAGTTTTATCTTAAAGATACCGGTCTTTTTTATGACACATCAAATAAATTTTTGATTTTACCGCAGGTTCAATGTGGAATGGATATATTTAGAGTTTTTGATTCTTTAAATTATCTTCCAAATCTTATATTGGGCATGGAAGCAGCCGGCAACGCCGGTGGTGTTGTTGAAGCTGCTATTTCATACACTGGAGATGTCAGTGATCCAACTAAGCAAAAATATAATTTAAATTATTATCTCAACTTAGCAGATGAACTTGTCAAAGCTGGTACACATGTTTTGTGCATAAAAGACATGGCTGGCTTATTAAAACCTCAAGCAGCTAGGTATATTTGCTAAAAATAAAATCTAAGCCAATTCTTAATTAAACAACATTTTAGATTATTGGTAGGAGCTATTAGAGAAAAACATCCTGATATTCCAATTCATATTCATACACATGATACATCAGGTGGAGGTAAGAACTGAATATTCTGAAAACTAGTTAGGTATTTTTTTTAAACGTCACATTTTTTCAGGGGTCGCATCAATGGTAAGTTCTTGATTAAAAAAAAGACAACACTTAGTATGTTCGTAAAATCTTTGCTGATCTTTGTTTTGAAATACTTTTTCAGTCAAAATAACAAAATTAAAATACCGTCGTAAAATGTTGAGGGAATTTTAATTTCAAAGAAAACATAAAAACATTTATAATCAATATATTGTACTAATAACACAAAAAATTAAATTTTTAACAGAACAGCCACGACAATCACGATAAAAGTTTATTTATTATTTTAACAGATTGCATGTGCTGAATCAGGAGCAGATGTAGTTGATGTTGCTGTAGACAGCATGTCTGGTAAAAATAAAAATATATTTAATAAAAAAAAATAAATAAACTCAAGAATTATACCAATTTTTTTTCATTAGGAATGACATCACAACCAAGCATGGGAGCTGTTGTTTCTTGTTTAAAAGATACAAAACATGATACCAAATTTGATTTAAAGGATGTCTCTGAATATTCGGCATATTGGGAGCAGACTAGAACGTTTTATGCTCCATTTGAGTGCACCACCACAATGAAATCTGGAAATGCTGATGTATATCTTAATGAAATTCCCGGTGGACAATATACTAACCTTCAATTCCAAGCGTATTCCCTAGGGTTGGGTGATTATTTTGAAGACATCAAAAAAGCATATCGTAAAGAAACATCATAAGACAAAATATATTAGCAAATTAAAAACATATTATTTCTTTCAGGCGAAGCTAACCTTTTACTTGGTGATATAATTAAAGTAACACCATCATCTAAAGGTGAACTGAAAAGTCTTACTCTGTATTTTTTAAGCAACTGTAATTTTTTTTTTATTTTTAAGTTGTGGGTGACCTAGCGCAATTCATGGTACAAAACAAATTGTCTGCAGAGGAAGTACAAAATAAGGCTGAAGAATTGTCATTCCCTAAATCAGTAGTTGAATTTTTGCAAGGAGCAATTGGTATACCTCATGGTGGATTTGCTGAGCCTTTTAGATCACGTGTCTTAAAAGATATGCCTCGAATCGAAGGACGACCGGGAGCAAGTCTTCCACCTCTGGACTTTGACAAGTTAAAGGTGGATTTACAAGAAGCTCACCCTCAGGTTACAAATAAAGATGTCATGTCAGCAGCATTGTACCCTCAAGTTACCAATGACTTTTTAACTTTTAAAGAACAATTCGGTCCAGTAGATAAATTGTCTACAAGAATTTTCTTGGTTGGACCAAAAGTTGGAGAAGAATTTGAAGTTGCTATAGATAAAGGTAAAACTTTGCATATAAAAACATTGGCGATGGCAGAGGATTTAACTAAAAACGGTGAAAGAGAAGTTTTCTTCGAATTAAATGGTCAATTACGCTCAGTTTTAATTAGAGATAGCGAAGCTTCTAAAGAACTGCATATTCATCCAAAAGCGTCAAAAAGTAATAAATATGTAAGTTTTTATGAAAAGTTCAAAAGAAAGAATAGTACACTAATTGTTTTTTTTTCGATGCAATTGCAGGAAGTGGGTGCACCAATGCCAGGCTCAGTAATAGGTAAAGTTATAAAGCAAACCTAATTAGCCATATACAAAAATAAGTTGATTTTTTTAAATTTACAGATATCCGCGTTAAAGAAGGTGATCATGTTGAAAAAGGTCAACCTTTGGTAGTTTTGTCGGCTATGAAAATGGAAATGGTTGTACAAGCACCTGCAGCAGGCAAAGTCAAGTCTATTAAAGTGTCAGATGGCATGAAATTAGAGGGAGATGATTTAATATTGGTATTGGAATAAATTAATGTCATATAATGGTACTATTTGGGTTTTTGGTCAAAACTTCTTTGCATTTTTTTATTAAGTAGGGAATTTACCTGTATGCTTTGTTCTTTTGTATGTGGTTGACAATAAAATGTTAAATGTAAAAAATACAAATATGTATGGAGGTTTATATTTGGCGTACTGACTCGATGTTGTATAGCTAAGATTTTCAAAAGTTATATAAAAAAGCAAAATATAAATTATTAGCTATGCCAAACATCTTGCCACCACACAAAATATTGTGACATATTTTATTTCAAAATAAGAAGGAGACACTGATTTATGTTTGAAGCTCGAAATTCAACTGAAAACTTAAAACAAAAAAGTCAAACTTTTAGTTTAACTTTCATAAAATAGCAAAAAATAAAATCTGTTAATAAGTCATATCACGTCTTATCGTTTACGTGCTAACTACGACGAACGTAAATATATGTAAAACTATAAAGCTATATTGTTCATTAGACATTAAATAATATTTAAACCAGTACATGTCCATCGTATTCTAAACACGGCAACAGACTTCCGGACCAAAATGGTTGTATTTTTAAGCATATTATTAAATGTATGAATAATACTTTAGGAATGTTAAAATTATGAAGAGAAGCTTACAAAATCGCGTTCATCTTTAAATTTTTCTTCAAAAGATTATATGTCCCTATTTCTACAATGGTATTCTTGTAAATTTTCATTTAACATGAAACCATTTTTTTCAATCGTGTGGTAGGCTATGGCTTGCCATTCTAGAAATGAGTCTGAAATATTCGCAAAGTTAAGGATCAAATTTAAGAACATTTTTTAAGTATGTAAAGTTACGTGTCATTTTGTAATAACATTTCATTTAATATTATGAGTAGCAGCAATTGAGCTTGAGTTAACATGTATTTAGTAGTTTTATTGTTAAAAAATTAATTCTCTTTAAAATCATAAGGAATTTAAAAAAAGATATTCAAAAAGAATTTTTATTGACCAATATTGTTCAAATTTTAGAATTTTTCTTTTGGAAAAAAATTAAGAAATTCCTAAATTTTTTTTTTAGCTAAAAGCATAAATTTCTTTTAGATTTTTTAGTTTTGGATTTCAGAAGAACCTCGTGAAAATTTGTCGGGATTTTAGATCTTAGGATTCTCCAAGTGTATTCTCCAAGGCCATGAAAAGGATGTGTATCGAAAATCACAATGCCTTATTTATAATTTTTTTTAAACATTTAAAAGCAATAACGGATAATTTGATTCAAATTAGGTATGTATTCAAAATAATGTCAGCAATCTATTCACTGTTCCCTTCAAGTACTTTCAAATGTGTGTTTTCGTTGTTATGTAGAATATACCGCAATAGAGAGTCCATTGAGCTTAAGAAAACGCTTCTGTTTCCACGTAATTTTTGGAATATTATATTATAAATATAAAGTGATTATAAAAACTTGTAAATATTCTTTGTGATATCAAGGATATAAGTATAAGGTTCATTCACAGATTGAATACCGATTTTCATACTTTCTCTGACTAGTAAGAGAGATAAATAGCATACAAATTATGTAAGGAATGTTAGTGCGAAAATGTGATTATTAAAGAAAAAGAAGTGTTTTGTCAAATTTTGATTTATCAAACTGATATTCTGAAGTAAATTAGAAGGACCAATCATTTTCTTTCCAAGAGATCGAATAAAAATGTAGAGAAACCTTAGAGAAACGAAAAAACTAACTTTCAACAATAAGGCAACTTAGCTTCATAATACTATTAATTGAAATTTTGTGATTTGGCTCCATCATTGGAAAAGTGAAAATGACTTGATAGAGCAAATTATTTTTACACTAAAAATGCTGTGTATTACAAAATACATATGAATATTGTTTTACAACCCTAAAAAAATATATGAGCAAAAAAATTAATGGCGGACCAGAAGACGTAATGTAGATGATCAAAGACAAATGTATCGTTTATTACTTTATTTATACTGCTCAAAAAACATGGATTTTTATAGAAACATATTTTGTTTATAATGACCGTAAAATATCTTAGCATAATAGCATTTATTGATTTGTTCTTTTGAAATAACAATCTTAAACTCCGTAATTAATTTACAGGCTCTGTCCATGAAAGAAATAGAGCATGGGTCAAATTTGGAATGGATTTTAAAATTTAGCAATACAAATAAAGACACATTATTATTAAATAAAAATAAATTGGTAGTAGCAGATCAAAATAATGTCTTACCATCAAAGAAATCCATCAAATAACATACAGTTACTACGGTAATAAATACCTAAAGAATATGGTTTTACTTATTTTTTATTTGTAATTATGTTATATTTTAGGCCTGTTGAGTCAAATTCGCAGCACACGTCAAGACCACCTTCAGGGTCTATGGCATCATCTGACCATGGACACAACAATTCTCAGATGTTTGTTCCGTTTGCGATTGACTCATCGAGGGGCCCGGAGTTTAGATATGTTCATCAAGGAACGTATACACCATCTTCTTACCGCGATATCCAATACATTTCACCACAGCAGGTACAAAATAAAGAAAATTAACTTTTTAACATAGAAACCAAAGAAGTGTGTTTTTTTTTTCAGGTATCTCAAATCGAAATTCATCGATCAGGACCCCTAGTATCAGTGCCAAACTCGTTGTCCGTGTCTTATAGATCGAGCACAGATACGATGTCATCAAGGCCTAGAATGTCTTTGCTTCATGGAAATGAATTTGTTCAGTATAGAACGCATCATTTACCACACTTGGCATCTACGGACAACCTATCTCAGACGGGATTGAGAATAGAGACTAGGGATTTGTCTTCATCAATTTCAAGTGGGGCTTATCATCCTATGGTTGAAGCGATATCTCCCACTGGTGAAGAGAGTAATGCTGAAGAGCTTGGTAATGCTAAAAATGAACTTATTACTCATATGAACAAACTCGATAGTGAGATAAGTGAAACTGAAAAAACTATATCCATGTTAAAGAAAAAAAAGGCTATGCTCGAAGAAACCGCTTCATACAAACTTGAAAGCAGTAATGTCGAAACCAACGAGCTTCAACCCAAGCATAGAAGCTTAGCACAAAAGATATATGCAGAGAATAGAAAGAAAGCCCTGGCAGCACATGCTATTTTGAGTTCGTTAGGGGCTTCAACTGATTACCCCATGTATAATCAACCGAGAGATGCACAAATTTGCCAAACAATTATTGAGAAGCATAAATCTTTTAAAGAAAAGCTCATTCAACATTTGCGTGCTAAGAAGCTTCAAAATGCTAGGGATCAACAAGAAACGGCAGAAAAGTATTCTTTGTTATCACAAGAATGGAATAAAAAGGTAGAAAAACTTGAATCTACCATAAAACGGAAGACCAAAGAAGCAAAAAATCGAGAATTTTTTGAAAAAGTTTTCCCCGAATTAAGAAAACAGAGGGAAGACAAAGAACGTTTTAATCGTGTTGGTTCCAGAATAAAAAGTGAAGCTGATGTAGAAGAAATAATTGATGGTCTACAGGAACAGGTTAGTTTTGTTTTAAGTCTTAAAATATTTTGTACTTAATATATTTTTACTTTTTGTACTAATCACAATAATTAATCGAAAATTCAAGGCTATGGAAGATAAGAAAATGAGATCTTATGCTGTTATTCCTCCTCTTATGCTCAATAGTGATAAGAAACGTTGTTTTTTCAAAAACGAAAATGGAGCATTGGTTGATATGGAAGCAGAATTTAAGGTAGCTCCTGCAGTTTTCAAAAGCCGTTCGATTATTTATACTTATTTTTACAGGAACGCCAAAATATCAATGTTTGGACAAATGGCGAAAAAGAAACTTTTCGAGAAAAATTTTTGCAACATCCAAAAAATTTTGGTGCAATAGCAGCTAGTTTAGATAGAAAAAATGCTCAAGTAAAATAACTTTAATTAATATATTAAGTACCCATGTTATTCACTGTTGTTGTTTTTTTTCATTAAAAGGACTGTGTACGGTATTACTATTTAAGTAAAAAAACTGAAAATTACAAACAGTTGTTAAGGAAATCTAGACAAAGGACTAGAAGCTCGAAAAATCCTCAGAAATCAAATCATACCTTAACACCATCTATAATAGATGCTATGACGACTGGTGTTTTGACTCGGTAAGAATATGCTCATAACTTCATTTTAATTCAAGATCAAATGTTCAAATTTACTTCAGGCTACAAAGAGAGCAACAACAAAAAACTGGAACGAGAGATAGGACTTCCTCAACTATCAGAACTGTTAATTTATGCTCTAATGTCTCTGGGTCATCTAGCATAAATGAAAACGTGAATAATACAAATTTTGAAGGTGGTTGTGAAGTGATAGATTCTGTTAATACATCAAAGGGAAGTGAAATATTTCCAATTGTGACAGATAGAGATAATGAAGGGGCATCCCCTAATTCACCTTCTCCTAAAAATGAAGTAGTGAAATCCACTGTGATAAGTTCAACCATTTCTAATAACAGCGAAAAGAACGAAAATGTTAGTGATTCTTCGGAAATAAAAACTAAGGAAAATTGGAAAACTGAAGATGTCGATACGGGATCAATTGAAGACCGAGAAGCACTAAAAAAAGAAATTAATTTATCAGCAAAACTGGTTGATTATGGGTAAGTTAAAACTTAGAATTTTATAACTACATTTTTTAATTCTTTTATTTATTGATTTAGAAATATTAAACGTAGAAGACTGGAAACCGAAACATCAGATTCTGAAACATCAGGACTAGTAAAAGGTAAGATTTGTTATACAATCATATATTGCAAATGCTAAGTGTATTTTTTTACTATCCGTCCGTACTAAACATTCCGTCGGTCCAAAGAAAATAACACTTGCCCACCATGTTAGTAAAAAATTTGCAAATATTATATAAGTTTTAAAACTAAAAAATAAACGAAATGTTGGAAAAAAGAAACAAAATAAACAAATAAATTTTGGATACGAAACTTTTTCTATTATACCTATACTGTGATGAAGAATGCAAATATACAGATATATGTCCAAAATTTTCGTAATTTAGATCATTTGATCCTAGTTATTTTTTTTTACCGAATTTCAAGTGGATCAATAAATATTAGTAAATTGAAAAATTATAAATTATTCACAAAAAATCAGTTTTATTAAGGACATATTTTAATAATTATAATTGATTGAAAAAAGACTCAACTTTAATTTTCCTCGTCAGAATGACATAATTTTCGATGTTTATGTACAAAGTAATAGCTTGGAAACTTTACACCACAAGTTTTACAAGGATAATATTGAACATTCATATCCAATGGCTTGACACTTCGTTTACAATGTCGAGATCTCTTTTTTATTAAACCATGATTTTGTTCTTGTGCATTCAAGCCACTAATCTTTGAAGCGTCCACGTTATTAATGTGTCGCATTATGTGTTTCTGTAAACAATAATTTGACTTGAATTGTTGATTACAATATATGCATTTCTTCAAACTGATTTTTTTGTGAGAGCTCCGTGAACTAGATTTAATAGTATTATCCTTAGTTTGCGTTACAAATTCACCAGTTTTGTACACATTTATTATGCAAGTCTTTTGTTGTCTCAATTTATCAATATTATATGCCGTATTTAATATTTTTGTGAATTTAATAGGACCATCACAATTTGCTATATCTATAATAGTTTTAGTAATATTTTCAGTTTTATCCTTTATTTTTTTAGCATTTTCTGAACTTTCTGATTTTCTATTGGCAGTTTGAATCCTTGAATCTGGAATTATTGGAACATAACAAGCAATGCTAGATATTTTTTCTCGTGTTTGAAATGGCTTAAAAGTAGTACTAGAACTAGGAAGCCATACTTTGTTAGTCACGGGTCCTTCAGTTGTTACATTTACTGGTTTTGGTTTGTTGGCAATTGGTCGTATAACATTCACATTATGCTTTGCTTTATACTGATTTAATCGGTTTTTTAATAAATACTCATTGCAAATTTGAGCTAGCTTTGGAATTTGTAACGAATGACTTGCTAATAAAATTCCAAACACATTATCTTCGTTTAAGTTTAGTTGTCCAGTATAAATGTAATATAAAACATGATTCATGAAATTCGGAGAGATGTTATGCAGCTGTATAATCTTTTTTCTTCCACTATCTTTTGTACCATGATCTTCACAAGCGGCTTTCAAGACTTCACTAAAACTTGATAATAAGTAGCTGTGTCCTAAAAAATTCATAGAGCCAATATTTAGTACAACATCTGGTGGCTCCATCAATGTAGGTGATAAACAACTGTGGAACATTATAAGCGTATGAACGAACTTGTTTAAAAATTATTTTCCCACTTTAAATGAAAGCTAACACATCAAAAAAGCGAATGATCTATTCTGTTAAAAAAGTGGTGTGTCTTACCGAAAATTATCTGTATTTATAATGTTAAAGATACATAGGTAGTCTATATTGTATTAAGGGTAACGAATCATATCACTTGATTGTTTCTGTTTCGAAATTTGATGCGCGCACATATTTTTACGAATCAGTTTACAATAGTGAAAGTCATAAGCTTTTAAATTAATTCTTATAAAAAATAGTGTGTTAAAGATTCATAAAATAAGATTCATATTATGCAGTATTTTTCCTATTCTAAATAAGAAAAAAATATTTTAAAATATTTTTATTTTAAATTTTGAAGTACTTGGTAATTTTCAAATCACTTTTCGATCATATACATTTTTAATAATTGTGTATGGTATTGCTTTAGTATTTGCTAACTTTAAACTAAATTTAGAATATTTAAAGTGATAAATTTCGAAAAAACATTCACAAACATATAAAAATTGTAAAATAAAAAGACAAAATATTTTGAAATATATTTAAAGTAATTTTCTGAAAAAATAATTTAACTAAGAATC